>NW_027071992.1:9865750-10465750 GCF_038088225.1 Cyrtonyx montezumae | reverse complement strand
CATGGGCAGCCTAATCTGGTGTGTGGCAACCCTGCCCACAGCAGGGTGTTAGAAATCAATGGTCTTTAAGAACTCTTCCAACCTGAGCCATTCAGTGATTCTGTGATCATTAGGAACTTCTGTACAAACAAACAAAAAAGTAGATTTGAACTTACACGGTAAGGTCTTTCTAGAAATGGAAGAATCCTTGTACATTTCATAGTCACCTTTGACGCTAAGTTTACTCAGTGTGAGAACCACAAAAGGGACTATCATGCTCTTTCTCATTTATACAGACAATTCCTGGGCATGATCATGCCAGTGAAACTGAAAGCTGTAGTTTAGTCTGTAGGGCCAAGCGTTGAGTGGGAAGATTCCTGATACCACTGATTAAAGGTGAAAGGGATAATTGTTAGGGCTTCTGCAGACAGGCTTTGTGAAGGCAGCACTGCCTCTTGCTTCAGTATAGAAGGAGATGCAGTGGGGATGCCATGCTGCACAGAGTTAATGTAGTTCCTGGTAGGGTTGCACAGAATTTTCTGTGGCTACAATGCAATGTCCTTACCCTTAGTCCACTCGTTTTTAGCATGTGTGTCTGAGTCCTGAGATCAAGCTTGGTATGGTATTTTTGTGAGTAGCCCTCTTTAAACAGGTAAGAGTATGAGCTATGGTTCTGATGGAAGTGGATGAAGGATGAGGCTCGCAGCTGCCCCTCAGGGCAGGTGACTTGTTACTGTGAAGAAGTTCTGAAGCAACAGCTGTGTGGAACTTCCTATGCTTCAGTTTGTTGCCGTTTCCCCTCATCCTATCATCATACACTGCTGATAAGAGTCCAGCCTCATCATTTTGCCTCTTGCACCTTGGATATTTATAGACATGGATCAGATCCACTCTGAGTCTTATTTTCTCAAGGCTGAACAGACCGAAGTCATTCAGCCTTTTCTCATGGGGTAGATTCTCCAGGCCCTTCATCATCTTCATGGCCCTCCACTGGACTCTTTCCAGGAAATTCCTCTTTTTTTTGTACCAGGGAGAAATTACTCAAGAGCTTCAGAACAATTAGGCTTTCTCAAGGTTACAGTTCTTGGTCTCTTAAATGATTAGCTATGCTGTGTTTTGTTGTTTGTTTGTTTGTTTGCTTTATGGACTACAGCTGTATTTTGAGATGACTGGCAATACATTCACTGTTCTCATTAATGCACTGTGGCAGATAAGTCATTGGCTACAGCAGCACTCCACACCTTACTCTGCTGTGGGGCAGTGGTGTAAACGTAGGCAAGCTGCTTCCTTTCCCTATCTGAAGATGGTGAAGGCACTGAGCCCACTGTAGACTGTATGGAATCATTATAATAAAAACATACAGATTTGGCAACTTAACCTTAAAATTGGTAACCTCATTTCTGTTGTTTATTGCTTATTTGACAGGAAGG
Source organism: Cyrtonyx montezumae (assembly GCF_038088225.1). NCBI lineage: Eukaryota > Metazoa > Chordata > Aves > Galliformes > Odontophoridae > Cyrtonyx > Cyrtonyx montezumae. Next base: position 10,464,341 of record NW_027071992.1, on the reverse strand, counting down.
TCTTAAGTTCTTAATTAGGGTTTTCTTAGAGAAAGTGCAGGGCATTGGGGTTGACTGAGCTTTTTCAGTTTCAGATATGGATTTTTAATTGCAACCTGCCATTGCCCACTGCTGCCTTTCTTACTCCAAAAGAGACTTCCTTGGTGCTTACTTAGAAGATTAACTACGTGATTTTCATCTTCACTGAACTAGTGACTGTTAAATAAGTCACTAAGTCTAGGGACTGTCATCACATGTACACAAATTAAGACTCATATTCTTTGTGAAGAATTTTTTCAGGACCAGTACTAATTGAAATGGATCAAATAAGGGCAGGGATATAATTGAAAATGTGACCTGGAAGAAGAAGTGCATTGAGTTCTTAGAAGATAAAGGAGTAGACTCAGTAAATACATTACAATGACTTTGAATTAATTCAGGTAATTAAATGAGTGGATTTGTTTTTCTCTATTTGGAAATACCGGACATACTAGTCTTGGAAGAGCAGCGTAGCAGCTTATATCCTATGGGTATCAGCTTAAAAGATTCTGATAGTGTATAACAAAAATGTGTTTAATTTTAGTGTAAAGGCTCTAGACATTCTGTTTGGATGGTAAACAGAAATACTTGTGTGTTTGCAAACTACTTGTGATGTTCACAGTCAACTTCTATTAATGAGAGATACTTCATAATGACTTTCTTTGATCTCTCTTTGGATATTCTGATTTCCAGATCTTAGCAGGGAAAGCAGAGGTTAAGTGACTTTTTAAATCTTTGGACAGCAATCTGTTCTTCTTCTTGAGTTATTTGCTAACTTATGAAAATATACTTTGACAGTGCTACTTGTAAAAATGTAACTTTTCCCCATGGTAGTATCATATGGTCTCTCTCAACTTTGTGTATACTTAGACGATAAAGAATTGAGCTCAAGATTTTTTGTGAGGTTATCTAGAGCGTATTGTGCAGTTGCTTGAAGCAGTGAGCTACTTTTGGCAGATGCATACAGTTTATGTATTTAGATTTACATGGACCTAAAGCACCAAATCTGTGGAGAACAGAGCCAGGAAATTACACTGTTATGATTTCACAGCAGAGATGTGGAAACTGATTTCAGTGACGCTGGTACTCATTACCAGAGAACTTCTCAAACAGATAATTGTACTTGATATTTACTTGATCTGTAAATTATGGCTGTAAGTGAAATCAATATAAACCACATCTTAAACTGGTATGAATTTCAGGACACACAAAGCTGTGCGAATTTAAATGCACTTTTTACAGATATACCCTCTGTTAAGCACAGCAGTTATTACTTGTTGGCCAAGCAATCTTTAGAGGATGTAGGTGGCAGCATGTGAAATGTGGAAGTTTTCCTACTGCTTTCTTGCAGATAACCAATCTGAATATGTAAGTACTTTGAGTTGCAGTGACTATCCAGAAATTCTCTTCAGGTCCTTTCTCACTTACAAGCTTTCATTTAATTTGGTATTTAACTCAAGGAAGTCCTTAATGTCTTACAGACTTCGTTATGCAGTCTTTAATCTGATTAGCAGCACATGAATAATGTAGCATTCAGTTGAACCATGTAATTAATTTGTCCCGTCATAATGAACTGTTAAGTAATTCCATTAGTCTAGGATAAACTCCAGGGTCTTTAACCTAAGTTTAACAGCTTTTTGAAGATATCTTCCCTGGAAGAGAAAAGCTTTATATAAATATAATTAAAAATGAACTCCCTGCCTCCTGATGACAAATGTACTCTGTGATCTGAAAGGTGAGCTTGAGTTCAAGGTGATTAAAAGAAACTGAGGAGAATTGCTTTGCTATAAACAAATATGGATTTACCTGAGGTCAGCAGAAACTTAATCATTTATGATCACTTTATGGCAGCAGCCATCTCTGTCCGCAGTCTTTCCTGTTACAGAAAAGTGGAAGAGCTGAGGTGCTGATTTCTTTGTAACAAGAGTTCTGGAGCCTGATTGGCTATAGTTGCCTGCATGATTGCTAATACACTTCATGATTTGTGTGATGTGAATCCTAGCATTAAGAATGTAGCTTGAAAAGGAAATATTTACTGGGGCAGTAGAATTAGTATGCAGTATGGTGGCAATTCAGTAGGCACATGTAAGAAAAACCTTTCTTATTAAACATTCAAATAATCCTGTAAATTCCAGCCCAAGCTCATAGTAATGTTGCACTGGTGGCATTCTAGTGTGTCTTCATTTCTGCAGGTGCTAAGAGCTGTGAGTGTGTTAGGGACATTACTTAGCTGTTAAACATATAACTGTGAGCACTTAAAATCAGATTTCTTTTCTTTTGTTAAAGCAAAACTCATTTTGTTGTAAATCAAGAATTAGAATGTCATATTCTTGTAGTATTCTCCAGTCAATTCTTACAGCTGGGTTAACCCAGAAGAGCTTTCAGTAAAAGCTCAGCATAGTGTCTAAAGTCTGGATTCATTTAATAACATGCAAGAATCTATAACCATTTGGTCTGTTACCAGTTTAAGTTAGGTGTGAGTGAGAGTAATTTACTACACATCTGTCGGGGGGGAAAGAAATCACTTCTGGTCAAGGTGTTAAACATCCGTTACAATAGAAAAATAAATAAATTAAATCAGGGCTTGTTGAAAAATGTCAAATTTTATCTTAAAATTGAGGTTTCATATAGTCTGTGTTCCAAGATGAATAGTTTTGTTGTTTTGGGTTTTTTTTTAAATCTAAAGTGAGCATTTGTTTCCAGCTTGAATGCTTACATCTGTTATAAATGATTTAGCTTACATAGAGCTCTAATTAAAAACATAACATTGTCTCAATTCCATACTTTGAGTTTATTATGAAGATATACTTTTTAATGATCCACAGATTTGCATCAAGCCATGTGTAAAGATTGCAGCCTTTTGCCAGTACTTCATTCTTTCCCAGTGGTGCTGTCTTTTATTGTTGTGAGTCTGTTTTTTTGTTTTGTTTTGTTTTGTTTTGAGAAATACATTCTTTCTGAGATTGTTTTATTTGAAGTGCATAATTTCTGTTTCTGTGGTGTCAATGCCTTGTTCTTTTCATATCCTGGATTACCACAGAACTAGGTGAATGTGCTATTCATCCCAACTGAGACAGTCCAATATTCATGTTTCTTAAGATGGTCGAGTATGTGGCACTGACAAGGACTCAATAAAGGCAGGCAACCATCCAAGTGTTGATGATGACTCAGTCAAACTGTAATATCAGCACACAAGCAGAGAAGTCTTTAGGTCCGTGGCAGCTTTAGACTGTGTTGCTTTGAATGGCTTTCACTCATTTCCTCTGCGAATGACTCTGTCCTGTTGGCATTTAGTGAAGAGAGTAAGCAGGCAGTGTGATTTCAGCTATAGGGATTGAGCGTGAATTTTGTAACATAAGCAGAGAAAGAAGATTTTCTTTTCCTGCCACTAATCTTGCCATGAGATAACTTGTAAGGAATGTATGCACTTCCAAAAAAAAAAGGTATTTCCTCCCAAAAATTCAGCAAGGGTACATACACGTATTTGGTATTTGAATACATGTGCTTTGGAGTGGCATAGAGTTTTGAGAGCCTGAATTTGCATTTGCTTCTGCTCAACACTTGTTTTTACTTGGTGATTGAAATATGTATATTCATCCACATGCACTGTGACCTCTTGTGTGCTTGCCTGTTTGAGATTTAAGTAAATGGTTATCAACATACAAAAAATGTAAATCTTCTCAGGTTAGTCCTTCATTCAGTTATGTTGTTTGGTTTGCAGCGGAGAAGCCACCTTTGGTTCTGGAATAGTTGCACATGTGTTACTTGGCAAGCCAAGTGAAACTGAAGGAGGTTATAGGGGAAAAAAAATCTCATATTTGGAGTGCTTGGAGTACAGTGAGTTAACGGAGATGGCAAAAGCAGAAATTCCTTCTTAGGCACATTTTAATGAAGTGTAATATTTTTCTATTTCCTTCAGGTCCTTACAGATTCAGGAGCTATCTAAACATGAAACTTCCACTTCAAACAACAGTTTTGTATATAATTGGAACTCTTGATGATTTGCTCCAAGTATTGATATAGTTATCTGTCCAGAGTAGATACAAACCATTCAGTGTGCTCTAACTAAACAATTTCTTTTCTCAGGGACTTTCTTAGCCAAGTTTCCCCAGTCTGTGCTGACTGTGTTCACGTCCCACTGAAGAGTTGTGTTTAAATTCACTTGTGATTGACCTTACTCCAACATCGCTATAGAAAAGGGCCAGGAATTTTTCTATCCTTTTTATAACTCCTGGCTCTCTTTCTCTACTGAAGCAATTAGCCTGAGCTGACCTCTAGCCAAATGTTCCTGTGGTCAAATTTCAGCTGCCTTGAGGACAGTCAGCTGTTGTAATTATTTTTCTGGTTTTAGCTCTCTTCGTTCTTTCAAACTGCAGGAGTTAGGTAAGATATAGATTATTATTCTTTAGAATAGCATGTGTTGCAGGCACTGAAATTTCTTGATCTGCTCAGGAAGTTTATTAGTGGTACTTGTCTTTCATACATGCACATAGTTTTTGGGAGGTTGATGTTACTAGTCTATAAAAGGTTGAGTTTGTCCTAGAGCTGATCAGAAGAGAAAAGCTGACTCTCACTAGGTTAACACTGCAGCCTCTGAACAATACTGTCCTTGTGAGCTTGCACAAGTGTTTCAGAGGAACAGCAGCAAGTTGTTACAAAACAGATAATGTGAGAACTTTCAGCAAGAAAGTTGTCTAATATTGTAGCAGATGGTGTTTACAAGGAATCTTCTCTGTAAAATCTTGTTCTGTAGGACCAAAGGCAGTATCATGATGGGGTAGCTCCTGCTTCACAACAGGTTTTCTCCCACGTGCCTGCAGGCGTGGTAGTATGGCTATGCCTTGACCTCCAGTACTTCTGAAGTGGAAGATTTACTGCATCTCAGCCTTGCTTTTTGTTTACCTGCTGAGTGCAGAGGTGACACCGGCCCTAGTGCTTCACATCTCTTGCAATGCTCCTTTAGGCTAGGGGAGATCCTGAGTGTGAGAGCTGTAGCACAGGCTTTGGAAAGGAAGCAGAGTTTCCCTGTTCCAGGGCCTGTATGAAACCTAGAAGACTTTCCATATTTTCAGATGAGAGCAGTCACAATTTTTTGAACTCTATCCTGTCTGTACTGGATATGTTCAGAGTAAAACTGTTTGCTTTTTCTATAAAAATTTGTTACAGTTCGTGGTTAGAATAGATGTTTATGGATTTATTTTTGGTGAAGCAGTTTTCTGATGGTATCGCTGCATACAGCTCTGTAAACAAGATTGCCAGCACAAGAGGAAGAGCAGTACTGAAGTGGTATTGTGTCTATCTGCAGCAGTAAGACCTTACTGAAGTTTAACATGATGTCTGATCTCTGGGATAGATGTCCAGACTCCGGGGTTAGTGCTCTAGCTGTCAGACCACTTTTCCTTGGAGGAAGCTGAGAAAGCTCCTGGTTCCAGTGCACAAACAAGGGAATAGCCTGTGTTGGAACCGATCCCATTCTCATCACAGAGTTCCTTGGTGTGGTGTGGTTACAGAAACCAAAGTTCTACTTGCAGATGTTCTCTGAATGACCAGCAGTGTTGATGCTTTTGTGTGGCATACTCCTGTGATGGTTGTAGGTTTTTTTCTAGGTGTTGTTAGGCAGGAAGAAGTAGGAGAGTATGAAGAAGAGTGGTAGGAAAATGAGCAGATGTTGGTGGAGACAGGAGAGCAGAGAAGTGTAAATAGAGGCAATGTGGGATGTCTGGGTGATACAATAGAGGAGCAGGGTTGTAAATAAAGTAATGCCCTGTTCAGGTCTGTGAAAGAGCTAAGTTTCAGGGTGAAAGTGTAAGGGCTGTGGAGATGGAGTGTTTGTTAGAGTGGCGATTTTCTAAGAGGTGAGAAATGACAAATGCAGTGAAGCATTTCTGTGGATTTATTAATAAGAGACAACAAGAATCTTTTAGTCATGAATACAGGTGGACTGGTGGACCAGGTGAGCTAGTTAAAAATGCAGCTGTCCTGGGATGAACCTCGTGCTGTACCTGCTCTGCGAGTAGGAGAGCTAGTTTCTAGCTGCTCTCTGAACTTTTACCCAGCATTCTCCAGCAGCAGCTGCCTTCCACCACCCCTCAGTTTTGCTCCACAGGCTCTCACACCAGCACTAATGCCTGACAAGCCTGCATCCCTCCAGGCCTTAAGAATTCTGCCCCTCTGGACAGAGCTTTGCTTGCTGGGACAGGGGCAGCATTGCAGCTGGACATTCCTGTAGCAGCCCCAGTGCAGTGGGAAGTACCTCCCAGTTTGTCTATGCAGTTGAAGGTTAGGCTCTGCACTGTGGTTGGAATAAATTTTCCCTGTGCTGGGCATGAAACTGGAGAATTATTGAGTAGTTGTGCTAATGAGGGTGTGAGAAATACATTCTGATTTTCCAGTTTTGTTCTAAACAGCATGAAGGAGAAAATTTGGCATTAGTAATAATTGTTTTTTTTTTGTTTTTTTTTTCCTGCAGTGTGAGTAATCTGTTCTCATGGGGTGAGAAAATTATGAAAAGCGAATTATCTTTTAAGTTCAATGTGAACATAGTTTTCCATACTCAGCATGCTTGTGTCGTACAGTTGATTAAATTCAAACTTTGCTAAATCTGCTAGGACTATTTTAACAGCCAAGTTTGCTAGCACCAGTTGTTTTATTCAGTAGCACCCAGTTAAAATGTTGTTGCTCTGTAGTGGACTCAATAGTTTGATTTATTCTGCTGATTTATTAAGTCAGATGGAGATGGAAAATGTCTAGGTGAATATACTTCAGCATAGAATCAAATGTTGTTGTATTACTTAATGGTCAAATATAAAAGTTCTATTTCTCTGTCCTCCCAGCACTCCTTTTTTACTTCATGGAGATCTGGACTATGTGATCTGCAAAGACAAACACAGCATCAGGGGAGCATGATCTGGAAATCCTTGTTCCCTCAGACTCTTCTTTCCTACTCTCACATTTAACCTAGGCTGGTTGTTGGGAACCATTCCCCAAAGGCTGCTCTGCAGGGAGTATGGTTACTTTGGTTGCTTCCAGGAAGCAAGATAGAAATTGACAATACTGATTTTTTTTTCTTCTATATTAAATGAACTAGTGACCCATGAGCTAGTCTTCTTATATAATAATAAGATTTTTTTACTGTCTGTCTCCTAATGCAAGATGATGTATGAGGCAAAAAGCTGTAAATTAAATATGCTTCTAGTTTAAATTCAATCAGAAATTAAATGAAAATAGGTAATTATTTAAGTGTCATGTATCCATAATAATATTAGTTTATAAACAAACTCTCTTATTGTTCTTTATTATTACAGAATTAGAGGTATGGATCTTCGGCATCTGCTGTTTACTTTGGCACTGGTCTGTGCAAATGACTCACTTTCTGCAAGTGATGGTAAGTTTTATGATATCATCCTGTGCCTTTGTATGTAGAACTTTCAATACGGAGTGTTGTTATATTATACACATCAGAATTATACAAGTTCCTTGAATGTGTTTCCTGGATGCAAAATGTGAAAAATATGTCAGCCTAAGTGTAAGGATGGTGGGTACAATGTAGTCAACAAGTTGGAGAATGAAAGTGAATTTCATAGAGAACATCAGGTGTGTGGAATGCAGGCAATCTTGATGGATGATTATGTTAGATGTTGAGATTTTCTCTATTCACATACTAAAATTATGGAAGAGTTGTGTGATGTTAATTTTCTGATTGAAACATTTTCTTTTTTTAACAAAAAAATAAATGTTTATCTGATAAATGTTGAACTATTTGAAAATGTAGAGGAAGCTTGTTAAGGCTGAGTGTATTTTTTCAGAGGCCAATATGAACAAGTTGCATTAGAAATTTTTAAGTAGAGGTAAGAAAAGTGATTTGAAATGTGCCCGAGGATTCACATCCATAGAATGTACCTCTGACTTGCACAGTTATTCTCTTTCCTAGCCATATTCACCTTAACTCATCCATCTTCTAGATTAAATGTAGGGCTAGAAATTAATCCTTCCAGCTGAGCTTTCTCTGATGTTTTGTCCTCTTGCAACAGGCAAAGCTCTGTAGCCATTTCTGTATCACCCAGTGCCTGCTCTGAATCTGGCTGGTCCTTTGGGACTGGTCTTTTACTTACTTAGAAGTTCCCATTAACTTCAGTGGGAACTTTGTTGTTGTGGTCAGACTGATCTGCTAACAATGATTATGATCTACTCCTGTAAAAATTACAAAACCTAATCTGCTCTGTCTTCTTCTGGCCTTTGGGAAGTACAGTATGTTTTCCATAATTATTAATCTTACACAAAAATATTACTTTTCCCAAAACTGCAGAGCTGCAGCAGTAGCAGAGTTCCTTAAGCAGGTGCTCTTCCTCACCTTGTGGCTGAAACCAGTGCCAGCAGAGAAAGTCAAGGCAGCTTGATGAGGAATTTGGAAGAAGTGAAGTGGAAACAACTTCCACAGCAAGCTGTAAACAGACTGAGAAAATATTCAATGAAAATTTCTCACATCTCTCAGTTTATCTCCTTTTACTTTGCTCATTAGTTCCAGTCCTACTTAAGTGTTACTGAATGGAATTTAAGTACCGATAGAGTTGCTAGCCATGTTCTGTTAGTCCTTCTGGTATTATTTTTGGATTATGATACTAAATCAAAGGACTGTGTAATAGTTGCCTATAATCTTAACTGGTTAAACATACAATAATCTTCTTATTCCCTGATACATTTTTGCCTTTTCTTGGAGTTGCATACGTAGCATTTCTGATTATCTATATTTGCAGAATGATGGGAGAAATACGAGGGATATTACCTTATTGCTAATGGGGACATTAAACTGCAGTAAGATACAGCTAGAACTCAGGTGTTTGGTTTTCAGAGAATTCTTCTTCAATATCATTTCATTTATTAATAAGAACTCAGAATGGGAGAAGACAAGAGTTTGAATTAAATTCCATGTTGGTGGCTCAGAATCTTGTCCTCAGTCTTATTAGGCATCAGATCATCTTTATAATTATCTTCTCCATTGCTAGTTAAGGCATTTTGTGTAACATTTACCGAATTTCATTTGGATCCCAAATGTAGCTGACTGCTGAAGGCAGTGAATGTATCAAGTTTTCACTTTTGTTCCTTACTTTCATTTCCTAGAGCAGTACTTTTGTTCCACTACCTGCATGTCCCAATGGAAATGACTGCCTGTTCAAGAAGAGTATATGGAGGTGTTTGTTTTCATATTAGAAGTGGTCTATAATAATGTTAAGCCTTTATTTGCTTTATTCTGTATCCTTGTTCTTCAGATTTTGTTAAGAGAGGAAGTTTATGATAGGAATTTGCTGAATAAGGCTGTATGCCCCCTTTTTTTTTTTCTTGTTGCATACCACTCCTTTAGTTAGATGTGTTAACTGAAATAAAATTTACAGATTCCTCCTTGTTTCTTCTAAAACATGGAAAGTTGGTATTTCTAAGTGAAATATGAGACATGTAGCTTCTATTCACTGTCTTTCAGAATGGCCGGTAGAACAAAAATGAATGTGTCCAGACTTGATCCTTTCTCCACTGTGTCTGTATGTTACAGTACCTTCATTAAATGGGCAAAAATAAGGCCTGCTTGGATGTAGTGTAGTGCCAGTTGATTTCTTTCTCAATATATCAAATCACACATAGACTTTTAAATCCTTTCCATCTGAGGTATGGTCCAGATGTCTTAAGTAAATAACTTCATGTTACAAATGAAATTCAACCACAGTGTCATCTTTTACCTGGTGACATTGTCTATAGTAACTTGATTAAATAGTAACTTCTATGATCTTACCTCCAGAATCAAAAACTGAAGATTTTAATGGTGGTCCAGTGCTTAAATGCAGGACACAGTGCTAACAGTATGTGTCTTGATTTGCAGTAATGCTAAAAACTGTGTGTGAAGCACCAGTGCTTTGTTATCCTGAAGATAAATTTCTAACAGTAAGCTACTTCTGAGGTTCTAGCACTTCTGCTCTGTTGGCTGAAAATGCCAGACAAGGAAGTATAACTTGAACAGCATATGGGAGATAGCGGAACATAGGACACCCATGTGTCATTCTTACATGATGCAGATGAGGTTGGTTTCTGTTTTGTTTTGTTTTGTTTCTTGTTTTGTTTTGGTTTTGCCAGTAGAGATTTTTTTTCTTTTCATTTTTTTCCATGTGGGTGTGCCTGTTTCTGCAGCTTCCAGCCACTTTCCCAGCTCATTGCTAGGTGATGAACCCTGACAATCTCTCTGAGCTCTGCCCAGAATAGACTTGCTGAGACCTTTCTATAAGCTTAATTAGAAGTACTGAGTACTGAAGTTGTTGCCACTGGGACTGGATGGATTTGCCATGTCAGATTTACTGAAGAAGTTCACTTCAGAAATTGTTCATTTGTTTTTATGGCTGTGCAGTATAACATTAGCAAATCTTATACTGAAGTACATAAGTGACAGAGTGTACACTGATACATGGAAGGAACCACGTAAGAACTGCAACTTTTTGTGTCTTAAAAGTAAAGCTTATATTCAGCTGTACAAGCGCCTGTGCTGCAGGCTGAATCTCAGCAGTGGGGTCAGATCCACCCTTGGCACACACTTAAATCCCATACGTGTTTCCTCCTGGCAGGAAAACTGCTGTGAGGCCAGCAGCTGGCAGGAGAACTGCACAGCATTCAGGACCAGATCTTGGACATTTAGTAACATGTTTGCTTTCTGCTAGGTCTGCTGGAGGCTTTCCATTGATTTAGTTAGTTTTCATGCTCTCCTGCCAAGAGCCTGGCTTGCCAGCTGCTTAAACTGAGGTTATGGCTAGAGTGGAGTCACAAGGTGCCCACCATCACTGAGATGGAGATGTTAAATATGGCCAAATACATCAGGGCTTTGTGTGGGGATACATCTGGAGTTGGGCAGTTTGGGGACTTGCAGCCGCCTGCCAGCTGGACACTGAGCCACACACAGCCTGTTTCTGGAGATGCCTGCAGCAGTAAGGGAACAGCACAGGCAGTGGCAGAGAGAAAGTGTGATGGTCACAATAGCGGGAAGGTAATTTTTAATATGTATGTAATTAAAGCAGAAGGCCCATTTTCACAGCTCTGAAGACATGTTTGCAAAGTCAGCAGAACTACGATTCCTAAGAATGTAGGCTGCTTTCAAGGTGTGGGATTATGTGCTTTAGAAAATCGTTGAGCTTTGTTTTTAGGTAACAAGGCACATGAGCAAGAGCGAGGAGTGATTCATGAATATTTTGCTGAATTCCCTGGGATAGCAGTCCCTTCAAGGAAAACTGAAAGCTGGTATTCAAGTATGCACCAGCTATTTGTCTTTGAGATTAATATAATTATGCTGTTTCACATATGTATCTAGCCATACACTTAGGTGTTTTGGCTTCCTGTATCTTCTGATATCAAAAGGGGATGAATAGCTACAGGCAGAGGTTACAGTGTTTAGAGAGTAAAATCAGTTTTGTCTGCTCGTTCCTTGCCTAGAACTGATCAGTGCAGGTCATGTAAGGACGTAGAGGATAAACCTGGAATTAGGCCCAGTTAATAAAACAATACATAAGCTCATAGTTCCAAAACTCGTTTCTTCCCAGTGAAAGAAGTAGGAAATATCTTTTATCATTTCTTTATACTAAATCTAACTTTACTGTTGCAGCTATGCTAATTCATTCTCTGGAGCAGGTTTAATGAAATGTTTTTATTTTCTATAGAAGCATAAAAATATTTTTGAGTGAACTGTTTTTGTGCAGTAATGATTTTAGGAGCTGTGAGCCTGAATTTATTGTGCCTTTTATCTAATCTGACTTCAGAAGTGAGTGTAATTTTTTGTAGCACTTTTGGTTTTGTTTTAAGTAAGTGTTTTGTTTCAAGTAAGTAACTGTTATGCTCAAATACTCTATTTTCTTTGGTTCTTTTTATAAGTATGATTAAATAGTTACCCTGATGAGACACATGAAATACAGGTTTTACTACCCTAAAAATGTCTTTCTCTTATGCAACTGTCTGCCTTTTTACTGTGCTTGAGTGCTTTGTATGCATTCTGTGTCCAAGCTGAACTAAGTTTAGGTGTGCACTAGGTGTCAGAGCTGCAAATTATAGAAGAGGGATTTAGTCCACAGGACATGCATAGGCTTTATTGTCACTGATGACACTCCTGGGCACTGCAGCCATCTGTATAGGACTCACAGAAATGACACAGGGCTTGTAGGACATCTGTATTGTCCTGAAATAACCAGAAGCTTACTGAGCTCTATAAAAAGGTTTAGGCCAGGCACCTCAGATGCCCCTGAACCATTTGTTTTCAAGCAACTAAACTCCATCAGCTGTTCTTTCTTCCAGGACAGTGTTGATTCTCTCTACACTGCTTCTGTGGGAGTTTGGATACCTAAGGATGACGCTCATACATGTATGAATCATATGAAGAACCTCTAGGTATCTAAAATACCTTCACGAGACTTACTGGTAGCCCATAAAACCCATAGGATACCTGTGCCTTTTGAAGCAGAGGCTGGAAAGCAGGCATTCTGAGACAGCTACAGGTGTCTAGGCTACTGGATTTTTCAATATTTTGAATAAAAATAAATATATATAGGTGTCTGGGTGTCTGCATTTTGAATAGTTTAACACCCACATCTGCCTTAGAATATTCCTAGTTGGAAGGGACCTACAAGGAACAATGAGTCCTTGTTTGAGTATGTATAATTCTGCATACGTTCTGTTGTGGAATGGTGTAGCTGTTCAACCATGTACTGTAAATGTTCTATAGCCAGACAAGGTGCAGCATCTTCTTAATGTATTGAAGGGATAACTAATGGCATCTTACTGTCACCATGAAGTCAAGGAGAAGACCAATGTTGTTAAAGGCATAGATTTTAGTTTTGGAATTCTTAAAAATTCTAAAAAACAGAGGAATTCTTAATCTAAGCTGTAAGATGCTGTTGAATTGCAACGTATTCTTGGCTGAGAGAGGGAACTTTCCATTTGTTCCTTGAGCTGGGAGATAGCAAGAGCTTCATTATCTGTTTCAAATTCTCAGCAAAGATCAGTGACACTGGGGGGTTTTGTCTGAACATGTTTTGTGATTTAGGCAAACTCACATTGCAGTCAGTGCAGTGACGAACCATTTCTCATACATTAACTTTTTTTTTTTTTTAATTATTTTATTTTGGTGATCAGGAAGAGTTATATGTTTCCATATATAGCTATTCTAATCTTGCTTCAGGTAGGAGAGGGTGATGAGAAAGGGCAGAATCTGTACCTTAAGCTATTATTTATGAATAACAGTACCATAACATAGTTAGTAGTCACTATGTTTGTTTTCTTTTCCTTAATTCGTCTAAATAATGTATTTTCCTAGTGTTACAATAATATAAGTAATAATTATAGAATACAATGCAAAGCAGAGTTGGCAGTAAAAAAACATCAAGCATTGCTGTCAGCCTGGTGAATACTGTTCTACAGGAACAGCAGCAGAATTGTTGAGAATGCATATTTAAAAATGACAAGTTTTAAAATAGATTTTCAATAGGCAAATTTGAATATTTAGAATACTCAACTTATTTCCAGAAGTATTTCTGAAAAATACTCTATTATGTAGTAGAAAGTGCCACAGAAGCCATTCTGGGAGCCAAGATTAGGAAGCTTGGCACAGGTAAATGTAAGTTATACCACTCTGATACTGCTAAGCTATTCCAGTTGGAAAGAACACTCATTTTTGCAGAGAACCAAGTAATATTTCCATCATTGGTTTCCGCTGTGATTAGGCATGGCTTTGATGACTGTCAGAAAAGTTGGAGGGTGGGCCTTCAGTCTGTGCATTTCTAAGTTGCTTTCACTGCTGTTACCTCTTGGCCAGTATCTATAAGTATTTTATCTGGGCCATTGTGACAGTATCTGAGATCTCACCTGGAGAAAAAAGGATTTCATCTTATCCTTCCTCAGTGTGGATAGCATATATAATTAACAAGAAGGGATCTGGAATTTCTAAGAGTGGAAAGTACATTCTGGAAGTGAATTGTAGACAGGAGTATATTTTGTAAGAGAACACAGAGAGAAAAATGTAGTCCTGGAATATTCAGTTATCGTAGCCTTAAATTATGCCCATCAAAATCCATATTTAAGTTTGTAACTGGGTATATCCAGTAGTTGAAATGGTGATACGCGTTGCAAAAGACTTGTGCCTTTTGTCCTGTCCTCTAAACCACATCTGTGACTCCAGCGTTTAGAGTCTTGAGGTCTTGGATATCTTCACTCACCAACATGCCAAAAGACCACATCATAAGCAGTCCGCTTCAGACACCCTGCAGGATAACGTACATGCTAATTTTCCTGTCCAGTTATCTCAGTTATGTGTAACATTTCTGCTCATATGTAGATTTCTTTCATTGCTTCTCAACTGCCATTATATTTTCTTCTCTTTAGAACACAAAATCATCAATATGTTGTCCTCTGATGGCTGTTTTTTGTGGGTTCTTTTGCAAAACATTAGCCACACCTCTGTAGTTAGTGGCAGGTACAGTGAGGAAGAGAAGTCAGTCATTCTGTATGTCTGCTGCAGGGCTTGTAATACCAATGTATGTCTTCTATTTCCCAAGCAGCCAAGCCACCAGTGCCCACTCTGGTCCACCTATGAACCATGATTGCTCCTCTTTGTTAACAGAGATGAGCTTCAGCAAATACTGCTTGCTCAGGGTGATTACTTGTGACTTTATTCTGGAGGAGAACTAGTGAGGCTAGTTTGAAACAACTGTTGCCCATAATACACTTTTAAGTTCATGTATTTAAAGATGAAGGTCAGATAATGAAGACAGCAAGAAAAGTACACTACAATATGTTATAGATAAAAAGGTAATAATTGAGAAAATTCATAATTAGCTTTTACTAGAACTTTCATTTTGGTATTACAAATGTAATTACATTTTTTGTGTGAATTATATCAACTGTTTGTTACGCACTAGCCCAATGAGCCTCAGTTAATAAACTGACTGTTCATCAAGAAAAGGAAAAGCAGCTCAAGCAAATAAGCACTAATATTACAAAAGCATATTGCATGAGTTATAATGAGTCATTCTGTGCAGAGGTATATAGAGAGCAAATGCCTGCAGTATTGCCATCTGTAACAAAAAAACTTCTACTGCACATTCACAGTGTATTATGAAATGATTATGAGGAACAAACAGTAGATATTTTTCAGAAATTCAACCAATGGTACAGTTACCATTGTGCAATAATTTGCAATACCAAATTTAATGTATGAGGGACTTACAGAACCAAGAGACTATCTGCAGTGTTGCACCTTGTATTTCCATGCTATGGTCTTCAAAGGTGATCGGATCAGATCTGAAACAAAATAAAAGCGTGACTGGAAGTTGGAGAACAGTCACAGAATAGAACTGGTTCATACCCCTGTACACGAGGAAGTGTCTTGTGACACCTCAGCACTATTTTGCACATTGTTGCTCTTTTCAACCATTTCAAAGGATCCAAAGCAACAGAGAAGCATTTCAGAGCAGAAGTCACAGGGTGCCATCCTTGAGTCACATGGAGTGTCTGCATTAAAAAGAGCATAGCCAGCAGGTCGAGGGAGGTGATCATCCCCCTCTACTCTGCCTTGGTGAGGCCTCATCTGGAGCACTCTGTCCAGTTCTGAGCTCCCTGGCTCTCCCTTCTACAGTCTATTAAAAAAAAATTAGACAATAACTTTTTTGCTTGGATATCTCCATGCTGGGACATGACAGAAATCTGTGCAATCCTGAGTGGTGCCAGGAGAGTGATAGAGAAGACTGTTAGCATGCAGCAGGCATCCAGGGCTTCCTAGATTCCTGCACACGTTCACGCAAACTCTCCAGCACTGCTGATATGCACTGCTGTGATGATGGAGTGGAGCTGGACAGGGGAAAGGCAAAAAGATCCACCACGCCTGGAGAGTGTTTCCTTTGTGGGCATTTCCTAACTCTTACCCAGAATATATTCAAAGAAACATACTGAAAGGAAATAAATATATTCTTCTTTGGTTTGTGATTTTGTTTGTTTTTATTCCCCTAGCAATGTGCAGTCTTGGCTTTAAAGTCAAGGCTGAGGCAGGAAATTTACAAGCAAGTGTGAACTCACTTGGATCAAGACTTTATATTTGAATCCATATATGCTGTTTAGTACTTTGTAAAGACAAAATGACCAGAACAATAATGTGCCTGGCTGGCAAACCCTATGTTTATCATGTTTCTTTTAAAAGGCACTTAGTGCTTGCCACCCATGCCTACAAGAAAACAGAAAAAAACTATGTTTACATTTACTTAATTTTAAATTTTAAACAACAACATGTACCAAGTAAAATGTTGTTGTTACACCCTTTGATTTTTTTCTTTCTCAAAAGCACTGAAGCTCAAGACAAAGTCTAACGTAATAATTTTACTTTGAACGGGAAATTGCAAGTATGGGGAAGTGAATGCAGGTAATAAATTGGAAATGCTAGCCCTGTCTTCATTATTTGCTCATAATGATTAAATAGTCAATACCCATAATTATTTCAATAAAAACACGACAACTGCAGTTGCTGTTGTATAGGATTTAATTCAAGCCATCTGTTTTAATCTACTTGTATATATCCTGGGTTGGTCTTTGCTTGCAGTGAAGTGTTTTTCTGGAAGATAAAAGTGGTTATTAAGGGAATGGAAATTATTACTGGTTCAGGGCTTGGCAAGAAAAAGAAATGTTTTTTTTTCACATTCTTAGTGTCCATTTTCAAGGACTTCTGCTACAGAAATGGTTGAAGGCAGAATATAGTACAAAAAAGTTACCTGTTGTAGGCATTGTGTTGATATTTGGAGTTGCTTTAGGTAAGGTGTTTGGAGGTGGAAGTCACTGATCTGACTGTTCTTCACCATTTTAATTAATTTATTTCATAAGGTAAATGAAATATAATTCGTGTATTACAAGGGAATTACATAGCACATATGAACAGCATAAAAAATTGCTTGTTTTCTATATAGGCAACGTAATTTATTTTCTAGCAAACTGTTTCATTCTCTGTTTTATTCTTCAATTTGTAGTGGTTTGTAGGTTTGTAGTGGGTGGTTGTTCTTGCTAACTAGTTTAATTATCTTTGAGTGTAAATGTCTCATCTATTTTAGAGAAAAATAGCCCTCTTAACAAAGGATACCTCCACTTGGCTCCAAAGCTCAGCACTTCTTGCTGTGAAGATCTTAATAAGCCGCATCACAGAAAAGGCTGCTTACATCTGGTACAACTCCTCAAGTGATGAATTGGATGCAAGGTCAATATCTAACTATCTTTTCTTTCTGAATCCATTTGCACAATACGGCGCTGTAGATATTAACCAGATAATTCCCAAGTATCCTATGTTAATCATGGCACACATCTAGGGCCTTTCAAAATTAAATTGATGTTTTGGCTGGATTATATCACACATCGCAGAGATAGAAAAGCAGACTTTGCAAACTTATTGAGAAACACCTGAAAACACAGTCATTGGTCATAGCCAACTCAGTTTCACAAGAGGAAAAGTCCTATTTAATACACTTAATCTCCTTTTATGATATGGCTTACTCGCCTGGTTGACTAAGGAAAGCCTGTTGATGTAATCTTTTTGCAAAGCTTTTAATACCATTTCTCACATTATCCTTCTAGGGTGGATAATGTCCAGCAAACAGGTAGACAGGAACATAATGTGAATGGATGAACGCTTGGCTCAAAGAATTACAGTAAATAGGGTTACATTAGGCTGGCAAGCAGCCACTAGAGGGGGTTCTGAAGGCTTCGTTTTAGGGCCAGTTCTCTTCAGTGTTTTCATAGATTATCTAAATACTGGACTTGGAGGTATAAAAATTAAATTTGTGGATAGGATTGAATTGGAAGGAGCTTTTGAGTCCCTTAAGTTCAGAGGGGCCCCGCAGAGAGATCTTGACAAATTGGAGAGCTGGACAATTACCAACCACATGAAGTTCAACAAAATCAAGTGCCATATCCTGCTCCTGACATGTGGAAAGCCTGGATATTTTTACAGAGCATGGGATGAGAGGCTGGAGAGCAGCCCTGTGAAAAGTGATGTGGGTGTTATGGCTGATGGCAAGATGAAATCAAATCAGAAGTGTGCCCTGGAAGCCAAAATGGCCAACCAACAAAGACAAACAACTAGTAGAGGTATGTCTGCAAAGATGGTGGAGTGTCTAAGGGGGAAGACATATGAGCAGCTAAGATCCCTGAGTTTGTTGAATCTAGCACAGAGCAGGCTGAGGGGAGGCCTGAATGGTGGCTGCAGCTCCTCACAGGGAGCAGAGGGCAGCGCTGAGCTCTGCTCTGTGACAGCCACAGGACCTGAAGGAATGGCATGGGTCTGTGCCAGGGGAGTGTGGGGGGATTAGGAAAAAGTTCTTCACCAGAGAGTAGTGGGCATGGAGCAGGCTGCCCAGGCCATGGAACACAGCCTCGAGCTGCTGGAATTCAGTGTTTGGACAACACTCTTCAGACACAGGGTTTGAGTTTTGGGTGGTCCTGTGTGGAGCCAGGAGTCGGGCTGGGTAATCCTTGTGAGTCCCTTCCAACTTGGGATATGCTGTGATTCTGTGATTCTTGGGGGATTCTTTGGCTTCCACAGCTGAGGTTGTTCATCCTCCCATTCCTGTGAAAGGTGATTAATTAAGCAGAGTTACATACATTTCTACAGAAATACTTGCAATAATATTGCAGAACCTTCCAGAATGAGACTTCACATTAAGACAGCAAATATCATACTAATGAAATTTAATGTGCTTATCCAAAATATGTAGCTGTTCTTTTTCGATCTACTGCTGCCAGTCCATGTACACTGCTACTTGTTTGAAGCAGGTTTTTCTCTGACTTGGTCTTTGTTTGCTCCACCAGTCAAGAAGCATGTTTGTTTTTTTTTTACCATGAGGAGCACGCTTTACAGAATTTGGCCTCCTGGTCATATTTGCCCATGGTGCAATCTTGTGAATGTTTTGTTGAGATAAGTGTATGACAGCTTCCAGTTAGTGTTCTGCAGGAGGTGAGGGATTCTTTCCAAACATGCCAACCACCTCAGAATAACTATATCTTCATTGCAGAAGCCTCAACCCGACTTATTATCTTATTCCCACAGAGCAGCAGGCTTTACAGCCATCTGCACTATTTTATCTTGATGGTAAACTTAAGGAGCAGTTCCAGTTACAGGAAAAGCTGTATAAGGATTACATCTTTCTGGGTTACTGTTTGTTCTGTGTTTTCCAACTTTGTAACAGAAGGCTTGATTGTAAGTTACTGTTAAATTCTGTTTTGCAGCTATGAGATCTTATTACTGTTGGAATTAAGCATGTTTTTTTTCTTTCAATTTATGTAGTCAAAAGTGCAGTTTTTCTTGAGGCTGTCTTGTTTTTTTTTGCTTAGAGAGGTACCCACAGTGAATGTCTTGCTATGTAATTCCATTGTGTTCCTTTGAAATTCCTTAAGAAACACAGATTAGAACCATGACAAAAGTTTCCCCTTCCCTGTGTTGTCCATCTCAGCCACTTGCAGAGCTGTGTGAAATATAATTAAGATCTCCAGTAATCCTAAGGTACGTGTATGTACACACTGTCTTTTTAGAAACTGTTTTTCCTAATAACGGCTGTCCCTTAAAAAACATTGTATTAGACTTAGGATGTAGCTCTTAACCTCCTTTAATACGAGAAACAAGGACCAATTAAAAACAAAACAAAAAAGGCTTACAAAAATATTGCTTGTAGATTTAAGCAGAGATAGGTTCTGTCTCTTGTTCTAGTTGCCTTACAGAAATCTCACTGTGTAGGCAATTACATTTATGAAAAGCTGCTATAATCATCTAACAAATTACATTTTTAAGAGCTGTGGATATTTCTCTTTTACAAGAGTTAACTTGCCTTGGCTTCTTAAAAGAGTGGGGAAATCCCACAGCATTTCCTCTGTGTTATCATAGATTTTAATTACAGAATGTTAGAAATATGAGAATTTTGGAAAAATGCACATGAAGAAATTCTCTTTCCTTTAAATCAGAGTAAAGCTTAGATCATAGATAAGGATTAAAATTTTATAACTCCATTTTTGGGATGTCTTCTGCACAGATCTGTCCCTAGGAAGAACAGAGCTGGTCTAATCATATCCTTGCAGAACAAAATGCAGGTTATGTCCAGAACACCACTGTGCAGGG
This sequence comes from Cyrtonyx montezumae, assembly GCF_038088225.1. Classification (NCBI taxonomy): domain Eukaryota; kingdom Metazoa; phylum Chordata; class Aves; order Galliformes; family Odontophoridae; genus Cyrtonyx; species Cyrtonyx montezumae. The sequence goes on along the minus strand of NW_027071992.1, from coordinate 10,444,171 downwards.
TGCTAAGGCTGTACTCCACTCAGATGGAGTTCAGTTCAGTGCTAAAGTGGGAGTGAAATTTATTTTATTAAATAGGCCCGATTATTGTTTTGTAAGTTCTGTGGCAAGGGAAGGGAAGGGAAGGGAAGGGAAGGGAAGGGAAGGGAAGGGAAGGGAAGGGAAGGGAAGGGAAGGGAAGGGAAGGGAAGGGAAGGGAAGGGAAGGGAAGGGAAGGGAAGGGAAGGGAAGGGAAGGGAAGGGAAGGGAAGGGAAGGGAAGGGAAGGGAAGGGAAGGGAAGGGAAGGGAAGGGGAGGGGAGGGGAGGGGAGGGGAGGGGAGGGGAGGGGAGGGAAGGGAAGGGAAGGGAAGGGAAGGGAAGGGAAGGGAAGGGAAGGGAAGGGAAGGGAAGGGAAGGGAAGGGAAGGGGAGGGGAGGGGAGGGGAGGGGAGGGGAGGGGAGGGGAGGGGAGGGGAGGGGAGGGGAGGGGAGGGGAGGGGAGGAGAAGGAGAAGGAGAAGGAGAAGGAGAAGGAGAAGGAGAAGGAGAAGGAGAAGGAGAAGGAGAAGGAAAAGGAAAAGGAAAAGGAAAAGGAAAAGGAAAAGGAAAAGGAAAAGGAAAAGGAAAAGGAAAAGGAAAAGGAAAAAAAGGAAAAGGAAAAGGACCTGAAATTACCCTTTTTTGGTTATTGTTTTCTGGAAGAAATGTGCTTCAGTTGCCTGTGTTGTTCCTATCAGACACACCTGCCATCAGTGTCAGAAGAAAGACAAAGAAGTCACAATAACCTGAGCCCTTCAAATGAAGCAGGAGCACATTTACAGGAAAGGATGAGCTTCCAGATGCACTTACTTGTCTGATAAAATCCCTGAAACTCTAGGAAGAGTAATAGTTTTGTAAGAGAGACACTGGTCTGGAGCAAGCTTTTAACATTTGTCTGCCCCACAGAGATTCTTTTGTTGATAAAAATCTTGATTAATCAGACAATATGTATATTCCAGTTAATATCAGCTCCCCAGCTATAAAGTAAGAAGGCACTTCTTACTGTATAGTGATAAATTCCTTAAGTTAAATAATAATAAATTCATTAATTGGCTCAAGCTGATCAGATATCATGGTGATGAAACTGCTGAAGTTATACAGTGTTGCCTGTCAACCGCACTGCATGTATTGTCCAGAGGAAAATGATAGAAAAATGTATGCATTCTTCCAACACTGATGAAGCAGGGAGGCTGCCTCCTTGGTCATGGCAGGAGAAGGCAGCTGTGTGTTTGTCAGTGGGTAGAGGGTAACACTAGGTAGCTGAGAAAGCACTGACGTTTCTCCCAGCACATTCTTGATTTCTGCATTAATCTATGTACTTGCAGAAGCACTGCATTTCTTCCAGCAGGCAAGAATTTGTACTACTGAGAGTCCATAACTAATTGTTACCATGGGAAACTATGAAAGGGCCACCCACACTTTTATTTCTGAATGGAGCTTATGTTCATACATGTTCTTCGATCTCTGTGTACGTAACTTATATATATGTTTCTTGCACAATGTTGTCAAGTTGTAATAAAAAAGCTTTATTTAATTTTAAAGATTTTGACAGCATCAGCAACATCTGGAACACTTTGTCTGTGGGCTGCTCAAGTAGCAGAGATTTCCTGAGTGCCTCTTGATGTTGCTTCAATTCACTGATGTGCTCAGAACATACACACAGCCAGTTGTGTGAAATTTTCCCTTTTCAAACTTCAGTTGTTGCACACTGTGACCCTACAGCCTTTCCTCCCATTGAGTAATATGATCAAAAAATAAAGATGTAAATGGAGCTTTTCAAAGAAGATAGTATTTTGTTTTAAATAATGAACCTATCTGTCCCTTTTGCTCCTATGCTGAAAAGGCTGAATTATCCTGTCTGAAGTTTTCTAAAACACTTCTGTCATGAGACAGACACTGAATTTAGAATATCTCCACTCAGATGAGTCAAGTGTGGAGAAGTTGTAAGTGACCCAGGCACCACAGTAGCAGGCAGTGACCACAGAGTCTCTGCTGGGATATGAGAAGGGGATGCTGCTGCCTGTGGTTTGTGCTCGCTGCTTGAGGAAGACGTTTGTACAATCAGGTGTTTGTGTTACATTTTTCATATGTGACATTTTTCCTTTTTCTAGCTGCCTGCTTTTAGATGTGCTGTTGAAACCCGGCTGCTTGCTAAGAAGCTGCATCAAAAAATCATTAGGGTCAAGAGGCATAATTGTTTCTCTGTTTGTCAGCAGAGCAGACAAAGGACTTCTGTAAGGGTAACTGCACTACAGACCTTTTAGAGAGAATCCCTGTGAAGCAGGTTAAAATATATTGATGGAATGAAATGTTGTGGAAAAAGCTGCATTGTCACTGGCTGAGCTGCACATTTGCTTTGGACTGTGAATTTGGCACCCTTTTCTCTGATGAGAGAAGCACCAACAGTAGAGTACAGTGCTTGGCTTCCTCCTTGTCTTCAAAACAGCCTAATCTGCCAAAATCTTATGTGTAAAAAATACTGACTAGATTAATATTAACGTCAGTTGTAACACTGTTTAGGACAGACAACAAACACTTGTTCCTGTCTGACATTTCTGAGTTGCGTGTGAGCACCTTTAGCAGCAGCTGTCCTATCCTAAATAAAGGACTGAGCTGCATGTGGCACACAAGCATGGATCTTACTGATTTTTTAACTGTGAAGCTTTTTGTCAGCTATCAGATTGATTCCTGCCTTTTTGTTTGTTTGTTTCTGGAACTTTTCTGATCTGAAATAATGAAAATTGTACATATTATTGATCTAATTAGATTATGATGGATGCACTGATGTGGCCTTAGAATTTCAAGGATGAGATGGCTTATATACAAACAGAGTATAAATGGGAATTGGAAAAGTGACATTCATCTAATTGCTTTATTGTTTGTTTCCTTGTATTTCCTTAAATTATAACTTAAACAGAGAGCTCTCATATCAAACTAAAATCTTCTATCAGTTGTTGTGAAATTAACAACTAATGTTGAAAGTGAAAACAGCAGATTAAATATCTCAAGAATCTGACTGATGTCCATTACCTAGCTTTCCTGGTCTGAATCATTTACTAATGGAGAAGAGGTATTATTAAAAGCATGTGAGTATAAAAACTTTTTTATGAAAGTTTTACTCATTTACTCTTAAAGAAATTTAAGAATTAGTTAAGCCAAATTGCCTCAGTGCAGGCAAAAGATATTTCAAGTTACAAAGATATTAAAGATCTTAGAGATTGTTTTTCTCAATGAAATATTGATATATCAAATTTAAAATAATATTTCAATGTTTTTCTTCCCTTGGCAGAAAAAGAGTTTGCCTGTTTATCTGTATTTCTGATGTTAACAATATTATAAAAGTGCTATGTGGGCCACATAGAACATTTTTCTTTTCATAGATCTCTAAGTAGATAAATTGCTGGCTCCAATTCCTTGAAATTACATAAAAGTATCCAGATATTTGTCATATTATAGTTGTGATTGTAGAGCCGTGGGCACAAAAGGAGTCTCTAATTGACTGCATTTTTCTTTCACTTTGTAAAATACCTTACTGAGGAAGATAGTTTCTTAGGAGAGTGCATGCACTTCAAAGCATATAGTGCAGTACATGTGAACTTATTCTAGATGTCATATTATATCTCTTGGCCAAATTTGAAACATGAAGAAAAAACTGTAATAAAAGTCTCTTTAAAACAACTCAGAGAAAGTTGCACTTAGTTATGTTTTCAACAACAAAATTCATCTATTTAAAACAGTCGCAAAACTTGTTTCAATTTTTTTTATTCTGTTCTGATTTTGTTTAACCATTGCTCTGAACTTTCATCATATGCTCAGCCCAAGGGTTACCTGTGTTCCAGCTTTTTAAGATACCTAACATGCATAAATACATTCAAACAGTTCTAAACAATTAAAAAACAAGAGGAGATGGATGTGTTCAGTGTTCAATGTTCAAATGTGGCTTTTATCATCAGTGTGAATCATGTCACAATTTAGATGCCTAAAATAGTTTGCTGTTCATAAAATAAAGCAAACTGAAATCTCTTGAGAGGAGGCAGAAATATATACTGAGCAATTCAGTTTTGTGCTGTGGGAAGCTTCTTACAGGAAGGGCCTAGGTTTCTTCCAACTGGGTATTTAAATTTGTATTTTAAATTATTGTTGGTGTTCTTGAAATGTTGTGTGTTGAAGGCTGTGGAAACAGAAATACTTTTGTTTTGTCTTTAAAAATGAAATATAATGGGAAATTGAAGGACATATTTAACTTCCCACAGTTCTAACATGCTTCTAGAATAGGGTTTGATCACAGACATTTCACTAAACTGAATTCAGATTCTCATTTCCTTCTGTTATTTCCAAAGACTTCTGGCTAATTTAACATGGCATGCAGGATCAGTGAACAAGTATTTAATAAAATAGATTTTAAAGCCTGAAAGATTACATTTCTTTGGCCAGATGCTGCGGTGTTCCTGCCTTTGGACATATACTGACATGTATTAAAGTTGACATTACCCTTCTACTGTGCCTTCATGAGGCCTCATCTGTAATACCACATCCCGTCTCATGGTTCTTTACATAAGAAAGACATGAAGCTGTTGGAATGGGACCAGAGAAGGCCACAAAGATGGTCAAGGAGCACCTCTACTACAAAGAAAGATTGAGGGGAGCTGGTCTTGTTTAGGTTGGATAAGAGAAGGCTCTGAGGAGACCTCATTGTGGCTTTCCTGTACTTGAAGGGAGCTTACAAACAGGAAGGAGACCAACTTTTTACACGGTCTTGTAGTAATATGACAAAGGGGAATGGCTTTAAACTAAAAACAGAGGAGATTTAGGTTAGATTGGATGGCTCTGGGCAGCCTTATCTGTTGGATGGCAGCTGTGACTGCAGCAGGGGGTTGGAAATGAGCTTTAAGGTTGTCTCCAACCCAAGCCATTCTGTGATTCTCTTTCTACCTTAAAACCAACAGGCACAGTGTGTCAAACTGTCAAAGCTACATGGGAGAGTAAAACTCGTCAGGATTGTTAGTGTGCAGACATAAAACAATATATATTTTAGAAGTGAGTCTATCAGGAGGGACCTCATCTCAGTCTGTGTAAAGGATAGTCAGTCACATATAGACATGAGGGCAGCGTCTCACTCCAGCATTATCAAGATAGTTACCAGAGAGTTGGAGTCAGAGAAGGAGGGTGACTAGTGAATTTGCTCAGGCATCTGTGCTCAAACCTGTTCTTTCTACGTGTTCATAAAAAATAAAAAAAGAATTAAAAAAAAAAAAAAAACAGAAAATAATGGTAGAAAACTCAGAAAAATGCTGAGGTAGAATTAGTTTGCAGATGCTCTACTAGCTTATATAGAACTGTAAATCAATGGACCAGCTGAAGAGCTGCAGGAAAACTTTACAAGGCGACTGTCTTGTATTGAATAAGCAAATCAAAGTCGGTGTAGATAAATGTAGAATAATGCATGTAAGCAAAAATCAGGTGTTTTGCATGTAAGTTCTCAGACTCCAATCTTTGTGACTTAGACATGGGATTTTGCAGCAGTGATCACTCCCTGCAAAGTCTTGTTCACTGCTCATCTTATGTAGTTCCGCTCTTCCCAACTCCAAAAATGTACAGCAGAGCTGGAAAAATCCAGAGAAGGTTATGAAGGATGAGGAGAGCTACAGAACAGGTTCTGTGCTGAGAACAGCCATGCTGATATTCCTTGGTCTACAAAAGATAACATACAAAGAAGGAAACATAAGAAATGTCTTTAGAAGAAGTAAATATCTTGGGGAAGTATTGTTGTCTCTCCTAACAGAAAAATCAGAAATTACCAAGCTAGAGGAAGTGTCATTCAGAGCAAAAAGAAAAAGAAAAGAAAAAAGAAAACGTAGTTCTTTGTGCAAACCATGTATTGGCTGTAACTCCACAGCCATGGATCCATAAGTTAACGTAAGTTCAAAGTGAAATTGCACAAAGGACAGCCATTGGGCATTACTTCACACATGGAAGCCAGGTGCAGCTCAGGATGCCTCTGAAGCAGCGCAGTACACATGCATCTTATTTATGTACATATCCCCAGGAAACTGTATTGATCATTCTTGGAAGGATGCTCACTGGAGGTCTTTCTCAGCATGGCCTTTTCTAAGGTGGATTTGTTTGGATGCACCTAAAACCATGTCCTCTAGAGAGGAATTAGAAGCCTCATAACACAGGTGTCTTGAACATGCACTCGTGGAGGTGGCAGCAGGAGATGGGTGAGGTGTCAGTCAGTGTTAAAGCACAGGTGGCATCAGAGCCAAATCCAGAGGGAAGAAGCCTGCAGGTATAGCTCACTGTATGGTTTTCCACTGTTTGAACAATAACAGATATTGCTTGGGTCTAGTCTCCTTCATTTGCATCTGATGTTGCTTTTGGAGTAACAAGGCTGAAAATACTGTTAATTGAGACAAATACTACACAGCCAATATTTAACCCACAGCAGGCTGCCCAAAGAAACTATAGATGCTACATCCTTAGAGGTGGTCAAGGTCAGGCTGTATGGAGCCCAGGGCAGCCTGACTGATCTCATAGGTGGCAACTCTGACCACAGCAGGGTGTTGGAACTAGATGTTTTTTAAGGTTCTTTCCTACTCAGACTATTCTGTCATTTTGTGATGAAGGTGGTACAAGAGTAAAGGTCTCTAAAGTCTATTTGATTTTTCACAGAAGTTTCCTTTTTCTGCCAATTCACAGAAGAGTTGGAAGACACTATGTCTGAGGGAAGGTTGTGATGCTGAGCAGGTGAATTGGAAACAGCACAGAATCCAGGCAGATGCAGTGTTAGTGTGTCCTCCCTCATCTTGATAGTTGTGCTGTGTCCTCAGAAACTGTTGGAAATAGTAAAGTCACTAGTCAGGTTCAGGGAGTCCTTGGCTTCTTTTCTACTTTTGGTATGAAGTGTCATTCCAATTACAGTTCTTTAAAAAGGGGAGGAAAAAAAAACACCAGGAAAAAACAAACAAACAAACAAAAAAAAAACCCAAAGAACATTTCAGAACAAGGATGGGCAGCACTTGTAGTCTCCTGGAAGTGCCTTCTGCAGCCAGATTTCTTCAGCTAAGGAGATTTTATCCCTCCCCAGGACCCGCAGCTATGTCCAGGAACACATGCTCTTGGCAGCAAGCTGCTGCTGTCTGATGTAGCTGGAGAACTGAAAATAACTGTTCTGAGGGAAAATACTTCAGACCTAAAAGACTTCAGCAATAGCTATCTAATGTTTTTAGTTCTTAGTTATTTTGGATGATTAGAGAATTGGAGGGTTTGGGAATTTCATTTTATATTCTTTACTTTTTTTCTCAAAAATCAGCAGCTATATAGTTTGACCACAAAAAAAAATAAGGACATAGTGAAGTTTGTTAAACCTGCTTTCACTTGTGAAGTCAGTGTTCTTTGTCTGCCTTTTTGAATTGTGTGGAAATAATTCACTCACTGAAATCAATATTCAGTCTTTGTTTTCTACTCTTTCGTAAGTTTGGCTTATTTTCTCATTTTTTCTTTTAGCAAAGTTTCGCAGCTAGTGATAACACTAGATAGTTACCAATAAAACTTTAGTACTTTTGGTGAAAAAGGAACAAAAAAGTGGTGCTTGGATCAGCTCCTTGATTTAACAGGGTTTACTACTTTCAAATAAATGCTTGTTAGTGCTTGTTAATTTAAAACAATCTCACCAGCAACAGCTGTGAGGAGATTACAACTCATCAAAGACGAGACGTAATATAATTTAAAAACAATAAATCCATTCTTTCAAGTATCACAATGTGATTTAAAATAAATAACACATTTGATCATTATAAGTGGTCTTTATATAAGGTGTAGCATTTGCAACAGAATCATAGGTAAAAATGACCAAAATGTATGCTTCTTTTAGAGGACCTTTCAGTTGATAATGTCAAAGTGCTTAATGAATTAATAGATATTTAATATAGAATCACAGCAGGCTTCACAACTATTATTTTTGTTTAAAAAATATTGGAAAAAGTGATACAGAGAAATAGTGATTTTCCAGAAATCTGAAGGGGAATGTGATGATCGTGTATCATGGCTTGGCAGAGAAAAAAATCTAAAATCCTAATAAAGGGCCATGTTCCTTACTTTACTGGGTTTCAGATTTTTTCTTGCAGTAGTGATAAAGGTGATATTTGTTAAGTACTGAGCTGTACTGATTGGTTATGATTCACTGATAAAGAAACTTATTTGATTTTTCAATTATTAGAATGAAATATTCATAAACTCTTGTTTATGTTAGTATTCAAGTCAAAACTGTTCTTTGGGGAAGGAGTGAATGAAAATATATCTTGTTCTGCCTCATATTTTTTCACTGAAAGTGCTCTTCACCGCTTTGAAAGCTTGAAGTGCAGAGATTTTATTTGTAGGGCCTGTATCGCTGTTCACACTTCTTGAATTCTGAGCCTGCAGAGATGAAAAATTCCTAGCGAGTAACATCCTGGCAGTTTCACTTGCCTACTATATGTAATTTGTAATACTCTAGCTTTTCTGAAACTGAGAGATGTGTTTATACAATGATATGCAAAAGAAACAGTGTTATGGTACATCCCATGCTGTTTAACATCAGGGAGTTTACAAAACTGTGCTCCATGACGTATCCCCTTCGCAGGGGTATCTTTTGAAAGATTGTTCAATGCTGCATAGAAGTGGAGAGCTGGATGATGGTGGATGAGATTAAGGTTTAAGCACGCAGTGAACTGTGTTGTAGAGAGCGCAGCAAGCAGGTCAAGCAAAGAGATTGTTTCCATCTGTTCAGCAGTGGTATCTTGTGTACTGTTCCATGACTGTGTGGGCCTTTGCTGCAGAAAACTGTTTACAGACCACAGTCCAATGGGTGGAGGGTTGCAGCACTGGGCATGCTAGAAACTAAAGAAATGAAGCTTGTTTAACCTGAAGAAGGGTAGTGTGATTTCAGTTTCCTACAATCGTTAATACAGCAAGGTTGGTTGTATATCAAATGGAGCCAGCTTCTCCTTGGAGGTACATATAAAAGAGTAAGGGCAGTGGTCACAAGCTGCCAACACAACCATCCTCTATGACATAAGGAGAAAATATTTCCTTTTCATTGGAGTAGGTTTTGCCACAGATGCTGCAGAATCTCTGTCTTCAGAGACACTCGCCATGGACTGGACGAGAGCCTTGGCAGCTCATTCTAGCTTTAACACTGGCCTTTGCAGCTGGCCTTGCTTTGAAGTTGAACTAGATAACTGCCAGAAAGGCTTCCAGTTTGAATTATTTCATGAGTCTGTGATCCCAGTTGGGTGGAGATGGTGGGTAATCAACGGCATATACACAGACACCCAAATTTTTTCCCTCCAAAGAAGGAGTTGTATGTAGATAGGTCCACACATGTTGCAATACTCTTTTAGTAAAATTACACCACCTAATTCTTATTAAATTCAAAAGAAGGAACAGCACGTCCAATTTCTGAATGAAAAACATGCAGAGTTTACTGATTCTTGTTCCATTAGTATTTAAATACTGCTGGGAGCAAAGTTTCAGAAATGTTCTGTATTGCAGTTTATAGCCCTATAAAGATAATTTATTAATCTCTGTCAGAACATTCAGATTTCAGAAGATTAAATATGGCTGTTAGGCCCTGATTTCTTCTATAAGAAGCTGAGAACCCTTTGTACCCAACAACTCTTAAAATTAGAGGCTCTTCCTGGATTTATTTTACCTCTACTGGGGGAAATTTGCCAGAACTGTTCAGTGATTCTGGGAAGATGTGCTGAGGGATGCCATTTCTATCAGATCCACGGCATTGAGTGGTCACTGAACAAAACCTGGAAATGCAAAGGAGAAAGATATCAGAAGACAAGAGAAATTTTTAAAAGTGACCTGAGTATGAAATTCTCTGTAAGAGAATGAGTGAAGAAGACCAGTACTTTTATCTGAATATGCATTCAAAATGGGTGTTTTCAGAATGTATTTTAGATTTTTCTTTTGTAGAGATAAAAAAGATTTGTAACAACTAGATACTTTTAGCACAAAACAACGTGACAACAAGGCAAGCAATACTTTTAGTTGATAAAGATCCACAGTTCTGTACATGAGCTCTTTACATGCCACTGTCATCCACGTAAGTCAATAGAGACCCTTTCCCATGCTTCTAAAATTTTGCTTGTAAGACCGAAATATATTAATGTTTTGAGTCTGGTTGGCTCCATAAACAAGCAAATTTGGTTCACAGATGGGTGTTGTTGTTCAGCAGGCTGAATGTGTGATTTGACCTTTTTATGTGGTATACAGCAGCAGATATGTCAGCTTTTGCAAGTTGGGCAGCCTTGTTTATATTTCAAACAGTGATTCAGGATCTTTATTAAGATGACTCTCTAAAAAGTAGGTAAATGCCATTCTGACAACAAATCGTGGCCTGTGTCTATCAAACGCTTGATGCCTGATAGGATCTTACGAACACAACTGGAATCTACGTACAGTATTGTCATGGAAATTGGAGATGTTTTGTCTCTGTGTCAGAATCGTGAGCGCTAAATCTCTGCCTGTCATAACTAATTGTTGATTTGTGACGTTCATCCCGGATGTGTTAAACTGTTCCATATGTTAATAAGACTTAAGAGTTCTCACAGTTATGGCTTTTCCTTTTTAATGAGTGGGACCATTTTTTACTGTCAGAAGCACTAGAGTTTAAAATAATGTTTTTCAGATTTGTTTCTTTTGTGAAGACTAATAAGAGCTTCCAGGGGGACATTAAGATTTATCGTTGGAAACACTCTTGGTGGGTTTAGAGATGCGGAACTGTCATTTTCCTAGTCTTGCTGCCAAATTTCCAAGAAGCCTCTCTCCAGATGTTATTATGGTGACAGACCTGCAGTGAATCAGCAGAATTTCATACAGCTCTTCAGATAACTATATTCTAGCTTCATTTTGAACAGTGTGAAACTCTTTGGAATCAGACTTCAGATGGCTTTAGGGCAGACATGTTTATCCTGCAGACAGTGGAACGCATGCAGCCCAGGACAGCCAGTAATTAGCCCTGCTTCCTATTCCACATCCTCGTGGTGGTGGCTCTTCCCCACCAACTGGCCCAGTCCTATAGAAGCACGCCTGTCACTCAGTATGACCAAAGCATCAATACAGTTTCTCTTCACTCACTGAGACTCAGGTGAACCTAAAGGTTGGACACCTGTCCTTGAGTGTACAGAACAAGATTAAGAAGAAATGAACATTGGCCACTGGATCAAAACAGAAACAACTCTGTATACATACATGTAAACTATACATTCATGTGCACCTGAGTAATTTAAACTCTTATCTGCACATCAATGTAGGGAGAGTAAATAAATAATTTTTAGTATTAAAGCTGGAGTTAAGAATAAACTGGACAGCAGAGTGTGGTTGGAGTAGATTAAAAATGCTTAAAAGAGACCTGAAATAAAAAGGAGAAAGGTAAGAATACCAACAAAGAAGACAAACGTGTGGGAGCTTAAAAATGCCAGGAACCAGGAAAACAGCATAGTGCTGCTGTATCAAGAGAGGCAAAACCTACAAGAATATAATCTCATTTTTTTAAAAGTAATTTGTCGTTGTCAGATGTTACCATTTTCTGTTCCTTTGCAGCAACAAGTCACCTTGGGACTTCAAATACGCTATCATTTTCTACGATCTTGCTTTTTAAAAGCCTCATAAATTCTCACTACATTTCCAAATTCTGCTGTTTCATACAAAGCTGAATGCCTGTATCCCATATTGTTAAACTGAAAACTCACAGCCTGCTTAGTTAGCAGTTAAGCAACTATTCTACATAGTCCCTAGTGAATTGTAATTAAATATCCTACCTATTTACTCCACAATGTTTGCATGCTTTTTTTTTTTTTTTTTTTGTAATTTAACATAAAGCCTTCTCATTTGTTGTGCACTTTTACTGTCAAGTTGATAACTTTGCTTTTTTTGTTCTATGGTTACCTACTACATATTTTGGCTGTGCTAGGTAGCATGAATTTGTTGTTCAGCCTATGCAAGCCTAGACAATTTTAACAACTTGGTAGAAAATATCTGTTATGCACAGGTATGTGGAAAAGAGCCAGTCTGACTCAGAGTTCAAAGGAAAGCAAAATAAATCACTTTCCAGCATCTTGGAAAGAGAGCTGAACGCAATATATGCAAAGATACGCTCTCATTCTTGAGAAAACTCAGAGGATTTTTTCTCTATATTTCAGTGTGTCTACAATTAATAGAAGTGGAGTGGGAAGGTTTTTTTAACTTGCAGCCTTCCTTTCACTGCTGAAAAGCCTCATTCTCAAACCAGGGTAAATATCCCTCCCTAATTAGTCGCAGATGCAGCAGTACGTGCACAAGTGTGTGTCAAGAGGACATTTGGAAATCATAGCAGAAGGTATGGTGCCAGATAGGAAAGAAACATGTGAGCTGAAGTGGGGAGTTGTTAGGAGAGTTCAACAGTTGTTTTGTAAAGATAGTGAGGCAAAGGGGACAGCTGTTATTCATTTTTAGGTAAGATTGCAAATCAAGCACATGACCCCTTTTTCTCTTCAGCAAAGGTCTTCATCTATTATTTACATGTGTCAGAACTGCATAGAAGTTAAAATTCGCCCTCAAAAATCTGTTTAGAACATTTACACATTTTCTCTTCTCTCCCCAAACCCATCAGCCTTTCAGTAGCAAAATGTGCACCTTTCCATTTTCTGTTTTTAATTTTGTTATCACATTGGTGTGTAGAAGAGCCATATCAACTGTGGAAGATACTAATTGGCTGAATACCAAGGCAGTCAGCAAAACTGCCTCCAAAGAGGAATATAAAGAGTCAGAGATTTAAAACAAAAATATTTTTTCTGTCGCTGCTTTTAGCAATACTGCTATTGTATTATTTTTATCACTTGTCATTATATTAAAATACAGCAATGGTATGTGTTTAAATGTAAGTTGAAATCGTTGCCAGACACCAAATGCATGAGTCTCAACATACTTATCCCATCAATTTCAAATGCATCATAATGCTAAATCTCAAAAGCCTTTTTTTTTAATAATTTTATACCACTGATAAATATTTGATGCTGCAGTGCAAAGCTTCTATCAATCTTACTCAACACTGACTACAATCTTTTATCTACCTGATAGACTGTGGCTTAAAAACACTGTATCTTTCAGTGTGTTTCTTTTTACCAGCCTCTGTAATCTACTCCAAAATATTTTAATTTTATTAAATCTATAAATTTTGTTTATCTTGAGATGAAAAATGTGTTTTTATGGATCTTGAGTGAACATGGTAGTGCCAACCCTTGGGTGGGTGTTTAATCCACAAAAGCACAACCAAGTGGGTACAGTAACACTTGTATGGATAAGTTGCATCAAGTGGAATTTAAGCATTACAAAAAATCCTGCTTTATCTTATTTTCCATTTGTGTGTCTGGTTATACTATCTCCTACACAGAACTGGTAGTTTCTCCTCTCAGGGTTACCTATCAGAGCAGCAGTATAGCAGGGCTGTGTGTTCGGCTTTCTGTACTTCCAGCTAGCAAATTGGTGGCACATTGCTCCAGCAGTGTTTCTCTCTTCATAGCACACTTCCTGATGCAGTTCTTTTGCCCATCCCCATTCTGAAGTGCTCTGTGCAGGAAGGATGCTTCCAGGAAACCTAGCATTGCATTTCCCTAAAACCACTAACACAGTTTTTGTTGTTAGGAATGTAGGAATGAGGTTGGCAGCTCTGCTACTTGCAATGGCAAGCATTGTCAGAAACACATCAGTTCTCTTTTCCTTTGGGAAGATAATAACTGCTGCCATATGGGCCCTACTTTCCCCATTGTTTTTCTGAATAATCAACGGAGAGGAGAAAGACTTCACGAGAGCAAGGAGAACTCAGCTGTGGCCTAGAAAATCCACAGAAACCTCTGTGAGGAATTCAGAATAATACCGTAGGAAAACGTAGCTGCCCTCACTGTGCTGGCAGAGTTCTCTTCAGTGCTGTTTCTCAAGGGAGTTGATGGGTAAGTCAGAATGCTGTTCTGTAGACACCAGCTCAAGCAAACTGATCAGCATTCAGTCACAAGGAGTATTTTTAATTCTGAAGTGTAGAAAGTGATTAGTGAGGCCTTTTTTTTTTTCGTCTGAAATACTTCTCAGAAGTTCAGTGAAATGATATCAGTTCAGAGAAAAATGTGGCTTTGATGTTAAGATGGAAAGGAACTTGATGTGAAAACTTGTAACCTGTGCTTTCACCATCCATGTTTTCAGTTATTTCTTTTCTTTAGTTTTATCAAACTTGTCCTCTAATATTTATGTTCTTACTTTATGTTTAACCTCATTGCAGAACATGGTTGCAGAAACTGCCCTATACCCTGCTGAAATTACTACCCATATCTATTACTTTATTAGCAGTCATCTTAAATGAACTGTGAAGAATCAGTAAAATGTGTCAGAATATTATTTTACTGCTTTTAAGTCGGTGTTTTCTTATGGGAATATGCTATCTAGAGAGCTTTATACTTACAGATATCATAGACAACTGGAGGCAGTCCCGGAGTGGAGGGGGCCACTGTGCTGGTTAAAGAGTGAGAGAACACAGTATGTAAGGGAGCTGAAGATAACTGGGTCTGTTTTCCATTACCTACAGGAGCTTTCATGGATGCACCTGTTTCTTCTCAGAGGTATATGCAAAAGAGCAAGGGAAAGTGGTCAGATAAGAGTGGCTGCAGGATCTCTATCTTTGGTGATACTCAGGACAGGGCAAAACCCACAGCGGCCTTATCTGGCTTCAAGTAAAGCTCTGCTTTGACTATGAGTTTGGATTAAATGACACCCAGAGGTCCTTCCTAGCCTAAATTATTCTGTCATTCTCATAAATACTTGCATCTCTCTTAGTTTCTGACCTGGAACACAAGTGATGTGTCATCCCTTTACCTAGGAAGCCTTTGTGAGCTTTGCTCTGCTTTTCAAACCTTCACTCAATGTGCTGAGGGAAAAGGTGATGGAAAGCAAACAGGAAAACCACACAGTTGCTTTAACTTTGCCCTTCATTTAATCCTCTATATTTAATTATTTTTACAGCAGAAGCCATATCTACCTTTCTTTTTCCTTTTCCTTTTTTTTTTTATTCTTTATTATTCTATAGTAGATGTGTAGATTTATTATGTAGTAGATTTATTATGTCTGACAGCCCAATTGTATCACCTCTTGCAGAAGTACTGGGATACCGAGTATTCTTTTCTTACAGCGTTAGGCATCCTGATGCATTTGCTGTAATCACATGCTCTATGAACTTTTACTGTGGCCATATTTTCTGATTACCCTGTACTGTGTTCCAGTAAGGTAGACATCTCACCAAACAGATTTTTGGGCCTTACTTTCTGTACATGTTTAACATGGAAACTATCATTGTCCTTCTAAGAAATGCTGTATGAATTACACTGAATGGAATGTGATCACCTTTCAAAAGCTCCTGGAGTAATTGCAAGATAACCTGTTTCCTTCACACACCTGCCTCTCTAGGTTTGTTCAGTTACAATCCACTCTTCATTTGTTACATACAGTGCTGGATAAATCCCTGCTTTTGAGGGCGAGCAATAAAAAGTAGGGACATTGGCCAGTATTCTCTTTTACCAAGTCTGTCAGATGTGGAAAATAGAAGTGTATACAATGGAATGATGTTTGTGCCTCCCTTGATAAAAATGGCCATGCTGATTTCTTTGCCTTAGGATCTGGGGCTCTCTCTGTTCTTAACAAAATTACCAGTTTTAAGTAGTGGGCAGACATACAGATTTTGCCTATGACATAGACGTGGAGAATTTATGTGTAACCGTTTCAGCGCAGAATACCTGGTGGAGCTTGCGGAGTAAGAGAGCTCAGTTCTGTTTCTGTGGTGCTGTTGCACCAGAAGACCAGTGATGTGTGCTTCTCTGCATTTCCAAGCTTGCTGATGATAGAATGGCTATAGGATTGGGATTGAATTTGCCTAACTCTTTCTGCTGAAATGTTCTCAGTTGCTTCTGATTCACCGGGGAGTTGTATTTTACTGTGTCAGTGACATTGTGCTCAGATTTTGGTACTCCTGTGAGAATTCTCAACTTTGTGTGTGCGTGCTGAGTAGAAATGTACTTAAACTTATGAACTAAAATGTCCAAAGCGTGCGACGTCTCACTTTTCTTAGGCTCTCCTAGCACTGAGCCCTGATAGTCTGGTCGTGTTGCCCACAAAGCACGTCTGAGCACACGCTTTTAGAGGGCTGCAGAGGTGAAGCCGAGTTTCTCTCATCGGCTACAGCCAGCTGCTGTGGGCTGGGAGGGGGCCAAGGGCCTGGAGCAGAGAGCAGGAAGCCTGCCTCTTGTGCGTGTTGAGTGACCCCCACACTGGTGCCAAGACTGACAGGAGGAGGGAGTAGGTTCAGGTTTAGTGGGGACAGGCACTGAACTAGGGGAAAGGAATACAGGCAAGGGTTGAATTCATGCCGTTGCATATGCTAGACCTGAAATAATCTCAGTGGCCCAGTAGGTGTCTATCTACAGTATTTACCTGTTGTGGGATGGGATCCAGCTCTCTGTGCAGTCTCTGCTTTTTGGGGTAACATTGTGTAAATGTTGCCTAAAAGTGGCTTGACATTGCGTAACACCAGGGCGGATGAGATAAGGCAGGTCTGGAGCTCACGTCCAGCTGATGGCAAGAGACTTGCAGCCCTGAATCCAGGGGCATGCTGCGGTGCAGGGCAGAGGTGGTGCAAATGCAGTCCAAGCTCTGTCAGACCCGTTTAAACTAAATGGACGAGAAAGAACCTGAAGCAAGGAAAGAAAAGAAGAATGTTGTCTGAACAGCACCAAGTGGAACTGCGCAGATCCCTTGAAGATCATCCCTTGGTAAGCACAAGAAGTCAAAAGCAAATAAGACTACACTGGTGATGCTGTGACACAAAGGTTCGGGACTGCAAAGAAATGTGCAGAAAAGCCCTGTATAAGCTCTGCAGCCTGCTTTCCTCCAGAAGAGGCCTGCTGCTTCATACTGGATAGATGCAGATCTCGCTGGCAAAGTGTGTGACCGAGCCAGCTATCGAGTGCCAGCAAAAAGGCCTTTCCCATCCAGGCAGAATTGTTGGAGTTGGCATTCAGTCATGTTGGCTCATATTTATTACATATTTTCTTCCTCTGTATATACATCCTTTTTTTACTGAGCGATAGAACTGCAGAATGAAAACATGAATCTTCTCTTGCCTGAGATTCATCTGGGCACTGTACAAGAAGTACACCATTAGATGCAGGAAGCCAGCATTTTAAGATTGTAGAAAAAGGGACATTTTATTTCATTCCTTTTCTCAGTTTAATCTGAAAAGACTGGTACTACGTATTGCAGAGAGGTCCCATGGGTGCTTTAGCTAGGTACACCCTGTCTAGTATGAGTAAGCATGACAGAGCCAGTCCCACCTTCTATTAGTTTCATAATGAAGTTGTATCTTTTCAGTGCAAGTGATAGGACTTAAATTGCATGGGAGACTCTGTGATCTTGACATTTTTAATTCATATTCTAGTTTTCTGAAAAGCTCTTGAAATGTTACTGTCTATTCAGTATATCTCTGATGTGAACTTAAAACATGGTTTTCATAGAAGAAATAGCCATTGTCTGTGTCAACAAAAGGTTTCTCACCAGGATGCCTGTGACAAAAAGTAAATCCATTTATAAACTGTAACAAATGGCTAAATGCATTATACAAAGCTTTTGGAAAAGATGACAAGGATTCCATGGCAGCAGTTTGAAGGGAGCTCTGTCATAGTTTGGGGAATTAATACTTGTCATTGGTAATGACTTAGAGGGTGCATTTGGTATGTTACTGTTGCAGTCCCTTAACATGCTTTGGTAGTGCTCAGGGTCACATAACGAAGCTGTAATTCCTATGAGACCTTTTGGACTGCAACAAAAGTCACTTAAATATTCACCAGAATGTTCTTTCTGGCTTTTTAGGTGGTCAGGTTCTGTTGTGTCAATAACAAAAAAGCTCAGTGTTCCCTATGGAGCAGGCAGCACAATTGTCAGATGAGCCCAAATGATACTTCTTCAAGACACCACTGCAGATCCCTTAGCGAATCTGGATTTTTGTTTTATTTTGTTTTGTTCTGTTTTTTTTTTTTTTTTACTGAACTATAGGAGCTGGTTTCCCTTCTGCTACCATGCAAAGGTTAGCTGAGAGCTTGTGTCCAAAACAGAAAACAAGCCCACATCACAGGGCTGTGTTTGGATCTGACAGTGCACTGCTGAGCACCCCGTGTCACATCCTGCCTTCACCAGAAGAAGCAAAGTAGCCCAGAACAGCACAACTTGGAACTGTTACAAAGAGTGGGATGACTAGGAACTAAAATACGTGCATTGGGAAGGCACCTTGAGAAAGGAGGAACATAGACAGGGAACTCATCAGTGGAAGCAAATAGCTCAGGAAGGGAAAGAGGGGACCTGAATGGGCAAAAAAGGAGGAAACAGCAGATGCAGAAGGGTTTCTGCCACTAGGTTCATAATAAAATCTGCAATCCTCAAGTGCCCTGATGAAAGATGAAAGGGAATTTGCTCTCTGCTCTTGCCAACACTTGTGTTCTCTTTTTGCAAACCACAATTCAGAATCCTAACAGTACCTTCTTTTTTTAATCTTCTTTTGGTTTGGCTTCTTCTTTCCTAGGCATCTAGCACCAAGTGTGCTGTGTTTGCACTGCAGTGTATGAAAGTTGATTGTGCTCTTGTAATCAGTTATTCCACTCATTACACTGGCTGCAGGATGCCATGTTTTTTTATTTCTCCAAGTTTGAAATGAGAGATGTGTTTGTCTCTTCTCATGGCTTACAGGGGTGCAAGTGTCACCATTGCCTTTTGCTGATCACTCCTATTCTGCTTGCAAGCCAATCGTGCTTTTAGTGACTCATTCCCAAAATGTATGCATTTTCTGTGTTATTTGGTGTAGAAGTCACACAGAGAGTTAATGCTGCATGAACTGCTCCATGAAATTTACAAGGGAAGAAAAAAAGACTGTAACGTGCGGGTGTCAGCAGGAGGTCTCTCAATAAATAAATCTTTTTCTATCTGTCCCTGGCTACAAACTCAGCAGCAAAGTACATGGCATAAGTTCAGGAATATTCTGTCCTTTCAGTTCTTCAAGGCACCGTTGCCTTTCTCAGCTATGTCTGGGAAGCACGCTAAAAGCCACCATAAATGCTGTATATATTTTGGTAACTGAGAAACGAGTGGAGGAATTCTGTGTGCAAGATTAGGTGTATCAGTTCTCTTGATACTAAACAAATACATAATTAAGCTGCCTAAAGCTTTACCAGTTCAGTGTATCCCCCCCCCAACCCTCCCCATGGCATTCAGCCCCTCTCTTCAAAAAAATAGTAATAAAGAAAGAAATAGTTGTTGTGATTTAGACCATTCCATGCCTGGCTATGCTCCCAAAATGGTGTTTATATAGTGACATGTAGGTGAGCCTGAGAGGGTGTCATTTACAGGCACAAGGCTTAGGGTTGAGTTCAAGGAAGAGGGCAGGACTTGGCAGCTTTCTAAACCATGGATTTAGTGATATTCTTGCTATGCTCTTCTTTCTGAGCTTCTCTTAAGTATATAGCACATAACTCAGCTTTCCTTGCAGCAGCAGAATACAAGGGCTGATCTGAAATTAATGCCTCCTATTTTATTATGTTGGCCCTTGATGTCAGAGGTGGATGTTGGTGGTATGGCAGATGGGGCTGAACCTTCCCACCAATACTGTTACATGTTATTGCCACGTGACAGATGGCTGCAGAGGGGCAGTCTGACAGAACAGCACCTGACACGGAAAGGTGTGATAGCAAAGGTGCATCATCAAATTCCTCCATGCGGAAACAATGGCACCCATTGACATTTCATCAACACTAGCTAAACGTTCATGGACTCTGAACAGTGGATGTCTGCACAGTGAGGTATTACTTTTGGAGCAGGGTATCTAGAATAGCAATTACTGGCTCAAAGCTGTGAACTGGCTTGAGCTCACCAAGTATTCTTTGATTAAAAGTAGAAGAGAAAGCTTATCTCATATTTGTGTTGCATAGCAAGTCTTACTAAGTATATCAGTTGTTTACCAGGGATGGCAAAACTTAGTTGATAAAGCTTAATTTAATCTGTAGTAGAAAAGTCATTTTAAAACACAGCTGTTTGACATTCTTGTCTATCTTGCTTGTAGGTTTCTTTTCAAAACAGTAGCAGATGTGCCAAGAAAGATCTAAAATTCCTTCAACTTTGTAACCTATCTCCTGCGTGTTAAATGATTGCCTACCAAATCTGTAGTGCATAGCAAGAAGACATAGCAATCACTGGATATTCTGCCCTCCTCCAGAGATGTGGGTGTTTGGGCCTGGGAAGAAAGTCCTGTCTTGCGCCTGAGTCCATGTTGTCTACATAGCCTCCTGCCCTCTGCAGTGTAGTGGTTTCAGCCTCAGAGGTCAGCTCCACTGCAGGACCCACACAGTGCCACTCAGCAAGGGCAGAGCAGGGCACCGAGAGCTCCATCATGCAACTGTGGTGCAGCCGAATGTGAGAACAGCTGTTTGAAAACAGTTCCAGGCTTTCTGCACTGATCATGGGTAATGACTGTGGCTCACCTTCTGCAAGGTAGCATTAGAAATACTCTTCCTTTAAGCACTTAGACGTTCCTGTATGTCAGAGGCAACTGATACTTTAATCTGCTCCTCACTTAACACCAGTTTGAAAAGGGCTTGGCACTTTTATGAGAAAAAGGATCCCGATTTGAGCTCAAAATATTTGCTGAGTGATTTCTAAAAGAAGAAGACTTGAAAAAACATGTTTGATTTATTGTTTGGTGAGATGTAGCAGACACTTTCTGGGCCAGGTGTGGATTAATCTGTCAGCATTTTGCCACTGTCATAGGAATTTCCAACATGTGCCACCACATAATGTGCCTGCGGGATTTGAAAGCGATGATTCCTGGTTTTGGTTTCCCAGCTCAGGTAACAACATGAACATTTTGCCAAAAGACTGAGACCTGCGCTGATGTACAGTAGCATGAAATAAGCAGCCACTTTAATAAAAGCGATAGCTCTGCAAATAAAAATGTGTCCCATGCAAGAGGCAAGTACAACTCTAGGCAGAAATTTGTGTACAGTACAGTGCATTATGGAGTTAAGGCAGATGTCCACCAGAAAACGGCATGTTCATAATTGAAAAGCTGTTCTTGAAATGAACACTGGAGTCTGTAGCTTGAATGAACTGTTTTGTCTAAGATACTTTGAAAAGCTGAACTGTTTTGGCTGCTGCTTTCCGTAAGAGGCAGGCAGCTAACGCAAAGATATTCACCTGACATGAGTAAATTATAGCAAAGCATCATGAAGAGGAATACCAGATTTTCTAGTGGGCTGTGCAAAGGAAGAGTTAGCAGATGGTGTTGTTACCTCTACCATTGATGTACACTTTATCATGGCATGTTTCTGGCATCTTATGTCTCTGTTCTGTTGTGCAAACACTGCATACCCACCCTCGCTACTCTTTTCATATTCCAGCAGCTTTTCTCTAAGCTAAGGTAACGTCTAGGAAATTGCAGAGGTTTTTGACCATGGTTTTCCAAGTGTAATTTTTTATCCTTTTCTTTTAACATGTGGTGATTTGAGTTGGATAATGAACTCAAGCTTAATCATACAGAAATGAATATGGAAATGTTGTAAGGTGTTCATTGGCATTTCCTGTATTCTTTAGTTACTGGTGATCTCCAGATGTCACTTCAAACTCCTACAATTCCATGATTCTGTGTGATTCTGTATAATGACAAGAAACTGAGTCAGGATTTACTTGAGCCTCTTACTTCCTACCTGTCTGCACATTGTTTTTATGCTGTATAGAGTCAAATCACTCAGTTTGATCAGTTTGAAGTCACTCAAAGTCAAACACCTCTTACAAAAAAGGTGTTTTTGTTTTTGGTTTTTGTTTTTTTTTTAAATTCAAAATAAGCACTTCATTACCACTGAGAGAAAGAGTTTCATCCATGCCTCATGCTAGTTCCCAGACTTTCACTGTTTCTCACACAGTCTGGCACAAACCCCCTTGCAGTCATGCAGGAGGCTCTCTGGGGGAGCTGATTTGGCTGGAAAATAATCTTTCTTTCCCCACTATCAGCTTTCAGCTGCCTCCCTTCCCTGGTCCAGTGTGCTACACCATCATACAGGCCCTTGGAGCAGGAGGAAGCAAGCAGTCAGAAACCTGCTTCTTTCAGGCAGCACTGCCAGTTATGTCTGCCAAAGGAGTTCCTGGGGCTGCAGTCAGTGAGAGATGGTATCTCCAAAAGGCAGCTCAGTGCACCTTCACTGCTTCCCTAGAGGCATCCGTTAAGCTCTCCAATTTAGAAGGCAAGAATCCATGCCTTTGTACCTGTAAAGCATGCCAAGGAGCCCAAGGAAAAGAAAAGTGGAAGAGCCCACCTGAAACAAGGAAGCCTTAGAGGCAGTGAGGCCCGTGTCCTTAGCAGTCTGGCAAGCATTCACTGGGTGGAGTTTTGACGACACCATGTTGGGATTGTTGAAGAACATATGCCAGGTTTATATGCAGAGATGAGATGAAACAGGCCACCACAAGGAAAGATTTCCTGCACTTCCTTGTTCCCGTATTTAGAGAGAATCCACAGAGAGATTATCTAACTTGTAGCTACTGTTTTTAATGCAAATGTATTATTTTAGTACATGGTTTAATTAACTGTCTAGGTTTCTTACCTGTATCTTGATGTATTCAAGGAAAGCTGAAGTCTGTGATAGCATAGAAACTAGATCTTCTTTAGGGTCCTTTCCAACCGATGCCATTCTGCGATTCTCTGATTGCGTCTTTCATGAGCGACAAAGTGACCGAAACTCTTGCATAAGGTCACTGTAAGTGGTGTTATTGTGAGCCTGGCAGACAATAACTGCATCAAGTGGTTTTATCAAGACTCAGTGCTGGAGCCTTAAGTGTTAAGAGGGCTTTGCAAGCTGCGGATCGCACCACTGATTTTGTGTTTGCATTGCCTGAGAGCTGCAGTGCTTGGTGAGAGCCATTGCAGAGCCATTCCTCACCACAGTATGCTGCTGTGCTGGGATTCAAGGTACTTCACAGTACAAGTCCGTTGAGCATTCTCTCTTCTCACAATTGTTCCCATTTATCTTTCACTGTATCGCTTAGAGACTTTTACCAAGACAAAGAATGTAAAGAGCGTGTCTTCTCTTTCCTCCAAGCCCATAAGTCATAGCATTTTTAGGCTGATTGATAAGACAATAAGCAGGAAATTTTCTGTGTCAGCATCACATTTTCTGACTTTGCAGTAGTCACTCATGTTTGTTATATGACTTTTCTGTCTCTGGGAAGAAATATGAGCTTAAATATTACATACAGTATCCAGGATCACTCCCAGATGTATCTGTTCGGCAATATTTATTTATTTATTTATTTATTTTTAACTAAGCTGGCATGTATTTCAGCTCTTTGTTTTTTCTAGAAAGATTAATTTGATAAAGAGAGCTGTGATTCCCCAGACTGTCAGGTGGGATCTGTGTTTTACTGACATATTCCAAACGAACTGTTCTGGGAGCATCTAGATAGATTTTCACCTTTCTTAAATTACTGTCTGTTTTACTGTTTTGAGAAAAAAAAAATAAAAAGGTTTGTACTGTTTGAATTTTTATTGTTCTGGGCCTGACTGTGCTCTGCTAGGTGTATACTTCCTAGGTAATCATATGCCTATCCTAATACCATGCCCTGTGCGGACATGGCAAAAGTTATTTGCATTTATTTCTACAGCACTCTTGAGAGTATGATGACTACTGTCATTCTACATAATGTGTTCTTGGACAGTGACTTAAGCAAGGTGGCAGAGACACTGAAGTTTACCTTAAGTGACACACTTTGCCAATGATTTTGAGGTTGTCTTGGGCATTAGATCACTTCTGTTGCAGTTTGCCTCTGTAAATCAGTGCTTATATGTGTGGTACTGCACACTTTGCTGAGTATTTCAAAGTTAGCTGAAGGCAAGCACAGCAGCCTGCCTAGGCATAATTACTTTTTCTGAAGCTCAGCAAAAGAACAATAAGTAACATGTCACTTTACAGACTATCAGCCCTTCTTGCTTTTGGCCGTATACACCTTGCTGGCTACTTGCCTTACGTGAACTGATCAAACTGTTGAGATGAGGCAGCTGATATCAATGTTTCAGCTAACTGAAACATAGGAATAGCTGTACAACAAATCTAGGAAGCCTCTGCGTAACAGGACTTGCTGGAAGGGTGTGACCATCAAATGAGCCTTGGCCAGATCAAGGAGAGCTGGATCTCTCATCCCTCACATTATAACTATCTCGACTCACACTTTCTGTATGGCACTATGGTATCAATCATCTCTTTCCTCCTGCAGAAACCATAGGATACAATTGAATACTCAGCAGATTTTCCCTTTTAATTTTAAGTTAAAGCAAAAACCTGAAAGCCTGGCTAAAAAAGGAGAGTACTGCAAGTCACAGAGAAGAGGGCATGCTGACAGACTTTCCACTCAGATTTGCCGGCCATAGTTCACGTTCTGTTCTTCACAATACCTTATTTGCTTTGCTAAAGCCAACATGATGCAAGTTGAAGAAAAATTTGTCTCTGGAGATGCAAACAAGTATCCAAGCTTGAAGTGCTGAGCTAAGCTTTCAGATATCCTGAGGTTAGTCCAATGCTGTTACCAGTATTCAGTGCTAACGGCTGTCTGTGGAGGAAGTGTTTTTTAGTGGAAATAATGTTGTTTTGGTAGTCTTTTTACTGCAAACATTTTAGGAGACAAAGCCACGTGTTTTACAGTCTGCAAGGTTAAACTTTAGCAGCTGATGTAAACCTGCCAGGCTGTTGAGAATAGTTCTGGTCTTGAAATCAATGATGAAAAGCAAATTCTACAGGCTTTTATTGATGAATTCACTTCTTAGGTATTCCAGTGAGTGCACATATGAAATGTTGCAACATGCTCTACATATTGTTTGTTTGCTTTTCGCAACTAGCCTTTTTCTCTGTCCTGAGCTTACTGACATGTTTTACTTTAGCTTTTGCTTTTCTGTTGTGTCTCTTGAATGTCAAGCTTCCACAGGAGGAAAAAAGTTCTTTATCTGTTTTCATTAATAAATAACTTTGTAGCTACCCAGAATCACAATGAGAGAATCTTCTGACAGAACCAGCATTTGTTTCAGATTAATTTTTTTGTGTCTTTCACAGTTTGTGCATGAGCCTAGGCTGGTTCTTAAGGCAAATGCCAATATGCATAAGTCTTACTTTCTTCCTTATTTGAAAACCAAGATGTTATACATGGCTGTAGTGCTAAAGAATTATGCAGCATATTTCATCTGAATAAATGCATATGTGTGTGCCTGTAGCAAGGGTTTCCAGTTCATGGGCAGGTATATATTGCAGAAATCTTACCTTCTTAGAAATATTTGGTCAATCTCCTGCTATACCTTTTGGCTTCTGTGATGATCAGACAAGTGCTCATTTCACCATGTAAGGTATTGTGAGCAGCTGGCATCTCTGGTTCAGTTTATTTTGTGTGCAAACCCCGATGTGAGCTCTGAAACTGTCTCTTGGTGTCTTGACTTGGAAGCAGCTCTGAAGCTCCAACACTTGAGATCAGCTTGGCACTGGACAGTGATTCCACACTGCCTTGGAAACAGCTCCCAGTCTTGCTCCACTTCTTTGTTTGGTATGAGACAATAAAAAAAACATTCCAAAAAGTTTAAGCGAGGTGTTTCCATTTGCCATAGCTTGAGTGGAGCATGGGGCAATAGTGCCTGTCTGAAGAATCAATGGACAGTGCAATGGCCCCTCAACCTGTGCTGGGTATCAAACACAAGTCTTGCTGCAGAAACACGTGGCAATGCACCAGTCATCACAAAAAGTCATCAAGGGGAGGCATTCAGATACAGAAGGTACAGAGATCAAACCTGTTTGTTTTTAGATGAGGTGCTAAGGGATTTGATTTAGTAGTTGGGTAGGGATAGTGATAGGAAGATGGTTGAACTAGATGATCTTGTAGGTCCTTTCCAACCTTATGAACCTATGAACCTATGAAAATAATGAAAGTAATCAAAATATTGCTGACATCAAGAATTGTGACAAAAGGAAAGGACATTTTTAAAAAGAAATATGAAGCAGGGAAAATGCATTTTTTTTGTCTAAATTTTAGACAATTTTTGCACAAGTTGTCCATTTCATGTTTTCGTTTTCCAGTAACTCTCCAGTCTTGCTGCCAGAAATACATCAATACATCACAGACAATTCTCAGTACTAATGTAAAATACATAGAATAATAGAATCACAGAATGATTTGGGTTAGAAGCAGCCTTAAAGACCAGCTTGTTCCAACTCCCTGCCATGGACAGGATCAGCTTCCACTAGATTAGATTGTCCAGGGCCCCATGCTACAAGGCCTCAAATGTCTCCAGGAAGAGGGCATCTTCAGCTTCTCTGGGCAGTGTTTTCCAGTGCTTCACCACCTTCGTAGTGAAGGATTTTTTCCCATTTATCTACTCTAAATCTACTCTCTTTCATTTTAAAACCATTTTGCCTTGTTTTGTCACTACGTTTCAGAGTCCCATCTTTCCTTAGACCCCCACTAGGTACTGAAAGGCTGTAAATTTCTCCCTGGAGCCTCCTCTTGTCCAGACTGAACAAGCCCAGCTCCCTCAACTTTTCTTCATAGGAAAGGTACACCAGCACTGTGATCATCCTCATGGCTCCTCTGGACCTTCTCTGACAGTTTCATGTCTTTCTTGTGCTGGTGTCCCAGACCTGGACACAATGCTGCAGGTGTGGGGCCTCGCTACATCAGAGCGGGACAATCTGCTCCCAGTCCCTGGTGACCACCCTCTGTTGCAGCCCAGAAAATGGTAGGCCTACTGGGCTGCAGGTGTGCACTGCTGGCTCATGCTCAGTTTTTTATCAGCCAGCACCTCCAAGTCCTCTTCTGGGCTGCTCCTTATCCGTTCTTTGCCTAGCCTGATGTGTTTTTGGGATTTCTTTGACCCAGGTGCAGAATCTTGCACATTGCCTTGTTAAATCTCGTGAGGTTGTCATGGACCTACCTCTCAAGCTTGTCCAAGTCCCGCTGGGTAGCATGCCTTCCCTCCAGCACGTCAGCCACTTCACTCTAACTGGTGTCACCCATAAACGCAATGGGAGTGCATTCAATCCCGCTGTCCAAGTCATTGACAAAAATGTTGAACAGCAGTGGTCCCAGTGCACACCTCTGAAGGACACCACCAGTCACTGTTCTGGAGCTGGACATCGCAGTGTGACTTTCTGAGTGCAGTGATCCAGACAATTCCTTATCTACCAGTTGGGCAGTGCAGCAAATCTGTGTCTCCTCAGCTCAGCTCAAATCATCTTCTGTCCCCATTGAGTCACTGCTGTCCTTTCTCCATTTGCTATTTACGGTCAGGTCTCTCATCCTCTCATCATAAGTAAAGCTCTGTGGTATACAAAGGATCAAAAAATGTATGTTCTATTTTAGTATCTTTATAGTAGTTGCTTTCTATAGCATGAATTTAAAAAGAGGCAGCAGCTTCAAATGTCATTCAAATTTATAGCTCACAACTAAGGGTTTTTTATTTTCTTTCTGGATACCTTTTTTTTTTCCTCATTTTTTATTTTTTGTTTTTCCTCTCCCCAACTCCACCCACTTATTCTGGGCTGCTTGTAGGTCAGCATAGCACTTAATGGGCTGAAAATATAGGTGTAGGTAAAGGTTACATGTGAGGTTCAGCACTCTAGATCTCAATGTGGAGATTTAGAAATCCTATCTGAAAAATTCTGCTGAAGCACAGAACATAATATATAATTCATCTCACTTTTCCAAATTCTCACTGTGCTGAAGGGCCGTCAAGATTTAGTATTCACTTAAATAAAATGAGACAACATGATTTAGTGTATAATCAAGAATTAGATCTAAGTAAAAGGGTGACATTTCACAAGGTCACTATTGTTTCTGTAACAAAAGCAACTGTCTGTACTGCAAAAGATCGGGAATAATTAAGAAGACTGTCTGAATCCAATTAGAACTCTAATCAAGAAACGTAGTATACTTTGGGAAATATGTTGGATTAGTTGTAATAAATGTTATTTTTTTGCTCTACAGACACAAGTGTGTCACTGAAATCTGATCAAACAAGTAATTTCTCTTACAGTTCATCAAATTTGGTTAACTACATTTCTGACACTGAGACAAAGCTGGTTAGTTTTCCGAGAATCTTCTTTCTCATAAGGATGCTAAGCATCTTATGCTTTAAATAAGATGTTTCCATTTATTTTATGTCCTAATATTTTCTAATTCTAGTCTTAGCACACAGTCTCTATCATGACTAAGAAAATAGCAGCCATAGCATTTCAAATTTAAGGGAAGTCTCAGCATATTTTATAACCAAAAAAAAACAAAACAAAAAAACAATTCACAGAATCTCATGAAGTCTTTCTGTATGTTACCATTGAAACTGTCTCGGATTTCTGTGAGCAACAGAAAAATTTACAGTTGATGACTTTTTATAGGTATTAGGATGTGAAAATATGTACTTCGTACTTTGGGAAAGTGCACATATGGTATGTTGATGAAAGCTTGCATTACAAACATTCAGGAGTTTAGATTTCCAAATAATCTTAGTATTCTAGAAAAAAATGAACTGTTTATTCACAGGATATGTCTGAAGACATTGTTAATGTATCTGTTCTAGTAGGAGGCAGAAACTAAATGATCAGACTAATAGTGTGCTACGATTGTTTCTTTTGTTGTCAAAATCCTATTTACACCTAGTTTTAAGATATCCAAAGATGCTTCATAAATGGCATGATGAAATAAACATAAGCTTACTGTACATTACTAAAATTTTGCACCTTAGAAAAACATGAAAATATTGCTTTAAAGTTTTTACTGGCTAAAGAAAAAGTATAATTCTTCTTTATGGAGGTCAGTACATTTAGGTCTACCAATAAGACCTGTGGCTGTGTGCCATTGTACTAACACCTATGAGATATTCTTAAAGACACATTTCCAGGCAATTTCTCAGATAAATTTAAATATTCTGAGCCAAATGGTTACATGGAATGGGAAATAGAGCTTCCAAAATTAAATGTATATAGGAAAGAAGGATAAAAGGATTTTCTGCCCAAAGCTAAACTGTATCTTGGCTCATTTTTGTTCCTCTCTTAAATTTATATATCTCTGAAACTTTAAATTTTACCTGCTCATGTGAACTGACACCAACAGTGAAGAAAAGATCAGTTAGAGATGAGTTTTTCACTGAAGTCCTGAGGGAGGACTTAGTATCAGCGTATGACTCAAGGATGTTCTCACATTATTTTCTATTCTCATTACTATTTTTATTTATTATTAATAAAGTACTTCTAAAGACTAAATGGCCTGCACTCATCACGTTTTTCTGCTCACCTGTAGAGGAGGTGAATGAATCACTTAATTCCATGTGCTTAAGTGTGCCATGAATGTAGTTCTGGTTCTATTATTTATTTGTTTGTTTGTTTGTTTGTTTGTAATTATAGCTTGTGGTTGTTGCTGAGAAAATGGTGTAATTATAACAATATTCTTGAGACCTGTCTGAGTGATTGTCCCCCTCTACTCAGCTCTCGTGAGGCCCCATCTGGAGTACTGCGTTCAGGCCTGGATTCCCCAGCCCATGCAGGACACAGAGCTCTTGGAGTGGGTCCAGAGGAGGAACACTAAGAAGATCAGAGAGCTGGAGCACCTCTTCCATAAGGAGAGGTTGAGGGAACTGGGCTTGTTGAGCTTGGAGAAGGCTCCAGGGAGACATCATTGTGGCCTTCCAGTAGTTGAAGGAGCATATAAACAAAAGAGGGTAACTATTTTTGTGGGGTGATAGTGATAGGACAAGGGGGGATAGTTTTAAACTACAACAGGGGAGATTTAGATTGGATGTTTGGAGGAAGTTTTTCTCTCAGAGGGTGATGATGCACTGGAGCATGTTGCCCAGAGAGGCTGTGGATGCCCCATCCCTGGAAGCATTCAAGGCAATGCTGGATGTGGCTCTGGGCAGCCTTCTCTAGTTGTTAGTGACCCTGCCCATGACAGGGGGGATTGAAATTCAGTGATCTTTGAGGTCCTTTTCAACCCAGGCCATTCTGTGATTCCATGATATGGTTCTATGAGTAGAAAACTCTTTTCTCCTTTTATCGAGGAGTATAGATGCCATCACAGTTAGTAAAGCTTCAGTCAAGATACATACATCTGGCTAATTGCAAGGAAGTGATCTGTGAACTCTTTTAAGTTCAGTTTTCCATTGCTGAAGTACTGGAATAAAATCAATAAAGCAGTTGCTGGCTTAAATGTTGCATTTGTTGACACCTTGAAAATAGCAGAAGAATAATGGAATAAAAATGAAGAGAATGAGAAAAGCTGTTTGAATGAGGTAACATTCAAAACACTTAACTGTGTGTTAAATGTCCAGAACCTGCTGACAGAAAGTGGATGTTGGAAAGCCTCTAGAAGAGTAATGAATACCTTTGTAAGTGGTACATAAGAACATTTTTTCACCAACCAATGTTTTCTTCAATTGTTTTAAAGACTCATTAGGTATGCTTATAAATATTTAATTAATCTAAGCAAACAGTGTAAACTGTATTGCTTCTGTATTAATGTTACTCAAGGGAATGAGCCCTTCCTTGGCATAGCATCCTTAAGGTCAGTACTTTTGTCAGAAGGGAAGTCTTCTTAGTGGCTAATTAATGCAAAAGTAATTCTACAGTCTTAGATTGATCTTTAGTTAACTTCAGTGTTAGCTCTGTATTTTGTCCAGTCAGGAAATGACTCTGTTTTCAAATGAACAAAATCAGGCTTCCCCATAAATTCCTGCTGTATTTATTTGAAATGGCTAATCTGTGAAAAGATGTTGGAGGAACGTGGGAAACAAGCCAAGTGAGAGCAGCCAATTTTTTAATAGTGGTCAGTCTTCATCTTTTGTAAGTCCACTGGCCTTTAATTTCGTGAACTCAGGTACATGTCTGGAGTCAGTATTTCAAGTAGTGAGAGAAAAAGGCCCTGAGAACTCTCCCTGTGATTCTTACTCAACTAAGCTCTGAAGCTTAGGAGTGGCAGCAGTGGGTCTTCACAAGGGAGTGAATATTAGAGGGAAGTTCAGCAGAGTATATGTAAAACTCTAATCATTTTTGGCAGTCTGTCAGAAGAAAAAAATGAGACTTCCTTTATAAATCTGTCCACTGTGCTTTTGAATTGTGATCATTTTATCCAAATCTGTTCTGCATATGAATAACTAAATGCAATAGTAAAATCAGGATGAATCTGGAGGCTTACTTCAGACCTCTCAACGCTGTACAGATGATCAGAAGACACTTAGGCTCATAGCCATATCACAGAAATAAATGCTGAAGGAGAAATGTGCTATTCTATTAAGGACAGTTCTCTTCTGAGTCATGAATGCTTCTTGTTTGTGTGTTCTCTTTTGCATTGTTCATCTTAGTGTTGAGTCTCCAGAACTTTGGGAGTTGTTGTTTTTCCACTTTTAATTTAATTATGTCAGTCTAATACCACTGACGTGGTTTCTCATTCTTTTGGTCATATACCATCGCTCTGAATTTCAAAGCTAAAAAGTACCCACCCAGCTCAGCAACTTTGCCATTTGGGGGAGAACATCAAAATACTCCATATTTATAAATTCAGGTGTGTCACATGTTTCTTTTCATATGCCCATCTGAGATCCCAAGCATGTATATTTGGTCATGGCACTGAGAACTGCTTGATACTCTGGTTGTTTTATTATGCTTTCTTAAAGAAAACTATTTTGTTAATTTATGAGGATTTGTACATTAAATGTACAAATTTATAAATAGATTTAATGTACAAATCCTCATAAATTAACAAAATAGTTAATTGAAAATGGAAATTGTTATTTTATAAATATCTTCACAAGAGCAGTGCTAGCCAGTCTCTAAGAACTGCACTTTAACAAGGGACAAAGTTGTTGTCAGTCATTTTCCTTTTGAAATCTACTGAAAAGGATGCTTTTACAAGAAAATTGCAAAACTGCAAAGACTCAGGTTCTTACTAAGTTTGAGCATAAACTGAGCAGAAAATACTTTTATTCTTCTCTAGGTTGTTTTTAAAATTTCATTGGATCTTCTTTGAAGTTAGTAACTCATAGTTCATGATTCATTGCAATAATAAAGTTCTGAATTACTGAACAAGTAAACATCCTGGCTGTAGTAATAAAAAAGAAAATCAAAAAGCACAGGAGTAATACTGCATGCCAGAGTGTTCTAAAATACCCAAACTGAGTCAGTCATCTTTGTTGCTCAGGAAAAAAGATGTTACGGTCCAGATGTGCACAAACAGTAAGAATATTCCATAAAGCCTCTCTATTCTTCTCATTGTCTATAAAGGTAAAATTGAGTGGTTTCTATCATGAGGAACTGTGAAGGATCAGCATGACTTTCAGTCTCCAGATATTTGAAGCAATAGCTAATCTATGGTAGTCAGTGATCAGAGAGTGAGAAGTAACTCCTCAAACTACTTGAAAACCTCATCTTCCCTTTGTAGCATGTGCCCATGTGTGAGGAGGGTCTTCTGGCAGGGCTTCTGAAGGAATTTCTGTATGGCAACTCAGTAATCTCCCTTGCAGCTTCACTCCAGATGTGGAAGGTAACAAATGATCTTTGTAGTAATGAAACCTCTGGAAGCTTTTTGTCTCCTTAGTTTTTATGTTAATATATGTGGACTGTGACAGGGAACTTTCCTCTAACTGAAGAACAAGAGTTCTGGGAGTTTCCCTCAAAGGCACTCAGCTAGTTGTTCTCTAGACTTTTTCCTTCCTTTTCTTCACTAGACTAAAAATTACACCAAATTTAGCCACTTCAAATTTAATGAAATGAGGATTGGTGATTTGCACCCCATAAGGTTCTCTGCAGAATACAATGAAGTATTTCTGTCTGGTGTATGCTGATGTTATTTCACATAAATTAGTCAGTCAGTATTTTGAAATGGTTAAAATCTACAGCAGCCTGAAGTAACCTGGGAGCTCAATAATGGCAAGTTCAAGAATTTACAGCTTGATTCTGGTCTTAGATGCAGTGTGAATTAAAGGGAGCAAATGTCAAGCACAAGAGTGGACTGAGGGCCACTATCTTCCTGTGTGTGAAAAGGGAACATATAACTAGAGATATCAGGATGAATTTGAAGACTCACGAACACTCATTTTTTGCAGATGTTCTCTAACAGTGGTACACTGTGTCATTCCTTTCATATTTCCTCAGCCTTGCAGCCCACACTGTCCTTGTAACTGTGTGCTGTCTCTTCTGAGTGGTCAGCAATATACATTATTTCTTCTCCTCACTGTCAGGGCATGTACATGCCAGACGGAGACATGATCATCTTTACTATTTGGACTGAGCGTCAGTGTGTTCATGTTTTTGTGTCACCTGGCACTTTACAGTTCGTCCACATTATTTCTTCTTCCTCAGCTTTTATTTCTGAATGCATCTTCTTTTCCCCTCCTTTTTCCCTCCTCTTTCTTTGTCCTTCTTTCTCTTGCATCCCGTTTTTCTCCCACAGGCCACTCAGCTGCAGATGTGAGCTGTGCTGTAACTTCTGCTCTGTAAACACACTCCCATGTTGTGGTCTCTCCCACTGGCACTGGCGTAGCTCGCTCCTCCTGCAGCCGCTTGCTGCCACCTCTCGCAGTGATGCAGGCATCGCATGTGCCCGGCAGTGAGGGGTTGCCCCGGGTCAGTCCGGAGCACCTGCTTCCACTTGTGCTCCCCCTTCTACTTCATATGAAGTGAGCTGATGTTTAAAAAAGGGAAGTAAGTTGTCAGATGTAGCCAGGACCATCGTGATGTGCCCTTGTGTGACTTTTTTATGGAGGTGGTTGCAAAGTTGCAGTTCTTGATGTGGGTTCTCATCCTAATAGATTTTCTCTTCCAACCTGGTGAGTATTTTCCTCAGTCTGAGAAGACAATTTTCAGTCTGGAGTAAGGTTTGTGAATGCCATATCACACTTCAGCTGATCTTTCTGGAAAACATCAGACCTGGTTCTGAGCACCCTTTGTACCAGGAAAGTGTCAGCTAGTGCAGGACCAGGAGAAGAAAGCATGCTGCAGTTACCTGTCAGCTAGAAGTGGAAGTTGTTTGCTCTCAGAAGGGGAAAGAAAACCTTTTGCAATATTTGTTTACTTCTCATACCGTTTGCTGGTGCAGCAGTCAGAATACAGCTTTCCTCATATGCCTTACACATAATGTTATGCAATTCTGAACATCTTCAGCAGCAACAAGAACAGATAAAAGCATTGTTTGTTATTATTCTTATGGATACTTCCTTGAAAAAAGCAATTTTGAGTTTCAACTACAAGATCATTGGGTTTTGTTATGTTAACTGCCTTTATTTTACAAGTACTATGTCCTCTGTCTATGTTTCCCTGTGTACGTGACATATGTAGGCAGGGAAGTCAGTGTGGCTTGCCTGTAGCAGAAATCACATGATTCCACCACCGTGCTCAGGAGGAGGGCATGATTTTGAAAGTACACACATGAAACATGGCACGTATCCACAGCCTTGCTCATCCCTGTACTGTCTCATGGGCAACACTACTGAGTAATGCTGCAGGATTGTTTTTCCCACAGTTCTCAGCTTTATTTACTTGATTTTCTTGTGTACCCAAAGAGCACAGTATGGACACCACATCTGTGAGACACGTCAGCTCCTGTTTGTGGAGGTTCAGAAGCACAGAGAGCGTGGGAAACCATCACAGTCATTTCACTGTGATTCTGAAGTAAATCTCTGCTTCAGCAAGGCTTTCATACTTTTAACTATCTCACGTGACAAAAAGAAAGGCGTTTCTCCTGAAAGGGAATAGCTGACCATTGCTTCTTCATTCAGTGCTTTATGAGTTGATCTTTGAATTTTGTAGTTCTTCAGCTCTGCTGCAAACTTGCTAGTAGTTCCTTCTGGCACTTTACAGAGCACTGTGCATGCCTATCATCTGTTAGCAGTGATGCCCATGTGTTATTGCCCAAAACTGATCACCAAATTAGCCTTCAGTGTTCCATGTTCCTCAGTAGAACATCTGTATTTTTCAGGAACTATTATAATATTTAGACTTCATGAACAAAATACTCTCATGCATATGATTTCCCTTTATTTTTCACTGAAATATTTTGTCCCTTTTACAGCCGTTAAACTCATCTTTCTTTCTGCTGAGAACTTCGTGCAATACAATCTCATTTGATACTGACAGAAAAGAGATTAACTTCCTTTCCCCACAGCCTTGTCCCAGAACTTTGCTGCTGGCTTTTCGTGTGCAGGTAGTGCTTAGGGCAAGGCTTAAGTCAGGCTGGCAAGCAACCCAATAAGGAACTGACCCTGTTGTCTGTTGGTTGCATCCCACTTTCCTTATATGTGATGTACGTTCAGTTATTAATACTAGATTGTACATATTTAAAATATCATCCACAGATGGCAAATGTTGTTCATTTTGCCATGCAACTTGAAAGAATCAGAAATTTCCTGGTACCGGAGAAATCACCCTACCCCCATTAAAGTAAATTGCCTGACAATTGTTGAAATTGGTAGATTCAGAACCTGATTGACAGAGCACTCATATTCAGTGTACAAATCTGAACTGCAGTAAACAACACTCCAGGGCTTCATAATTGTTTGCAGTTTTAAATGTACTTAATTTCACTTTTTGCATCTCCATCTTCTATACACTTTAGCAGTGACGCACTGCATGTGCTTTGAGTGTGGATAGTAAGAAATATACTGTTGCATACAGTTTGTTTTGTCAGAGATTTGCATGTTGGAGCACGTTATTTTTCTGGAAGTTTGAGTTTGCTCTAGGTTCAGTAGGCAACAGAAGTTCTGATAACCAGTAATTCCACATGAACGTTTTAAAATTACCATGATGAATACTTGGTCTTAATCCCCCAAAGCTCATCTTCCTTTTTCATTTACTGCTTAGTTAGCTTGATTTTTTTGTATCAGTTACATCCTCATGATTATTTCCCCTACCTAGCTCCATACTAGTGAGATGTGTTTCTGCATGGCTCATACCATGCCCCACCAGTGTCCCTGCAGAGCTGCTGGAGCTCTGGTGGCAGTAGAACTGTCCCTGAGGTGAGAGTAACCAGTTATAAACTGACTTCTTAACAGCATCAGTGACTACTGTCGCATACTCGAGGCCAGCTGCCTTTACAGTTAGATTTTATTAGAGAGACTTAAATAAGCAAACAAAAAGAAAACAGCAACACTGGAGAACTTAATCTCTGAAGGATTTAGCTCTCTGACAGCTCTAGATTGCCTTTAGGATTTCTTTTGTTTTGAAGTCCATCTATATGTGACATTCAGTAAGCTGTTACAGTATTATATTCCCTTTTAAATCATTAAAGTGTATGTAAGCGTTGAAACTACGCTAAATGGAAAACTGTGGCCTTGAACAAATGTAAGCAGAAGAGATGGCATGTCTGCGTTCCTGATTCTTTCTGCAAACCACACCAGTGTTTCAGCTACTGCTTTGGCTGAGCTGCTTCTGACTGAGCCAGAGTTTATACATCGGCTAATCTGTGGCCGTACCAGAATGAAAGCAGAACACAAAGAGATCCTGGATGCTCTTTTGCAGTGCAGTTGTGGCAGCTGAATGTTTTGGCCAGGACCAGCACGGTGGAAATCACAGATTTGTTAGGTTTTTTCCACATTTCCTGCTGCTGAGTCTGCGTACTTAGCCAAGCCATTATCTGGGATGAGATGAGTGGTTTTATTCATTTATTACTGTTGTGCCTAAATGCATTCAGCTGAGCTATTGTATTCATTTATCAGAGTCTGGTACGGTTTGTTCGGGCGATGGAGCTCACACAGGGTCCTGTACAATGTTGATAATTGCCTCCTGTAGCAAACAAGAAATTGAGAAGATGCACCCCAAGAGTGCCAAGCATTATACAAGTCAGCGGGACAAGTCAGGCACGAAAGCCTGTGGTTTTGAAGGCTGGAAGTTTGACATAGAAACTGGAAACAATAGATCAGAGAACAATTTTTGTTAGAAATTGAGCTGGTCATTAAAAAAAGTAAAAATATGAATTGCAAGTCAGTAACCTAGGAGTATATGAGTCCTAGATAAATCTGTTCCATGAGGTAGATTTGTGTGCATGTCAAAGGGGACCTGTGTGATGAAATACTGAGTCCTATTAGAAGGAAGAGGAGAAGAAACTGGGCCCTTAGGAGTGTGTTCCTCTCAAGTTAGAGTGGAAGAGAACAAGTCTTAATCAGCATTCTGTGTGCATTGCTGATCCTCTGTGTCCTAACTGATGGCACTTCTGGCTGCATTCTTATCAGTTTTTCTAGAACAGTTTGTTATGTCTTATAATCTTTAACTTAGTTTCCATATGAAGTTGGTGAAGTTTTATTCCATTCAATTCCTTCAGTCACATTAAGAAGTGACTGTGACTTCTGCCCCTGGAGATGAGGCCATGGTCTGTGTGAGTTTTAAATATGGTATGTCCCAGCTTTAAATACAGTGCAGGCATCAACAGAAATACTCTAACTCAGGAGGGTTTCCCAGTATATCATTTTCTTATATTCTTACACCTGTTTCAGTGAAACTAGCTATATTTGTTCTTGATTCACATAGCTGAGGATAGAAACAGGAGAAACTATAACATGTACTTGCTTACCACTCTTGTTTATAGAAGAAGGGAGAGGCCTGAATCTTGATGATTATAGGTATCATGTGACTGAGGCAGTTTTACTCATGTCTCTGAAGTACAGGCACAAAATTTTATTTTTCTTTGCCTTGTTTTTAAACAATTAAATGAATTTTCGTTAAAGTGAAAGAAAGTTGAGCTTGAAAACTGAAACTATGGTAAGTAGAAAAAATATATATGTAGTATTACTTTTGAATATTTATCCTATTTTGTTTTCAATCTGTGTTGCAATCGTTTACAATGTGATAGTCATGTGTTAAGGATCTTATCACTTCTGCCAGATGAAAGTTTTTTGATGAGTGGTGCAGAGTTTTCTATAAATACAGGTCAAGGTCAACCAAAAGTGTTTTGAGATTTAGGCAGAAGCCACCAAATACTGAATACCATAACAGTTGAAACCAGGTGCCATAGCCAAAATGTTTCATTTCAGTATTTTCTGAAAAAGAACAGTTTGACTTCTTTTTCCTTTTGCTGCAACATTTCACTTGAAAATGTGTTATAATTTAAAAATGAAATTTCTTTGAAGCTCAGTAAAATGGAACGTGCTTTTTAAATCTTTTTCATCAGGAAAGCAGTTATTTTAGGTTGGCAAGAAGAATTTTAAATATTTGGTGGGGGCACAGGTCACTGCGCTTGTGAAACCTCTTATTTACATTAAGGCGTTCAGTCCTTGTTCAATGTCCAAAGTGTAAAATGAGGCAATACTGCATGGTGAGCTAAACAGAAATGTCTAATATTTGTGTATTAGCTACTGCCTGCTATGGACGCTTGTCATTACAGAATGCAGACGACACAACTTGAACCAATGAGCCAAAGAAATACAGATTACTTTGGCACTCAGTAGCTGTTTCTATCCGGGCTATAAGTAAAGCAGTCCACCTGCTGGAGGGCCACAATATTCCCATGCACAGGAGGAAACATCGGGAGCACATGGATATCTGTACCTTAATACTTTTTCCAAATTTGACTTTAAATAAAGTTGTACTAAATATTTACAGTTGCAATGCTGCAACAATACGTGGAATCCAGTAGTATTGTGTTGTTCATGGCCACGGGTGATTTCACCAGACATAAACACCTGATTAATATCCAAATTTTGGTTGCATAACAGAGAAATTTTCTTAAAGAGATAATTATATTTCACAGATAGTGAAGAGAGGTAAACACATCCTTGTGTTGTGATCCTCTTTTGGACAGCTTCCTAGGCCAAGTAGGTAATGTTGGCATTTTGGAGTGACTGTTCGATTAGACCTTTACAAATTAGGAAGAAGTTACATACTTACTTTGAAAGCAGTGAATCATAAACACAAATTTTGTTTTTATTTTTCTCACGAGGCTGTCAAAGCTGAGTCATTATACCAGTCATTTCATAGATCTACATCATTCAGCTTTGAAAAATAATGGAAATTACAAATATCAAAGCAGCATGTGGCAGAGCAGGCACATGCTTACGAGCTGTTCTCATCTCTTGTCAGGGTAAGGCTACAACTGCACAATGAAAAATTCACAAATCTGAACTCAGTTCAAGGTAGCAGCTCTAATGTTAGCACTATAGGCCCTGTCACATTGCTAAACTGCTCAGCTGAGTAAATACAGAGCTTTGGTTAGTCTAGTGCTGAGCTCTGCAGTACACATTTTCTACTACAGCTCTAGCATTGGCATGTCTCCATCTGAGTGTCAGGCCATAGCACTACCATTTCCATTCTCACAGAGGAGAAGTGGATCCATCTTTGAAATCTGTCCTTTCACAGATGCAGTCATCTATGTATATTCATGTAAGAAGAATTTAAATCTCGTCTCGTTGCTCATAAGCAATTGGGAGGAAATTTAATTATGTATAAAGAGTGCTATGTTTCATTTTAACAGCATATTGGTCCAGTTTATGTATTCCTTTAATTTGTCTAACTCTGTCTTCTGCCATTTTTCTTGACAGATCTTCTGCAGTGGCCGCAAATCAGCAAGTGCAGATCACCTGAGCTGGAGACATTTTCATGTTATTGGACTGATGGAAACCTCACTACTTCAGGAACAATACAACTGTTGTATATGAAAAGGTAGTAATATGAAAACAACAGAAGGAGGAAAAGAATTAGACACCATTCTTATTTTTATCCATAGGTTGTTCCAAAAGCAATGCCTCCTATCTATTTACCTCAAAAACTGCAACAGCTACAGAGTGAAATAATGCTATTAGTTAAAGAAAATTTGCAGCTACAAACACTCCTTTTCAACACAGCCACCACCATTAGCTCTGTAATTTTGCAAGCAGTGAACAAGAACCTGTATACTGCACTCATAAAAACCTGTACCAGCATGGACAACCCATTGTTGCTGTTGCTGCTGCTGAAACACACTACCCACAGCTTTACTGTGTTCACATCCGCATCCTACAAACATTCAGCAAGCATCACTGAATGTCTGTGGGTGCCATTTTTTATCCACATGGTGGAATTCGGTGATGCACCTTTGCTTCATCCACGCTTCTGTGTCAGATACCACTGTGTCAGACTTCCCCACTGCTGCCATCTGTCACACATCAACAACATATAACAGGAGGTGAAAAGGTTCGACCTCTACTGCCATACCACCAACATCTACCTCTGACACTGTGGGCCCACATAATAGGATATGAGACATTATTTTCAGAGCAGTCCTCCTTTATGCCTGTTACCTCACCATTATTAATTTTTCACTATGATATGACCAATAGTGTATTTAGGGGCACAAAACCTTAAGTGCATATTTTTGAATGTATTTGTCAATTATCGAGCTTTTTGCAGTCATGAACCTTTCATGGGAATCAAGTAAGAAAACATAACTGAATGTAAGTCCCAGTTGTGGAATCTGAAATTGAACTCTGTTTCAGTTGGAAAAGGAGTTTCTAACAGGGAACATCAGTTTTCTCCTTAACTATCTAACTTGTAGCTGTGATATTCATTATGTCTGTATAAAGAAGAAGAGTTTGTGTACAAGCCCTTTACAATTCATATTAAAGTTGTATAAAACCTCTATTGGTCAACTGCTAAAGTGAAGTCTGAATGTGCAGGTCTGGGTAAAAACCACGCTCTGAGACTGGGATTATGTTTCACATAGTTCTGTTGAACTCAGATTCACATTCCAATGAAGTTTTTGCAGATTTCTGCTTGTTAAAATGATTAGCCAGAAAGAGAACATACCCATTATCAGTAATGTCTAATTGGGAAACAGAAGCTTTTTTCCTCAAAGGAGCAGAAGGATGTGAGTTTCTCTTCCATCTAATTTACTGGTTTTCAACCTTTCTGATTTACTGAAACTTTCTACAGATGGTGATACATTTGCTCTGGAAACTAACTTAATGGCAAGGCTTGTTTACTTCCTCGCCTTTCTAAGACCCCCTACAAATACAGGGAATCAGATCAAAAACACTGTTAAGTGTAAATGCTGATCTGACAATGTCAGTGGCATGCATGAAGATGGTACAAACTTGAAAAAGTAAAATCAGTTCCACGTGTGTTGAAAAGATCACATATTTCATCTTTGCTTCAGAAATTTGTGTGCTGCAATGAAAGATGTGATGTCGAAAACCATGTTAGAAGTATTTCTGTTTCAAAGTACGAGCAATATTTAACACTCTGGATTGAACCTTACCAAGTAACTCAGTCTCTTGTTTACCACAAGCCATAGCACCTCTAGTGTGTGAGCTTTATCACATCCTGGCTTTGGCAGAGCTACAGCATCGCCTTTAGAAAAGTATGTGGTCTTATCAGCAAAGCACAAGGCTCTCATCCAGTGACATGAATGCTTCCTTTTCATTTATGTAGCATCTGTCTTTCTCACTTCATAAGGACCCACTCCAGCATTAAAGGATGCAATTAGAATAATGGCTTAAGCCTGATCCTCCCCCTGTACAATATGAACAACTCTCAGTGAGGAAAGGCATTTACATTATATTCTTAAAAATACAAGACTGTAATTTCTGAAAAGATCCCTATCCAGTCTGTATTTGATCATATGATCATATGAATGTGACATTTTTACTACAGTTCTTTTATTTACAAAGAGCACTTAGAAAATAAAAGTGGAAAAAAGTAGGTTTTTTTGCTTGTACTTCCAGTGTTTTAGAAATTCTTTATCCTAAATAAGATAGCATTTCCTCACTCCCAACACTGTATTTCTTCCCCTTTTTTTTTTTTCACATCCTACAGATCTGGGTTCTGTGCCAGCATTTGCCCTTGGGCACTTTCCTGTGTGAGTACTAAGTGTCCCAGTGCCTACGTTCCCATCCTGATGACCAGCAAAAGTCCAGTGCCCATAGTTTTGCAAGTGGTGCAGTGCTGACCTGCCTGGAGGTCTGGCTTTCAGTGTTTTGGATCTCATTGTATAGTTAGCTGCCTTATCACAATCGATTTTGCCCAAAGAACAGTTGTTTAAATGCGTGTTAAACTGACTCATGCTCTCTGACTGTTCATTCAGAAATACCATCCAAAGCATAGAAGTGCCACTAGCAATACATGAGATGTTTATGTAGGTTGCTTGAGTAGTGGTTTGACTCCATTGTAAATCTCAGTAAATACTGACACATATTTCTCACTTCCACAGAAGATATGACTTATCAACAGCGTGTATTCTAACGTCTACAATGTGTACTTCGTAAATCCCATAAATCTTTCTCTCACGTATCCTATGTTTTTGTTGTCATTCTAGGAATGATGAAGACTGGAAAGAATGTCCTGATTATATCACTGCAG
The DNA here is from genome assembly GCF_038088225.1 of Cyrtonyx montezumae. NCBI lineage: Eukaryota > Metazoa > Chordata > Aves > Galliformes > Odontophoridae > Cyrtonyx > Cyrtonyx montezumae. The sequence continues at coordinate 10,401,729 of NW_027071992.1, read as the reverse complement.
GAGAAAATAGCTGTTACTTCAACACGTCCTACACCTCGATTTGGATACCGTATTGTGTTAAGCTTGCCAATAAAGATGACGTATTTGACGAAAAATGTTTCAGTGTTGATGAAATAGGTACCTTTCCATTATGCATTTTATCTCTGTAGTTTTATACCGCAATGGGTGTGATTCTATAAGCTTTCGTTCTCCCCCTGAGAAAGGTTGCTAAAAAACACTGTATATAGGAGGCGATTTGTATTTGTAAAGTATGCAGTGTGATCAGCATCCAGACAGTAGTGCTGCTGTTGAGAGCAAGCTAGAAGGGTAAAAGCTAATATGTCATGATTACCAATGCTCTCATATGTATGCATCAGTGTTTACTTTTGCTGTCACTACACCCTTTTCAGGGGGTGCTGTATACCCTTGGTCAGTGTGGGAAAGGATGGCGTTAAAGTCTTGATTCTGCAAGATTCTGGCACCCAATAGATTTTTGTTCCTGAGCCAAATAGACTTTTGTTCCTGAATCAAAACACCTGCAGGGTCAGGTGTGGTATTTTTAGCATTTTGTAGATTTTATATTTATTACAATATGAATTGGAACTGATATCTCCAGATGTTTTTGCTTGTCCATATCATTGGTGTATGCACATCCAGTTAAGACTGTATTCCCACAAGTGACTAGAGTGTATCCACTGTGCAACATCAGAATCACTTTTCAGATACCGTTCTTCAGTGTATTTCTACATTATTTCCAAGGTTGTTACCAAATATTGTATTCTGTATGACTTTAATTATTTAGTATTATCTATCAATAGAACTCGATATGAATTCTGATGGAGACTTATACCTTAGTGTTTTATAAGCCACTTTTGGAAATTATAATTAAATAGGTAGTACATTCTTAGTCTGCTTTATTAACTACCCAGTTGAGATTTAAGCAGAGTATGGCTGCTGCTGGTGGCCAGGTACCTTCTTGTTATCAGATGTCTAGTGGTTTTGTCATTGACTCACATGCTTAGATTTTAATCATCAAATGTCTGATTAATATGCATTTATTTTTTTTAGTCTTGAAATAATGTAGCACTGTGTAGTAAGAATGGTAATTTTGATTGAAAACTGGTTGTTTTATCCAAATGCTCTGTTTAAACAGTACTACCTGATCCCCCTGTGCACCTTAACTGGACTTTGCTAAATACTAGTCAAACTGGGATCCATGGGGATATTCAAGTAAGATGGGATCCACCACCAACAGCAGATGTTCAGAAAGGATGGATTACTCTGGAGTATGAATTGCAGTACAAAGAAGTTAATGAGACAAAATGGAAGGAGGTATGGAACGAAAATTTTTTATGCAACACTTATAATCGAGTGCAGGCTTGTCCTGTCCCTGCCCATTTGTCCTGTTTTGAAAAGCTACAGGATTGTAAATGCTCATTAGATGATACCTTAAATCATAAATTTATACACACGTACTCTTCTGGAATTTTCTGGCAGACATTTTAAGTTTCTGTATCAAGATAGCTGGCATACAAGGATAATAAAGAGACCCTGAAATCGCTGTGTAGCAGTAATCAGATATATAAAGGTTTTCAAGGATAAAATATTTCTCTGTTGTTTCTCCTAAGCCTCTGCTATTTAAAAAAGTGAACAGTATTTTTAGTACATGGAGCAGGAATTCTATGTTTGGAAAATGTCACCATGTCTGTCCAGATTCTTCAGTGTTCTAATAATTGTAAATATTGTTTCAATGAATTTTTTAGAAGACTGACTTATGATTTAAAATTGGATACAATAAGCTGATAGAATCAAGGCATTGGTAAAACATATAGATTTCATAGAAGACAGAAATGCATATATGGTTTGTGAACATATAGGTAGTCCATGGAAGTATGAAGTGTTTTATTTCTCAACTCTTACATTTTCTTTTAAAAATCACTAACCTTTCATGGAGTTTTCCTGTTTTGGGGAAAATAATTGTACTCCACTTACTGCTTACTTCCATGATGTTGTAGAATATTTGCACATACAGACTTTTTTCTGAATACCTGTCCAGTGTAATATCTTCTCAGAGCACAACTCTTCCTTTATTTTCTTACTAGAATGAACTGAGCTTAATGACAGAAAGAAAGCAGATAATACTGATAAGAATGTGACTTAATCTACAAAAGGCAGGTTTACCAGCTGAAACATAGCTAAGTTGGTTTGCTTGCTTTTATCTGTGACAGACCTTGGACTCCTTCTCTCCTCTGATCTTTATGATGTTATTTTTTTCTGTTTATTCTCCCCTTGCTGGTAAGAGTACAACAAAACAGGCACTGTAGTGCCTGCAACTTTTTCCTAATACCTGCCTGAATTTATATTTGTCTAAGCTATATTTTCTGTATTATCCATATATTTAAAACGACTTGGTTAACTTTTTGCCATAAATCCTTAACATGAAAATCTGCTGAGTTCTGATGAGATCTACAAAAGCAAGTGGCAATTTAAAAATGCAGGTTTTATGGTTTTTTTTATAATCCTTTAGGTATCAATCATACAAATCCCCTTCTAAACCTTTGTTCTTACTCCAGTACCATTAATAATTCCAGTTTGCCTTGGGAGTGATTCTCCCAGGACAGCAAAGCTTGAAGTTCAGTGTTTCTTCTTACAGAAAACATATTGCTGAATACTGTATTTGCCTCAAGAAAAAAAACAGTATTTATGTTTTACTGGAGCTGTATGTATTGTGCATTACTGCACCTTTCATTTTAAAACCATAAACGTGGCATTGAGCCCTTATCAATCAGAATGTAAAAGCCAAATTTCTGAACAAAATCTTGATCTAAACAAAGAATGGCAAAATCCCTAATAACAGTAGTGGAGTGACAGTTCCTCCCTGTGCATTCATTGCTACAAATGCTTCCTAAAATGAGTGTTGAAGCAGTACGGAAAGAAATGTCCAGTTATGCTTTGATTAAATTACTAGTTTTAAATGTGGAAGATAATCTCAGAGTGCATGAATACGTCATAATGAAGTATAACTCTGATCCATAAAAATAACATAGAAAAGAATTCACTGTGCTTAAATTCTATTAAATTCCCATTGCTGAGTCTTTTTTTAGAGGTTTTGGGATTAACCTGTGTGATGTTTCACATGCATCATTCAGTTTTTCATTCAACTGTCTTGCAATTTCAGGTCACTTCAGTTACTCATCACAGAAATAAACATTTAAAGTCTTTCTTTCTACTTGGAACTTGCCATGAAATGTTTACTTCTGAAATTGAGAAGCAGTGAAAAATTGCAGGTACAGCTCACGCTGTTATATCACAGCTTTTCTGTCTTTGCAGTTAGAACCCAGGCTCTCAACAGTGGTTCCTCTGTATTCCCTGAAGATGGGACGAGATTATGAGATCCGAGTCCGATCAAGACAGCGTACCTCTGAAAAGTTTGGGGAGTTCAGTGAAATCCTCTATGTTTCCTTTACTCAAGCAGGCATTGAATTTGTTCATTGTGCTGAAGGTACATCAGAGTGTTTTTATAACCATTGTCATCTTTTTGTCTTTTTTCCTCCTTACGTTTGTTGTATACTTGAATAAGTTGGTAATTCAGCCCACCACATGCAAGTCATTTGGTGAGATTAGGAGTGTGCAAGTTCCATACACAGGTTCAGAAGTAAATTCAGCAACTGTTTCCCAGATCATTAGAGTGCAGAAGTACAAGTAGCCTTGAGGATCAGAAATAACAACTGCTCCTACACAGCCTAAAAAAAAGACAGATAAACCTCACCCTTCACTGTGTAAGCAGAGAACTCCAGTAATGAGGAGGGAATTTTCACTTCTATTAAAATGTTACACTGTTTGTTAAGTATGTTATCAGAATGCTGTGCTTTCCTGATTTGCTGGATGGAATCAAGGACAGTGTTTTTCTATTTCTTTATTTTGTGCTTGTACTTGTTTTTGCTTGTACTTGCTGTTAAAAACAGAAGGAGCAATCACTGGACACTGCAATTTTTCTACCAAAAGAATGAGACAGTGCCTTTTCCTAAGCTTTTCACAGGATGAACTCTTCAGTAAATTATTTTAACAAACTGCTTCACTTCATTTTCCGAAGTATCAGTGGAAATACAAACAACCTGTAAATGTTGTCTTTCACAGTCTCTGTAGAGTCCCCGTTTTAACAGTTAATATTACTTAGTTTAGGCGAATAGCTTGTGTTCTGTCCATGTGATTTTGTCAATGCAAATTGCACTGTCTGTGTTACAGCAGAAAATACAGTTGTGCATACAAGCAAAAATACAATGAAAATCTAAGGCCAAGCAGTTTTCTTCATTCACTGCAACCCATGTTCTGCAAGTGGACTCGTATCTGTACTTGTCATACAGACACAGTGATCTCATTTGAAAGTCAGTTCTCCTCCATCTACAGAATTGCTAGATTGTGACACAAGATGGAAGTTCACAAAGGAAAACTGAGGAGGTATAGAATGGCTCTGGCAAAATGTTATATTCCTTGTTTTGTATTTCACCTGTAGGAACACATACTTGACATTTCCCATGTTAGGTACTTAAATGCACATGTAGTATGCTATCTTTTTAGGCAGCCAGACTCCAGTCTCACTGACGTTAGAAGTTACAGGTTCTACATTAGAACAGAGTCCTGTCTAACACAGGCATAAGTGTATGGAACTTCAAATGTTCATGTTTGAAAATATGAAGTCATCATCTTAAGCTGGGAGCAGATGTCTAAAACTGAAAATTTCTTTTTCCTAAAAAACCATATATTCATGTATAGGCTACTGTACATGCTATAGAATTCCAAATCTTCCTGCCCAGTACTTTTTGACTCCAAAAGTCAGTGAAGTTTGAATATAAAATTTAAAATTGGGAATGAGTGAGAAGAATCTTAGGCTAGAATGAATTTTTGTACCTTGTACTTCATGGTGTCAGCTTAAATACAATTGAATTTACAGTTCACAATTGACATTACAATAAAAAATTGATGTTATTTGAAAGATAAAACATTTCATTTATTAGCATCATTCCTCATAGCTGCCAAATCACTTCTATCAGTGGCCTAAAATTCTCTCCACGTATTTACCTGCAAGGTTAATTTTTGTTTGTTTTTTGTTTTTTTTCTTTTTTTGCAATTGATACAGCTCACAACATAATTATTATTCTGCCTTTAGAAAAAGGGGTATCGCAGTTTTTGATGGCACTGTGGTGCCCATGATTTAGCAGAGTAACATGGTGTTAATGATGTGTTCTCTGCTTAGGCTAACGGAAGCAATAACATGGTCTACAAAGGGGACTACTTGGTAGCACGTTCCTGGCTGGCAGAATTCTCCTCCTGTCTGCTTTTGCTATATGTATTGTCTGTGCTATGATCTTGCTCATACCAAAAAGTTCAGTCTCTTTTTGTAAGCAGTCTCAGTGGACTCACAAATGCAGCATGGAAACTACTGATATCAAAGAGTGTTTTTATTTCTTCTTGTTACAGAACTTCCTCATTTGTGTAACCAAAAATTCTGCTATCAGTTTTTGTGACTTTGGAATTCTCAGGTGGCTGCAGAGAAGGTGGAAGTTAAAGATGCAGCAGAGATGCAGATTCTTGCTAATGTTTCTGTTCTGTATTTCCAGAAATCGAGTTTCCCTGGTTCTTAGTTGTTATCTTCGGAGTGTGTGGGCTGGCCGTAACAGCGATCTTAATCCTGTTGTCTAAGCAGCCAAGGTAGGGAGGTTTATCTGTCATATTTTATTTATTTGTAGTTTAAGAAAAGGATGCTTCAACTTCATCACACCTGAGGGGCTAGAAAGTATGCTGATGATCGCTGTCCACCCTCTCAAGCTACATGGATGCTGGTATATGTGCATACTGGGCTTTGAGCAGAAGGAGTCTATTTATGCTGGCAGTTCTTGATCCTTTTGGATTGCAGAGCACTTTATAATATGGTATTTACTTAGTATACTTAGACTTCAAAGTCAATTTATATTTTTTTAATCCATTCAAATTTTGTAAATGATATTTTTTTACACTCTTCTGCTCAAAAGTTTCACTCAAACATATGGCTGTATATTTGGGTTTGTTTTAAGGCTGTTCCAGCCATCTCTAACTATTTCTTCACTGAGTCAAGGGAAAGAGCTTGAGTCATAGGGCAGTATTTGGTATCTGTGGATAGACTGTGCCTTCTATAAATAACAGGGACAAAATAAAACAAAGCTCAGGGTTGTGTCATTTATAAAAATGACACAGTGACACGTTTATAGGAATGACATAATGGTCTCACAGTGAATTCATTCCCTAGAATATATTTTCAGGGACAGATTTTGACAGAATTAATTCACTTCAGAGCAACTCCATGGTCTAGCCCCAGTGCACACGTGCACAGTGTCAGTAATCTTATATATACATGTTGAAATTGAACACTGAGGTGTTTTGTACATACCAGGTAAGGACAAGTCACTGAAATGAAAACAAGATGGTGCGCGAGGGAACTACTGCTGGAAAAATAGGTTAGGAAGCAGCGCTGCATTTTAGTAGTGCTTAAATTCCAGGAATCCACTCCCTGCAATAGCAGAAGCTCTGCGTTTCAGGTGGGTACAAGATGTCACATGTGGGACCAGGAGCTTACTGTTCAGCACATGGAGCAAGGAGTAGCTTGTTCTTAAAAAATCCCAAGGGATAAAGCACGTCTCTAATCACAGCTCATTCAGTGCTAATAATAATTGCTGAAGGAGGCTTTTCTCCAGCAATGACCCCTTATCTAGCATGTATCTCTGGGCCTGTATGCTTCCATTCTATGCATTGCTGCTTGTGGTGGTGGGAGTGACAGAATCTCTTGCAAAGAAATGGGCTTCTTAGATTTCCAGTTATGGAAAACATCCAGGATCCATTTTTTCCTTTATCTGAAAAGATCCCAATTCTTTTTTTTTTTTTTTTAACTCTGCTATCACACATTCTGAACCAGGCTCCTTAGGACAGGTACCATAGGATCAAACCTTGAGACACACAGGCTACAGTTACCTGAAGCTAAGAAAGGAGCCTCCTGAACTATTTCACAAATCAATGAGTGGTAAAATCCTTGGGCTGTGTCACTGGATTGAGTTCCTAATCCTGTCAGAATATCTGATGTGTGGATTCAGCTGGAAATGGATATCTAAAATTAATACTCTGAGATCCCAGCCAGTGCACAGCTAGCACAATCCCTCCAGGGAACAGGTGGAAAATTACTGTATTTCTGCCTCTCATTGAAGCTTACTGGACAAAACTTTAGAGAGACTACAAAAAGCAAAAATAGCTGAGGAATGCACACCTCTTATAGTTAAGCAGAACGTGCCTAAATTTTTCACTAACACCTCTTAATGCTCCTCTGATCATCAAGGCCACTAACAGTGTAGCAGAATCCACACTGAGATTTGGCTCTGCCATTCTCACAGTTTACCTTCTAAAATACGTAAGTAATCCAGTATAAAGAAAACGTTGAATTTCCCTTTTAAGAGTATGGTTTATGTGTTTGCAAAAGAAACAGAGGTAAAATGGAAGAGGATAGGCATGAACATAAGCTGAATTATTACTGTTATTTTCTCAGAGAATTTTAAATTCATTTTATGAAGGATTAAAATAATGTCACCACAGCATGAACATGTATAAGCAAGTTCTTTCTCAAAAACGATAAACGTTATTGTAATTAATTTTTGCAACAATAACTGTCATGCAGATGACAAAATATTGGCCTCACCAACTTTCTTTTTCTGTTCCCCTCTTTAAATTACTTGGGCTCATGCAAGACTACTTTATGCCTCAAAAACACTAGGGAAAACATAAAAAGGGAGACAGCTGACAGTGCCCTAGGAATTTATTCTCCTTATATAAAGTGTTAAAACAAAAGAATGGAATCAGATTAGAGTTCAGCATAAATTTATGTGATTCCAACAAGGCAGGCTGCAAGAACCTAGGGGTTTTTCATTTTGTTTTGTTTTGTAATTTGAAATGAAAGAAAAAGATATTCTTTTCCTTAGTACTATTTTAAGCTGAATCTTCAAACATTTCAATTTTGAAGCCAAAAAGTCCAAATGCAACATAAAGCTCACTTCTTTCTAGCCTCCTCTAAAAGGACTGCTGTAAATTAAAAACAGTCATTTATTTTTTTTCTAGGTTAAAAATGCTGATTTTTCCTCCTGTGCCAGTTCCAAAGATTAAAGGAATTGATCCAGACCTCTTGAAGGTAATGCTGCACTCCGACAACTTTTTGTAAAATATGAAAACAACAAAAAAAATTATTGTAATTATTACACCAGCTACAGTTACCTTTCCTTTAGCTACCATCATCAGAAGCACTAATATTTTTATTCTTTCCTTTACAACATCTTTTTTTTCTTGTTTTATAGAAAGGAAAGCTGGATGAAGTGAACTCCATCTTAGCCAGCCATGACAACTATAAGACACAGCTATACAATGATGACTTGTGGGTTGAGTTTATTGAATTGGACATAGATGACTCCGATGAAAAGAACAGAGTCTCAGATACTGACAGGCTTCTGAGTGATGATCGCCTGAAATCACACAGTTGCTTGGGAGCAAAAGATGATGATTCTGGACGCGCCAGTTGTTGTGAACCAGATATTCCAGAGACAGACTTCAGTGCAAGCGACACATGTGATGCCATCTCTGATATTGATCAGTTCAAGAAGATAACTGAAAAAGAAGAGGATCTCTTGTGCCTTGACAGGAAAGAGGACGATGAGGCACTTCCAAGTCCTGCCAACACAGACACCCAACAGCCGCATACTAGTACTCAGTCTGAAAGCAGAGAGTCATGGCCACCTTTTGCAGACAGCACTGACTCAGCCAGTCCATCAGTCCATACCCAGCTAAGCAACCAGAATTCTCTGACAAACACTGACTTTTATGCACAAGTGAGTGATATTACTCCAGCTGGAAGTGTTGTGCTTTCTCCAGGACAGAAATCCAAGGTGGGGAGAGCACAGTGTGAAGGCTGCCCAGAACAAAACTTCACCATGGACAATGCCTATTTCTGCGAAGCAGATGTGAAAAAATGTATTGCTGTGATTTCCCAGGAAGAGGATGAGCCGCATGTTCAGGAGCAAAGCTGTAATGAGGACACTTACTTCACCACAGAAAGCCTTACCACTACTGGTATCAGTCTTGGCGCTTCAATGGCAGAAACCCCAAGTATGGAAATGCCTGTCCCAGACTACACTTCTATTCACATAGTTCACTCTCCACAAGGCCTTGTGCTCAATGCAACTGCACTGCCTGTGCCAGAGAAAGAATTTAACATGTCTTGTGGCTATGTGAGCACAGACCAGCTGAACAAAATCATGCCGTAGCAATTCTTTGACTAGATGTGTGCAGTATTTCACAGCAGAGGGCCAGCTTGGGCTTGTGTGCTGAAACCAAAATGAAGTCTAAACGTTTGTCGTGGTTCTTCTAAGTTTATCTCAAATGTTGAAGCATAAAATATTCATCAAAATATTCCTCTTGTTTTGTAAATATTATCTATGAATTTGTCTTGAGACTGCTTAACTAGCCGTGACTGTCTTGTTCTCGTGGGTGTTGATTTTTGTGATACTGAACATTGAAAAGACTATGTTTAATGTACAGTAAATCATGCTTTTCGATAAAGCTAAAAATCAGGTGGTCTAAAATCTGAGAATTTAGCAAAAATCGTACAGTTGACAGAGATCTTTATATCAATAACTGAGAACTGAGCATGAAAGTGGAAAAAAAAACCCCACAAAATTAGTTTGAAGAAAACATCTATTTTGATCTACATGAATTAATAAAATATATTTTAATATTCTAGTCACAAAAGTGTAGATGTTTTATATTATACTACATACTACATAGTGGCCCATCCCAGGAATCTAATTGCTGCAGTCTTGAAAAGGAGTTTCCTGTTTTATAAAAGTTCTGTGTGCAGCAAAAATTACAAATAAATTTTACAGAGCCATTTTATACCTCCAAAGAAATCTGTTGAGAAATTTTGAAATATTTTAGGAACTTAGAGTAATTGATCCTTGTGCTTTCTTATAGTAACTAGTACAGAAATATATGTGAAATTTAAAGTTTTGTAGAAAACTTTAAACTATGCGAAATATTTGGACAAAAAATTCTGTTCTTCATCCAATTCTGGTTAATGATAATGTACTTTTTTAAAGCAAGATTTTGATGATCGCAGTATTAAGGAATGTGGAAGTACACTTCCATTGAAAATTTTTGAAAACACATGAATAAGCTCTGGTAATTTAGCAGCATAATCTTTCCATGTTTGACCAAATTCTGAAGCCTTCCAATGGACAGAGCTACCACTACAGTTACTAGATTGTGCCACGTGGAGTACTGATTAAGAAAATAAAACAAGGGCTTCAGGATTTGGCCAGCAATTGGTTTTGTAAGCTACAAATAGATTTAAAGGCTTCAATGGAACATGCGTATTTGATACAGTGTTGTTAAAAAAGGATTTTTCCTCTTTGCCTAACAGCATCTCCTCTGACTGCACTAGGCAGAATTAGGAATGAAAGGAGGTGAGAAAACCAAAACTGAGTGGGAAAGTTCTCTTTTTTCTTAAGTATATAAAGAACTTGACAGAGCTTTGCAATGAGTTTTTATTGCTTCAGAAGTTACCTTACTAGGCTATAGCTGCATCATAGCAGGGTTCTTCTGATAAAGCAAATGGGGATGTTCATTGCCTTTCTCTGACATGAACGGAAGTGTATGACGTGCAGTGAATGCAGATCTTGCTCATGATGTCTCCCACTGAACTCACTGATGCTCTCTTTGTGACCAAGGGCTACAGGACTGAGCCCAACTATTGGGTGGGATTTTTACGTTTAGAACGTACTTTATGGTAAATGTGCATTAGGTATTCTGCTAATTTGCTGCTATATTTTTCTAACAGCTACATTATTTAGTTTCATATAAAATTTCATAGGTGATAGACACTAATGCAAGTAAAGCCTATGTGTGTGTTTGGAAAAAGTTTCTTACTCTGTTTCTATTGCCAAAAATAGTTAAATACCTCAATCAAACTCAGAATGTCATTTTGGTACTTTACTGGTCACACAAGCCATTATACGCCGGTCAGAAGATGTGTCTTTCAGTTTCTATTTAACTTTCCTTATGTCGGTGTTTTGTTTGTTTTCCTCAAAGTTTAATAAATGTATTGTCTTTGATCTGTCCTGACAGAATGTGTTTTATTGCAGATAATTCAGTGTTCATGGAAAACACAGATTCTGCCAGGAGAAATATTGAGTATTTCTTACTGGGTGAAGAAGTGTACAGCCTTCTTTTGAACACAAGCATTACCTGCTGGCATCAGTGTTTTCACTTATTGATATTTATTTAGTTAAAAATAGAACTACATACCTAAATTTGAAGAAGGAGATAAGATGTACTGTGCCCAGCACTGGCCCAGATGGAGTTACTAATTTAGTAGACCTTTGGCTGGAACAGCCTGTGGTTGCAGATAAATAAACTGCATTAGTTTGAGATTCACACCTACAACTCAATCCACAAATCAGATTCTGACAGTCACAGTACTTACACAGGCAAGATACAGGAGGAATGCACAGCTCAAGGTAGATATGTTTGCAGTTCAGTAGTGTAACAGCTTCTCCTGATGGTAACTGCCCCCCATCACTTTAAAAGTAGTTGACTATGGAAAGTCATCTTGAGCTTCTTCCTGCCTCCATCAGCAACTCAAATAATCACATACCTAGTGACTGTAGGTTGTGTGTACAATTCACTAGTTCTTATGACAAGTGCAGGCAGACCTGCAGCTGTGTTGTGTACTGGCAACTTGCTGCTTTCCTATGGAACACAGTAACCTGTTATTAAGATATGAGGCACTTGCAAAGCGGCCCATTTATTTACTTACATGTTTTCCCTAGAGTGGGGCAAAAATTACATCTGTCGTTTCCTTTTAGTTTCATCAAAATGCACACTTCAGTGTGAAAGAGTTTGATTTTTAGTCAGTTTCTCCATCAAGGTTTCCAAATTGCTGTTACAGGAAACTGTATTTATACAAATTTTTGTTAAGGAAATAATTCTATGTGACATAACCTTACATTTCTATTACTTCTTAAGTTGAAATATTTTTCCTAACCCATCATACAGGAGGCAAGACCAGAAAGAGTTATTCATTCTTCCTCAGTGAAAATAAACACCATCAAAGATATGCTCTATTTTCAGAATAGGAAGAGTATTAAAGAGGTGCAAGGTGTTATATATAAGCTTTCTGTGTTATTATTAATGATTCAAGTTTATGATGGCAGCCTGTGTTTGGAGCATTACTGTTGTTCATAGCTCATTACCAACTCTAAAGGGCACATAAGTAGGTGATAACAAAATGCTGGAACTTGAGTGGATGGCACAGAAGGCCACCTTAGCTGAAGAGGAACCTCACCTTCAGTTCAGGTGGAAAACAAAAGTATTGGCAATGGAGTGAGGTCAGGCAGCATGGGAAGACTAACAGAACCAGACACCCTGTAATAAAGAAGTGTGAGATTAACTAACTTGAGAAAGACAGAAATTTTGAAGTATGGTGTTGGTTTTTGTTTTGATTGAATGATTGATTGTAAGTAAAGAAGCAGTGCAAACTCTGTTTTGAAGAAGGGTTGCTATGAAAGATTACTATGTCATGACACATTTCCCAGGTATAATTCAGAACATCCTAGTTTTCCAGAATGGTGGAAATTGGTACTGAACACTTTATTTACCCAAATGACTTCTAGGAGATACCACTGGATATATATCTATGTTGGAAATCTCTGTTAAAATCTGATCTTACTGTTCTGTTTTCTTTGTTATCATTAATTGGACATAACACTCAGTGCGTTAGCCACTATAGAAATCATGCCAAACAGAAGTAAGATGTAGATGAAATCCACTTCCATTATTTGTATATCATGTAAGAACTCTTTCATAATTCACTGAGTGAGCATCTTTTCACCTCCTCAAATCAGGGCCACAAGAGAAAATGTTCAAAAACAGATGGAAGAGAAATAATAACACCGATGTTTGAGACTCTGGCCCAGCAGACCAGCAGCCAAAGGGATATGGCAGTGTGCAGGGTAATGAGTTGTAGGTGGAGCTGTAGGAGTGGTGTGGATGACAACACTGTAGTCAGTATTTGTAATGAAAAGCAGATGCAGATATTAAAATCAGTGCATCTAGTAAATTATACATATGTTTGATAGTTGTTTTTTTTTTCCCCAAAGGCTTCAGTACTTCTTTAGCATAATATGAGTTTCCATGTCCTAATATATGGAACTTATCACATTAATTATATATTTGCTTCCTGAGATTAGTCACAGAAATCAGAGGATCCTTCCACATCATACTGAAAATTATGAGAGAACATAGGTAAAGTTACCTCCTCACAGTTGGAAATAATAGAAGTTAGCAGAAGGCTTATCTTTAGGGAGCAGAAATAAAAGCAAAATTGAAGAGCTAACAACTCTCTGTAGTCTCCGGTCACAAATCTTATAAATTATGCTTCCACTAATATCTTTGGTCTGCTCTTGAACTTAGGGAAGTGAAATCTGTTTATTAAGAAACACCTGAGAACGGTGCATACCAGGAAACATATTTCTTGCACTCTTTCTTCAGTAGTAAAACTTACATATATTTCACACATTTCTTCACTTCTGTTTCATATCACAGAACACAGAATGGCATGGGTTGGAAAAGACCCTAAAGCCAATGCAGTTCCAAACCTCCTGCCATTGGGCAAGGCTGCCCAAGGCCCCGTCCAACCTGGCCTTCAATGCCTCCAGTGTTAAGGCATCTGCAGCTTCTCTGGGCAGCCCATACCAGGGCCTCACCACTCATTGAGTAAAAAATTTCCTCCTAAAGTCTGACCTAAAGTTCTCCTATTTTACTTTTAAATCATTCCCTGTTGTCCTTTTATTGTCAGAATGCAGAATATGTTGGTCTCCCTCCTGCTTATGAGCTCTCTTCAGTACTGGAAGACAGAGCCATTTTCTTCTGGATGAACAAACTCATCTCTCTCAGCTTGTCAGTAGACGTGCACCAGTCCTCTGGTCATCTTTGTGGTCCCCCTCTAGACCTGCTTCAAAAGCTTCAAGACTTGTGCTGGGAGCCCCAGGTCTGGATAAAGTATTCCATGGTGACAATCACCTCCTTTTCCTTTTTGCCACCCCTATACTGATTTAATCCAGGACACAGCTGGGCTGCCAGCACACGGCTGGCTCCCTTCAAGCTTTGCATACACCAGAAATCCCAAATCCTTTTCCTCAGAGTTGCAATCAGTGAGTTCCAATCCCAAGCTCTTCACATAGCTGGGATTTTTCAACCCGAGTGCCACACCCTGCACTTGGCCTTGTTGCATCTCATTAAGTTCTCAGGGGCCCACTTTTCAAGTTTGTCCAGATCCGTTTCTATGGAATATTCTGTTGTATCAACTACACTACTCAGCTTAGTGTCATCAGCAAACTTTCTGAGAGTGCACTCAATCTCACTATCTCAGTCACTGATGAAGATGTTGAATAGCACTGGTCCCAAGACAGTTGCTCTGGGAATACCATTCATCACTGATCCCTACCTGGTAATAGAGCCACTGATCACAGTATTGTCTGTCTCCTCAAGGCTGGAAGCTAGCTTAGCTTCTTCTGTTTCAGGAACTTAAGACAGAGCCGTCAGTGTGCCCATGTCACTGTGCCATAAATATCATGTATCACTTGATCTGTCTGTTACCTAAACATTACTCTGTCTGGTAATTTCCTCACTCAACTTGGCCACCTGCTCAAAAGGTTCATCAAGCTGGGCACATATGCACCCACGACACCTTCCTCTTGGAGGGCTTCCGGATTCTGAAGTTCCCCAGGGAACTGGGAAGCGCAGTTGGTTGCACCTCAGGAGCTCTGTCTGAGTGCACACATCATCCCAGAAAGGCTGTGGCTCCCCAGCCTAGGTTTCTGGGTTCTTCAGTCTGACAATTGCAGTGTATGGTCACCATGTTTGTTTAACAGAGTGCAGCTCCCCACTGCTCTTGCAAGAGAGAGTGAGCTGCCTGCTGGGTGCAGGGTGCCCCCCTTCCAGAAGGGGATTACAATATCATACCAGAAAGATATTCAGTATAGAACCATACAGAGTTTGGTAACTTCCCCAGCTAAGAAAGAAATTCAGATTTCTGATCTATTTCACAGCAGCTATCCCTGTAGCACATACAGTGCTGCAATCTTGAGTTACAAACAAAGGAAATAGCAACTTTGCCCTTCTGAATGGAAAACTTCTTCAGGAACTAAAACTGTGAGCCAACTAAATGTACTTTCCTTGGAAGAGTAAGGCACAAGCCTGGAAAATTATCAAAGAGAATGATTCCCAGCAAAACTGTTACCCAAAGAATGGGTCCAGCCCTTCAAAAACAGTCTGAGTGCTGAATGTTTACTACCCCGAAATGTTAGGATTGTTATCAGCATCCCATCCTCCTTCCTTAGACTAGCAATGTGGAATTCTATAAGCTTTGACTATGTTTTTTGGTTTTGTTTTTGTTGGTTTTTTTTTTTTTTTTTGCTTGTTTTGTTTTACGGAATCGGGAAGATTTGCTATTGCCCTGAAATGCCATGAAAGCTTCTCAGTGAAATTTCCTGACTCAAATATGTTCTAATGAAAGAATGTGAAGCTCTGGGGAAGTATCTGTGTTAACTGCAATTAGATTTGTAAGTACAGAGTATTTAAAAACTCAACATTTTTCTGAAGACCAGACAAAGCATGACCTATTTTATGAAAAGCACTAGGGGTAAAACACTTGTTGCTTCTATAGTGTGAATAGCATCTTCATAGTTTCTTCCTGGAATGTGATTTCTATTAATTAGTTAATTTCCACTAATCAAATTACAAAAGTGTCCTTTCAAGTGGAATGTAGTAAATATCTGTGTAGCTGCAAAATGCATGATTTTAGCCTGGCACTGATAGCTTAGCACAGTCACAACATAAATACAATGCATAAGACAGAAGAATATGTGTCATCACAAGTTACTTTTCTACTTCCACAGTGCAGTAGATGATAACACAGATAGTCATTTCTCACAAGTCTTAACCTCTCTACTTAATATCCATAGATGAAAAGTTAGTAGTCAACAGAAAGGAAAAAAGAAGAAACATAACAAAGTTTAATGTACAAAACACTGTCTAAACAGAGACCTCTGGATATGATCAATTAGACAAGATTTTATAGTCTTGGGGAAATGGTGTTTCAGATGCATTTAAGAAAGCGTGCTCCTTGCCAGCCTGACGCATGCAATCTCAGGAGAAGTTTAGTATTACTTTAAAGCGCACAGATCTGTGTGAAATAGATTACAAAACACTATATTGCTATAAATGTGCTTGAAATTGTAAGTTTGACATGTCAGTATTTCACCAGAAATATCAGTGTTATGTAAATTAATAAGAAAAGAAATGTGGATCACATTATTTTGGAATTCAGTGGAAATACAGTTATTTTTCTTGAATTTGTCCTAAATTCTCTGTTTCTATTTTCTCTGAAGTTCATCAGTCTTCTTTGTCATATCCTATTTAAAGTGGGTAAAAGACCTATCTGTTAAATACTTTCAAGCAAAGGCTCTCTTTCTAAGCTCATACAGTACTTGGCAGGACAGAGCTTTGGCATGATTGGAATGCTGACATGGCTGCAGTATAAAAAAAATAAGCAGTAATTCATAAAGTGAAAGTCTTTACAGAAAAAAAAATAATTGTTCTAGCAACTTCAATTTTTAGAAAAGAAGATCTTAAATATCAACATTATACATTCACTTAATTGTGTTCTACCCAGAAGTGTCTCTAAGCTGATGATACTGACAGACTAGTGAAGAACTCCTGACTAATGAGGAATTCACTATCTCAAGTTACACTTGGGTCATAAGAACATTTGAATCTGACCGTGTACAGATAGATACTTTCTTCACTGCAGCAGTGATTAAAATTTTCCGTTAATATAACTAAATTATTTAGTCTACATATGCAATGACTCTTTGGGCTTTGGTATGTACCTATATTCCTGAGAGAATTTTAATGGAATCAGCAAAAATAACCTTAAAAAAACAAGTAAGCCATGCCATAAGTCAGTGTTTTCAGTCCTGCTTGGGTGATGGTTAAGACTTCTAAAACAAAAATATTGTTCTGACAAGCTAAATAATTGTAAAGGTCTCTTAGGCTCTAATGACATATAAGGGGCTTTTTTCCCCTTGGAAACAGCACGTACCAGTCTGTCTATGCAGCAAAGTGCTGGAACATGTTGTCTACCTTCAATACCATATGGCTAAATATTTTATTAAAGTTATGCTGCAGAAAAACACAGGCTATTCCAGACCAAGATTTGCAGACAGCATGATACAGTGAGCTGGATTTCCATCCAGTCACAGTCAGTTAGAAAGTTACTTTAGAAGGCAGACTAAAGCCCTTTTCAAGTTAAGCATGTGGTACCACTAACACTAGTGAGTGTGTTTGTATCACATCTGACCCTAATGAGTCCTTCTGGAGGTGCCTAAAATCAAGGCATTTACAGAGACACAGAATGATATACACTTGAGAAAATTTCAATTCCTGTTTACCAGTTGTAATGGAACTTGAGGGAAAGCATGGCATTGTGTCAGGCAAGGGTGAAGCTGGGTGTTAGGAAAAGGTTCTGCGTCAGAGGGTGGTGGGCAATGGAGCAGGCTCCCCAGGGCAGAGTTCATGGCACCAAGCCATTTAAGAAGCATTTGGACATAGCTCAGACACAGTACTTGGTCATACCTCAGACAAAGCATTTGGAATTTGGGTGGTCCTGGGTGGAGCCAGGATTTGGCCCTGATGATCCTTGTGGATCTCTTCCAACTTGAGATGTTCTACTCTACAATTCTATGATGTATTTGCAGATGGGCATTCAGCATCACTTTACTGCAAGTATAAGAAATGTCTGCAAAGCTAAATTTTTGCCTTATAATTGGAGTTAGATTTCATTCTTAATTGCCTGTCTTCCTGTGACTGTAATCTATAAAGTAAAACCACTACTAATTAACACTAAAAACAAACTGTATAATACCATATGGTTTACTCTGTTTTAAAACCCTCATTACTTGGGACTGCTTTTTTTTTTTCTTTTTCTTTTTTTTTTTAATCTTCATGTCAGTCAGTAGTGATTGTGCAAGGACAATAGAAAATGTGTAATAAATTTCATGAACATTGGTACATGAAGCAGAGGTGAACTGGAAAGTACAAGCAGCACTGAGCTCACTGGGAGATGTCAAGTTCCCCTTTCCCTATCAGACCCTGCCATCATGACACACCTGAAGTCCTAAGTATAATCCATGACTACAAGAGCTCAGTACTTTCTCCACTTGCACCTATCTCAGCTGCAGATCTTGTATGCACAAAAAATACTTTCATCGCTTTGTCTATGTCTATTTCCCAGTGGACAGCAATCCTCAGACATTCTAATCACCTTGTTCCCTACAGACAGCAGTTGTGACCATGACTGGTAGGTTGTTATTCCTCTGGACATGCTCATACCTGAAGTGCATGCTCCCATGGCAGGCAGTTCTGGTTTTGAGAACAGCATCAACGAGCACTGAAGATGTAATATCTTTCCTCTCAATCACAAATGATGTCATGCTACCTGAGCATGCCATGACATATTTAGCATTTCTGAAAGCGAGTCCACTTATTGCCTGGTCCAGTGGTTGGTGACTCTGCCCATGGCAAGGGGGTTGAAACTAGATGATCTCTGAGGAATGCAGATCTGGCTCAGTTGTTTCTGTCTAAATGAAACAGTTTGTTCTGAAAAATATTCCTGTTCAACCCATGATATCATCATTAATTGAAGATATTCTGAACTGAATTTGGCATGTTATGAGCAACTCAGTCTGACTTTGAAGTTGGCCCGACTTGGAGATTTGAATCAGGCATGATCCAGAAGTCCCTCCCAAAGAAAACTACTATGTGAAGCATAGCAAATATTCCCTCACCCAGCATTACTAACGCTGAAGCTCTGTTATGATCATTTTAATGACAAAATAGTTAATGTTTTGCTGTGAAGCTTTCAGTAAGAGTCTCTAGCTAATTAAGCTATTTTAACAACAGTTACATTTACTGATATGAGCCTCCTGCCACCGCAGTTTGTTTCCATGGCAAGGCAGAATATCAAGTGGAATACATACATGGGCCTAACAAGCAGGATTAGAGAAATGGTGATATGTTCCGTTCATCAACTCGGTGTTAGCCTGGAAAACAAGCAATTTTTACCTAATGAGGTATGAAGGAGCTGGAGGAGGAGTCATTCAGCTTCCCTGTATAACCAGAGGGCCTGATCGCCTCTGATTTCATGGGAATGTCATTCAGTGGCATCGTAATTGTCTACTTTGCAGGCCTCTCTGCATGCTGCTACACTCATAAATGTATCTTGGACACTTTTTCTAGAAGCCCTTTGTGGTAATTTCCTACAGAAAAAGGAGTGATACACACAGAGAATCTCATTGCTTGGTAGACAGATTTATAGGCACATCATCAGTACTTAGAAATGAAGATAATGGGAACGTATTGGTCTCTCTGTCACTCACAGAGGTGGTGCGCTGACTTCATCAGAAGTCAGTTCGCCTCTGTGTAAAGGAATATTCACACATGAACTTCCTGCTCAGCTAATGCTAATGTCGGTGTGAGGAGAACTTTGAAAAAATAATACAATCACAGAGAGAAGAAAAACAGGGCCTTGACAGGTGCTCCAGTGAGGTGTTCAGGTTCTATTTGGTCCACTTTGTGAGGTGCTGATGTCAAGGGAGCATCAGGATACGTGGCACGCTCCAGCCAACCTTTCCCCCCGCACCCTACAGTGGAATTGGACTGGCAGCAGAGTGCTCCACCAGCAGAGAGGTTTTCCCGCCTTTGAGGGGGAGAGCTGTTCCTTCTCATCCTGCTGAGGACAAGGGGTGCACAGGGCAGAGCGAGGCAGGCTGTCCTCCCACAGGTACCTGCAGCACCTACTCCCTCCCCCTGTGCTTCTGCCAAGCAAAAGGCCGTACCTTGAGCAGGCTGCACTCCAGAGCCTGTGAGAGGATCTCACTTTAACACAGGCACTGGCTGGAAGCAAACTGCAGGACAGAGAGGTCAACAGGGCCTCTGTGAGCGGGCGTACACCACTGGCTGGGATTGCAGCAGTTGGTGCTGCCGACTTATTGTGTTGCGGTGAGTCCTCTGCAAAATCAAGCGAGGATATGGGATTCACACTCTTCTGAGGGCTGCGTGTTGATCTGCCTACCATGTTTTAAATGTCAGAGGGTCTTCCAAGAGTGAGCAATGAAGTAAGGTTGGCACCAGTGATAGCGCTTGTCCCCAAGATGGGTGGAGCTCAGAAAAACAGTGAGATGATTCGAAGTGCCTATTCCTGAGCAATCACTGTATTCACTTCAGATGTGCTGTTAAAAAATCAGGAGAACTTACTGGGCATTTTAGGCTATATATACAGTTTTCGGTGTTACATGAAACAAACAAACAAAAAAAAAAACCCTTAAATTCCAAAATAAGATCGTTAGCATTACATAAAAAATGAAAATGATTGTAAGAGATGAAGAGGAGGAGAGTAAATAAAGGTGTCAGTTTTGTGGCAGTTGAATACTTATGTTAAATCTTTAGCCTTCCTCTGAGTCAAATAAATACAGTTCAAAATAGGAGTGGGAGGCTTAAGAAAAATGCCTTTGGAGAACATAACATATAAATAATAATTACACAAAAAGTGATGAGTTTTCCTGCTGGAAAAATACAACATTCAAAATACAGCATATTATTTTTAATTTATTCTTTCTGTTCAGCAGGAGTTATATTCCCAGTGGCATCGTTGCTTAACGCTGCCAAATGTTTAGCACATCCTGTCTTCTACATAAACAAATGATGCCATGGAATATGAAAACACAAATAAAGCAGCATGCAGCATGGCAGCTCTCTGAGCTTCCATCCTCAGTCAAAATTCAGATGTTAAAACAATTTTATAAGCACGATAACATGGAACTGTGATAGAAAAATAGACAAGATAGTGTCCACGATATAGATTGGAAAGATCGGGGCTTGGCATCCACACTATACATTTAGATTATCAAATAAAACTTGTAATTATTTTACAGTATTGAATGTCCTAAGTGACTATTTCAAACTCAATTTGAACAATTCACTACACCATAATAACTATTGTAGGTCATTAAGATTACTAGCTTCGAAGAAAATCACCAATTTATCCCTCATTTCATTTTTACTTACTATTTGTAGTAAATAGACAGTTTATACGTTCCTACACAGAACTGATGATTTTGTCCAGAATATATGCTTTATCTGTTCTTGAGTTACTGTTTGATGAAGCCTGATGTCCAAAGAAACTTGAAATATTTTTGAAACATTCATATCTTTTCTTTCAGATCTACCTTGCAATTGCATGTTGAAGTTTCTGTAAGTAGAAATCCTGGAAAAATAGGAATTGTGTTACTAATCAGAAATTATACGGTTGTGCTTCAAAATATTGATTTTCACTAAGATGATGAGGTTTATGTGCAGCAGTGTCTCATCACTGATATTAACGTGGATCATTTATAAGAAAATACATTATGTAGCTTTAAGCCTGAATAACTTATTAGAGCACATAGACAGTTAAAATATGTATATTCTGCATTAATATGTACCCAGTAAAAGCTCCTCTGCTTAAGAAATATTTTTTAACTTAATCAAACCTAACAGAGATTCATGGTGCCTTTAAAAGATGCACAGTGGAGAACGAGTATTTTGAATTCAATTTTTTGCTTTTGAAAGTGAGGATAAGAAAAACAATATGTTTTATTAACGTGTAAAAAGAAGTAGCTCATATGTTTTAGAAGTGTCATGTGGTTTTACCTAATATTATGTCACTGTGTCTATGGAAGGGGATTTAGATGTATTTTTGAATTGCAACATTTTTATTTTTATTTTACATCATCTAACAGTATGGTAGTTTTGCTTTGGGCATTCTGAAATTAGTTTTATTTCTTAGAAATAGGTCTCAGGTTGGTTCAAGTTTAATAGAGAAAATCAGTTGCAATTTATTAAAAAGTATTATGCGCTCTGCTTACATTTATGCATAGGAAATCTTCTGAAAATTAACAGACCTATACTTTATATATGCAGTGGTCACTGGATGAAATGTTCTGGAAATAAATGAATCACAGCCATGAATAAAACCAACATGGTTGATGTTGATAAACTTTTAGATATCTTCTCAGAGATAGAAAAGGTAAGTGACTGGTCTGAAAACAGAGTTGAAATTACAATCTATAATATTTTTTTCATATTGTGCTTTTCAAGTGAAGGTTTATTCTAAGTACTGTCAGCTAATTCTTATTTATACACCCTGTAATACCAATGTTGTTTCAAAGCTGTTTGTATTAGCTGTATCTCAAAGTGATACAAGTGATTTAAGAGAATCTCGGAATCATACTGTTTCCTACGTTGGAGGGGTCCCACCAGGATCCAGGAGTCTAGCTCCTGGCTTCATACAGGAACACACAAATATTCAAACCCTACCTTCTGCCCTCTGGTGCAGACCCTTTCCCTAAGGCTGCGGCCCTCCCCCATCACAGTCCTATGACATTCTCTTGGGTCCTGTGGCTGTCACAGTGGGCCTGACACACCAAGGGACCCCAACAGTGCCTCACACTCCTTACCCTCTAGAACATTCACCACCTTCATAGATCTCATCAGAAAGTTCCCTGATAAATAAATCATAAATCTATTAAGATTTATGTCCTTCTTATATTGTGGTGCCCAACCTGTACCCAGTGTTCAAGGTGAGGCTGCACACTGCAGAGCAGAGTAGAACGATCCTTCTTGCAACAGCCTGTCAGCGCGAGGCCTGAGGCACCCCAGGGTGCATTTGTCTCTTTGGGCTTCCACAGACACTGCTGACACAGAGTCTATTCACAATCAGCCAGAACCTCCAGATACTTTTTGTCAGGACTGCTCTGCGTCCTCTCATCCCCCAGGTCTGTATATACAGCCAGGGTTGCTTTGTTCTAGCTGCAGAACCTGGCACTTGCTCTTGCTGAGCTTCATGAGGCTGGTGACTGCTCAGCCTTCCAAGTTGTCACAACCTCTATGCAAGGTCTGTGAAGTCTGAGAAGCATTCTTTTCTGTGCTAAAATTTCAGTGGTGCTGAAGCCAATTTTGGCTTCTGAGGAATAGATTGCAATATCTCTTTCTTACAGACACTTGCGCTGCTAATACTAGTATCACAGAGCTCTGCTGGACTTTTGCTTCAGAAATTGTTCCTTGTTCTAGAAATTGGTATTGATATAGAATGATAATCTGTTTTATTATTATTATTGTTAATTAAAATAATAATAATAATAATAATGTCATTATCACTATCATTATCATTATATGCATTGAACTTTCTATATATAATTTCTTAAAGACTGATCCACTGTGGAAAACTGGTACTGGAGTCGTAGAATCATAGAGTCACCGAGGTTGGAAAAGACCTACAAGGTCATCTAGTCCAACCATCCACCCATCACCAATAGTTCTCACTAAACCATATCCCTCAACACAATGATTAAATGTTCCTTGATTACCTCCAGGGTTGGTGATTCCACCACCTCCCTGGGCAGCCCATTTCAGCACCTGATCACTCTCCTGGAAAAACAGTATTTCCTAACATCCAGTCTGAATCTCCCCTGGCACAACTTGAAGCCATTTCTCTCATCCTATCATTAATTACAAGAGAGAAGAGGCTGATCCCCAGCTCATTACAACCTTCCTTCAGGTAGTTACAGAGCTGTAAGGTCTCCCCTGAGCCTCCTCCAGTCCGAACAGTTCCAGCTCCCTCAGCTGCTCCAGACCCCTCATCAGCTTAGTTACCCTCCTCCAGACGTGCTCCAGGGCCTTGATGACTTTCATGTAGTGACGGTCACAAAACTGAACACAGTACTCAAGGTACAGCCTCACCAGTGCTGAGCACAGGAGAGACAATCACTTCTGTGCTCTGGCTGGCAACACTATACAAGCCAGGATGCCATTGGCCTTCTTGGCCACTTGAGCACACTGCTAGCTGGGCTTGATCCCCCAGTTGTCACACACATGCCATGAGATCTTCCTCAAGACAATCTGCTCCATAACCTTCCCTGGCACTGAGGTAAGGCTGAGAGGCCTATAGTTCCCTGGATCCTCCTTAAAAACCTCCTTATAGATGGGAGTCACACTGGCAAGAACCCAGTCCTCTGGAACCCCTCCAGTTGACCATGAATGTTGGTAGATGATGGAAAGAAAGCAGCTTGGCTATCACCTCTGACAATTCCCTCAGCACTCTTGGATGGATCTCATTTGGCCCCATTGACTTGTGGCAGTTCAGGTGAAATAGAAGGTCTCTGACTCTTTCCTCCTGAATAATGAGGAGTTTATTTTGCTCCCCATCTGAGACTTCCAGGTCAGAGAGTAGAGTACCCTGAGGATAACTGGTCTGACCTTAAAAGACAGAACTTATGAAGGCGCTGAGAACATCAGACTTTTCCTCATCCTAAGTGGGCACTTTCCCAGCCACATCCACTAAAGAATGGAGATTTTTTGTTAGACCCACAGGTCACTTCTCTGGTAATTGATCCTGTTCAGTAAATACACACTAAAGGTAATAGAGAAGCAGTGCCTAAAATAAACGTAGTATTTCTCATGAAAAAAAAATATATATATACATATATATACATATATGTGTGTATATATATACATATACATATACATACATACATATATATATATATATATATATATACACACATATATATTATTCCACTTTCTATTCATACACATTACTCATGTTGATTCCCAGTGCTGGCATTCACAGCTTCTTATGCAAAGCAGGAAAAAGAACTCTGTGAGGACTTCTCTGAACTATACACTACAGAATTCAGAAAGATGCAGTTTATAACCAAGATCTTAGTTCTGCAGAGTAAACTATCAACTGCATAGTTTTTCAAGCCTGACATGTGATCTTCATGAAGGTCAATAAAGTCAAGTGCAAGGTTCTGTACCTGGATTGGTGCCATCTCAGATTTTGACCGGTCTGAGTGAGAGACTGAGAGCAGTCATGCTGAGAAGAATTTGAGAATGAAAAACTAATATAAGCCACCAGTGTGCACTTGCAATCCAAAAAAGCCAAATTATCCTGGGCTTCATCAAAAGAGGAGTGGCTGGCAGGACAAGGGAGGTGATTGTACCCCCTTTTCTCTGCCCTCATAAGACCCCAGCTGCAGTATTGTGTCCAGGCATGGGGATCCCAGTGTAAGAAAGATGTGGAGAAGTTGTAGCTGATCCATAGCCATGAGGGTAGTCAGAGGTTTGGAGCATCTCTCCTGTGAAGTCAGGCTGAAAAAGCTGGATTTGTTCAGCCTGGAGAAGAGAAAATTCTGGGGAGACCTCATTATAATTTTCCAATATATAAAACAGGCTTACAAGAATGATGGAGAGACCTTTTACCAGAGACTGTAGTGACAAGGCAAGGGGAACAGTTTTAAACTGTTTTAAACTGGAAGAGGTTAGAATTAGATCAGACATAAGGAAGAAATTTTTCACAGTGAGAGTCATAAGACACAGAACCAGCTGCCCTAAGAAGTTGTGGGTGCTCCATCACTGGAAGTGATCAAAGTAAGGTTGGACAGGGTTTTGAAACACCTGATTCAGGAGAAGATGTCCCTGCCTATAGCAGGGGAGTTGAACTGGATGTACTTCAAAGGTCCATTTTAAATCCAGAACATTCTATGATTCACCTTTTCTATGATAGAATTTCCAGACAGTCAGATAATAGAGGATTGTGACTGCAGTCTTGTTAAGTGCTAATTTTATATAAATTTAAAGCAAGATTTAAAACTTAAATCAAAAGATATTAGTATAAAATTAGTCTCTCTCCCATCTCCTAGAAAATTTCAGAAATTAATGAAGCAAACAAACAATTAGTTCTTCAGCTAGAAAAATCTAACAGCTTGTTAACATTAAGCCAGTCAAGGGAGGAATCTGTAAAAGAAGGTAAGGTCTTTTTTTTCATTCCTCCCCCCAAAATAAATAAATAAATAAATAAGCAGAAAGAATGCATTTTCTGAAATTCTGAGAAATACTTCTGTTATTTTCAGTCATACAAAATAGCAAGGATCTTATATACTGTGTGAAATGCAGTAATGCTTATTTTGTGGCATTTAATGGAATCTACCCTTCCAGCAACCTATTCATTAAGCAGGTGGCTATTGCAGAAAGAAATCAAACCATTAAGGCAGAGCTTTCTCTTCCTGAATATGTTTACTATGTTCAAAAATAGTTTTGCTCTGTGTTCTCTCAGTGGCACCCATGATAATCTTCTCTATAACATTTTCAGGGACTGAGGTTAGACTGACAGTTTTGTAGTTTTCTGTGTCTTCTCTCATGCTGTTTTGGTAGATGTGTATAACATTGGCTAGTTTATGGCTAACAATAACCTCCCTGGACTCCTGAAGTCTTAAACACAAGGACAGTACCTCTCACTCAGGTTCCCCCTTTTTGTGGTTTTTGAAGATGAGAGATTGTATCATGACAGTACCTTGCTCAGTATTTTCAGTCCTTCCTGATGTATCTTCTACGGAGCATGCTGATATGGGGCAGTAATCTGGGAGGAACTCTAATTTAAATCATTAGAAACATTCATTTCTCTATTGTGCACAAAAGACAATGAAGGATAGCCATTCAGAAACAGAGCAAGAGCCTTCATTATTAATGAGAACAAAGAGGAGTTATTTTTTATATGAAATTGATTTTAAAGACAGAAAGGAAAATGTTGACAAAAAGAAGAAATTATTCTTATCATAAAACCCATGGTATAAGAGATAATGAATACAAAAGAGACAATGCAGTATGTCAGAGCAGCTGGGAAGATTGAAGCAAGGACACTATCAGCACAACAGACTGAAAACAGATGGAAGTCAGAAGTGAGGTTTGGGCTATGTAAATTGCCTCACTACAATGAGATAAGAGTGAAATGACTTGAGGAGATAGTTATGCTGATAAAACGGGGGAGAACAATCTCTGGAGCTGTTTTGAAACACGTGATGGAAAAAAAATGTAGAGGGCAGAAGTCCAAGTAAAAATGCCAGAATAATCAGCATGAAATATGAAATAAAGTTTGGCAGCAGGAAAAGAAAACAAATCTTCATTATATATAATATAATATATATTATATTATATTTTATATATATATATATATATATATTATATATATATATATATATATATATAATCTTCATTATATATAATATAATATATATATATAATATATAATATAATGAATATATATATATATAATAATATTCAAGTTGCAGTAATTTACAAATTAGTAAGGACATAGATAGGATGCAGAAGTTTTGAAATCTGATAATTCTTGTCGAAGAGTAAGAGAGACTGCCAAGAAATTGGTAGCAATAAAGGAAAAAGTGAAAAGAGGTAACTTGAAACATAGTAGTACTTCCAAGAGGTGGTTCTGTAATCTACTTGGTAATAAGGCAAATAAGAGATGCCAAGGGCATAGAATGTATTTAGAAAATAAGCTGATTAATGTGTCTATATTCTCTTAGGTTAAGATGCTTACTAGTAAGGTATTCCAATTGAATTCTAGCACAGCACAGATTTAAAGTGTTTATAGAAGTATCATTTTTGAAAGACATTCACTAAAGGTAATCAAACAGTAGTTTCTCAAGCCATTTTTTTCAATACATTGCCATAATTTGCAGTGGGGGTTGTCAGAGAAATTTTCAGATAAACATGAGTTACTGTGTTCCTCAGGGTCAGCAGTGATTATACTGTTAAAAATACTTTGAAAGGACATTATAGGTTATCAAGAAATTACAAATTACAGTAATTGTAAAATATTTTCAAATCATTTCACCCTTTATTTTTAGAATTGATAAGATGGACCTTGAAATTTTAACAAAATCACTGTTTAAAATAGTAACATAAAGTATATTTGGACATAGTGCACTGTAAGTGCTGTGTCAGGTAGTTTGGAACTTTTGATAGTCAAAGCACTGTGGCAGTAAAAACACACTTTATTTCTAGTCAGGATATAGAGGAGCCCTGCACAGAAGTGGTGTGGGAACATCATCATTGATTGTTCTATTCTTATTCTGGCAACAGTTATCCTAGCAGACTCTAGATGTGAGAATGGCTTTTATATAATGACAGGGTCAGCTTTGGCTTAGAAAAGAGATTTCTTCTAGCCTCATATCCCAAGCCACTTCCCAGCGCCCAACATAGTCACAGTTTCCAACAGTACCAGTCAAAGAACTGATCCAAAAGCAACTGAAATTGCTGGATCTGAACAGCTGCCACAAGTCTTTGATGAACAATGTGAATGTGCATTCTGAATGTATGTACATTCTCAAGTTGAATAAGATTCTCAAGTTCACCTTGTTGCAAATTTAACACAAGAGTAAGAGAGTTTGTAGAATAGATAAACAACTAAGCCTTAGCAGTAGACCACAAAGTGATTCACAGAATAGCTAAGGAAAAACACGAGAGACCACATGTTGGTGAATGGTTCACATATGATTCCAAATAAACATGCTTCTTTCAGCAATGGCAAAGACAGCAAAAGCACAGTGGAAGGAAAGGGTGTTGTTCCACTTACCCTGAAGGATTAGTGGCTGCTAGGGGTGGTGGGTTGGAGGAAGTGGAATTCTGCTCTGGCTGAAAAACCTTACGTTAGTATGAGAAACTGAAATGAGAATAGCATTTAACAGACCCAAGAAAATTCCAAAAAGTAAAAGTGAGAACCTGAATGCTTCTTGACATCCTTGATTGCCAGAAGTCTTTGAAACTGTTCAAGATAAAAGAAGAGTGGGAGTTCTGAGGGATATGCAAAGGAGGAAGGAGAATATATAAAACTCAGTTGTGAGAGGAGTGTGAAACTCTTTATCCAAAGATAATGTAGAAAAAGATAAGCAACGTGGCAAGTGTGTACATGTTCTGGAAGATAATAAATGAGATTTGTTCTCGTTTAATATGTTCTTTGCTGAACAAAGGTGAGATTCGGGACTACAGTTTTTGTTTAGTGAAAATCACTGTGATCAACTTAAGATGGACAAGTCTGGTTTTTGTTGTTTTTTTTCTGCTTCTAAATGTTTCCTATAATAAGTGAATAACTGAGGTGCAGACTACAGTTCTGGATAAAATCTAGAGTAGTTTTTAAAAAGAAAGTGATTGCGTTATTTCGTCAGAAAACTGAAGATGGCTTTATTTTGTCTTAATGAATGGTTTTGGTTTTGTTTGGTCATTAATCACTTTCTTCAAATATTTCTTGCAGCAGCAGATATTGCAGCAGTGGATTTTGCTTCCAAGTAACAAAGATGAGACTGGCATACTGAATGACACAATTCCATATAGCATCTCCAGCATTATGTATTTGTTGACTAGTGTTTTGAAGGTGTTAAAGAAAAAAAAAAAAGCAATATTTTCGGTTACAATTGTGGATGGAAGAATTTGCAACAAATTATGAATATTAAACATGAAATAATACTGATTGGCTGTTCATTCGTTCTGTGTGTAGGGTGTATTCTTTACAGAGGTGGAGCCACAATAATGCCAATGATCCACAAAGCTATGACCATTTAGCAAAACTGTGTGTTTTCTTCCTTAATGTAGACAAGCAAAACTGCATGCTCAGTAATTTTTCCAGTCACAACTATAATTCAACATAAGAAAATTGTCAATACATTTTTTTAAAGGTAATAAAGATAAGAAAATATTCTTGAGATTAGGCAAAAAAGTAGTTTGCATCTAAATAGCTGTGATTCATTGTAAGACCATCTGCTGTCGCATTGTTTACTCCAATGCAGTGTATTTATAGTGTGTGTATAACTTTCTAGAATCTAGTACATTTTCAAAGGAATGAAAAGTCGTAATAGAACCTGTCAGAATAAATAGACATTCTGACCGAGCTTCAACTTTTGGATAGGATTTTTCCACGAATGCCGTTGATAAGGCGTCCAATACGAGTGTTAAGAGCTGACAGATACTGTTCCTATGCCCTTCGTGCTCCCCCTACTGCTTTTTTAGAAGAATGGAACAAGGGAATGACGGTGGCTAACACACAGCCGCGTCTCCGAATACGAAAAATACACTGGTTTTGTTCGTTTTTTTTTTTTTTTTTAATAAAATTACGGGATATAAGTATGTAAGCTAGCAACAAGCTGCGTGTATGTACACACAGAGAACTATTTTGTTCTTATTGAAACTTGTTCTTATATTGTGCCTTATTGAAAACAATCTTGGCAAAAATACTGTTGGTGAAGAGGTAAACATAATATTGATTACATAAAATTATTTGTTATGTTGGTGTGAAAAACTTCAATTACTGCCAAGAATATAATGACATCTTTATTTGATGGCTAGGAAAAAAAGTTGTTTTACAAAATCATAATGCTTGTTGCATTTGAGTTCAATCTGTAATCAAGATAAAAGCTAAAAGTAATAGTATAACAGTAAGATGCTATCTGTATAGCCAGTAAGAAGATTAATGTTTAACCTAGGTGGTTATAAAACCTTTAAGAAATATTTGTAAACAGACAAACAAAAAAAATGTACAGGTAGAGCATGTTTAAAGGATGTGGATCATTTAAGTCTTTAGTGTTACAAATTTTGCAGTTTTTGCATTCAGATGTGACAGAAATCACTTCCGTATTTCAGATGCGGATTGTAATGAAGTATCAGTATCCAAAATGTCCAAATTCAGATGCTTACTTTAAAACATAGGAAGTCCAGTTTGCTGAGGTTCCTTACCCATCTTACAGGCTTTTCGCTTATTTGCAGTTAAACAAATAATTTTCATTTATATGTAGATATACATTTTCAGTATGCGCTGTGACATAGAAATAAGACAGTGGCATACTAGGGTGGTCTTCTGACCTCAAAAGACACCTGCAGGCATAATAAGCTGCTTGCCACTGACTTAAGTGGATAACAGTGCCACAGACAACTTTAGGAGTAGAATCTGCTGTTTCAGAAGCATCCTACCTCATTCAGAATGAAATTCTGACTTTCTGTAACTAACAATGCTAGTGTTTTACCCCCACAATAAAGCTAGTGTTTTATCCCAAGATCATTATACCACTTTCTGTTCTCTTCACCTTCTTGTTATGGGCAGAAGCTGTATACTTACACGTATTCAAGACCAAGCATGATAATGACTAGTCATAATTCAAATACTATGAAATTAAGAAAGTTTGATTTGAGTGGGTGGACTCGCAGTATTCTTAAAGCATGGTTTCTTATGTCCTGCTCTGAGTGTCCTGTTTATCTGCCTTTCTTTCCTGCATGGTGTGATTGCCATCTTACCACCTCTGTCCTTTTTCTCCTTGCATCAGGCATTTCTCCTCATTGTTGATTGCTGCGCAACTCACAGTTCTATCATCTATATTGCAAGTGGTGCCTCTGTTGTGTTTTGCCCCTCTCATCCACATCTCAATTTCTTCCACTACTACTTTCCCAGTCTCTGCATTTTTTTTTCATAATAATAATAAAACAACTTTAACTACCACCACTGTCACAGGATGGAGAGACTGACATCAGCATGTACAGCAGCAGTAGTTACCTGCTGATATAATGACAAGTCTTGTTCAGTTTTTGGGCTATTTATCTGAGTCTTGAAAACTTAATAGCAAGCTGTAGAAGGTCTCTACAGGGCACATACAAACTGAGATTTTCTGAAGTCAACTATTTGACTGAATTTGAAATAGCCAGATTTTCAGAGTGAAGGTCACACAAATATTGAATGGAGAGTAGATCTCCTCCATTAACAGCTTCAAAGTACCTGTAAAGAAGAACAAGTATTTTTGGAATAATGGCCATTCATGTGATAAGAGGGCAAAGACATGAAAACGAATGACAAAGGACATTATAAGAAAGAAACATTTTTCATAGTGTCTAACGGATTTTTTCTTTATGTTCATTTTTTACTACCCTCACTTATGCAATTCAACTATTGTAAACTTATTCTTAAATACACTTACTTGTAGTTTCCATGCCTTTCTATGCTTTATAGTAATTTATAATCCTTACTGTATGCAAATTTTACATACTTAGAAGCCTTGAAACTAATGTTTGAACAAATTCTGTAACCCATCCAAACAATGTTTACATAGCTATACTAAGAAAACAATAACATTAATTAAAGATTAAGTAATAAAACATTTAGGCCCTGGAAGCATATCTTCAGGACAGATATTTTCAACAAGTTTGTAGGACTAAAACTGTGTAGCAGAAAATATTCGTTTAATGTAGAAATTTTTTTGGCTCTTAAACATCCTTTATTAAAATACATTTTCGATGATATTATTGCAAAGCAAAATTCCTCGGTGCTCTCTTCTTCCCTTTATAGATTGCGGAGTTTAATGGAGATTATCACAGAGGTTGCTCCCCTCTCTGGAAAGTCACAGTTGAATCCAATGCCTTATAGTTTACTATCATTTTTCAAACTCATCTTCTATAAGCACTTATATAAAGTGTTCAATACTTTTTCCAAAATAAACTGTAATTCCTGTACATACTAAATGTTTGCTCAGCTACTAACAGCAGGCTTTCATCTCCCATGACACTGACTATACCGAAATCCACCTCAAAAGGCAGAGACGTGGTATAGTAACATTGCTAAATAAATAAAATCTCAAATATGAAGTAATTTAAGTAGTTCTTACTGAAAAGCCCAACTTGAGAACAAAATTGTACAGATTCTTTATTTGCTGAATTCTTGTAGTCTACCAGTAGAAGGCTGTGAATCTTTAAGCTGATTTCTACAGTGCACAAGGTTTAAATATATAGGGTTTGTGAGACTTTCCTGCAAAATATATTCTTCTCAGAGGTTATGTAATTAAATAACGTTACCTCCCAGGGGGAAAGAGATTGCTGATTATTACAGAAGAGCTTTACATTAAGCAAAGCATTGTATTTTTCCCACTATCCAAAAAAACCCAAGTTAAACATTACTGAAAGACCAAAAAGAAGGATTATGCTTACAATTCTATTACTCGGAAACATAAATTATTTTATGATGGTTTTATTATTTTATAAAAATAATTTAAATGTGATGTTTATTACTTTTTCAATTGTTATGTTAAATTCTGAAATTAAAGTGGTGAAGAAATTATTTTCAAACAGTGGATTTTTCACTTCTAGAATGTACTACTCTACGGAATGTGATAAAGGGTCTTATACAAACTATTGAAAACCAGTGTAACGTAAAAGGTAAAAGAAAATTCTTCTTATATATACTGCACAATCATATTGTATAAACAGAGTTTTTAATTTTTTTTCTTTAAATCCAATGTGTTTTATAGAGAGAAACTCACTAGCATCCAGACAGAAAAGAAAGTATATCTAAAATTAATCCTGTGCAGATTTTGATGGTCTGTGTGCTTAGTAAATGTCTATTACTGTTATTCTGCCTAGAATCCACTCATAAAAGAAGTCCTGTCCCAGAAAGATTTTGAAGTAATAGTTAGATTTAAAATCTTTTTTCAGCATAGCAAATGAAACTTCAGAAAAAGTGAGGAAGTATTACTTAACCACTGAACTGTATTATTTTAAAGCATTTGTGCAGTTTTTGTTGAAGTGCTTTGTAAAAATAGAGTCTTAATCCTCATCTTAAGGAGGTTGAAATTTGGCCATTATCCATAAATTACTGATAATTGCTCATTGTTATTTTATTTAAAAAATAAAAGTACTCACAATATTTCTATACGTCATATATTAACATATTTTTATATTGCTGTTTACTTATCATATTCAATTATATACTCATTCTTTGTTCCAGGTACCTTAGTATAAGAGTTAATAAAACACTAAAAATTGAAGTAGGTAGCTGTTTTTAATAGTTAGAAAGAATCTGTCTAACCAAGGAAGCAGTATCTGCTTTCTGTTTCTTGTTTTTGAGGTACCGCTTTTCAATTTGTGTATTTGCTATCACTGTAGACAGGCTATTGGGGCCTACACAAACTGACTAGGTTCTGGTTTTGAGAAACAAGCACTTAAATAGTTGCACCTCCTAATTTTAAAGTATTATTAATATGTTAATAATCTTTTGTTTTCTGAGCAAGTTAGCTTTGTATCTGGGTTTTCTTGAATGCAATGGGAAACAGTTGCTAAAGACTGATAAATGCAGTTCATGTAGTAATGCATGTATATATTACAATTATGCAAGGAATCTTCTTCAAAAATTTGTATAGACATTGTGTATCTCTGTAAATTAAGATTATCATGTCTAGAAAATGTTTGGTCTCTGTAGTTCAGACAAGTCAAAAAAATGAAAAAATTTTCTTCCATACTTCCCTGCATCAACATTTACCTCTTAGTGCATTGTTCTTTTCTGTTGTTGTTTAGATGAAAACGATAGACTGAAAGGAAGCATTCATTCCTTGGAAGATAAATTAAAGGCTTCTGAACAGGTTTGTCAAAATGATCACTCTTTAATAGGAGGAATAATAATATTTCTGTCTTCATTGAAGTAGTTCATTTACATTTTTATTCTTGCATTTGCTACTAATCACATCACTGTTTCACTTTTCCTAAAGTTTATCATGTGTGAAACAAGAAAAATTGTTATAATCACAGTATAAGAGAGTTTCACAAGAACTAAAATGTCAAAACTACACACAGCTGAGAACTCTGGCTCAGTCTGAGATACACTCCTTTTTTTTCGACTTCCTACACATAAATTTTTGATAGTCAAGATATCTGTTCTACTGCTAGGTTATCAAGTTCCATCTGAATTATGCCTGTAGTTTCTCTGTGAGTAAATGCTGTAAAGAGGGTAGGTCCTCATATCTCAAAATAAATCCCATTGCTGTCCCTGTACTTTTTGTCTATCATCTCATTCTCGGAAAGGAGGTAATACTGACAGGACTAGTCACAAATTGTGCCAGTTCTGTTCTTTGACTGAACATCTGTTACCTGTGTAGGATTAGGAATCTTACTGTTAATTTTCTTTGTCTATGTTTATAGCAAAAAATCTATATTAAACTTTCATACTAATAGAACTGTTATCTCATCAGTTTGAGAATAACTAATATGTATTGTATATATGTATGTATGTATATATACATTTACTGAATTTTCCTAGTGATTTTCTGAAGCCACTTAATTGATTATCCTGTACATGCTCTTACCACCAGATGGTAATTGCCTTGGCAGTGCCTCCTAGTTAGTGTCTATCTACAACAGAAGGCTCTGATGAGACCTTGGGAGTAAGCACCTCTGCACTTGCAGTTACAGCAAATTACTTGATAGTTCTGGAGTATTTCTCACTGATGCAAATTTAAAACAAGTATGCTCTCACTATTAACTTGAATATCAGGGCCAACAGCGTTAATACCACTGATGTTTCCACTGCTGCTAGTGTGAAGTTGTGGAGTCCTTGGTATTAGCAATCTGAAATACTTTAAATACAATTTTTTGTCGCACAGTTCTACAACCTTAAATCTATACGAGGAAAACTGTAATTATCTAACCAACTCCAGAATCATACCAGACCCTGCACTAAGGAAATGAATACTACCTCTCCATTTACTCCTTCTCTTAATACAAGCAATTTATAATTTTATTTTAACAGATAGGTGAAATCTGCTACATTGTTCATCTGTAGCTTTTCACTGGTTTAAGAAGTGGCTGGACATTTTAGTATTGAACGGAATAAAATAAAACAAGTACTGAATTATAGAATTATAAATAACTGAACTATTCTGTATATTTTGATATGAACATTGTGCTTTGCAGAAGGCTTTATAAGCACAGAATCCTGAAGATTTTCATGAACATTTCACAGGAATACAAAGATCAGATTGAGAAACTCACAATAGACATTCAAAACAAAGAGGAAGATCACAAATTAGAAATAGCACAGTTGAATTGTGAGATGAGGAAAAAAGGTAAGTTTTCTGAAGCCTAAGAGCTATACTTTGTCTAGTATAAATGCAAAAATAATAGTTCAACTTCCTCATGGAAACATGACTGGAAAACAGTTTTTACATAGAGTCCAGGTGTATTACTGACATAACAAGCAGACATGAAAGCTAGAAGCGGATGTTGTCAAACTGAATTTTATCTTAACTGAAGAGAACAGACAGTGGCAATGAGGTAATATTACAGCAACACAGGATGAGCAGAAATTCCAAATTGAGTAGAACGGACACTGAGAACTTGCACATAAAGATCTGAGAGAATAAAATTTGGGGTTAAGTACTCATTGGAGAATTGTTTCGAACTTGCTGGAAAATTGATTTAGGAAGGTTCCTAGGAGGGCGTTTCAGCTATGCCCGAGAAGAGCAGGACTTTTTGCTAATAAATAATGCTGCCAAAGGAAACACCTGATTGCAGTACTGATTGTTTTTCATTATGGAAATAGGCTCAAAAGTAGGTCTTTTTGGTTACTCACTTAGCTGTAAAAAAGCAAAACGAAGTTTTTAAAAAACATGATGCTGCTTTAATGAGATTCAATCTCACTAGTGGTTCCACTTAGATAACTTTCAAGTATATATTTTGTTTGACAGAAACTGTTCTGTAAAATGCTGACCTGCCACTCAAGAAAGCTCTGCAATTTGGGAAATGCTCTGTTTTTGTTTTCTTATGTTGTTTTTGTTTGTTTGTTGGTTGGTTGGTTTCATTTAACCATATTATAAAATTAATTTAATCAACATATTTGGTGCCACTGTAATATTAGCTGAAGCAAAAGAGATGGAGTATAGAGAACAGATAGAGAAAAAGGAACAGGAAATACTAGAGCTAACCAGGCAGCTGAAAACTCAAGATGAAGAGAAGCAGAATGAAATAATTAAACTGCAGATAGAGGTATGTGTTATGCTGAATTAAAGCTTGATTAGGCATTGAGTAAACTTTGAAGACTGTAGTGAAAGAGACTGTAATTAGTGCGTAACAAAGTAATGTGATGGAACCTAAGCATCTTAAAAAGCAGTCTTTAGAAGGATCAGTGGCACTGCTTTCTCTTCCACTATGGCATCTAAGCAGATTCTGCTCAGAAATCTGCACTTCTAGCTACCATATAAGGCTGAGTTTTGTAGTGTTTTTCCTTTAAATTATTTTGAAAATGTTGAGACTTTTTGTCCTATAAAGAAATCAAAACAATGTTTTCTATTCATTTTTATGATTGTTTCTGAATGCTTGAAGATTTTTTTTTTTTTATAATTGCCATTCTATAAATTTCCAAGAGTTTTGAGTCATGGAATTCAACACGCATTTCACAGCTCAGTCCTCACAACAGAAAAGTCAAGGAAACAGTTCAAACCTTTCACACACTAAATAAGAAACAAGGTGGGAGAGCGTTTGGGCTGAGATATCTGTAGTATGGGAGGGAAGAGGCTTTTAGCATCCTTTCCATTTTACCCTCCTGCACACACGAGACTGTGGTGCTAAAGAAGTTTTCATTTCAGTAGTGTTCTTTTTATCCAGCATTTCAGAAATAGTTACACATAGCTTAGTGGAATTAGAATATTTGAACTATTTGCTGTTTGTAATATTTTATATTATTAAGAAATATAACCTGTAATTATGTTTATTTCTAATAAACTTAATTGTCCTAGGACTAAATTCTAGATAATCTTGCAACTTCCAGATAACAACATCCACTATAAGAAAAGAAAAAAAAAAAAGTTTGTACTATTTAACATACATTTTTTCCTTGTTGGATTGTTAATGTTTTCTCTTCTCGGGTTCTTTCAGTTCAACAGTACATTGGCAAGAATTCAGAACAAAACAACAAAATCATTTTCGGATGCTTCTGTCTTGCCACAAAGTATTTACCGAAGGGTATGTGCCTTAATAACCAATAACCTGCAAATACTGAGTACTGTCACAGCTCATTGTAAGCAGCAGCTCTTTTGGCTGTTACTGTGTTTCATTTGCAAGAACATTTTATTTGGGAAAAGCGGTTCCATGACTTAGAGGATTTAAACAATGTGCCTCATCAACACATCTCTCCCATGCCTAGATGATCAATTCCAGGTCCTTTTGCAGTGATACTGGAATAGATAACATTTTTTGTGCGCATTAGTGGCTTTGTGGAATGGAAACTTTGTAATGCCACAGGACCAGGATTTGTGTGCCTGTGTATGTGTGTGTGTGGGGCGGGGAGGGGGAGGGGGTTGGGGGAGGAGCTGCCATCTTTTTTAATATTGTGACAGAAATTACCAAGGAAAAATATTCTTATTAGAATATTTCTCATTAGCAATAGTACACTGTGTTGGTCCGTAATCCTATCTGATAATTATGAAAAAAGCTTTTACTCATATTTTTACAGAAACTACAGCACCTCCAGGAGGAGAAAAACAAGGAAATTCAAATCCTTCGAAACACCATAAGAGACTTAGAGCAACGTCTTAATAAAGGCCAGGATCTGCACTTGAAACAGAGGAGGTTTTGAGTAAATAGCATAAAACATTTCAGTATGATATCATAAGAAACTGAATATTTAAAACCGTGCACTTGAGAATAAAAACAAAATACAAAGAAATGCTGAATATTTTTTATTGAAAAGTCTCTTGTCAAATATTCCAAAGGCATGCATTTTGTTTATATTCAGTACTACTTTCTTGCTAATCAGCATTCACCACAAAAATATTCAGTTTTCATAGGGGTAATAATTTCCCTATTCAATCATCATTGATTATGGCGTACACTTTCAAAGCAGCTTTCCCTTCCTGAACACTCTGCTCATCCCGGAATCCTTTGAACAAGAGAATTTTTACTTCAACATGGTTAATCAAAATTAGAAAATGCTAAGCTACATACAAAGAAATTATAAAAATGTCAGTGGTATATTGCCTTACTAATCAATACAGATTTAACAAATCCTGTACTGTCACAAGCGAAGAAAAATATCAAACCAAGATTGAGTTTGTCCTGTCCCTTACTTGATAGAGGCATTGATTCTGCACAAAGAGTTGTTAATATTGCTTCTCACGTCAGACATGAACTTATTGATTGAGTGGGATTTGACGAACTGTAGCTCTGTGTATCAGTGGAACCTGGTACTATACCTAACCCACAAACCTTAAGCATATGGTCTGTTACTTTAAAACAACACAGTTACTGTAGTATCTTACACTTGAGATAAAAAGTCACTTTGCTTCTCTGTTTAGCAATAAGCTTTGCTTGTACATAATGTGTATACCTACTTTAGGAAAAAAAGCCTTTTGAATATATCCCCTCTTAATTAAAAAAAAAAAAGATTAAAATATCTCTTTTGTTTATCTTCTGTTCTTGATTGCAAAATATCGAACAGGAGCCCCTAGGT
Organism: Cyrtonyx montezumae; assembly: GCF_038088225.1. NCBI lineage: Eukaryota > Metazoa > Chordata > Aves > Galliformes > Odontophoridae > Cyrtonyx > Cyrtonyx montezumae. Next base: position 10,362,434 of record NW_027071992.1, on the reverse strand, counting down.
CATAGTTTATGCTCCTGTCTTCACAAATGCAAGCAGAATGTTAGAAGAGAAACAAGAAAGACAAATTAATCAACCACACAGACACCTTTCCAATGTAACTGAAAAACAAACTATGGGTTAATCCAATTCCTTTATAGTAAGAAATTTTCACTGATGGAGTTTTACAAGGTCTTGCAAAATTCCAAGAGCACTGCTCGTTGCAAAATTTTAACTCTACATCTTTGTCACCTTAGTCTAATTTTTATGTGGGAGCAAGAGCAATACATAAGCTGATAGTTTTTCCAGTCTTGCAATTAAGTAAATGTAGGCCATATGATTCCCCTGCATTTTTAAAGTGCTTAGTTTGTTTTTCATGCTCAGTTTGCTGCCCTTTCCTGTCACTGTCAGGTGTCACTCGTCTCACTTCCTCCTGCTGCTGATGACTCTCAGGCAGCAGTGAGCAGACGTCACTGTCAGGACTCAGTGATATCCTCTGCTAACAGCTGGCCGTGTCACCTGCATGAATTTGGAAGTGCTCCACGACACTGTCAAGTGATGGAGTTTCCTAGCTCTTCAAACAAAAGGTGTCGACAGTGACAACATCAGCTACTAGTTGTTGAGTCTGATGCTGTCTGCCAATTTCAGGTTAACTGATTTTTACAGATGGTTTTCCCCTTTTTTCATAGCTTTGTAACACGTGGAAGAACTTCCACGCCTTCTCCTGGAGGAAGAGATTCTACCTGTTCATGGCTACCTGTTTGGTCGTGTCTGTTGTGGCTAAAAATTCTGTGCCGCCGACCATTGTGAGGGTGACGTCTTGGAGATGCAGAGGGAGCCTGATGGTTCTGATTTTTTGAATGACGACTGCCCTCACGATGGTGGTGTCTGTGCCTGTGCAGCTGGTGGTGACTATGTGAATGCTGACCACTTGGTTCAGGTTCAGGTTCTATCCCTGCTAGATTTTCGTATTTTTTAGTGATGTTTTCACATATATCATCAATATCAGGATCCTGCAAAACAGAAACATTGCATTTAATTAATATCTTGTAAGTAGTTTAACTAAATATTTTTGCAGTACCTAGAAAACCCACACAATGAAATTTTTGTTTATAAATATTTTTGATAAACTAATGCAGCAATGCAAAGTGTGAGCTAGTCTGTATTTCCTTCCTGAAAATAATAAAACATGTAGCATTCTAGCTTCCAGTGAAGTCAAGAAAATAACACAGACCATCCAAAAAGTCATTTCTGTAATTTCTCCATGCTGAAGGATGGCAGGGAGTGGAAAGCCAAAAATGCTGACTCCAGGAAAGGAATCTATAGCGGCTTCTGAAAGGTCGTGCAATTGCAAAAGGAAAACCAGGAAGAAACATCTGCTTCCAAAGTTTGTCACTGAGGCACAACAATCCTCTGTAACCCCTAGGTCCCCATCTTAAATTGGGATTTTTCTTGGTTGTGTTCTTGAGCCACAGATAGGCTTGTCAGTGGATTTTTGGAGATTTTTCAAGTAAAGCTAGGTAAAACAGTCAGCAACGCACACTCAGTTTCTTAATGTCAAAGTTTAAATTATAAAAGAAAAAAAAACAAACATTGAAAATAGCAAAGATTATTCTGGTTAATGCTCACAGTCACCCAAAAGCCACTTAAAATCCCTTTTTTTTATGTTTAACTTTTAACCTGGCTGGATGTAATTCTGTGAAAGAGAGGGCAAGCAATATTTTCTGTCACATACTCTTCGTGTTCTATTTCAGTGCCCAAATAGTGTGTTCATCAGACCACACGATTCCAGCTGTGATTATCTGTGTCAGCACTGCAGGCTGAAGGGTGAAGGAGGCACACAGGTGCCCTGTGCCCCCTGAACAGCATGTAAGGTGTTTAGCATTGAAACACATTGAATTGTTTCCCTTAAGGGTATCCCAGGAAAAAAAATAAAGTGATTGTTTCAGAATGTTTCTCTGCTGAAGAATGATCTGAATGTATCAAAAATAGTCATGCTTTACAGGACCACCAGTAACTAATGTAGAATTTTTCAAATTTCAATCAAAGCAATTTCTAATTAAAAGTATTCTTATTCTAGGATCCCATATGTAACCTGCCCAGGGCGTGTTAAGCTGGAAGCTGTTTGATGGGAGCTAAAATTCCTCTTGATGAAATTCTTCAATACCTGTCTGCATTCCATGATAATCCTTACAGTAGTTCTGATATCTAGTTACATGTAAAATTCAGCTCCTCTTTTCTTACAGTAACAAATGCCTCCTTGTATTACCAATTTTCAAAGTAACTTTTGTATACTGCTTCTAAATATAAACCAAAAGGAAATGTAACTCAAACCATCTCAAACGTTTAAAAAACAAAGTACCTACCTCTCCCCAAAAACTAAAGTAGCTAACTTCTCACTATCTGTATGTAATTCCACAAACAGCATTAGCATTCAAGATTACATTTAGATTTCTGAAAATGGTTTTCAGGAATTTAAACAGTCAGTCTATTCAAAATTAGATCAATTTTCAGTAATACTTATATATTCTCTGTCACAACTCATGAAACATGTACATTCAAAGTTTTCTTTTTTGATTAATCATGCTAGCAAAGATTCTTAAGTATCAGGGTTTTGTTTTTTTTTTTTTCGTAGTATAAATAGAATGAAACAAGAAAATACCGTGTAAGAGCAATTTCCACATTTGTTTTCACAGTATGCAATCTTAATAGCTTCTTCTACATATTGGAAAGACAGGAAGGAATATGGAAGACCCAGGTGATACACAAGACGACCGCATCTAAGGAGAGAAAGAACTTCATGGTTACATATACACAAAACTAAACATCTCTTAAGTATACCTTATTTTACTTATGCCAGTCCATCAGTGCTGTGCAGTCCCACGGATACTGTTTTTCTCACAGTAAACTGCAATCTCCACCTCACAAACTTCTTTATGCTCAGCTGCTTTAGTACATGTGAAGTCTGCTTTCTAAGGGATGTAATCACTCTGCTGGCGGGAACTTATAGTTTATCTGCACTTAGATTACCAAAGGTATACATTAGCAATACCTGTCTTCCTAATGAGGAGGGCAGTCTGCACAGGGATGCAAATCACTACATGGTTATTGTATCCAAAAAATCACAGATCCACAGAATATACCAAGTTGAAAGGGACCCATAAGGATCATCAAGGCCAACTGCTGGCTCCACACAGGACCACACTAATTTCAAACACTACGTCTCAGAGTGTTGCCCAAATACTTCTTGAATTCTGGCAGCACAGGGTGATGATCACTGCCCTGGGCAGCCTGTTCTGTGCCCAGCCGCCCTCTGCTGAAAAGCCTTTCCCTAACCTCCTATCTCATAGGAGGAGTGTCTGAATGCAGCCTATGTGCTTTCTGATTGGAATAAACCATCTACATTAGTAATTTAGCATGCATGGGGGTGAGTTTAGGATAAATATTTGCACCATGTCTGTATTTTAATATTCTGGTACGTACTTAACTGTACAACTGGTACTCTAAAAGCAGCTGCTATAAATGTGGAAGCTGTATGCAAGGGCATCTTGGTAAGGAGGCATCTGCAATGTCAACAGAAGGTCCTTCAGCCCTACCTTTAAACATCTGCCATAAATATCTAGGACCAGCAAAGAGTACGACATAAATTCCTAGAGTCATAAAAGATTACAGCCCAACTGTTGTCAAACCAATTAGTACTGGAGGTGTACACGTACTCAGTGCATCAACAGTGCAGAACTACCTTTCAAATGCTGTGAGCCAGGTGTCAGCTTTGCAGCTCCTCCATGGACAGCAGACAGCCTTTATCTCTTTGTCTGTCACACAGCAGCAGCTTTCCATACTTCAGTACATTTGCTGCCTAATATAGCTAATTTATCTAATTTCATTATACTACCAAAAAAATAATAGCTCAATAACTTTTAATTCTTCATTATGTTTCAGTACAAAGACAGAATGTTCTTTACAGTAACATAATAGTAATTAAGATGAGCATTTTAGAATAGCTCTCAGATATTTTTCATCACTCCAGAAATAAGAAATTGGGATTCCAACTAAACGGTCATTACTGTTTCTACCAAAAGACACCTGTCCCAGAATCCCGTGATCAAAAAGCTAATTTTCCCATAGTTCTAAGTTTTTTCATTCAGCTACAGGGCACTTTCAGCAACGCCAGTCAAAATGTTCTGATGAGAAGTCAAGTAGAATTCCTGGGTTGATTTTTCTTTCAAACACATGGGTGTACAAAGTTGTTAGAGAATAAAAGCAGCTTAAGATCAGAACCATTTAAGCCATCATCCCAAACTTATTTAAGCAAAAGCAGACTTCTCTTATGTAGCTTCCATTTTCCAGTAAAAGCACACATGCAGATTGGTATCTTTGTTGTGAGGACATTTTAATGAATTAACACAGAGGTCATTACTCTAAATACATGTAAATATTTTCCAGTTTTTCACTCTAAACACAAACCTGTCATAGATAAGAAAATCATCCTTGTTTCCATTTAAAGTAGTCCAGACATCAGCTTGGTGATCATCTTGTTGGTAGACAGCAATGTGGTCTGAAACACTCTCCTGCAGGAGGTGAAATTTTTTCTGGGAATGAGGACTCTGATGGTTGACAACCACGTATGAGATATTGACCAGTCCTTCATTCTCTAACTTCACTCGCAGGTCCTCCAACCTAGAGGGGAACGTGAAAAAAAGAGGACTACAAATCTACAGGCAATCACAAGAGGTTTTTTCCTTTGCAATATGAAAATAAGTTATTTGTCACATTCATCAAAAGTTAATGTGCTCCACATTGCTTGCCTTAGAGTGAGTCTTTTCTCCTCTCAGCAACAGTCTAATACGATTAAAACGTTTCTTGCTCTTTGCTGTAAGTATCAGCTCCTTTCACAACTGAAAACGTTGAAGTTCTTTTCCAACATAAAGGAATGCATGATTCTTCATCTCTAGAGGTCCCTTCCAACCCCTACAATTCTGTGATTCTATATTGCCACCAAGTCAGACTCAAGAAAAGTTCACGTGTCACAGCTCCTATCCTTTTGACTAGGATACAGTACTAAGTAAAGCAGATGTTATCAGACTGAATTCAGTGTTATTTTCATGTCAGCTCTTTCACACTCTTCACATTCTTACAGAGAGTACTCATGTTTTTACTTAAAGGCTGAGTTTTGGGTCACATAGTTTGTTAAAGAATGCAGAGTGAATACATCAGGAAGATGAATAACAAAGGAAGTAAACCTACAGCACAAGGCCAACAGCTCTCCCTCTCATCTTGACTTGTCTACGTTCTGCAATAGCCAGAAAGGGACATTACAGCAAAGGGTCAGCAGCTGAGTCAAAAGAACAGCTACAGAATGTCTTTGTGACCCAGTTGGCTTCAGCATACTTCTGAGTATACTACAGGATTACTCCAGAAACAAAAACACTTTCATGTTTTCACTTTCTGGATGTAGCCTTAGAACTTCTAAGAATACAGCCTTTCTAAAACGCATAGAGTCAAATCCAGCTACTTGGAAAGACAACCACAAAGCCAGAACTTTGCCACTGCTCTTTCCAAAATCCAGCTCCTGAAAAACTTGCTAAGACTTTTGTAATATGAAGCTAAGCAGCCTGGAGAGTGAAACAAACATGTTATTACAGTGATCCTAATCAAGTTGTGAAACCAGCACTATGAATTTTTATGCCAAAGTGATTTCACAACCACTGAACCAAAAGTAAGCACTGCAGGCAATTCGTGTATAGGCCAGCTCAAAATTATGTTCCTATTGCTGTTACTATCATACTATCTATTTATACCAAGGTACATTCTAGAAACTGGAGCACCGAAGTCCTAGGTCTTGCATGAAAATGTAACAGTGATGATTCCCTTAAATGTTTTACCAATTTTTTGGAGGGTTTTTCCTTTCTGTATCTTCTGAATTTTTTGTATCCAGAACCTATGAACAGAGGCAAATGAAAGGTACACATTCTGCTTTTTTCCCCCTGCAGATTTTACATAAAGAGGCATGACTGTGGGTCTATTTCAGGTCTTCAAGCCTTGTTAGAGAATTACGTTTCTTGGCTTCAATGCCTTCCTATGTTAACTATTTGCTGCTAATCAAATCATCTCTCTTGACGAATTGCTCCTGTGCATTTTTGGTGCATTTTGGGTTTCATTAACATCAAGCTCATTGTATTTTAATGTTGTAAATATAACCTGAAGAGATCTTGAAAGGACAAAGCTGACAGCTGAAGAACTGGAGCCGCTGGGAAATGGCCTGGTCAGAAGGACCAGGACACACAAGGCCGTGGTAATTGGAGGAAGCTATAGCTTGTTGAGTGCACCTGTACTCGAGTGCATGTAATATCTTCAGTTGGCTTTACGGAATGCCCACTCGTGATAAAGCAGAAGCTGGGAAGGAAACTGGTGCTCACCTGGAAGCCTGCAGCAGGCACAAGTATCAGCTAGCTTGGAGAAGAGCAACCACTGCCACCGACCCCCTGGAGTTCAGCATCGGGCTCTCCTCCCTGATGTGCCATTCCGGAGGCTCCTGGCACTGATGGCTCTGTGCCCCCCCTCCTGGGAGGAGGCACAGAACCAGGGCCAGCCCCAGCCCTGCCCACATGGCTGGGCCTATCTGAAAAGGAAGAAAATAAACAAGATGAGATCAATGCCTGAACAAAGTCCAGACGCTGAAATTCCCACACAAAACGCAGCAGGATACTGATTCCAGTCACTTGAAAAGAAAACAACAACAATAGACTTGAGCCATTATGTTTGCTGCCTGACCAAATTTATCTCACTTAGCAGCAGAGTTCCTCTGCAATAAATTATATATATTTTTTAAAAAGCTCAAAAGAACTGTTTGCTTTTTTTTAATTCCACTAAACAGACTGGTCTCCTTGGTTGTTAAAACAGTGCTGCTGGGCCGGTTTACACCAGTAAGAACCTATGCACAAATCCAACCACTGACTTAAAAGTAATGGCACCAGCAGCACATTTAAAGCAGCAAGTGCTACAGAAACGAAAAGTAAGATGAAAAAAAAAGACAGTTTCTTAGATGTCAGTTAGTAGCACTTGGGCGCCATTGGGGAAGAATAAATAAATAAATAAAAATAAAACTTAAGGCATGCAGTAGAAACAAGCTTGCAGAAATAGGACATGAAATCTCAAGTTCCAGGATTTGCCAGACCTTATAAAGCCCCCTGCCCGCACCGGGTCCCTTTGATGTTTGTGGGAATCAAAACGTACAAGAAAATCTGTAATCATCCTTTCAACCCAATAGCGTAATAACTTTGGCTTACTACGTTCAGACCACCCTCGTTAGTGAAATTTAGACGCTGCTGCCCAACACACCCTGGGCTGTGGCACTGTGCACTTCCAGCGCTCACATCTGAGAGCAAACTCGGAACGTTTTAGAAACAGCAAGTCCTGACGCACGATAAGATTAACGAAAAACACGTTCTGCTGAAGTAAATAAATAAAGCAGAACACTTTCATTCCTGACCTTCCCAGCCAAGAGACAGCACTCCGCAAAGCCGGCACAGCTAACTCCAGCGCTGCCTTCCTACAGCTCTACCGAATTCACCAGGGGCACAGCGCTCCGAAATTCTGCCCTGGCAATTACGGACAGAGCCTCTTCTCCCCACTCTCCACGCATCCGGGAAGCCGCCCGCCCCTCGGGGGGTCGGTAACCAGCGCACGAAGCCGGCAGGACCCCGAGCCGCGTTGCCCCGCACCTCCCAACCTTCCCGCAGTGCTCCCCGCAGCGGCCGCCCCGTCCTCACCCCGCAGCTCCCGGCACAAGGACGCGGCTGCAGCGCGGCGCTGCTTTTTATAGGGCCCTTGTTTACGTCGCGGGGCACTGCGGGGCAAAGTTCAGGGAGCTCGCTCTGCGCGACCTTGCAAGCAAAGCAGACCCCTCCGGCTGAAGTTTCCAAAATTCCTCTCGGTTAACTCGCTGCAAGTAGAAACCATTTGTCACGCAGACCGGAGAGGTGTTTTTTCCCATGCGGCGGCTCTGAACGCGGGGCCGCGCGTTTCTGGGCCACCCCGTCGCACCGAGCAGTGGTACAGGCAGGCGGGGGGGCCGTGCTGCGGGCACGCGGGCGGACGCGGCCGGGGAGAGGCACTTCTCCATTTGTAAAACTGCTGAGCTGGCAGTCAGTTGTCTCGTGCTTTGCCCCTTAGCTGCGCAGGGACCGGCGTGCCCCAGCGCAGCGCGTGTGCTCTGCGGGGCTCCTGGTGCAAGGCTGCTCGTGCTTACTTCGGCTGCGCCGGGAGCCGGGGCATCGCTCCTATTCAACAGCGTGTGCTGTGGGTTGGAGCCCTCAGAATACTGTAGGTATGTGGAATCCGTGAGGCCCTACTATTGCCAGCAGCGTGTAGCCCTGTTACGCTGTTAGGCTTTCTTTCCATCTTCACCAGTGAGGTACTCGAGAACACTCACGTTATGCTGCTTTCTTCCCCCTTCCTCACACAGAGGTTTGCTCATGCATGAAGTGCTTTGTTTTTGCTTGATTTCCTTTGATGTATGGTTTATGTATGTTTGTGTAGAGATAAGTGTCTGCAAATGTAGTGTGCCCGCAGGGTTCCTGGCGGTGAGATTTACTCGCTCAGCTCTGTGCCCCGACCCCATCTCCTGCACAGATGGGTGCTGAGCTCCTGCCTGTGTCTTGGATGTGAGGAATGGAGCTGTCATCCTGAAGTGCCTTGCTCAGGTCAATAGGAAGGAGGACCAAGATCTGAGGTTTTACTCAGCAGTCTCTGAGGACACGAAGCAGAACGCAGAGGCAGATGTTTGATACGGATCGATAAATATTTCAAGATGGGACATCCTCACCTTGGTTATGTGGTTAGGGAGTTCTGCTGGATCAAGCCCTTGTTTCTGTGGTGATGTCCTGTTGTGTTCCAAATGAGAGGTTTTTTGCTGGGCCTCCTGCCTTGAAGTTCACTTACTGATTTTTAGCACTAATGGAGCCCTGTCAGGTATGCTGGAAGTATTTGGTGGTGCATCAGGTCTGCCCATTCCTAATTGCTGAAAAAAAAACCAAAACAAAACAAAACAAACAAAAAAAAAAAGCAGGTACAGCTCTATTAATACAGAGAGGTGTAAAACACAGCTCAGTAGTGACTGAAAATTGGTTTCTTACAAGTTATTGCAAATAGCTGGAAATCTGGAAATACTATGCACAGCACACTCGGCACACTGAGACTCACAGCCCAAATGTACTGAAGAATGTAACATCCAGACAAAGCAGCTAGCTTATAAAACAGGAGACCTGCTAGGGAAAGCACTCTGAGGATGGAAATGTGCAGTGGTCACTGATGGAAAGTTTACATTTGCTCGTAGGTAGTATACAGAGATAGTCACAGATACTTAGTTGCTTCACAGAGGGATGAGAAGCAGCAGTTTCATTAGCAACTGTGACTGTGCTAATAGCTATTTACTATTCTACCACTACATTGCATTACATCTACCAAACACAATTATAATATTAAGTCAGGGGGGTCTTAACTACATTTATAGTTGTATCCTGTAAGCATCTTGCTTTATAACATTCACCCTACTGAAGACCATTGTTCTGACTTGAGATTCATGGAGGAAGATAGTTCCTCCTTCAAGTGGTAAGAAATGTTACCGTGATGGTTCTGGATGTAGACAGGTCTATTTCAGTTGTTTTGGAAATGTATGACTCCCTAAATATGTTTAACCTTCTTTCTGACATGTTACCCTTACTGCATAGAAAATACATCATTTCCGTAATTTCTATAAATAGGATGAAGATCTTAACAGTTGTTAAATTTACAGCACAAAAGCACAACCATTCTGTTTCTTTTAGCCAGCTCCCTTGAATCAATAGGCTCCTATAGCCCTTCATCTATAGTTTCTAAAGGAATAATAACCCTAAATTTTAATTTCCCTTTCCGCTGCAAGTGTTCTCTTAGTTGTTGAGTAAGACTTAGTCTCCCTGCAGGAAGCTGTTATTAATTCTAATTTGCAGAAGTCTTCAGTTTCAACAGTAGTTATAATTATCATCCAGTGCCTACTCACTCTCTTTCTTAGCAGGGGGGAATAATGGTACTGATGGGAATAAGAGCTCCCTTCCCTTCTTGCTGAGTATAAATATCCCTCATTTTGTTTGTTTGTATCAAACCTTTCAAAGCACCACAGCATAGAAATGCTAGTGTACAGCTACTTTTGTAATTAACTGATGTTCATTATTTCGGCCATCTAGGTTGGCAATAAATACATTTCTGAAAAAGTTTTAAATGGACTTGGAATTGTAAGGCTGTTGGTAGTTATACTCTGGTAAAGTCTGCAACAGTGACTTGCAACATGTGCAAATAGTACAGGATGGAAGCAGAACATGGATCCAGCATGAATTCTATCACAAGATCTCAAGACATCAGTGTCTGTTTTGCTGCTGGGACTGAAGGATGTCACAAGCAGGAAACTCAAAGTCCACTTGCAGATTGTGAGTCTCTGCTGATTTTTCTCTCGCGATTCTCATTTTACAGCAGTGTAACTATGTCATCTCAGTGGAATTACTCATCACTTATAGAGGAATAAATTAAAACAAAAACAGGCCATTGAAGTTGGCTTAATGCTTACATAAAACCAATTTGATTTGTTTGTGAGACCTTAAATTCTTTGTTAAATGCTATGACTAAAGATCAATATAAGTGAAAACAAATACTATATATTACAGTAAAGTAGATTCAGGAAATTCATTAGGAGACACATTAGTTAAAGTAACTCCAGAAAGAGTTATAGCAGGGCAGTACATGTCTTGCAGCAGAGCAGTGTTAGATAACAAAATGCATACGTGTCAGAATTCAAAGGAAGCTACAAACGCTGACATCCTCTGATATAGACTTGGAGTTTGCTTCAGTGAACTAAGGAACATCTGATAAAGGCAACTGTCTATTTACAAACAAAATTAGTCAGAAAAGATCTCTGATTTTTAGGTAAATGTTTTGCTTTTCTGCATTGGAATTACATAATAACAATGCAGTGTCTTTCTCTTCTTTAACCAATCTGTACCATACCACAATTAACAAGGAAAATATTTTTCATCAGACATGTCCTCTAACTATCATACAGATTACAAATGTAAACTGACCCTGAATTACTGTGTATATTCTGAGTAACTGATTGGCTCTGTTCCCCTTCTGCATTTAAAATAATTCTATCAGCCTACAAGTTCCATATGTTATCTCAGTGGCCATTATATCATAGAGTTGTAGAACTATTAAGGTAGAAAAGACCTCCAAGGTCATCCAGTCCAACCATCCACCTACCACCAGTATTTCCCCACTGAGCTGTGTCCCTTAGTACAATACCTAAATGTTTCTTAAACACTTCCAGGGACAGTGACTGCACCACTTTCCTGGGCAGCTCTTTCCAGCACCTGACCACAGTCTCAAAGAAATTTTTCCTAACATCCAATCTGAATTCCTCTGGCACAATTTGAGACCATTCCCTCCAATCCTATCAGGAGTTCCCTCCAGGAGATTCCTGGAGTCTGTTGAGAATAACTTCCTGGTTCAGGTGCTAGACAGATGGACCCAAGGTGAAGCCTCTCTGGACCTGGTGCTCACCAGTCCAGAAGAGAACATTAGAAAGGTTAAGATTGGAGGCAGCCTGGGATGTACTGGTCATGCCCTGGTGGAGTTTGTGGTCTGGAGGAATGCAGGCCTGGTAAAAAGCAGAAACAGGACCCTGAACTTCAGGATAGCAAAATTCCAGCTGCTCAAGGAACTGCTGGATGGGAAACTGTCCTTAAGGGTGTAGGAACAGAACAGAGCTGGCAGCTCTTCAAGGATGCCCTTCACAAGCGCAAGAGCTCTCCATCCCCCAGCAGAAAAACTTGAGCAGAGGAGATGTGTGACTGGCATGGCTGAGCAAAGACCTGCAGCTCAAACTGAGGGAAAAGAGATTTACAGGAAGTGGAAGCAGGGTTGTGTAGCCTAGGGAGAATATAGGGATGATGTCTGCATGTGCAGATCAGGAAAGCCAAGGCACAGACTTGCACTGAACTTGGTGAGGGATGTGAAAAATAACAAAGAGTTCTCCAGGTACATAGGCAGGAAGAGACAGACCAAGGAGAGTGTTTTCCTCTGGTTGAGGAAGATGGAAAACTGGCTTCCTCAGACATGGAAAAAGCTGAGGTGCTCAATAAGTGCTTTGCCTCAGTCTTCTGCGGTAGTTAAGTTCCCCATGTCTGTCAGGACACTGATCCTCTAAGTGTGGGTGAGAGGAGTGGATTCCATCCCACTGTAACAGTGGAACAAGTCTGAGACCTTCTCATGAAACTGAATGTATGTCCATGGGGCCGGATGATATGCATCCCAGGGTTCTGAGAGAGATGGCTGATCTGGTTGCTGAGCTACTCTCTTTCATAATTAAAAACTCATGGCTGTCAGGTGAAATCCCTGGAGGCAGGAAAAAGGGAAACATTACTCCCATTTTTAGGAAAGGAAGAAAGGATGACCTGGGGAACTAGAGGCTGGTCAGCCTGGGAAGATCATGGAGCAATTCCTCCTGGTTACCACGTTAAGGCACATATGAGATGAAGAGGTGGTCCAAGACAGCCAGCGTGGCTTCACCAAGGGCAGATCTTGCCTGACCAATCTGGTGGCCTTCTATGATGGAGTGATGGCATCAGTGGACGGGGAAGGGTGACAGATGCCATTTACCTGGAATTCTGCAAAGCCTCTGATATGATCCCTCACCACATCCTTCTCTCTAAATTGGAGAGGCGTGTATTTGAAGGATGGACTGTTCGATGGACTAAGAACTGGTTGGCTGGTTGCAGCCAAAGGGTTGTGGTCAATGGTTCTATGTCTGAGTGGAGGACAGTCACCAGTGGTGTCTCCAAGGGTTGGTCTTTGGATCATTGCTCTTCAACAGCTTCATACATATCATGACAGTGATATAGACAGTGGAATCAAATGCACCTTCAGGAATTTTGTGGATGACATCAAGCTGAGTGGTGCAGTTGATACATGGGAGGAAAGGGAAGGGAAGCCATCCAGAGGGACCTGGACAGGCTGGAGAGTGGGCCCATGTGAACCTAAATAGGTTCAGCAAGGCCAAGTGCATGGTTCTGCACTTGAGCTGGGGCAATCCCAGGTATTTATACAGTCTGGGGGAAGAACTCCTGGAGAGCAGCCCTGTGGAGAAGGACTTGGGGGTCCTAGCAGATGAGAAGCCGGAAAGAGCCAGCAGTACGCTCTTGCAGCCTGGTAGGCTAACTATATCCTGGGCTGCATTAAAAAAGAGGTGGCCAGCAGGGAGAGGGAGGTGATTGTCCCCCTGTGCTCAGCTCTTGTGAGGCCCCATCTGGAGTACTGCATCCAGGCCTGAGACCCCCCAGCACAAGAAGGACACAGAGCTCTTGCAATGGGTCCAGAAGAGGGCCACTAAGATGACCAGAGGGCTGGAGCACCTCTTCTATGAGGAAAGGTTGAGGAAACTGGACTTCTTTAACTTGGAGAAGAGAAGGCTCTGTTAAGACCTCATTGTGGTCTTCCAGTTCTTGAAGGGAGCATATAAACAGGAGGGGGAGTGACTGTTTACATGGATGAATAGTGATAGGACAAGGGGGGATGGTTTTAAACTAAGACAGGGGAGATTTAGGTTGGATGTTAGAAGGAAGTTTCTTGCTCAGAGGGTGGTGACACACTGGAGCATGTTGCCCAGAGAAGTTGTGGATGCCTCATCCCTGGAGGCATTCAAGGCAAGGCTGGATGTGGCTCTGGGCAGCCTGCTCTAGTGGTTGGCGACCCTGCCCATGGCAAGGGGTTTGAAACTCGATGATCTTTGAGGTCCTTTTCAACCCAGACCATTCTATGATTCCATGATATTCCACACAGTAACCACCTGTCCCTCTTTCTACAGGGATGATGCACTTGCACCTGGGACACCACAGGCTTTCCAGCACTCATTCTGTGCATATCTAAAACAATTAATGGTACTGACCAATGAATATGAAGGAAGATAAACAATCTTGATTTTGCTTTATTTAGATAGTTCTCTTTACATGAACAAATAAGGTCTTAATAAGGGTGAAACTGCAATCATAGCTTTAGAAGTATAGCTAGCAATACCTGTATCTCCTGCTACAGATGTTATACCTCAGGAGATGTGGAGGAAGATGATTCATTTGCTAAATCCACTGTGTGTCATTGCAGGTGACAGTAAAGGTCTTTAACTGGAATTACCTGTAAAAACAAGTTTTCATTAATGATTTGTAACAGGTCATCCAAGCATAGTTCAGTGCACTGAACTCTAGCCAGAGAATGGAAATAATGACAGCACAATGCATGAGATTTGGTGACAACATGCCATGAGCCTTACAGGAAATTTAAGACTATTTTTTGCCTATTGGTTGTAAAATACATGAAAACTGAACTGAAAAGTGGGTTCAGCCAATGAATGAGAAGGATCTAGAATGCCAAAGTTGAAGTGTTGTTGAGTTGTGATGAAAAACTGTTTGCATATTTTTAGTCAAGTTTCTTTTTATGCATCTATGTTGTCTTATTTTCCTGAAATATAGCAGTGACTGCCAACAGCATGGTCTGCAACAGATGTTAAGAGAGCTTAGGGATAGACTCAGATGGCTAAGAACAATATAATCATTTTACATGGAACAGAATTGGCAAGCTAAAATGATTATGGCTTCAAGTATATGCCTTGACAGCCTGATTGCTGGTGATAGTACTTTTCTGATAGCACAGACCTGGAATGCTGAACTGTAACAAATTATTGTGTGTTATTCTGAGGGCAAGAGTAGGCAAGTGTGTCATCAACACAAGTTGTGAGCGTGTAATTGCCTAAATCAAACCTAAATCAATACAAGTGTTGGTCTTCACTTAACAGAGTATGCTTCACTTTTCTGGCGCACAGGATGCTGAGATTGATGGCCATCTACTTCCACCATGAGTAAAATCTAGTTCCACACAAAAAAGAGGGGGGGGATGCTCCTAGTGTCATAATGAGCTCAAAATGTAAGTAGCTCAACTGAATTCTGTAAGTAAATAAATACTATAAAGTGACCTTCTGAGGGCTGGTGAGAGAACTGAACTGCCTATGAAAAGCATTCCGTGTGGAAGAAGAGTTGTGCTGAATACATCCGCTCACAACAATCAGTTTCTGAACGAAGTAACCTCCTGGCTTTGATTTTTGGAAGCTGATGGAAGACTGTGAGAGTCAGATCTCCACCTGATTTTGATCAGTTTTGACATTCAATGCGACAGAAGAACTTGTATCACCTATCTTAGAGGAACAGCCTTTTGAGTGTTGTCAGTAGTATTGTTTAAAGAGAAAGAAACAATGACACTCAGCCCCTACCCATATTTTGTTTCTGATAACAAAGCTATACTGCCCTGAAGTTTGGCCTTCAGCAAGCATTATTTCGTACAAAATTCAGTAGCTACAGTGCCACTTTACTCATACATAGCTGCTAGGTATCTGTATCCCACTCAGAATGTGATGAGTATGCTGTGTAATAAAACGTGTCTCTGCCCACCGCAGGAGGTTGGAACCAGATGGTCTTTAAGGTCTCTTCCAACCCAAACTATTCTGGGATTCTACGGTAATAGGAAATACTTGCAATTCTTAAGAAAGTGATGGTCTTTGTATGTTTTGTTTTCCACCATTTGAAATGAATTTATAAAATTTTATTATATACTGTATATATTGTATATATACTACAGTACTAAAGACATTCCAATCTATTCAGTAAATAAGCATTTAACCCTCCTGTAAGATACGTAATGACGGTAGAATCATGGAATGACTTAGGCTGGAAGGGACCTTAAAGCCCATCCAGTTTCACCTCCATGCCATGGAAAGGGTTGTCACTCAGTAGATCAGGCTGCCCAGGGCCCCATACCAACTGGCATTGAGAGCCTTCAGGGATGGGACACCCGTAAATGGTGTCCTGAAAAGTTCACATCTGTGTGGATAAATATCATTAACACATATTTATTTGTATATTTTGGATGAAATATGCACACAACAGAAGTCCCCAAATATTTGATGTTACAACCCTAAAATTTACTTTCCATAGATGCAGTTCTTGAAGGTAATAGTGAAGGCAAGGCAATTTTTTTTTCTGTAGAATTTTATTTCTTTAGAATTTTATTTCTTTAGTATGTTGGGTGAGCAAGGATTGGAAGATCATTATATCTTTAAATTTTTTTTCTTGCTAAGTTGACACTACCAATATTACTATTTTTCCTATGGCTTTCGTCTCCTAGATTGTAGGTTGCTGGATCAAAAAACAAATAAAATAAAAAATAGAATAAAATAAAAAGAACTGCAAAGATTTTCCAGCATAAAAGCCGCAGTATACAGAACAGAGGAAATAACATGGTGTTAAAAAGAAAGAAAAGTGGGAGTAGAAAAGAAGTTATGATGCCTGAAGACACCTTTGGAAGTACCTGTGCAAACTCTCACACTAATCCATTTCACTCCAAGGAACAAAGGTGTGAAAAAATCTTCCCTGCAATATTCACTAGCAACACTCTTGGCTGCTTTATGAAATTACCTGTTTCAAATGTTCACATGTGCTTGGATGAATCTTGAGGTGCCTAAAAATTTACACCAAACAGGCTTTATATCTCATTATCTACCTACAGGCAATAACAGTCATTCTCACTTTTGAATCTCCTCACTGTCCAGTTCCAAAATCACCGGTGCAGCTTGTAGAGCTTGAAAAGTAACTCAGTCCTTGTCCTGACAAGAAATAATCACCTCAGCACACCTCAACATCTCCTCAGTCAGCAGCTTTGCATAGCTGCTCATTTGTCTTTCGTTATCTGTAAGGGCTCTGTATTCCTGCAAGGAGACATGGTTCCCAGGCTGGCATTGAACTTTGATAAGTCCTTATCTCTAGCTGAACTAGCTGACCTCCAGTTTCTTTTCTCTTTCTCTCTTTCTCTCTTTCTCTCTTTCTTTCTTTCCTTTCTTGCTTGCTCTATCCCTCTCTCTCACACTCTCCTTCTCTCTTTCTTTTGTTCTTTTTATATGTCTGTCTCCTGGCAGCAAGAATTGTTCAAGAATCCTACTCATATATTCCTGATACTATGTCCTAGCTATTACTTACATATCAGGCATTAATCAGTCTCATGTGTTGTTTTATAGGGTCTGGAGTTATGAGGTGACTTTATCCCCACCACAGCCCAGAGCCAGTGACATGTGGTGGAACAGCTGAGCAGCTCCCACACCACAGTTTTTTCCAGCCCTCTAAATTGCTAACTACACTCCTCTGAACTTTTGCTTGTCAGCAAAATAAACAAATAAATAAATAAATAAATAGAGAGAGAGGAAAAAAAAAAAGGAAACACAAAACAGGTTTGTGCTGATCTTGCATGAATCTTTGCCAGATTTCCTGTACAAACTGACGAAGAGGAAACAATATCTAAAACTGAAATGAAAAAAAAAAAAAGGAAGAAGAAGAAAAAAAAAATACTTGCAGCTCTTTAAAATTCATGGTCCTAAAGCTGAAGAATGTTTTCTCCACTACTGCTACCAGACATTCAGAAAGAGAGGCAAACCAGAAAGCTAAATGCCTGAGTGGTCCCATGACTGCAGTAATAGTAATAATTAACAGTAAATAACTGTCAGTTGTATTGCCCTTTTCATTGCAGAGTTCATGATGTCTTGCTTGTAAATGTTTTGAGTTAATGATGACACTTCTGTTGATTGTTAAACACAGACATGTGCTCAAGTTAAGTTACAGAAATTATAACTAAAGGACCTTGCAGGATTTCAGACACCTAGTTCTCCAGAAGTCTCATGTAGAGATTCAGTCTCCATCGTTCAGGCAAATCGTTCATTGATTGGCAGCTCAGGCACCTGCCTGCAGTTTGTACTGTGCATTGTGCATGAGGAGAGGCTGGGATCCCTTTCAGCAGCACATGTGCTTTGGTGAAGGTTCCATCTATGCATCTACAAAGGGAGCAGTTAAACTGCTGTAACTGACACAGTTACAGTGCGCTATGTATTGCACATGGATGGAATGGGTGCATGGATGGAAGGCTGTGCCAGGAAGAAAAGGTATTGAAGGAAGGAATGTCCCCTAGGTACTGAGAAAAATTATGTCTAGGTTGTCTGCCATGACACTCACTTTATAGTGATCTCAGTGTTACCTGCCCTACATGAGACTTGTTTCTCCCTCTGTCTGCAGATTTTGAAGTATATTTTCATCATTGGTTAACATTTTATAAACGTATTGGCCAGATGTTGTTTCTCTTCAGCAGTAATATATTCCATAAGTTTTAAGGTAAGATCACATGGTCTTAAAGAAGGAGTAATCTCTAATTATATGGAATTGCAGAACTGATAGTGAAATAGGTAAAAAATTCTTAGCATTTTAGCTTCTATGCTTTCCAGACTGTAGATTTCCATGAATTCACTGTGTCTTATTGAAAGAAAAAAAATTGCAGATCAGATTTCAGAAGCTTTCTTTGTGAAAATCTTTATATGTGAAGATGTAATGTATATATATAATGTATAACAAATTTGTACATTTTATTTATGCTCATAATGCACATTGCATACCCATACAAAATTGAGAGTTTTTCAGCCAAATACTGACCTAACCAATGTCTGCTGTATTTTGATGCTGTGATAACTGCAAAAAGTGTGATGCACACTGTCACTTAAAGACTGTTACTAAGACACAGTGCAGTGCTGTAAGGAATGATTCTCATAATTCTCCAGAACTCAAGTCATTGTGGTTTATAAAGCTGAGAAATACACCATTTCTTAAACTGTTTTATTCTTCCAGAAATTCAAAATAATGTAAAAGGAAATAGTTGGTTAAAAAAATTCCAAACCTCACTCTTAGAGTGTTCAAAATACAGCGATTCCACAATTTCACTAGTCAGCTAGTTTCTGCAGCCTTACAAAAACATGAACTTGAACACAGTAGACAAGACTTGGCATTGAGGTTTTAAAGCAGCAGGGAGTACTGAGTGGACATAAATGCACATCCTGTGCTGACTGTGCAATTCCTCTGAAAACTTGAAGATAACAAAGGAACAAGATGATACACTCATGTAATAGATGTATTGTCCAAGGATTTTTAATATCAGTTTACCATTCAGTTTTTAAGTATTGCATTAAATATGTACTCCTATCATTTAAGCTTCAATTAAATCCTTACATTTTCCCTTCCTTCTTGGGATAGCAGTGGAGTGAGGAGAACCAAGAAAATAGCTCTTAATCACACTGTCGGAGGCACAACCCATATTTATTTTCCTTCACAAAATATAAACAGTCACTGGTTTTGTTTCATTATGCATACTTATCAAAGGGCTCTACAGAAATATTCTCTTGTGTAACAGCATACATCTGGCTTGCTGTAGGCAGGACAGCAGAGCCTTTTCATGCACGGAGCAACTCCTTGTACAATGGACACACACTAAGAGTTCTTGCAAAGAAAAGATTTCTTACAGATGATTGCTATCATTACAGGAATAAGCATAGTCATAGGTCATAAGACTTTTATAAATATGAGGCCAGAAAAAGGCCACACTGCAGCTGTCTCTCTCCAGGTGAATCATTCAGTCATGATTTCAGACTATGTGGTGAGATATCTGTATGTGTACGAGTACACAACACAGCTTTCAAAACCTCCTGGGGAGTCAAACAGGACCTGCAGCAAGCTGTGTGCAAGTTAGGCTGCTAAGTGGACAGCTTTGGACTACGTGATTTGATGGTATCTGTTGGTTTTCATTTATAATCTGAATTAACCATCTTCAAAAATAATTATTTACTCAATCATGCCATCAGCACATCTTGTGAATTCTTGTTTTTTACATCTGCAGTTCATTAATTCGTTCATTTCTTCAAATGAGAGAGTTTTTTAGTTAAATAAAGGAACTCCATGACTGGCATTTTTCCCTTAAAGAAAGAAGAAAAAAAGATTTCCGTAATTAATTTAGTGTTCATTTTTCTCTGTCTGCTTCTTACAGGTTCCCTTCTCTAGGGAAGGCTGCCAACGCTCCTGAATTGGCTGAGTGTTCTCTGCCTTCTTCAGCACCGCACCAAAAAGCACAGAGCAGGGGGGTCAATATTATTCCCAAACTCAGCCAAATGTTGTGACCAGAAGGCTCATCAGGTTATCTTAATGAACACAGATCTCTCCTGAGTGTCACTGAGGTGTTTCTAGGAAAAGAAAAAGCAGAGAGCTTTTACTAGTAGAAATGGCTAATACTGATTGAATGGAGATAGGCATAAAGGTCATTTTCATGTTTGCTTGACATGTTTTTCCTCACATAAGTAAAGCATACTATAAACAAGATTATTTTGAGACTAAAAGCTTGTCACTCAACACCACAAAGGACAGGCAGGTTCTTGGCACAATGACAACTGGCCATGTGGTTGTGGTTAGAATTAGAGATTTGCTGTTATCTGAGAACCAATTATCAATGAGTGCAGTTTATTACCTACATTTTTTTCACTTAGCATTGCTAATAGTTGCATGGAATTTCTACAAAGGCATTCTGGTCACCTGGCTAAACCCTCTTTCAGATCAGGTTAAAGTCTCATCAACGAGCACACAGCACAGTCGTAACACAGTCTGAGGCTCCACAGAAAGGAACACAAATCTATCATTCAGTCTTCAGAAGAGAAAGACAATGGTGGAGATGTCACTGGCTACCAGGGCTCACCCTGTTTTGCCATCCAACTGCTTTTCAGTCTGTCCCCCTTAGGTGTTGTTGCTGCCTGATTAACAGATAGTGCTCCCTGTGCTGTTGTGCTTCCTTGTTGCAGGATAGGCATCACCATCTTCTGGAATTTCAGCACCTGGGCAGGGAAATACATTCACACCCACTCACACATTAAGGATACTCTCCTCATCACCTAGGCCACCTGCTAGGCCAGCTGCATTGACAGGTGTCAGGAGCAGGGAGTGCTGGTCACACAGCTGAATTACACTGGTCCATAGCATAATGCTCCAAAATCCCAAGGGATTTCCTAAATGTGAAAAAGAGAACCTGAACAGTTACAGCTAAGCCCGATTTTATATTTTAAAAGGTAACAAGACAAATGATAAACTGTTCATTTAACATAAACAGGGAAAATAAGTAAAAAAAAAAATCAAAGCCATGTGAAAAATAAGAAAAAGAAAAGAAAAAAAGAAATAAGAAAAGTTCAAACCACCTCCTTCATGGTTTAAGCAGAATGTATTGGTACTGAAGAAAAAGAATTAAATTAATGTGCAGTATTTCGGTCCTACAGTGGTACCTTCAGCAGTTTTTCTCCTTTAAACCAGAAGCTACTGGAGGTACTGTGCTGACACCAAAAATTAGGTTTAAAGTGAAAATCTGAATGCAGGAGACATCAACATTCCTAAAATAATTGTTTGCATCAGAAAAGAAATGCTGTGGCTTTCTGATACAATGAAATTTCTTCTAGATCAAGACAATGGTCTGTACAGGCCATCTAACTGAGAATGTATGTATTACGACAGCATTAAAGCCAGAATCATAGAATCGTAGGGGTTGGAAGGGACCTCAAGAGATTATCAAGTCCAACCTCCCTGCCAAAGCAGTTCCCTACACCAGGTCACACAGGTAGGCGTCCAGGTAGGTCTTGAATATCTCCAGAGAAGGAGACTCCACCACCCCCCTGTGCAGCTGTGCCACTGCTCCATCACCCTCACCGTAAAGAAGTTCTTGCGCACATTCGTGCAGAACCTCCTGTGCTGCAGTTTCTGTCCGATCCCCCTTGTCCTGTCTCCACACACTGCTGAAAAGAGTCTGGCCTCACCACTTTGTCCCCCACACCTCAAATATTTATAAACCTGGATCAGGTCCACTCAGTCTTCTTTTCTCAAGGCTGAGCAGACCCAGTTCACTCAGCCTTTCTTCATAGGGGAGATCCTCCAGGCCCTTCACCATCTTTGTGGCCCTCTGCTGGACTCTTTCCAAGAGATCCCTGTCTTTTTTATACTGGGGTGCCCAGAACTGGACACAGTACTCCAGATGAGGCCTCACCAGGGCAGAGTAGAGGGGGACGATCACCTCCCTTGACCTGCTGGCCACGCTCTTTTTAATGCATCCCAGAATGCCATTGGCCCTCTTGGCCACGAGGGCACACTGCTGGCTCATGGTCAACCTGTCGTCCATCAGGACACCCAGGTTCCTCTCTATAGAGCTCCTCTCCAGCAGCTCATCCCCCAGCCTGTACTGGTGCATGCAATTGTTTCTCCCTAGGTGCAAGACTACGCTTGCTTTTGTTAAATTTCATCCGGTTTCTGACTGCCCAGCTCTCCAGCCTGTCCAGGTCTTGCTGAGAGGCAGCACAGCCTTCAGGCATGTCAGCCAATCCTCCCAACTTCATATCATCAGCAAACTTGCTGAGGGTGGCCACTATCCCCTCATCAAGGTCACTGATGAAGATGCTGAACAAGACTGGACCCAGCACGGACCCCTGGGGGACACCGCTGGTTACAGGCCTCCAACTGGACTCTGCACCGCCCACAATGACCCTCTGTGCTCTGCCAGTCAGACAGTTCTCAACCCACTTCACTGTCCACTTGTCTATCCCACACTTCCTTAGCTTTGTTATAAGGATGTCATGGGGGACAGTATCAAATGCCTTGCTGAGATCAAGGTAGACTACATCCACTGCTCTTCCCCCATCCAACCAGCCAGTGACAACATCATAGAAGGCCACCAGGTTGGTCGAGCATGACCTCCCCTTGGTGAACCTATGCTGGCTACTCCTGATAACCTCCTTTTCTTCCATTTGTCTGGAGATGGTATCCAGAACAAGCTGTTCCAGCACCTTCCCAGGGACAGAGGTGAGGCTGACTGGTCTTTTGTTTCCTCATGTTATTACCAGAAGGTAATAACATGAGGAAACAAAAGGGACATGCATTTGTCCTCAATGTTTTTTACATTACAAACAATCCATACTGATAAAGCTGACACTCCCTCTATACAGTTATATTATAATGGTGCACAGATGCCTGGGACTTTCTGTACTAAAACAGACTGCCTTGAACTAGTTGGCTGCTGCCGACACTTTGTTTGACACCAGGTTCTCTATGCCCAGTGCCCTAACAAATTTCTGGTGGAGAAGGAATACAGTAAAGCACATCACGTGGATTTGACACTAGGGAGAAGCGTTGGAGACATCAGCAACAAGTTGGTAGACTGGAGTTTTGTAGGCAACACTGTCAGAGCACGTAGTTGCAGCACTTCCAACAGAGAAAGAGGCAGGTGGAGTGCTGCTCTGCGTTGCTGCACTGTGCAGGGGAACATGCTGCGGCGCGGTGCAGCAGACCCAGCGTGGCTCTTCTGCGGCCTGGGGAGCGTGCCCGGTCTCTGTCTGCCCGGCGGCACTTCAAAGCTTCCCCACCGCGCGTTTCGAGTGGGCATACACAACGGGCCCCTCTTGGCTTAACATCGAACACCGGGCGTGGGCTCGGAGCGACGCGGCGCAGCGCGCGGCTCTCCCGGTGCCGTGCTGTGCCAACGAGCGCGAGGATGAGCCCTGTCGGCCAGGCCGCGGCACCGCCGCAAGGCGGCACTACCCGCACTACAGCTCCCAGCACGCCCCGGTCCGCCCCGCTCCCGCTCCCACCGCCCGCTCCCGCCGCCCGAGAGGTGACGCAACTCTCTTTTCCGCCGCGCGGGGCAGGCCGGGAATGCGAGTCGCGATTGGCCGGCGCCCGCCCCGCTTTGCAGCGTGCCGGGCAGCAGGAAGCGAGAACAGCGCGAGCGCGGCGGGGCGAAGGGCTCCTGGCGGTGAGTACCGGGCAGAACCTTCACCTCGCCCCGCGCGGCACGCGCGGCGCCGGGCCGCGGCCCGCCCGCGATCCGAAAAAAGATCGATTTAATGCGCGCTTTGATGACGTAATAAGGACTAACGAGGCAGCGGCGCCGCCGGGCGCAACGCTCGACCCGGCGCTGACTCGGGGCCCACCCTGGGCGTGCTCGCGGGACACTCGCGCTACCCGCGGCAGCCCGCGGCGCTCCCTGGGCGCCCGTGCCCCGCGGGCCCCCGGCCCCAAATAGGCCTTCCGGCTTCTCCCGCTCCTGGGACTGGGCGGGCCCTCATTGGCTGCCCCGTGAGAGGCGGGCCTCGCTGCCGCACTACTATTGGTGGAGACTCGCGATGATTGGCAGCGGCTGCCACCAATAGAGGAGGGCGGTGGCTCTGCTTCTGGGGTGTGCCCGTGCCAACCGCCATTTTGTTTTTTCTGTGGGACCGTTAAGCGTTGTGTGGTGTTGTCGTGCGAGTCTGGCACGGCAGGTAACGGCAGTCTGTTGAGGTAGATGTGTAGGGATCGGTGTGCACGTTGTCGGGTCAGGCACATCCCGTTCCATAAGATGTTTGACAAAGGGTGGAGAAATTACCCAAGTGGCAGTGTGCTCCCGGAAGAACTATCAGTGCTAACAACGGCCCGGCTCACTGTGCTGTAACCCCTGAGGGAGCTTCCTCCCTAACTGCGCTGGAGCACAGATGTTCTCAGTCAACCTTACTCTTATAAGGGCTATTTTTTTTAATTTCTGCAATGTGACTGAGTTCTGCTCTAGCTCAGGGTGATAAATTACCCATAAATTGTACAGGCCTGTGTGCTCCCCCTCCTCCCCCCCATTTTTTTTTTCATTTTTAATCTTCTGAGAAAGATTGAACTGATAAAAAAAAAAAAAAAAAAAAAAGAAGAAGTAGAAGTTAATCTGTTTGGTAGGGAGCTGTTGATTATTATTTTGAGGTCAGTTTGGGGTGTTTGTAACATACCCCCAAAAACATGCAATTTAGTTCCAAATTACATTTGGATAGGTGGAAATCATGCTGTTCGAGGGCCAGAAGTTGCTTTAGTTGTACTTTTAGGATATTATTTTGCATCCAGATCTAGAGGTTCCACAGTTCAAAAAAGGCAGGGATCTCCCAGAAGGAGTCCAGCAGAAGTCTACAAAGATAATAAAGGGCCTGGAGCATCTCACTTTTAAGGAAAGGCTGAGAGACCTGGGTCTGTTCAGCCTGGGAAAAAGAAGAGTGAGAGGGGATCTGACAAGTGTTTAGAAATATCTAAATGGAGGTGGGAGGCAGATGGATGAGGCCAGGCTGTTATTGGTAGTGCATAGTGGTAGGACAAGGAGTAATGGCCTAAAACTTGAACATAGGAAGTCCTGTGCTAACATGTAAAAGGACTAATTTATCTTAAGGGAAACAGCACTGGAACAGTCTGCCCAGAGAGGTTGTGGAGTATCTTTCTGTGGAGATACTCAAGTCCTGGCTGGACACCTATCTGTGCGATCTATTGTAGGGTTCCTACTTTAGCAGAGGGACTGGACTCAGTTATCTCTTGAGGTCCCTTCCAACCCCTGAGATACTGTGATGTTTTGTAACTTAATATCATCTACCCTTGTATGATTTCTCAGAAAAGAGCAGAAAGAATTAACCAGTGAAGTAAATGGCTGACAACTTCCTACATGAGACTTGATGTGGAGCCCCACATGACTGCAGTCATCTGTCTGAGGCTTGTTGGAATAGATGAGTGAAGGCAGTAGTATCCGTTGCTTCCAACTCACCAACCTCTCACAGGCTGGTCTATCCTCCCCTTTAAGAGTCTCATTCGAATTCTGGAGCCCACTTGTGAAAGCACTGGTAGCAGGCAGAAACTGACTTCTATAAGCAATTGGGTTTTTTTGTCCCTTTTCCCCTTCTGCCTTCTCCAAGGGACAGCTTGTATGAGATGCAAGGAAGGGCTTGTGATTAAAATACAAATTTGACATTTTCCTTTCCTTGATGTTAGTAGTAAGAAAATAACTTTGTTTTCATAGTTACCAGGTAATTCCTTTCCTCTCTTTTTCTGTCCTTTACACTGGTATATGCACTTGTAAGTAAAACAGAACTTATGCAGCCACATGAGGGAGCTGGAATGCATGCTGGCAGCAGCACAGCTGCAGTGAGTATACGCAGGACAGGTTTACCCTCTGGACTGTCAGGTTCCAATTACACATACAAAAAAAAAAGTCTGCACTGGGAGACATGGGGCACTTCTCATGTAGTTTCTTCTAGCATCCTGAAAACAGCTGCTTTTTTTGCCATGCTTTTCCATTTCTGTGTTCAGTAATACTAACTATTCTGCTTTCTTCCTTTCGTCTATACTGAGTGTAACAAGAGAGTACAATACTGAGTGCAAGAGAAGGGTATTTCTCAAATCCCTTTAAGTCTCCTTCAAAGCCTACTCACTGTCTTCTCTCAGAAGCTGTGTGTTCTTCAAAGTGAGTTAGACTGTGAAAGCAAACTGAAGTTTCTGTGCTAATGTGACTGAAATGTCTTAATTTTTTTTCTGGAGTGTTCTCAGCATGAGGGCCATATGAGTGTGGGTGCTGAAGATGAGTGCTGCTGCATAGATCTGAAGTCATTTTTCCTGTAGTTAATTTATGAAATGCTTTCTCTGCAGTGCTTGGAATTTCTCCGAAGGTTCTTTTGCATAAGCAGCAGAGGTGCATCTCTGTGTCTCCGCAGACAGTTATGCTAACCCTCCTCAGGTCTGAGAACCTTCCTTCTACTCCCAGCTATGTTTATTTTATCAGTAAGGGAAGAAGGGCCGTAGAATTACAGGTACACATATCTCTTTCAAAAGGTTGGCAACAAATATTTCACCCAGCAGGGGAGAAGATGTGTGAATGAGAATCTTTTTGTTCTTGAGTGTGGCAACTCTTTAAATCCCTGGCAGCTCCTACCTGCTCAGAAGTTGAGAAGTGCTACCTTATGACATTTATACTTACATGGAGTAAATATCTGATATTCACTAGATATAGGATGTAACTTAAACAGAGAAGTGTTAGCAACTGTGCTACGTTGATAGAATTGCAGGAAGGGACTGTCAAGATCCTGTCACTGTAGCAATGAGGCATTGTTAAGTAGTTAGTTACAGACGTGTTATATCCATTCCTTACTTGCTTTGAGAGAGGTGAGTCCTCACTGAGTCTGGAGAATAAAGGAATATAGGTTAACTGCTGTTTGATATATATAAATAAGGTATAATACTAAATAAGTATAAATAAGTATATAAATAAGTATATAATACTAAATTAACTCTAGTATTTTCTACTTTCTAGCTAAAATGTGGGAAACCTGTTATCATGACATTTTAGTGTACCTCTTGGCTTGGTTGTCCCTGAAAAGTGCCAGTTGGTTCATGTTTGTAAACTAAGCTGACTGTGTGGCATTTACTGAGTGGCATGGTATTCATATTCTGCTAATGCATATTTCACAGGCTAGTCCTTCTGCCATGGAAGCTGAGGAAAAAATGGAATGCATCCAGGAATTTCCAGAACACTATAAAGTTATTCTGGATAGACTGAACGAACAACGTGAACAGGACCAGTTCACAGACATCACTCTAATTGTGGATGGTATGTATGGGCATGTGGACCAGTTGGCATACAGAGAACTCTGATAGCTGCTGGGACACTTGGGTTTGTCATTGTAAGCTGTCAAACTGGGTTGCTAACAAATTCTTGGTTATGTAGTGGGCTACAAATTGCATGTGGGTTTTCATTTTAACTCTTAGGGTGAACAGAGTTTCCAGCAATCATTAGTAATTGTGCTTCAGTTTTTCCAAATAAGTGGCTGAATATTTTCAGATAGAATTGCACTTGTAACTTCTGTACTGTATTTAATGTTAAGTATTTCTAAACTATGCTAAAATATTTTTCTCTAACTTAAGCTGACTCTTGTGTGCTGAGAACTTGTATATATACTGCTTAAAAACAGCTTGAAGATTGCTTCCTTGCTTCTGTAGTATCTGCATACTATTTTTAATATGTTGCTAAAATAAGGTGGAAAAACTCACTTTTTCTTTCTTGTGTGTACTAGAGACATAAGTATTAGTCTAAGGGGGAGATGGAGATATAAGTGTTTCTTATCTCATCGGAAATGGTGATGTCTGATAGACTGCCTGAGATTTCTTTTTACACTAGACATGTCTTATAATGGATGAGTACTTCAAGGAAGATAGCCATTATCCAGTAGGACAGCCTCAGCTAAAGAAATACTGCCTGATCCTTGAAAGGGTCACCATAGCTCACTTGAAGGAAAAGGGTCATGTGGAACCTGTGTATCCAGTTGACAATTTGTCTTAGAAAAAAGAAAGCAAATGAGGAAGAGTTTAGTATTCTGCATTTGCTGGGGTTTCATTGCGAGTACTTGCACAAAACTTAGCTGTACTGTTTGTTTGTGCTCTAGTATTATCACGTCCTGCATACTGGCCTCAAAACTGTTTCCTTGTATGTTTCTGCCTTTGTAGTCTATGCCATCTCTTATAATCTATGCATTTCTTATCTCTATCCCATGAAGCCTTTTAAGTGTTGGTGCCTGCACCAAGGTGATACAGTGATGGGATGTGAGCAGCCTGGAAAACAGAGCAGAACTGCTTCTGTTCTAAAGGATTGTTTACACTTGCTGAAGTGATTAAATAATGAGATCAGTACATAAGAGTGGTAAAAAGCACGGCTATCTTGGATAAAATCTGAGAGCTGGTTCCAAGACACACAGGCAAAAGGTTTTCACAGGGATTTGCCATAAATATTTGAAAAGATGAACTGTGGAAGAAAAGTACTCCGGATTATTGAATTGCAGAACTTTAGCAGGGCCAGTCCAGTGATATCAGCAAGTGTGTGCATGAAGTGAGAAAGGCCAACTGCAGTACTATCCCACATTACAAGGAGATCCATTAAATCATAGAACCTTTGTGTTGGAAGGAAGCCTTAAAGGTCAGATGTCCAACTCCCCTGCAATGAACAGGGACATCCCCAGCTAGATCAGATTGCACAGAGCCCTATACAGCCTGCCCCTGAATCTCCAGTGACTTGGCTTCCATGTCTCTGTGCAGCCTGTTCCAGTGCCTCGTCACCCGTATTGTAATAAGCTTCTTCCTCATATCCAATCTAAGTCTCGTGTCCTTTTGTTTGAAACCATTACCTCTTGTTCTGACAAACAGATCCTGATAATGGGTCTGCCCCCTTCCTACTTATAGCACTTTTTTTGGTACTGAGGAGCCACTCTCACGTCTCCCAGGAGCCTTGTCTTCTCTAGGCTCCAGCTCCAGCTCTCAGCCTGTCCTTGTAGGAGAAGTGTTTCATCCCTTGGGTCATTTTTATGGCCCTTCTCTGGACAGGCTCCAACAGGTCCTCCTGTACTGAGAGCTCTGCATCTGGACACGGCAATCCAGGTGAAGTCTCACCAGTGCAGAGGGGCAGGATCACTTCCCTCGACCTGCTGACCACAATTCTTTTGGTGCAGCCCAAGATAGGGTTGTCTCTGCACTGTGAGGGTGCATTACTGGCTCATGTCCAGCTTGATACCTACCAGTATCCACCTGATCTTTTTCATCAGGGCTGTGCTCCACCCCCCCCAGCTTGTACTAATAGTGGAGGTTGCCATGACCCAGGTGCAAGACCTTGCACTTAAATGTAGTGAACCTCATGAGGCTCACTTAGGCCCACTGCTGAGCCTGTCTACGTCCTTCTGGATGGCATACCATCCATCAGGCATATTGACTGCACCACACAGCTCAGTGTCATCAGTAAACTTGCTGAGAGTGAACTCAGTTCCACTGCTGATGTCTCTGTTTAAGATTTTTAAAAGCATCAGTCCCAGTACTGAATTCTGAGGAGCACTTCTTGTCACTGATCTCCATCCAGACATTAAGCCATTGACCACCACTCTCTGGATACCATCTTGCAGCTAATTTTTCTTTCATTGAACAGTCTGCCCTTCAAATCCATATCTTAGCAATTTCTAGAGAGGAATGTTAAGGGGGACTGTCAAAGGCCTCACTGAAGTCCAGATAGGAAACATAAGTGGCGCTTCCCTTGTCTGCTGATGAGTATTGCTGGCTGTATGTTGCTAGGGCAGATTTGTAAAATACGTTTTCTTTTGTTCATCTGCACTTACTGTGCAGTATAAATCAGGAAGGTGTTATCATAAATTTTTCTCTCTCTTGGCAGGCCACCATTTCAAAGCTCATAAGGCTGTTCTTGCTGCCTGTAGCCAGTTCTTCTACAGATTCTTCCAAGATTTCACTCAGGAGCCATTGGTGGAGATTGAAGGTAATCTGATTACAGTCAATTAAAGCTTTCAGAGTTGTCTACTGGAGCTGGTAATTAACGTAGTATCCTTAATATAGGCTGACATCCACGCCTGATGATATCAGTTAATTTTTAAGGTTTCAGCTCATGAGTTGCTCTGAGGTAGCTGTTGCCACTGGAAAAAGCTTCCCTTTAAATACAATTATGAAGACAAAGAACAGTCATGAATTAAACATTTTGGAATGGAGAGTCAGAGATCCTGAGTTGTTGGGTTTTTTTTGTGTGCTTTTTTTTCCCCAGTATGTGCTTAATGAGACCACAGTTCCTGTAACTTTTTAGGACATACAGCCTGGCCTTTTGCTTGATAAAAGCCATTCCCTTCGTAGAAAAGGCTCCCAGTGATGGCTAGTGGTGGATGCCTTAGTTGTAGTGCAAGAACAGGCCAGACACGGAGCACTACTTCCCTTGCAGGCAGGGAGCAATTTCATGAAGCCATCCTTATATTTCTAGTAACTTGTTGGTCAGAAGTCATCTGAGAGAGAGATTATTTTTTTGTGTATATATACACAAATATAACTGATTTATTTAATTGATTGCATAAAGAGGTCTTTATTCATCTTATTTTTCCCATGCTTTTATCTTTGCCATGCTATTATTCTGTAGTTGTTTCAAATGTCCATGTTTCTGTACCAGACTTGTTATTCCAAAATGACACCATCATGGTATCAGTTTATGAAACTGGCAGCTAGAGAATTGTGAGCAAAATTCTGAGCAGGCAAGTGTGCAAGATTCATAAGATAAAGGCTTTGGTAATTTGCTTTTCTTTTTCTTTAACAGGTGTAAGTAACATGGCGTTTCGTCACCTAATAGAATTCACCTATACAGCAAAACTAATGGTCCAAGGTGAGGAAGAAGCAAATGATGTTTGGAAAGCAGCTGAATATCTACAGATGTTAGAAGCAATCAAAGCTCTTGAAATCAGGTAAATATGTAAACTTCTTTCTCTTAAAACACTGAAATTTAGTCTTAAGAGTCTTCTTACTAGAGCCATCTGCTAGTATTTTGAAGTGCTGTTCCTTGTCAGAGAACCTCTAAGAAGGCTCAGAGAACCTGCTTCTTGTGTGGGGCCCTGCCCTCTTCTACAATAACTGGGTCAGTATTATATACCTAACTTAGCTTCTTCGATTTGCCAAAACTTAGTCTGCCCATGTCACTGCACAATAACATGCATCAGTATCTTTCAGACTTCTGGATAATTCTCAGGCTGGTGATTTGCTCACACAACTTCATCACCTGCTCAGAAAGTTCATTGAGCTGGGTGCACTTTAAGCCGTGACACACCCTTCTGCCCTTGGGCCCTGGAAGGACTTACAGGTTCTGAAGTTCGTCACAACCAAAGGCTCTGTCCCTCCTTGGGAGCTCTGTCTAGATGCATATGTCAGCCCAGAACAGCTGTGGCCCTCCATCTTGTGTTTGTGCCTGAGCTCAACCATTGCAGCTGGTGGTCACCATGTTTGTTTCAACAGAGCACAGCTCCCTGCTGTTCTCTGAAGGCTGCTGCCCACCCTTCTGCATGAACTGCCCTGCAAACTGCTTTGCCCTTTTTGCCCACTCTGGTAGTCAGTGCTTCTTGTTATTTGCCCTGGGGTCTCCTCAGTTTCAGGTCTGCCTTCTCACACCATGATCTGCTGCTCTGCTGCAGAACACATCTGTACCAGAGCTGACTGCTTAAAGTCCAGGATACATTTGGCTATCTGGGCTGCAGATGCACACTGCTGCGTCATGTCCAGCTTTTTGTTCACCAGGATCCCAAGTCCTCTGCAGGGCTGCTCTCAAGAGTACTTGGTTTACGATCCTGGAACTCCTTGCAGTAATATGCAAAGAAACTTGTCTCTAGAATTTCTAGACTTCAGAAATCCACAACAGATAAGTTTATATGTGCTGTATTCCTGTATCTGAATACTGTAAGGTGTTATTTGATAAGCTATATCCTGCATTGTGTCATTAGCTGCATATTTCTGACACATGACATGCAGGAATAAAAACGTTGGAAGGGAAGCCTTATCTATTACTAGGAAAGCTAAAAGCTATAGGTACTAGATTTCATGAAAGAATTCATCAGACTGCAGAGGAAGGCAAAAGCATTAGATTAATCTTATCAATCTGATTTGAGATGATATCTGCCCATTTTCTTATCTGAAAATCTGGGATTAAAACTTCAGTGCTGTGGGTAATCTTGTAAGTCAGACTCTAAAAGAATCTCACTCATTTCTGTCTGAGGTTGGCATGGGATGGTATTCCTGACATCTTGGACAAAGAACATTGTATGTATGTGTGATGCAGGGAAAAGAGAAACAGAACTGGCCAGTAAGACCAGAAACTTAAATGAGAATATTCTTTACACCTCTCACTGCCTTCTCCATTTTTTTTTCCTCTGCTGTTACCTTGTGTTCTTTCCTGAAGTACAAGATATTAGCAATGATCATTGTGTAGAGTTTCAGTGTTTTCTAACTTAAAAGTGCCGCAGGCAATAGCATACTCTCCAGAGCTTAAGAGATCAATAACATAGAAAGAACTTGGATCTTATTTCTGATAACAAAAAGGTACAAAATTTCACAAGTTTCTCTGATAGCTTATGCCATTAGGCTAACTGGTCTTTCTTACTGATGTGTTTCATAGTATTCAAGCAGAGCTCTGTAAAACACTTGACTGTGGTAACCTTATGTAAAAAGCTCAACAGCATTTTACAGCTCTAAGGAGCACAGTATAAGGAGAAAACCTGATACAATGCACTCATGTTATGTGGTCAACCATCATTCAGCGTCATTGAGAAGCACCTAGAAGGCGTTTAATGCAGAAGCTTGGTATCAGGCAGGAGGTGTGGTGTACGTGCTTGTGGATCTTAACCATGTTCATGCATCTGCTTTGCAGGAACAAAGAAAATGCGTCACCTTTAGAATCAAATCAAACTGAAGGTAAAACTAAACTGAAAAAGAGGAAGATAGCTGAAACATCTAATGTTATCACAGAATCACTACCGTCTGCAGAATCAGACCCTGTTGAAATTGAAGTTGAGATTGCAGAGGGAACAATTGAAGTAGAAGAAGATAGCATCGAGACACTTGAGGAAGTAGCTTCTGCAGAGCAGTCCATAAAGTACATACAGACAACGGGTACATCTGATGAATCTGCTTTGGCCCTTTTGGCAGATATCACTAGCAAGTATCGTCAGGGAGAGCGAAAATGCCAGATCCAAGAAAAAGTTGACAGTGCAGCTGATCCTTCATGCAAACAGGTAGAAGGTATTGAAATTGTGGAACTTCAACTGTCACACGTGAACAATTTATTCCACTGTGAGAAATGTAACCGTTCATTTAAATTGTTTTACCATTTTAAGGAACACATGAAAACACACTCTACTGAGAGTTACAAGTGTGACATATGCAATAAAAGGTACCTACGAGAGAATGCTCTGAAACAGCACCTCACCTGTTACCACCTTGATGAAGGTGGTGCCCCTAAGAAGCAAAGACCTGGCAAAAAAATACATATATGCCAGTACTGTGATAAGCAGTTTGACCACTTTGGACATTTTAAAGAGCACCTCCGGAAGCACACAGGTAAGAACACTGCTGTAGTCATGTAGTTGCGGCTTTGGCTCCAGCACTTTGTGTTTCTTCTTATTTTGAGGAAGCTGAGAATATGATGAAGAGAGCACATGAGTGCTGGAGATATTGGTCATCTAGTTAACACTGAAATCAAAGAATCGTAGAATTATATTTATGATTCTGTGCTGATCGTGGTGTTTTTTTTTCTGAGGAATGAGATTTTTTTTTAATTATTCAAAATACAGACCCAAAGCATAAAGACCTAATGAAGCTTCTTGAGTGTATTAAACATTGTTATTAATGATTTTGTGAGGCATATGTACTTCTTTGAAAGTACTAAACTGAGTAGCTGCTTTTATTTTTACAATTCTACTGATATATTCTTCCGCTCAGATAGTATCCAAACTTTGAGCATGTCAGTGTGAAATATTCTGCAATTACAGTTTTGTCATCTGCAGTTGGATTTTGTTTGTTAATTAAACATTTTTACTGTTGGTAAAAGTGATGGCAGTACTCTTGTTGTAAAGTCTACCTTTTTGAAATCTGAATAATGTCTTCTGACTACAAGGATGACTTATGCTCCTTCTTTCTTCCGTATAGCATGGGAGATTAACATACTACTTCATGTCATTGAAATGTCAGAGTGGATATTAAGCATTATGTAGATAACTCTTTGAATGTAAACTCATCTTCCAGATGAGTTTGTTTAATATGTCACTTAGAATTTGATGGAGGGCAGCAGTTGTATTTCTTCACATTCTGTTGTTGCAAAAGCCTTTTATCTGGAACTTCAAAGCTATGTATGGGACACCTGAATCTTACCTATGACATTCTATTTAGTCTACTCCCAGTAACCCCTTAAATTATACATTTGTAGAAAGTTCTTTGAAAATTCATATTTCCTATAAGGTAGGAACTGTTTCTTCAATATGACTAAACTACTACAGGCTGTATAACAAAGGTATTTTCAGATTAACAGTAACTTAAATATTTCCTTCAGGTGGTAGCAGATGTGGCAGGATTTCAGGACAAAGCAATTTAGCAGAGAACTCAAGCAATACAGAAATCTTTATCAACACTTATTGCCACAACTATAACACACAGAATGTAATTACTTCTGGTTAAATGTTTTGGAAGTATTGACCTTAAAAATCACATCTTATTATACCACTTAACTGTAGTCTCCTAAGGGAAAAATCGTGCTTATGCAAAAGGCATTCTAAACTGGATTCTGTATGGAACTGGTTGAATATCATATACAATGAAATTAAATGTTCAGGGAGAAAGTGTCCTACAAATTTCCCCATCCTGGTGCTTTTCATATTGCAGCACCAGCAATAACATTCAGGTAGCAGGTGCAGAAGAAATAAGATATTTATTAATTTTGTTAATTCTAGTGTAGGAATTTGACATTAACAAAAGCTGTTCTCATCTTAGTAAAAGAAAGGTCAGCCATGGTGCTTTTCTCTAACACACACATACACTGCTTGGAGAATTCTCTTAAAAAATAAAAAAAACCCTCAAGATTGATCTGCATGTCACAAACCTCTGGAAGTACTGATAAAGTCACCTCCGGAATTCATAAACATAGAAATTTTCTTGGTGTGGTGTAATGATTTTTTTTCCCCCTCTGTGAGAATGAATGAGATTTCACTTGCCAGTCAAAAGTAACTCTCAGGACAGAAGTTCTGCAAGGTTGCATATACATGACATTGTAAGGGTTGTAAAGGCAAAGAGATCAGCACACACAAGGAGGTGTTACAAAAATAAGGAAAATGAATGCTCACCCATCTCCAAAGATCTAGGCTCAAACTCCACCGAGGATGGATCTCTAACAAGAGATTATTCCTCAGTGGTGTTCAGCCCTTAAATGAGGTCTAAGAGAATTGCCTTCCTCTATGCTGACAGGGTCTTTCCTTCAGGTACTCATTCAGTGGTTCAGGCTGTGGCTCAGCAGTTCCCATACAGATATATATCAATTGAAGTCAGTAGATGTAATTTGACTTTAACAAGAAGGGCAATTTCTTCATACAGAAGTCAGTCCTAGAGAGCTGCCACTCTCAATATGCTTGTCTAATCCTGGGATTTTGCAAAGCTTATATCCCCAAGCTGAAAGAGAGAGAAGAACTTCTGCTTGCTTTGATTTTACTGAGAATTCTGTCTGTTGAATATTTCTCAAAGTTAAACATCTAGTTTTTATAGTTTTTTGTTTTGTTTTGTTTTGTTTTTAACTTTAGTGCTCATGAGTGAAGATGGAAGTGGAGGAGTTTCCCGTGCTCCCCACTATCCCTCTGCAGAACAGCTTGGGTTGTGGTGCTGATTGGCACTGTGCAGTCATTCACCTTGGCTCTTGGATATTGCCACTGTTATCACTGAATTGTCACTCATTTGTACATTTGTCAGAATGTGTTGGAGATTACTGCGAAATTTAAGTAAAAGTGGAATAAATCTGCCCGTGGCTGGGCAGTGGCTTGCAGCAAGGAACTATTTAAATGTGGCCAGATCACAGACCAAGTGTAATTCTGTGCTGTGAGTTTTATGCTGTTCTGTCATCTTCTTGGCTTATCCATGTGTGTGGCTGCTTGTGTGAAGTCTGTGATCTTTGGTGTGGCAGACTGATGGCAGTCAGCACGCTCTGCATTACTTACACGATACACTCCAAAAACGTAGCATTTTGTAATCATTACAGGGATTTTACTTTTTCTGTAGTCCCCAGCTGCGTGAGCTAGAATTACAGGCTACTTCTAGATTTCTGTTGTAAAGCTATGTAGGCGTTTCTTTGTTTCTTTATTTCCAAAGTTACAGATTTGTTGGCTTTCTCCCCCAGTTGGTGTTGATGACCTTTCTCAAACTGCAGGCTTTTAAACTTATTTTAGCTAACACAGGTTCTTACGTTCTCCGAAATGCCTCAGCCTCATTAACTAGTTTGTTTCTGTAGTTACATCGATGCCAGCTTAATCAGCAGACCTGGAGAAGAAGCATACTGTTCCTGATTTTTAATGCTTTCATTTCCTTGAACTTCATTGCGTTTGCGCATGATGAAGTTAGTAAACATAGCACTTGTTTGTTGCTGCTTGATGGCAGAAATAGCAATATACTACTTTTGATGGAGAAGAGCAAACCAGACCTGTTTTCAGCTCTTCCTGCTGCTTTTAGCTGGCTTCCCAGCAGAAAATGCTCCTGGTTTTTGATACTGGATTGGAAACAAAGTGACCAAAGAGAAAGGAATTTTTATCTCACTTGTTCTGTCTATGTCCTCCTCTGATTTCTCTTGTTTCCCTTCTTTTTTCCTTTTCTTTTTAAAGCTGATCCATTGTTATTTGATGAATGATTTCCTGCCTGCTTCAGCTGTTAATGTTGTTAAAAATACAACCTCATGGATTGTTGTTTTTTTTTAATAACTCCTTTAATATGTCAGTATAATTTCTAACACTGAGTCAAATATTGGTGAAAAGACAGAAATAGCTGCTATTTCATTAAGATATTTTGACAGAAAAGCAGTCTCTTTCATATAAAGCTAAGATGTGCTTTAAACAGTACCAGCAATTATGTTGGGTTTTTTCTAAACGAAAGTCACAATTTCACCTTAGGCTTTTGCCCTTTTATTTACATAAGCAAAGTTTACACGGAAAGTCTTTCACTTATTCTTTAGAGTAGTCTAGTTGGCCAAGTCTCCACAGCATATTTATCATTTTCTGCGAAAGTGAGAGAAAAAGGGAAGGCTGACAGAGGACTGGTTGTTTCTATTCACTTATAATTCTTTGTATCTGCCTTCATAGGTGAAAAACCATTTGAATGTCCAAACTGCCACGAACGTTTCGCCAGGAATAGCACACTCAAATGTCACTTGACAGCCTGTCAGTCTGGAGCTGGAGCCAAAAAGGGAAGGAAGAAGCTGTATGAATGTCAGGTGGGTAATGAGTGTTGCAGAGTCTGAGGCTGAACATCTCCATCCTGTACTGGGAGTGTGGGTGTACTAAGCAGGGAAGGCAATGGGAGTAGGCTTATGTCAACAAGAACTACTTTAATAACAATAAATATAAGAATCACGTTCAACAACATGCAGATAAATTCTTATATCTAGATAGTTCTCTTTAAAATGCATACGATGTTTCATAGCATTTTCTTCATATTTCTGCAATCTTTTCAAGGTTCTTGACACAAAGAACGAGCCCTTTCCCACTTGTGTGCATGCTTCACCTAAGTCCAAAATACAAAGTACTATCTCATTTCTTATTTTATTATTTTTCTGTTTGATACTCAGTCTGTTGACTTTATCTGTAAAGTCATCAACCCATAGTATATTTTAAGCAAATACAAAAGCTGTAGAAAGATACCGGAGGTAATTGGTCACTCTGTAATTAATGTTTGAAAAGTCGTTGAGAAGAATGATAAGTAACTTTTTGAGAATCAGCTTTTTAGAAGCTAGAAAATATGAGAACTGAGGTTGGTTGTAGAAGTTTTATTGTTGTTTTTTTGTTTGTTTGTTTGTTTGTTTTGGCATTTTGCTGTTCCAGTGCTGCTCCAATCTCAAATAAGAATACAGTTCCCTTCCACACACACTTAAGGCTCTCACCCTATTCTGTTGACAGAAATGCAGTGGTTTGAAATTAGATGTGGTTTTGTGGTGAAGAAAACTGTTGGACATGGGTTTTATTTGTTACAAAAGAAATAGATCTTATTTACAGAAAGCAGTGAATATTCGAGGAGATGAACAAATGAATTATGTGTCTTTCTTAGACATCAATTAATTGGAAGTTCTGCTATGTTGTCCTCTCACAGATGTTGTGAATGTGAATTTAGTGTTACTTCATCCTACAATGGGTACAGGAGTTCCTGAATACATTTTTTCTTGAATTATCTCTTTAGAATTAAATTTTGACACTGTCCAATAAATAAAATCTTGTCTCAATCTCCAATAAATAAAATCTTGAAGAAAGGAAAAGCCAAAAGTGCACTCATATGATGAACACTTCTGATACTTTTCAGTGTATGTCTTGAGGTGTGAATTAGGCCAGCAGGTAGTGCTTGGGCATTACTGATAGTTACTCCCTTCATGTGTGACTAAGTAATGTTGAGTGCTTATTTATATATTTATTATGTTACATGTGGTACAGCTTCTTTCTTTCTAAAGCATGAGCTCAGGGGAAGAAATTATAGCACTAACATCACAAATCAGATCTAATACACAAACCTGTTTCTTGAGTTATCCGTTCAGATGTTCCATCACCCTTCTGTGCGCTTGCTGAAAATTAAGAGGAGAAGGAAGATTCTGTTTCAGAAATACTTGCCGACAGTAAAGAAGTGTTGAAACATGCTCTTTGCTTCTTTCTGCAGCTGAGAATGCTTGAATGGACAAAGATTCCAGAGCCTGTTTCTTTACAGGCATCTTCAACTGTTCTCTCTCTGGCGCCTCACTCATTTCTGCTGTGTCTTCTAGTATCATTTTCAGGATACTTTTCTCTGTGCCACATGAAGGGAAGGAAGTACGCTCAAGAGCTCTGTGAAAATAACACGTCTGCAGCCTAGGTGATACTTTTAGCTGGACAAGACTAACATGGATGCAGTTTTAAGAGATTTTCATCTACAGAGATTTTTTTTTTTGAAATTACGAAATGCAAGAGTTTAGTCTAGCTAGTTAAACCTCACAGTGCTGTGATCAAAATTGGCTAGAAGTCCAGCATCTAGAACTTCACTAAGACTTACTGCCCAGAATTCTAGTACCAGACATTTCTGGCACATGCTTCTTTATGTAAATTTCACAGAGTTTAAATACGCAAAATTTTAAGTGCTGTACTGACTGATAAATTGGTACCAACTCAAAATTACATGCTTCTTAATAATAAATAGCTAGTCTGTTAATCTGAAGCTGACTTCTAAGCTTTTACTTTTAACATGTGTTTTTTTTCTTTTAATTTGTGTCTCAAGAAGCTACACTGTGAAGCCGTGGACTGAAATAGACATTATACTTTGACATGTCTCTTTCGGTACCGTTTTACTCACTCTTGTCTTTTGTTTCAGGTTTGTAACAGTGTGTTTAACAGCTGGGATCAGTTTAAAGATCACTTGGTAATCCACACCGGCGACAAACCTAACCACTGTACTTTGTGTGATCTGTGGTTTATGCAAGGCAGTGAGCTGAGAAGGCATCTAAAAGACATGCATAATATTTCAGAACGACTAGTGACCGAAGAGGTTCTCCCAGTGGAAGCTGTGGAAGGCGAACCAGTAACATCAATGACTATAATAGAACAAGTGGAGCAAGTTCATGTCCTACCAGTAATTCAGGTACAAGTGGATCCTGCACAGGTAACTGTGGAACAGATGCACCAGGATCTCATACAGGACAATCAAGTGAAAGGCACTCAGATGGATGAACTGCAAGAACAGGTGCAAATAAGTTACCTGGAAGTTGAGCACATTCAAACTGAACAAGGTGCTGAAGTTCACGTGGAGCAGTTGCACGTTGAGCATGTAAATCAAATACAGATGGAAGAAGTACAGGCAGAACTTATAGATGGCACTGATCTCGAACAAGTAGAATACGAAAGTGTTGACCAAGGAGAGCCAGGAGGAAAGGAAGCTAGTCACACAGATGATGCAGGTAAGGAAGTTCGTGAGCAGGCTGAAGACTTAAAAACTCAACAGTTAGTGGATATAAAAAATGCAAAGGTGGACAACTAGGACAATAAACCACACTGTGCAGGTTTAGGATAATAATACCAAATTATTTTTTGTTAACTTTTACGCTGATTTTTGAACTGTCTGTGGTCGTCTTTCAAATATGCTGTCCTTTGGAAGCTGGACAAGTGGACCAAAGTTAGCGTTCCTCATATACAAATGAATTTCTGTCATACATGAAAAATAAGTCATTCAGGTAATACCACAGAACATAAACTGCCTCAAGAATGGGCAGCTTTGCAAGAATTTTAACAATGAATCGCTTGTATTACTGTTATACCATCACTGGGTATATGTAAGAGTAACTTCACCTCTTCTTGCCGTAGAAGCAAACTGTTGTTCTAGATTTGCAGGGTGCCAGTGACAGAAGAATTAGTAGAATCTGGTGGCTTCTCATACAGACGATCCATCAGGTGCCTCTGAGTTTTCTGGGAAGACTGCTTGCCATCCACCCACAGTGTTCTATCTAGCACCAGTCCCTGCATTTCTTTATATCAAGCTGGAACTTCTGAACTTTTGTTCTGGGCAAAAACCATTTTTGCTGGAGATCTCGGAGCACAAAAATTCTGTGCCTTTTCAACACTGACTGGTGGAATTTCCACAAAGCCCTTGAAGTGTTTGGGAACCTAGTTCAGTAAAAGGCAATGTAGGTAATGTTATAATGCTTTATATTTTTGCTTGAAATCATCATCTACTGATTTTTTTTTATTTTTTTGCATTAAACTTATTATGAGGAGTGTTGGGGGAGGAACCAAATAATATGGGGATAATAGAACACTCTAAAAGGGACAGTTATAACAGGAAAAGCTCATCAGAGCCTGTGTTAAACATGAGCTGGGGGAAAGCTACCAGTAGACTTCCCTTTTATAAATATTCATTTTTGAAATTGAATATGTTTAAACAAACTTGTCTATACAGTATCAGATTCTTGATGGCTTAGTTTTCTTGAAATGAAGTTCTGACACTTGACACAAAGACATTGTGCTAAAAATAAAAATAAAAAGCCATAGGTATGAGTGCTAAACTGGGGATCGAAAAGGAGGAGTATAAGCATCTTACTCAATATTACACAGTAAAACCAACCATGAAACGTTGCACTATTTATCACATCCGATAAAGCAGGAGCAGTGGAGTGACTGGCAATTACAGTGTCAGATCTCAGTGTTAACAATCAATCTCATTACAATAATGGGCTATTAATTTAATTTAAAAAGTTATGTTTGTTTAGTAAGTATTTGTCTAGTTCTGTGTTCAGCCGTG
The DNA here is from genome assembly GCF_038088225.1 of Cyrtonyx montezumae. Classification (NCBI taxonomy): domain Eukaryota; kingdom Metazoa; phylum Chordata; class Aves; order Galliformes; family Odontophoridae; genus Cyrtonyx; species Cyrtonyx montezumae. The sequence continues at coordinate 10,320,843 of NW_027071992.1, read as the reverse complement.
TAGGGACTCCTAATTCTCAACTACTGCCTTGAGATTAGAGTTCCATGCTTCTGAAGAACTTTCTTTGCAAAACGTTAAGTGAATGGCTTTCAGAGGAAGTTCTCTAATGCACTTAGTAATCCTGTAGCTCTTAGTTAAAAACAAGCTTTTCAATTCTGACTTCTCCAAAGGCAGGATTATTTCCTGAAAATTGTGCTTTTATTTAGTGTCATTCAAAATGATGGTTGTGTTTTATCTTATCCATTGAGAAACTGTTGCAAAATAAACATGGGTCTCAATTAAAATTCCCAACGATTTGATTAATGTAACTTGCTTCTTTATCTCGGCTTGTGGCGTGAATGGACGAGTGTATGCAAAATAATGCTGATCAGAATAAAGCAGTAGGGTCTGTAAAGGAGGGAGGGAACGAACAGAAACACACGAGGCATGGCTGGATTTTGCAGTGTGAACACGAAAACAGACTGCGGATAGGAGCAGAATTCTGGATTTATTTGCAATATCCACTAGAAGCCAAAACTTTCTGAAAGTAGGACAGGGGGAAGGAAAAGGAGGGATGGATAGTTTGAGAGCTGCTGAATTATTCAGACGCCATAAGAAAGGATTAGCTGCTGTTTTGGAAAGCAGTTTTCCCAAGCTGAAGGCTCATGGGGTTACAGTCTGATGTCATTCCTTCGCAGAGCAGTTACTGGAGTAGGATTTGCATCCCCTGCTCTGTTTTATCTGCCTGGGCAGAACTTGCAGCCAGCTTGTGCAGGATACGGAACTGCCCCTGGAATGTTGTTATTTGCTATTATGTCAAAGCTTCGATATTGCGTTTATTAAAAGAAAAATATTTCGTCTGATTGTTACGTTTTGTCTGTCAGCTTTTGTATTCTGTTCTCCTTCCCCAACCGGAGCCTTGCCATCTATAAGACATTTCTGCGTGAGCCCGCCTCCCGGTCCTTTCAAAGGCTGAGAGCTGCCTGCTGCAGGCGGGCGGGGCGCCCTCGCTGCGAGGGGCGGGAAATGGCGAGCCGCCTGACGGGAGGAAATGGCGGCGGCGGCGCCGGGACCGGGCGCGTGCTCTGGTGTGGTGCTGGTGCCGTGACCGCCGTGTGCTCGTACAGCGGCAGGGCGGCAGGCCCGGCGGCTGCCAGGCACGGGCAGCGGGCGTCGCTGGTAGTTCACGGGTGCAAGTTGCTGAGTCTGTGCCTCCTGTTTATTTCCATGGGAACTGCAACAGCAACAAAGAGCACAGCCATGCTGTTTGACAGAGCAAATTCTCGGCTGCAAAACGCTGTTTTCTAAACTGCCAGCTGTGCGTTTTCACCAGCCACAAACAGGAGCCGCGTGCCAATAACATAACAATCTGCAGCAGCGGAGGTGAAACTGTCACTGACACGCACCGCCCACCGCCTCACGTTGCTCACCTCCACTGGCTGGGCTCCATAAACGTTCAGCATCAGTGACCACCAGTGTGCGACATTCTTTCATCAGTGATGCACATCGGCACTGTTGTTCCATGCACACCCCTACATCAGACACCATTTTGTCAGTGCCCCTCTGCTGCCAGCTGTCATAGGACAAGAAGATGTAACAGGAGATGCGCGGGAAGGTTCAGCCCCGACTGCCAGATTGCCAACATCCACCTCTGATGGTGTGGGCAGCATCCTGAAGCGGGGAGCATTACTTTCAGAGCAGCCTTTGTAGTTTTGGGACTGCCTCTGTTAGAGTTGTGGGCTGGTGCTGAAGCTGGCTCCTCGGAATTAGATTTGCTGATGTTGTGATGGCTGTGCTTGGATTGTGCCCTCCACAGCTATGGAGGAAAATACCTGTCATAAACATGCTTGTTTTCAGGGAGAAAAGGGTGTGCAAGTATTAAAAAAAAAAAAGGAATAAAAGCAAGTATTGTTCTATCAAAATGTGTCCTTGTATCATCATTCCTACTGCATCTCTGCTAATAACATTGCCAACAAGAAGACTTTTTTCTGTACATTCTGCCATTTCTTTATAACATTTTTTCCTTGCACTGTGTAATGTTTTCTCAGACATAAAACAGTTACCCAGGGAAAGCAATCCCATGGCTGTCAGAGAGAGAGAGAATAGTTGTGTTCCATTTATTTTTCTTGGTCATTAAATGTTATCATCCATCCTGAAGTGTCTCTTTTCTGACGTGTGCCACAAATAATCCTGCATGTACTGATTTTTACCCTTACACTTTCTCGTTGAGGATATTTTGAGATTGCTGCCTTAAAGATTGCAGCTTCTGAGGTATTTCAGTAAATGTTCTGAAGTTATGAAGTCCTTTGCTTTGTCCTACAAAAATAATCAGTGACATTGTAAACTCATGCAGCAGATCTCCAAGCAGGTTCCTCATTACTACAAGTATACGTAACTTATTGTAATACTTTTTGATGTGTCAGTTCTTTTTTGCAAGCAATTAAGTGGTGTTGGAAAAGAATTTGTCCTTGTAGCATATCAACACTGTGATGAACTGATCAGCTAGACGCGTGCTAAAAAGGATTTTACTTTGGTCCCTGAAGGAAATTCTTTGTTGGATTTTCTGTCCTTCATCACTGGGGGAATCAGAGGCTCTTTGGAGCAAGGGAGTGCAAGTTCCCCCTCTTTGAGACAGAGCACTGACCTGAGCAGATGCATCACACCTGCTGTAGCACTTTGCCTATGGGAAGTGCAGATAAGAAGTCACTGCAAGATACATGTACAAAATGTGCTCTTTGGCAATGATTTCAGTTGGGTTCCTTTTTTTTTTTTCCCCCTTCTTTTTGGCTTTCTTTTGGAGGTGAAGTTACACTGGGGTGGGGAAAATAACAAGAGGGCAGATGAATTTGAACCATGCTGACAAGAGATTAATTACCTTCCCATGGATGGAGGGAAACACACAGCTCTCACATGGGCAGTGCTGGCCTCCAGTGTTATTCCTGAATGCTCAGTTGTGCTGTGAAGTGGGCTGGAGCTGCGCTCCTGAGCTCTTCTGTGTGTTTGGGAAAGCATGATGTCTGCAGGTAGTACCCCATTCCTCTAGGACCCTGGGCAAATGTTAACCAAGCGCGGCCTCTGACTGCTCCTTAAAATGGGTAACTGGCTTTCATTTTCCATTTTCTATCCTTTGTTCTTTATCGTAGTGGCACAAAATGATTCTGCAAGCAGGCAGCAGTGGAACTGGAAGGTACTGTCTAGCTCTTTGCTTTCTTTCATGCAGCATGAAACCAAAGAGCTTTCTCTCCATAGCAGGGGAAACAAGATATTGAGAAGATAACCTTGAAACAGGCTCAACATGTCTCCTGATAGCTTAAAATATGAGAGAACTCCACATAATGTAAGAAGCATGGAATAACAGTCACTTTATTAAATCTGTAACATAAGCACTTATTTGCACACTCCATACCCTTGGATATGAGCTGGAAAATGCAAACTTTTTTGAGATATTCCAGATACCATCAAGGGGTATTTCACTGTCCCCAGAATTTGTTCGTGACCCAACCCAATATCTTGTGAGTACAGTTGAGAGTTAGTATTCTAAACTGTAGAGAGTAAGAGATTACACCAGTGTGGATCTCTGCAATAATATAACTGTGAGTATATCTGTCCTGGTGAAAAATCTTGTTAATGCTCATGGAGACAGATCTGCTCAGGGAGGATTAGTAGGATACATTTTCTGCTGGTTGTCATGACAACCATAAATCCATGCAGCTGTACAGCAGCATGCTAATCCGTCAAGATTAGTCCAGTTTCCAAATTAGATCATCAATACTGAGCTCTAGATAACAGCTGGTTCCAATGGTCTTCATTCCCTTCTATCAAATGAGCCAGAGTCAAAGTGACACACATGCAGTCCTCTAGGAGAGATGCAGCTATAAGGCAGGGAGCAATCTGTTGCTGCAACAGAAGTATCCGAGTTGACTCACTGTCCAAAGCCTGCAATTGACAGATGTTTACAATAAATATTTGTTCTCTAAGTCATTATGTCATCTATGATTTAGAGATTGGATCAGAAGTCTTTAATCCCTTATTAAGATAAACTGCACAACAGGTACTGATGCTGTCATGATTTCTGGAGTGCAAAATAAATAAGTATTTACTCTGAAGGAAATAAGAAAACTTGAGTATTCCCTGCAAAGCAAATAGAGCATCCTTGGAAACTGATCTGGCACTGAAGAGTTTAGAGTTACCCTAGTTTGAATTGATCTTCAGTTACATTACCCTCATTTGTCATTCTGAAATTAATGCAGTATCAGTTCCAGAGTTTTTGCTATAGTTCACTGTGATATACATGTGGTTTCTTGACAGCGTTTGTGTTAATCTACTGCGTAGGCAGGTAACCAGGTGCAGCTCATATGCACATGGTAACTTGGTAGAGACACTGCATTTATGTGAAATGGCAATGCTCTCCTTGCCAGCAGGTCCATGTGTAAAGCTGTTTTCTGTACAGCACCCTTAAAATAATTTTTTTTTTTCTGAGTTTGGCAGGAAGTTATTGCCCTGGTTCTTATCCTATCACTGCACTCCCTGTAAAAGAGTCCCTTTCCATCTGTCCTGAAGCCCCACTAACTGGAAGGCCACAATTGAGGTCTCCCCTCAGCCCCCTCTTCCCCAGGCTGAACAAGCACAGCTCCCTCAGCCTTTCTCCAATGGAGAGGTGCTCCAGCACTCTGATCATCTTCTTGGTCCTTCTCTGGACCCACTTAAACAGCTCCACATCTCTCTTTTGCTGGGGTCCCCAGATCTGGATGCAGAACTTCAGGTGAGGCCTCACAAGGGGAGAACAGAGGGGGTCAGTCCCCTCCATCTTCCTGCTGGCTGCCTGTTTTCTGATACAGATCAGGATACAGTTGGCCTCTCAGGCGGCAAGCACATGTCCAGCTTTTTGTCCTTGTGAACCCGTAAGTCCTCCTCTGCAGCACTGCTCTCAATCCATTTTCTGCCCATCCTGTATTCATGTCTGGGATTGCTCTGACCTCAGTGCCTCATTCATGTCTGGGATTGCTCTGATTTCAGTGCCTCACCTCATTAGGTTCATGTGGGCCCACTTCTCAAGTCTGTCTAGGTACTTCTGAAGGGCAACCCTTCTTTCTGTCTTATCAACTGCACCATGGAGCCTGATATCATATGCAGACTTCCTGAAGTCCACTCAACCGCTCTGTCTGTGTTGCTGATAGTGATGTTAAATAACAAGTCCCAGTATCAGTCCCTGAGGAGCATCACTCATATGCTGGTATCCACCCAGGTGGATGGTACAGCTGAGCTGTAAGGGACAACAAGTTTCCATTAGATTCACAGTTGGCATCTTGTTTACATGCAGGTACATTGCACAGCTACACTACCACCTTAAACACAACCATTGCAAACCTCTGTGGCTGTATTTATTGTATTCTCTTGCTTGGGAGGAGCCAATCCCTATGGGCTCCCTTTACCTGTGCTCCTGTGGTGAGGAGAGATCACATCTGCATTCTTGGCCTTAAATATGATTTGGCAATCATATTTATCACTGGAATAGTATTTAAGTAGGTGTCACCTATAGGCCAAGGAAGACACATGGAGAGCACTCCTTAGGCCAGGGATGTTCATGGCATCTTGAAAAATGCTCAGATTTTAGCAGGACTGTATTTAAACATAAAATTAAAAAAAAAAAAGCATTCTAGAATTATTATAATGTAAAGAGTGCACTCTTCTGCAGTATACAAATGACTGATTTTTGTCTTAATTTGAAGAGTAATCAATCAGTTCCATTTGGAGGAGGAGATTTCTCTTGACAGCAGTTCAGTGGTAATCAACTTCCTGCGTCAGTAATGAAAATTTTTTAAAATTAGTTTATTTCAAAGTCTTCCTGCTTATTCTTTCTTGTTCCCCATCCCCATGTTCTCTTCTGTCCCAGTCACATTTTGGCTACTCAGTGCCACTGGAAATGGCTAATGTCCTGCTAAGTGGAAAGAGAAGGTGCAGGTTCCTATCAGAATCAGAGTGCTGGAGCAGCAGCACAAGCTGGGTTTGGCCTGATTCCCAGGTGCAGATTGTATCATCCTCTTTAGCGCTCTTGCTCTCTGGTGACCCAGGATTTGATGACCTCCTGAGGATGCATTTGGCAGAAAAAAAGGAAATCTCTGAAGTCAGGAGATACCCAGAACATCTTACACTTCACAGGAAAGTGCAGTCATTGAGTGACATATATTGAATATATGTCAGAAGGGAGTAACCAAAACTTTACAATCTGTGTGGCCAAAGAATTACACAGGAACTGAGGTGTCATTCTTAACGAACATCACATTATCTCACTGGGTACCTTGTGCAGAGCCATCCCCATGAGCCTGATGCTGAGAAACATGTTTTTGACTTTTGTTTCTGTGAGACAATCTGGCACATCTGTCCCATCGAAGAAATGCTATGCGGATTGCACTGCAGTCAGTGGGTGTCAACATGCCTCATCCCACACCATAAAAAACTAGCTTTAATTAGTCGTAAGATTTGCAAGGTGTGCCTACAGGATAGCTATGTGGTTACAGTATTCTCCTGCACCACAGAATTCCTGAACAGGAGAACTTTATTGAGGGTTTCACACATGCACCAACAGTCTGAGTGCTGGCTGCTTTGGTGCTCCAGTAACAAAGCTGCTTCATAGAAGGCCTGATCAGGTTTCTCTTGGTTTCGTTTTGTTTTAAAAAGAATGGAAGTAGGTTTTGTCCAGATGTGGGACAATGTCTTTAAAGAAACTGAATTATTTTTATGAGCTCCATGTAACACACATCTGAGGCAATGTGGGACATCTGCAAAGAATTGGGTGTCTGGGAGCATTCATTGTCTCTTGAAAAACACTGCTATCATTGAAAGCTGAAAGTAGAGCAAACACATTTCTAAACTGCCTTGAGAACAGAGCTGCCCTGGCAGATGTGTTGTTTGAGAAATTGGTTCATTCAGAAAAAAGCCTATCTTGGCAGTGTCCTTGTTTTGTTTTCTTGTTGGCTCCTATCCCACATGCTTCATCTAAGCTGAGGACTTTGTCAATAAAGGTGTTTGCTTGGGTGGTTGAATACCTGAAATGAATTCAGACATGCTGTGCTGCCCACGGTGGCAGCAATATTTAACTGGAAAGCTTTATGATTATTGGCTTTGCAGAGCCACATGTGAAGTGGGAACAGCTGTCTCTGACCTCCACTCCATCCTTCGTCCTCTTCAGGACAGTGAGCAGCCAGCATTGACGCCTGTCAGGAGTGGAAATTCGTGTGTCAGCAGCTGTGGTCAGAGCTTGCATGGGAAGGGGAATGCAGGCCCCGGTTCTCCTGCAGCTTTCCCGAACTTGTGGACTCGTGCGCTTGTGGGGGCTGCCAGTGTCCATGTGACGGGTACATTGCAAGGTGTGGTATGATTCGGATCTCAATGAGTATCAGATAGAAACACAGCATCCAAAGCTGTGGAATAGGGAAAACTGAGTCAGAACCCCTGGTGCCCCACACTCGTGGCTGGCCTATCACTTTGTTTCACTGATGCCTGTTGCTACTGTGGAGAACATGCATTTCTCTAATGTGTTTGTCCTCACAGTGGAAGAGGCTTTCTTCTGTCTTTTTGCTGTTACTATTCAGGACACAAGTGTAGTGCTCTGCAAATATAAGGAGAAATGTTGAGAAAGTCAGGACTAGTTTTGCAGAAAGCACTCTGTGAATACATCTGTGCTTCGTGGCAGTCTGTCTGCCTGTGTGACTGGCAGTCTGTCAGTGCCCATCTACACAGCATGGTGCTGCAGAAGAGTCTGGTTTCTGGCTGCTGCCGTGTGAAGATGACAACCAACTGCTTGCTCTCTTCAAAGTCATTTTCTACCGAGCTTCAGTGGGTAAATACTGATACAATGATTAGCTGTAACATTAGTTCTACAAAAGTTTCATCCTTCACAAGTCCTGCCTGAGGACTCCTTAACATGGTCATGTTTTGCACTGGGATCTCATTTTTGTCTTTGCTTTCTCCTGTTCTCTCAGGAGTGAAAATAACATGATATATGTATGGAATTTCAGTGCTTTGAACACATGATGTCTGCCAGAGCCTCCTGAAATATAAATTTGATATGAACTCTTGATTCTGTTTATATTTGATTGTAAATTTTATCTGTGCTGTCAGAGCTTTCCTGTGTGTTGTGTTAGTTCAGGGACTGGCAAATTTGTTTCAGTACAGAATGGATACAAACATGCTCAAAATAAATCTATATTTAATCTGAATCTTGATATGCAGTTACTAGGTGACCTGGTGACACTGTTTGAAGAACAGTGCCTCTATTTACATTATTTTCCTTTTCTTCCTTCAATTGGTATTCCATAAACAAGAATTAAAAAATCTAAGCTGCTCTAAAATGATAATTGAAAGAAAACTTTTCTGGAACTTGAACATTCCTGTAGGCTGAAGGAAAAGAACTCAGCTTCATTTGACCACGTTAGAAGTCTTGGTATAAATGTTCTGATATTTGTCTCTTTTAATAGTGTTATAGAACTTGCAATTATAGAATCATAGAATTAAGGTGGGAAAAGACCTCCAAGTTCATCCAGTCCAACTGTCTACCTACCACCAATGTTGCCCACTAAACCACGTCCTTAAGTATCACATCTACAGATTTCTTGAACACCTGCAGGGTTGGTGTCTATTAACTTAATAGCGTTTGGATAATATGTGTACATCTAATTCTGTAGCACATCCAAGCAAAATTCTGGAGCTCTCTGTAGAGAGTACAGGGCAATAAGATGTGGGCTTGGTGCTGGCTCTGAGGCTGGAGCAGATTTTCAGCACAGTGGTCTCTAGTTCTGATGTTCAATACTGCCATAATTATTGTGATAAATCACCGTGTCTTTGCCTTTTACCTTAATGGTACTGACAGGTTTGAAAAATCAGTGACAAAAAAGAAAAAAAAAATCTGGAACCAGTAAAAAACAGTGAGAAATGTTTGCTCATGCCTGGCTCGTGACTGAGCGGTTATGAGAATAATCTGTTTGCTATTCTGTTGAGCTCTGTGTGTTGCCACCAGATTAAGTGGTGTGATTAGCTGGATTTAAGGGCTAATTTTATGAGACGATGCAAGAGGCATGCGTTTTCTCTCCGAGCTAGTATTGTGGCACTGAGAAATGCTTCTGCCTTGAAGAAAGATAAATGTAAATATTGTTGATGAGGATTCAGTTCAAGACCAAACTTTGCAGCAGCCAGAATACATTACTGATGTTTACACTAGCAAGCAAAAAAACAAAACGAAACAAAAACAGCACAGTTCTGGCTGAAGACAGAGTTGACTGTTGACATGTCTTATGCGATCAGGCAGATTAGCTTGGTGTTTTGTCTACAGCAAGCAGCCAGCTGGAGAAGTGCTCCTAGCGTACTCTTCAGGAGTCAATAGGTGATGTGTAATACATATCCAGGAGTTTCTGTCTCCTGAAGGGTTTTGGACTCTTAATGTTTGAGCTGGCTATACCCTTCTATACATAGAAACCAACTCACAGTCTCCTGCTGGCTGTAAATACAGCTCTCCATTAGTGCAGAGTATAGTTAAGATTTTAAATTAATTTTTATTTTTCTCAGTATGTTTTCTTGTGAATATGTAATTCCACACATATACACGTATCATTTAAGCAAAATATTCATTCATAAACATCTTGACAAAAATCTCATCTGATAGATTTTATTTATTTCCTTGTTTAATTATAATGATAAATAAATTAAAAAAATGTTCTGCTCAATCAGCCAGCACCTTTGAAGTAGCAGACTCCTATAATATTTTGACTTTGTATATTTTCTTTCTTTTCCTTTTTTTAAAACACCTATTGGTAGGTAGTTCCACTGCTTGTTTTCCTATTGTTTTTCTCCCTTTACAACACAAAACAAAACCAGAGGGTTTTTGTCCCCTTTCATTGAGTTCTGCTGCACTCAGGCAGCTGCTTTTTCTTGTTTTGATAGAGGGGAAGTGTACTAATCAGGTCCAAGACAGTGAATGAAATGGTAGAAGCGCTGTATTACCTATTTTAATACAGATGCCATTTCAGAACCTCAGTCAAATAGGAATATATTATTCTGCATTTGTACTACTGTGCCTCTATTCTTGGATTCTCTTATATATGCTTTTCCACAATTTTCCTGTGGATTTCTTCAGGGAGAAAAGCAAGGGCAGGTGCAGAATTGTACTATCAGCTATATACTTTCACCATACCTTGGATTTTGGATCATGTGTTGTGAATGACAGTTTTGAAAATGTAGAAGTCAGGTGGGTGTGTGCACTGGGGGAACAAATGTTTGCAGGAAATAATTTTTTTAAAGTTGTTCTAGAGCTGGCATTATTCCTAGCTTCCATTTTTACAAGTGTTTCAAAACCTGGTCTCCAGACTTAAGCACAGAAAATGTTAGTTTATTAAAAGGTTAATAAGTATCATCTGCCCTAACTTTTGGAGATGTTTTATACTCCTCTGTGTGGTAAATGTTATGAACTTTTGTATGTCTGTTCAGACGCCACCTGATACATATTTATTGGTTCCAGACATCTTTGGAACACCAGTTCATGTGCTGGTGGAGTTAATTAGAAAAACTAAACAGAAAGAATTGGTTTCCTGATGCTGCTGTCTGCCAAGACTTGAGCTACTCTTTCCTACAGACCCCAACTTTATGTACGTCTTCATTTTGACAAAAATAATCATCTGAGTCACAACGTAGATATACAACTAATCTCAACAAGATTACATAATTAAATTAAATATAGCCAAGTTTATTAACATTAACATTATTTAATTCAAGTCAGAAAAGCTCTGTCTGTTAATGAAGGGTGGAATATTGCATAGTCTTGGGGATTTGAGATGTAGAAACTTTTGCACGTGGCTCTGACAGAGGTTCAGTAGGAAGCTGTGGATTGCTGGGACATCTGAGGAGACCCTCTTCTGCCTCTTCCTAGCCAGAGGTGTGGGTCTGTGCCTGCCCTCAGGGTGTGGCTTCTCTCACGCTTCTCTAGCAGGACAGGACAGGTGCCTCAAGGTGTGGGTTCCCAATCCTCTGCATGCACTGCTTTTTTTCTTTGTTATGTTGCTTCAGAAGACAATATAGATTTTTCAGAGCTCAAAAAACAGACAAGCTTAAAGGCAGAACCAAAACAAAAGAACTTATTTATCTTAGTGTTTGCAGGAATGCATGTCTAGGCATTTAGTTGCAACACAGAAACCATGGTTGCAAAAAAATAAAATCTGGAATTGTGCTCTATCTAAGGGGGTTGGAACTAGATGATCTTTGAGATCCTTTCCAACCCAAACCTTCCTATGATTCTATGATTGTGTTTGGTTAACATCCCTTACCAAGGATCCTTAACGTGCATCATGGCAGCTGGAGCCAAGACAGCAGTTCATTTGGAGGTGGCAACTCTTGAGCATTGCTGAGTGCACTGAGAATGGTTTACTAGATCCCAGTTTAAAAGCACCCAGCCTGATTTCAATTCCATTTTCAATTCAAGTACAAGAGGATCTCTAATGGGCAATGTTTTCGGGTTTTCTTTTGTGTTGTGTTTTTTTTTTGTTGTTGTTTTGTTTTGGGTTTTTTTGATGGTTAGAGGTTAGTAGCAAAGACTTGTAATATGTGAAATAAGATCAAACCACATCCTGCTACACTTCTTGTTGAGTCTTCAGTGCTTTGAATCACAGAATCATAGAATCACCAAGGTTGGAAAAGACCTTCAAGACCATCCAGTCCAACTGTCCACCTACTACCAATATTTCCCTACTAAGCCATGTTCATCAAAACAACATCCAGATGTTTTTTGAACACCTCCAGGGACAGTGACTCCAACACCACCCCCCTGGCCAGATTATTCCAGCATCTGAATACTTTCTTTCTTAGTGAATAAAATTTTCATAATATACAACCTGGATCTCCCCTGGCTCAGACTGAGGTTGTTCCCTCTAGTCCTATTGCTAGTTACATGGGAGAAGAGGTCAACCTCCACTCACCACAACCTTCCAGGGAAAATTTAGATTAGACCTGAGGAAACATTTTTTTCTGAAAGAGTGGTCAGGCACTGGAATGGCCTGCCTAGGGAGGTGGTTGAGGCACCATCCCTAGTGCTGTTCAAGAAGCGTTTAGATGAGGTGCTAAGGGATTTGATTTAGTAGTTGGGTAGGGATAGTGATAGGAGGATTGTTGGACTAGATGATCTTGTAGGTCTTTTCCAACCTTATGAACCTATGAACCTAGTGTGTGATAAGGTCTCCTTGGAGCCTCCTTTTCTCCAGACTGAACAGTCCCAGCCACTCCTCGTAAGACTTGTGCTCCAGACCCCTCACCAGCTTCATTGCCCTTTTCTGGACACGCTCTCGGGCCTCCCTGTCTTAACTGAGCACAGCGTTTGAGGTGGGGCCTCACCAGGGCCAAATATAATCGTACATTAAGCAGTTTACAGGATTTAGGTGTAACAAAATTCTAAACACTTTAAATCTAACCATTAGTTATGTAAAAAGTACAAATGTGCATCTTCCTTGATAGATTTATTTTATCTGCAAATGTTCTAGAAGTTCTGAGTCCTGCTGTCACTTTGAGACATTAAAAACTGTCAGTAATGGAGTAGTTGTGAAGATACTCTCAGGTTCCTCTGTACTGATAAACAGCAGATAGTCTTTTATAGCAGGGACCTGCTTCTCCTCAGTATCTGTCAGTTCTGTGTGAGTACTGCACGTGTACATTTACACATTCCTGGAGTCAGGCTCAGTAGTGCAGTGGCTTGCTAATGCCAACTAAGCCACATCCCCTGACTCTGAAACGTGGAAATTCAGCAAAGAATTTGTATCTGTCCAAATAGGTTCGTGGAACATATCTTCTTCCCAGAGTAATTTAAAATGGACTATCTGAATGTTTAATCATCTGCTCAGTATAAGAAGTGAGTATATATTGAAGCAAATAAGTTTGATTACTTTAGAGGAGACAGCCAGAGTTATTTGTATTTGTAGGGCCATCTGGTATGTGCTCAGGACATCATGAAAAAAATATATCTGGTATGTAATAATAAATAGAGCATTTCCTCCATTTGGAAGCACATTCTGTGCTTCTCTTTCCTGCAACCAGCTGCAGTACAAATCTATTGCAGACTGTCTGCTTAGCAGTGTCTGTCTGCTTGAATATATCATCATTTTATTGGAATAAATACAGGCTGATTTCTACAGTAATCTGAATGGTACTCAAATAATTGTCTGCATCCTACTTGTGTTACTATCCCTTTTCTTTTTCCCCAATTTTTTTTTCAGTGAAAGCCTATGAGTCAAATTCATTTTTAATGATGCAATTGAATTAGATGAAAACGTCGTCCTGCAATTTATAAGCCCAGTGAAGACTTATGTTGCATCAGTTGCCACAGAAAACATAGGTTCATAGAGTCAGAAAACATGTTTAGTTGAAGCTGTTTTTTTTCCCTTGGAAGAGCATTTCCATGAACAGCTGACCAATTAGCATTGTACATCAGGGAAGGAAGTAGGAGAGACTGACCAAGTTAAATTTTATTTCAAAGTACAGACAGATTTCAAATTAATTCCTCCCATTTGCTTCAAAGACCTGGGAAATCAATGAGTTCTACACAAGCATTCCTTTTGGTCTTTGCTTTTAATGCAAGTTTATTCACAACACAAAGATTAGTTAATTCTGTCTGTAGCTTTTATCATGCAGTGCTACAAAGGGATAAAAGGGATTTTTCCCTGTGTTTTAATTTCTACTTCACGAGTCTTAATTAACTTAGTGCAGTTCATATGACACTGACTGCTGTGCATGTGCCTTCTTTTCAGCATGGTGCAGGCAGCTGGCAGGCTGTGGGCTTGATGCAATCAGTGCCTGGGACCTGAGGATACCCCAGCCTGAGGGCTCTCTTCCTCACTGCCCGGCTGCAAGAACTCATTCTGACCCATGACGGTAATGCGTGGAAGGTGGAAAGGTGAGTGTACACCAGCCTGGTACTGCAGCATCCTGAGATGGAACCCTGCTATTGCTGTGATGCAGGTGCAGCATAGATCCTGCTGTGCATCACTGTGCTCCTGCAGGGCATACCTGATGGCAGTGGCTCAGCGTCTTGCCGACAGCCACCCTGTGGCACTCCTGGACAGCCAGTAGTGGTAGGGGTCATAGTGAGATCTTTGGGTGGGTCTGTCTTCAGGCTAGTTGGTAAGCTCGTTGAGAGACAGCTCAGGTTCTGACAAGGAAGCACCTTGAGAAAAATGTTCTTCTTTCAGTGCTCATCCCATGAATGTGGAACAGAGCCAAAAGGTCAGGTTTTCAGTCTTTCTGATGAGCCAGAGGGCACCCAACCAGCACATGTACCCACAGAGTGAGAGGGCATGCGGGAAACAGAGGAGGGTCCTCTGAGAGAGAGAGGCCATGGAGCATGCAGGGCCTGTGGGCATGCATCGACCTGCAGGACTGGGAGTGTGTATGGAATAGACTTGTTATTGTATGACAACAAACATTTATGTTGTTCTGAAACATTTTATTTCATAAAGTCAAGCCTCACAGGAATTGAAAAGATATGCCCGATCTTCACCGCAGCTTTTCCTGTATGTCAGTCAGAAACAAAGCCACAATTCCTTCTTCAGCAATTCTTTGCTTACTGCGTTCCCACAAGCACTGTGTTTTCCTCCACGGGGCTGAGAGTGCCTCTGAGTGGGGCAGTGATCTTTTCATAGCAGTGCTCATTAGTAGCAAGGACTAGAGGGACTCAGTTTTAGAGCTCAGGCCGCACTGCACAGTGCCTTTCTGAGGCTGGGTGGTCTGAATCCCCCAAGAGCCTCAGGCTCTGTGTGAGGTCGTACTGAGGCAGCCACCCATGTCTGCATGTGTGGCAGTGTTCTGAGCCCTGTGTTTGGAAATGATAACTGAAGAAACTGATAACATTGTAAAGTGTTTTCGAATCTTATTCTGCCAGTGAGCAGCTATATCCTAAGAATTATCTCCTGGGTGTTACATTTTCTGTCCCTTTCTTTCTGCTTTTTCTCCTTTTTGTCCACTTAGACAAAAGTGTTTTGCAGTGTTTGTAGCTGGTACAGCAGTGCCAGATCACAGCACAGCAATATCAACCAAGTTAGATTTCACCACCCTGGCTTTTTGCAGAAACACCCAAGTAATGCCCCTGCTCTCACATCTGTATCACAGGGGCTGGCAGTCTGCACCCTCCAGCCCCGAGACTCCTGCTTTAGGTATACAGGACTCAGGCTTGTTAATTTAATCACAGAATTGTAGGGGTTGGAAGGGACCTCTAGAGATCATCTAGTCTAACCTCCCTGCCGAAGCAGGCTCCCTAATCCAGGCCTGAATGCAAAGTGTGTTTTCTTCTCCTCTTAGTAACACTTAGAGAGAAAGATATACAGTAGAGTTGATGAGTTCCTAGAAGTACCTTTTCAATTTTTCATTTTTAATTTTGGCAGCAGGACTTCTAATTTGCTTGGTTTGGTGTCGTTGTATTGAAGAGGACTTTGTTGTGGGGAAGGAGTCGGTGCAGTTCCACCTTTTGTTATCTCTTCCTGCATTTTGCAGGGAAACCACTGAAGGTGTTAGTATTCTGATCCATCAATCAATATGCAGTAGTAAAAATAATAATCCACAGTCTTCATAATTGTTGTTAACTTTCCCTTTCCCTTCACCATCTTGAAAGTAGTCTCATGGCTATGCTGTGTCTGAGACATGCACAGGTGCAGCAGGTTGCTATCAGCTGATATCAGGCTGATGTGCTGTGCTGCTCATGGTGGTGGTTCTGGCTGCTCTGTGCCTGCAAGGTGCTGCATGCCAGCCCTGGGAGATAATGGAGCGAAGGCAGCTGCTTGCTCCGGGCTTTACCACACTGCTGGAGGGGCTGCTTCAAAGTAGTCACTTGGTCCTTGGTACCTTTGTTTCTTCTTGCAGCCTAGAACATGCCAGATGAGGGAAGGAGCTCACTACAGTTCACACTGCAGTCATTGTTTTAAAATACTCTGGCGTATGTATCATATTAAGTGAAAAAGTGAATAGAGCTGCACATTCTGCTAAGGGCATATCTCCCATTTCAACATAAATAGCTCTTTCTTCAGCCTTTTGTAACACATGCGCATGTACTTTAGTATTTTTACAAGTGCTTACAGCATTATTTGATATTGCCTTACCCAGGGCTGCTATGCATGCTCATCGGCTGGAGAAACAGCAGAGCCTTGGGTAGTGGCATATGTAAGGTTGAAAAATAAGCTGCTGTGGTCTGGTTTTGCTTGAACCAAGTGGTGAACTGAGTGATGTGCTCAGGAGCAGTAGTAATTCTGGGGTGTACTGAAACTGGCATGTGAGACTAGGCAGTAAAAGCTGGTTGTTCCTGAAGGCTCTCCACAGTCAGCACTGAGTACTGTCAGTATGTCTTCCCACCTGAGCTGGGAACATACAAATTGGAGTTCAGTCTGTAACTGTGCTGCATTGCACGTTCTGAAGCTCTTCTCTCTGACACTCACAGAAATAACACTGAGAGTGCTGCTTATTCAGATTTAAAAAGGACAAACCTTGAACTAAACTTGATTTCCTTTGGCCACAACAGCCCTGTTACCTGAGCAAAAGCACAGGACTGGGCCACAGCATTCCTTGTGTAAATGAAACTGCTGTCTGGCTGCACTGTTATGTGGTGGTGTGTTTGTGATACAGCTCTTATCGACTGTCCTACTGGGCACTCTCCTCTTTTAGAGAGGTAGGTCTTCAAAACATAGGAATGTGTTGGATTGCTGGTATTTTCTTGACATAACTGGACTTTCAAAGCTATAGTGAAGAAGGATCAATATTTTCTTACCACTGACTTAAAAAAGCCCTGCTACTTTCAATTCTGTTCAATTCCAGAGCTGGCTTGCATTACATGTACTAGGATAGAGACAAGCAGTTCTTCAGGAGAAGTCAAGCAAACCGAGCTAATCCCCTGCCCTAAGGAAGTACCTCCAAAATCTCACTCTCCTCAGAGCACACAGCAGTAGGGCTGAAAAGGGAGCCCTGCTGCATTTATTGCAATGAGCAGTGGCATCTGTATAAAAAGAACAGACTGTTACTCTGAGGATTTGAGCAGCAGGAGACTACAATTGCAACTTCTTTTATATTAATTCAAACAGGAACTGCAGTGGTTTATATTTGCAAACCAAATTTTTGTTGCTTCTGTAAGAGACAGACTTAGTGAAAGAGAACAAGCTGCAAAGAACTGTGCTGCTAGACCTGTTCTAGCTGCTGCTACTTTTCCATGTCTCATCACAGGTCCTTGAGGCCAGGCCACTTTCATTTATGGGCCAACCAAGGACTTCAGGAACCAAAGTCTGTATATCCAGTCATTGCTTTTCTGTTTGTTTCCTGCATTTGCCTTTTGTTACATATTTCCTCACACCTGTGTTGCAGGCTTTAAAGTGTGCCTTCAGCAGTAGCCTGAAGGCATTTAATGCTTCCTAGAATACGACTAGAACATCAGTACCTGGAAATTCACGAACAGCGAGGTCAAACAAGAGCAGTGGTGGGCTGGGACATGTCTTAAATGTCTTACGTCTGTTCACCCTGTCTTATGTTGTTTCCTGTAGTGTTTATTTAGTTAGGTATTTTGCCTGATCATTTTGTTTTATGAAGTAATAATTCGGCCAGTACTTTCTCCTGGGGTTTTTAGATCAATAACCAGCCACACTGGGAACAAACAGATACATATGGACACTGTCCTCCATTGTCGGATTTGGATTATTACTGATTTTGTAGTTTCTTCCTTCCTGCTTGGAATTACTGTTTTCTTTTACAGACAGTGCCCTTTTAGATGCCATCATGGTGGATTTTACTGATTTAGGTTACAGGAAGGAACCTTTGCCAGAAATAGATGGCATATTTTCTGCTAACTCCAAGAATACTGAAATAGCTCATCTTAAAAGATGGGGGAAACCTAGCCAGTTGGCCATGGGCCAGCAGATTGCCAGGCTCACAAGTTGCAGGAAGCCTTGCTGGTAGATTAATGGTTTAAAATCTAATGCTCTAGAAGGAGAAGTTGGGCCCCAGTACGTATTTGGCAGGAGCAGATTCAGGATGAGTTATGTGCTAATGCCCTAATGCAGTTTTGCTTCTGACACAGCAGCATCTTTGCAAGGCTTTCATCTAACAATGTTTTATTACCTAAAATATTCTTAAAATCATGCTATGAAGCAGGTTAAACTAGAAAACAACTGTGGGACAGAATTCGAGCAATCCTGCAAGAAATTGTCCGTTTCACTTACGGAGAAGGAGAGCAAATACAGAATGTGAGTTTGGGTTTGGGTGGATTTTGCTTGTTTGTTTAGCTTGTATTTTTTGCTGAGGATACTCCACATCCTAAGTATTTCTTCCCTGGTATCAAATAATGGGGACAGAAGCAGCATGCGGTGCTCCTCAGGCTGGGCTGATGGGTGGATCCTGCAGGCTTTGTCCCATTTCCACTCAGTCTTTCCTCCACTAACAGTTTCAGGGTTTGGCCAGGGATGGTTGCAAACACGGCCAAGGGGCTGACTCTACTTGGATTCATAGAACACTATAAAATATATTTGAATACTCTGTCTTAAAGTCTGGGCAATGTTTACCAGTTGTTTACTTCCCACTCCTTTTCATTCTTTCTTTCTGGTGATTTGACAGCATTCCAGATCCAACGTCGATCTGATTGAATGATACTGTTTTCTATCAGACAAGAAAGCAGCCTTTTTCTGTGCAGCTGTGTGACATGCAGAGCTCAAACAGGAGTAAAATCTCCGGAGGAGAGAAAGAGGAGTTCAAAGGCACATCGCGGAACAGGCAGTCTCTGCCTGGCTGCAGTTGCAGCAGTGTCAGGGCTGAAGGCACGGCGAGGAGAGCAGCAGGGATGCTGACCTGGCAGCGCGTGCTCTGAGCCGCAAGGAGTGCTTGTGGTGCCCTGAGTCTCTCCTCTTCCTCTCAGTGGGGCTGCTGGGGTTTAGAGGCCACTGTCATACAATGTACTGTTTTAATGTTAGTCATTAGTTATGTATTCAGAGAAAGGGCTTCTTTGCACATGGTGCCAAACAAATTGAGTTAAACTGGTAAAATGATGCCTGGTGCGCTGTTTCTAAGTGAAGTGCTTGGCTGTTACATAAAGGTATTAATGACTTTCTTCATCTGTCTGCTTAGGAACACCGTGCGTCTGGCAAAAATTTGAGAAGGCTCAAGGCGTTAAAGAAAGCTCATCTAAATAAAGGCGGGTTAAAGTGACATTGCAGTTACTTAATCCTGTATTGTCCTGCCATGTGACTTCAGTGATACTGAGGCGCTGCGTTTCTTTTGGCTGGTGCACAGATTATGCTTTTCCTGTCATCTTCCAGGATCAGTTGCTCCGTCAAAGCAGGAATGGGAAGGAGACAGAAGGGTAACAGACTATTTACAGCAAGGCTTCGAGGCAGTCACTTCCAAGGTACGGTGACGAGCTCCCAGGCTGAGGAATGAATCAGAGAAAAAACCCTGTGTTCAGCTTTTGGACTGGTACCAGAATCAGGAGCCACATTCTTAAGGTCAGCTACTCGAACTGGAAGCATCTGGATTTATGCAGAGCAGATAATCAGCTATGTGTTTGAATTTTTTCTGTCAAGTTAGTTTTCAGAGCAGCGAGCTAAAACCTGAAAATTTGTGTCAAATATTTTGCATTTGTATCAAATGTTCTACGTAGGATGTGAGCAATTCAGTGCTTTTCTGCACAAAGCTTACTGTTTTAAGTGCAAAGCCTCTTTTACCTTGTAAATGAGTATACCGACATACTAAATCTGTCAGTGAGAAATGGACAAAAATATAATCAAATTCCATCTCCAAATTTGGACAGAACTGCAGTGTGTAAATACCAACAGATCTGTTTTTGAGGTGACTTCTTAACTAGTATGTGGACTTCTTCAGTAAGCTGTTTTGTTGCTGTTTGCACAGAGACCGTTACATGCGGGATTGTACACTAACAGAGGAGTACTTCATTTCATTCAACTCCTTGTTGGGACATTTTGTTCGATGGGGAAGTGATTACCTACAGACTATGACAACAGGATTTGTGAATGGAGGAGGTCTTGGAAAGCACCGCTATGCCAGGTGGAATCGTGAGGACAGTGGAGAAGACTATGGGCGTGAGGAGTGCTGTGGAGATGAAGAGGGCAGGCAGCAGAGGCTGACCCCATTTGAGAAACTAATGCAGGATATGTCCCACAATGAGAAAGTGGTGAAAGAATTAACCCTGGGAAAGAGAATTGGCTTCTATCGAGTCAGAGGAGAAATAGGAAGTGGGAACTTCTCGCAAGTGAAACTTGGAATTCATTCCCTGACGAAAGGTAGGCACTGCTGTGTGGGTCACCTGGTTTCTGATCACCGTAGTTCTGTGTGTACACAAATGGACCTCTTTGGGAAGAAAAACACTGCCTGAGCCCTCAACACACAAACCAGCTGCACGTGCCTCTTTTGTTGCATGAATCTTTAGGCAGGTACACAGATAAAAGCTTATGTTTGCAGCAGCCTTCCCCTGTGACAAGCAGCTAGAAACACTTTATTCGGGTGGCACTTCTCACGCTGCAGCTTGACACCCCACACTTTGAAAATAATGTTGTGAACATTGCACCTGTTGTCTCCCCTGCCCAGCTCAGGGCCTGCAGGCTCACGGGTACTAAACTTCCAGGGCAGCCTGGCTAGGCACAGGACTGCCGCAGCCGAGGGGAGCAAGGCTTTCCTTGCTTAATGGCTAATTTTAGTAATTTTGTTGAGAAATTTGCTGTTGTGGCACACAGGTGGTGTTAGTACAGTAACACACTAAGGTAAAAAGCTGGGACACGGAAATAAGGTGTGGGCTGAGCAGATGCGAGAAAACGAGCTTTGGTACAGCCAAACCTGGGAAGAGGGTTGTGCTGAACTGCCAGTATTTTTCTTTTTGTAAGTACAGAAGTGCACTGCATATACTGCTCGTATGGAGAGCTAGAAAAGCTAGGCAACTGCAGCAAACTCTTTGGTTACAGCTGTAACTACAGAGTTGCTTTCATCTACCCTGTTTCCTCTGCTGTCTGGACAATAATGGAAACTGTTCTTGATTTCCATTGGGGGTGGCTAGTTTTCCACATCTTTGTACATTACTATCTACAGTTTTTCTCGCTGTCTCTCCGTTATAATTGTATTGATTCTCATTCCTTTCACCACCTTAAAGTGAGAAGACCAGATATTCCCCAAAACTTTAATTCCCTGCAGTCTGCTGCTGCTACTTTTCCCTGACCACCTCCTTCAGCCCTGACTGCAGAGGTCTGAAAGCTCATGTTGAGCCCAGCTATGGTGCAGCCATTGCACTGGGAAGTGAGGGTTTTTCTTTTCTGCTTCTTTGTTTCAGGAAGGCACCCCTGTCCTCTTTGGCCCACAGCAAAATGTTTTTTATATCTATTAAGTGATTTTCTTCATTTCAGAGAAAACTGTCGTGTGTTTACAATTGGCAGAAATGCTGCTCTCATGCTGGGAACAGGAGGAATACTGATGGGAAGATAAATTTGAGCTGGATGAAGCTTTTACCTGTTGAAGTTCCTTTGGAGACAGGTTGCTTTAGCATTTGAATAGGGCTGATTGATTGAAAACTTTTAGACTTTGGCAAGTATGGTAAATTTGAACAGATTAAATGCCAAAACCAAAGACATTTTTATTCATGGAAAAGCTTCTTATTCACCAGAAATCTCAAAAATTATTGTTATTTATTGTCTTCAGGGGCTAAAACTTTCACTGGTCAACTTTTTGATGCTAAGTTAGCAAGTGTTATGAGGAAGGAAAGCTGAGGGGAGAACACCTTCTTTCTTGTTTCTGCTTGTGACCTTGCCTGGCCTCATAAAATATGCAGTTGGGATGGAAGGAGAGGAACAAGCATGGATGCATCCTCCCTTGCATAAGCACACACATATACACACACCCTTCCAAAGAGGAATCTCTTTCTTCCAATAGACGTACGCTGTTGTGTTGTTAATGAACTGATGTGTCTGCACAATGCTAATGAGTAAGTCTTTTTTTGGCAAAGGTGTAAATAAAAAGGCTTCCCTTGGGGCAGGGGAAGGTATGTGTATATCTTGCATATATTCATCTCTTCTGTTATTGTCATAAGTTCTAAACATTGTCCTTCTGCTGACATTTCATCCTATCTTGAAAAAGGAAACAATTTTGTTCTTCACCAGAATCAGTTTCTGTAGCCATTACAGGTGCATGCTGTTCTGTAGCCCTTGTGATCTGTTGCAGCAGAACACCTGAGAAAGGTTTGTAAGAGGCTGATAAGGGAAAAAAAAAACAAACCTGCATCATAGTGGATGAAGAACCTTGCTTCTCTCACAAAGAGTGCCTTGGTTGTTCAGCAGCTGCAGGAAGATCTTTGGTGGCATGATGTGTGCTGCGTTATTCAGATGCATTGGCCCGTTTAGTAGCTTGCATTTTTGCACAGATTTTCTCCAGGTGCTTGCTAAAAACTGTTTGGTTCCTAAGCTCTGTGTAACCCATAGCATCGTGTAACCCATAGTTTACAAACTTTCCACTGTATCGAAAATATAGCACAAGAGCAGAGCTGCATGGATGCAATTAAGAGCACTCAAAATGTAAAGCTGATGAAAAATCAGCCTACAGTTAAGCAGGAACATCCAGACACCAGTTTTGCTTTTTTTTTTTTTTTCCTGCTATACAAGAGAAATACAGGGCTTAGAAACCAGGCTCCATCTTTGTCTTTTCTTTCTTTTCTGAAACAGTTTTGAAACAAACCAAAGGCCTTTTCTTACACTGCAGGTTGGCTGGTTTTCTATTTACTGCATGCATATACAACTGCAGAAATGCAGATTTTAATGAGCTTGGTCCTGACACGGTGCTGTGTGAATGAGATCAGGCCCTTCATTTTGAAACCCTTTTTGCTTTTTTGTTTCCTTTCCTTTTAAAAACTTACTGAGAAAACAGATGACATGTCAGAAGGACAGGAACAGTTGAAATTTAAGGTCCCTTCCAGCCCAAGCCATTCTGTTGCTCTACATAAATTCTGGAAAAATAAAATGGATTTCTCCTTTTTTTTTTTTTTTTTTTTTTGCTTGTTTAAAGTCCAATTGCTCACAACTTTTATAAATCAAGATGTAACAATGCTAAGGGTACAAGAATTGTTTTCCCTGTAGCATCTAAACACCTAGATGTGCAAACCTGCAGTGAGCTAATGCTTTTTATTCTTGGTTCAGGGACTCGGTATACTACCAACGTGACAGGGGTTTTACAGTCTTTCACCCCTAGGTCAGCAGCCAGAGCTCTGCTAGGACCTGCTGAGTGCTGTTCCCATTAAACAGCCCATTCCCTTCTGACTCACCATGCCAGGTGTCACTACTGTGCAGTAGGTGCAATCATTCCTAACAGCCTCAGTAGGCAGCACAAAGCAGGGAACACTGCCTTCTCCTCAGTTCAGATGCTGCCTGAAAACAGGACCATTCAAGGGAGAAGTCAGTGCCTCTCAGAATCTCATTTCCTTAGAGATTCTCCTGCAATGTAGCAGGGGAATCAATTCATGCATTTATGTTACTAAGAAATGTAAATATACCAAACATGGAGTTTTCTTAATTCATACAGGCATAAATGCACATATATCAATAACACTTCAGGCGCAATGAAACACCGAATTTGAGGTAAAAACCTATAATGGTATAAGTGAAAGCACCTTGAATGTTTTTCTACCAAATGTAAACATACAATGGCCTCGTCATGCTTCTTTTAAACTAATGTGGGTTTTTTTAATTAATAATTTAATCTTGTCTGCTAGAAGCTGAAGTTTTTCTTAGAAATAAAATGGTAAGAATGATGAATTGCAAAGACACATGTGGAAATAGTGTTTTTTCCCCAAGAATAAATAGTTGTTTCAACTACCATGTTCCAGTTTAATTTTGCTGTCTTACTAAGTTATACAAAGGCACGGTAAGCCTATTTTAACCAGACTAATCCCTCCAATACCAGCTGTATTCAAGACAAAAGCCATGACCTACCAGTTTTCATACAGAACCTTAAGAGCACTTCTCACTGATCTTTTTGAGCTACCCTGTTAATATGGTGAAGCTGCATAGGTATATTACTATTTCAGAGCCCTTGTTTTACTATAAATGTGTTACAGAAATAAGCAGAATTTAATCATGGCTTTGCATTACCAGGACAGTGTAAAACAGATTAGCTGTTTTACAGGATCCCTGCAACTTATTCTATGTCACTGTTTTCTTTCTTTCCTTGGTTTAAAATCTGTGGTGTGAATTCACGGCCCACTGTGGCACAGACATAAAATTGTACTTTTCCTGTATTCTGTGCAGTACCAAGAACCACTCATGCATGAACACGTTGGAAAAACTGGCACAGCTATCCTGAGAAAGACAAACCTCTGCAACACTGATTTTGGTAACTGAGAATTTGTGGGGATACGGGATAAGCCATTAGGCAACATTTCTGTAAGTCACATAAATGTAAACACATCTGCTATAGGCTGGCAGGGTTATTTCCAAAATCCTTATGCTACCTCCAAGTTAGTCTGCCTGCTCTGAAACAGATTACCTAAATTCAACACCTCCATTAATCTGTAAGCACCAGGCTGTTGCATGTAATTCATTCACCTGAACAGCACTGAGCTAGTAACAAAAGCACAGAGTTCCTTTAACAAAACACAGCACACAGTCAGAGAGTTCAACAGCACAGTGAACGGCAGGTTGAGAAGGGAGAAAGGCCTGCAGCCCTGGCTTAGGGGCTTCACAGGAACAGCCTGTATCCTCAGAATGGAGTACAGCCACTGGATTTTGTCATGCTGAGGCTTTCATTTGCCCACTTCCTTCTCAACAACAGAGAGCAGGAACACTAACTTTCACTCAGACTGGGGCCAGATTTCTGTTTTGAAAGTTGCAGTGCCTGAGTTAGACACCTAACACAGATAATTGTTGCCATCAGATATGTATTGACATGCTTGACAGCCTAAAAACACATTACATGATTTGATTAGCACCTGTAATACTCTATCAGCCTTTAGCTTTTTAGCTTTATCAGCAGCGAGTAGGAGGATGGAGGCAGTAAGGAACATGGGTGCAAGTGAAAGATGACAGGGCTCAGTAGGCCTCTCTAGCTTATCTTATATTCATCATTGCAGTTATATAACCAAGCATTGTACATAAACAGTATTATCATTTGCACTTATTGAATTAACATGGAAAAGCATTCTCTTTTCAGAGAAAGTAGCTATTAAGATTTTGGACAAGACAAAACTAGACCAGAAGACGCAACGTTTGCTATCGCGTGAGATATCCAGCATGGAGAAACTCCACCACCCAAACATCATCAGGCTATATGAAGTGGTGGAGACACTCTCAAAACTGCACCTGGTAATGGAGTATGCAGGAGGTGGGGAACTCTTCACTAAAATCACCACAGAAGGAAAGCTAGTAGAAACAGAGTGCAAAATAATCTTCTCCCAGATTGTTTCTGCTGTGAAGCACATGGTAAGTTGCTCCTCCATGGGCACATTGCTTCTCACTGCTCCAGCTGATTTTGAGGATATATCTTGTTTTCCCAATTAGAAAGTTTGCTGTTATCAGGATTTCAGGCCCACGTCTCTGAAGAGTGAAACAACTTGAGAAATGTGGCCTTAAAGATACCTAAGAGAGCTTTCAACTCACTGCCTCTATGCTGACATGTTTGGGGAGGAGGCTGAATTGTGAGCACGTGGTGGGTGGAACCATCCATTCAGTAACAGCATTCCTCCTGACCACTTTAAGTTGACATAGGGACCAGGTAGCAAAGCTTAATTTCATCCCTTAGCTATTTCAAAGCACAGTATCACTCATTCTTCTGCTAAAAGAAAGTGTTCCAGAGGTGTGTTATACATTGCAGATATCCAGCTTGCAATTCGTAGAACCCAAAGCATTCTATAAAGGCAGAAAAGAGCAATTAACTACTTCCAGCACAACCTCCTCTGAACCTTGCTTACTAACTACAGCTGCTTAAAACAACCTCACAAAAGCCCAGAGAAGTCTGCTCTGCATTTGACTTAAAACTAGTAATTGTTAAAGTTGGTTTAGTGTGCCCTCTGGTGGCTCGTACTCTCCTGCCATGCGGTAGACTCTGAAAGGCAGGAAGCAAGGGTATTTCCAGGTCACACACCTAGAAATGCATGGCAAATAACATATACAAAACCCATATTAATGTATTTTGACAGAGCAATCAGATATCTTTAAATGAACTAGCTTAAACATCAGGGACAGTATTCAGGATCTACTGGATCTTAAAAGATTGCATGTATTTCTTTGCATTAAACCCAGAACTCCAAGCTCATCAACTCATGCACAGTCCCCTCCAAAATTCTTTATTTTTGCTGATTAAAATCGGGTCACTTATATCCCATATCTCACTGTTGCCAGCCCACAAGAGGACCAAATATGCTCGTTTTTGATGAGTTAAAAGATCAGAGGATGCAGGATTTCCCTAGTGTCTCTATGTGCACTCTCTTACTTAAAAGGGTAAGGGCAGAGAGTGCTCGCCTTCCTTCTTGCTAGTTATTTCAAAGATGAAATTAAACCCTTAATACAGTTACACGTCTACTCAGCAGATCACATCAGATTGAGTACTTCTGTTTCTGAGGTTAAAAAAAAGGTACATTTTGTAGCCTATTTACTTCAGATTTCTAAAACTGGAAGAATACTGACCATCCTGCAAGGATGTAAAATATCACTAGGCTCAGGTTTGAGATCCTTTTCTCCTACTAGTATTAGATATTAGGATATTGGATCACAAACTAGGACAGTTGCTACAGTTCTCTCACCTGGTTATCACATTCACTTTATGGCGTCAGTGAACTAGAAGCTTTCAGTTTGTAAGCCTGCATGCTCAGAACACATGCAAAAATGGCTTTACTTAAAAAAATGAAAAAACAAACAAAAAAACATTGTTACATCAATACAGAAATGTAGTAATATCAAAAGCAAGTGCTCTGAATCCTGAAAGATACAATATGCTCAGCATGTGAAGATACATGGTCACGTAGGATTAGCCATAATGTCATCACATCTGCTTAATACAAATAGTAATTGCTCATTGACAAGATATTGCTATCCTTAAAAAAAGAAAAGAAAAAAAAAAAAAAACACAGCATATTTCTGCACCTACTCAGTCACATTTTCTTGCCAGGAGACAATTAAGATGGACTTGTAACCTATGGCATGCTCATTTCTTTGAGGTAAATAATTCCCTTCCCCATGCAGTAATTAATCTATGACAAGGAGTGGTCACTTAAGCACTTGCTAATACCTAACCTTCTTCTTTTATAGCATGACAATAATATCATTCATCGAGACCTGAAAGCAGAGAATGTTTTCTACACCAGTAACACCTGCGTTAAGGTGGGAGACTTTGGATTCAGCACAATCAGTAAGAGAGATGAAACTTTAAATACTTTCTGTGGGTCTCCTCCTTATGCTGCCCCTGAACTCTTCCGAGATGAAAACTATGTTGGCATTTACGTAGACATCTGGGCACTAGGAATATTATTATACTTCATGATAACGGGGATCATGCCATTTCGGGCAGACACGGTGGCCAAACTGAAAAAGTGCATTCTTGAGGGGACATACAGCTTGCCTCCCTGCCTCTCAGAAGCTTGCCAGAAACTGATTAAAGGAGTCCTTCAGCCAGTACCAACAGAACGATACTCTGTCAAACTTATTATGAACAGTGAGTGGATGCAGGGGATACAGTACCCAAGACCTTTACAGCCATTTAAACTGGATCCCAAGTACTTATCAGAGATCAACACACTCAAAGAGGAGGAAATTGAAGTGAAAAATGCTCTGAAAGATCTGGGAATCACAGAAGAACACATTCAGAATAACCGGGGAAGAGATGCACGCAGCTCAATAACAGGTGTCTACAGAATCGTTTTACACAAAGTACAAAAGAAAAGGGCACTCGAATGCGTCCCTATAATGTCCCATCCCGACCCCAATGAACAAGATACGAGGAAAGGAATCAGCTCCTGTGACGGTATAAAGCACACATCCAAGCTGTGCTGTATTTTGTAAACCACATTACAGGCTTTATACTCGGCACACTTAAAGTGTTTTATTCACTGCTCATGGGTTACATTTTTTGTAATTTTTAAATAAACCAAATATGCCTCAACTCCTTTGCATTTTTCAGCTCGATTTGCTGAAATGCAGAGCTCTAGTGCACTTGTGTTTGTCTCTTGCTTCAGAAACATGGTGTAATTAGTGCAAGAACTCAAGTAAAACAGTAAGAAATTATCAGCAGAAGTGATCTTTTAATAACCATCTAATAGTGTTGCACATAACACACTTTGCAGATCTCTCAGTACAGCCATATAACAGATAACTTCTTGACAAGTTTTACCTTAGCTTGACGCAACTGTACCACTGCAAACAGGACAGTTTTTGCAGATAATTAAATTTAAGCAAAAAACAGATTGCAAATTCTGAACATCTTAAGCAAATTAAACACGCTAAATTAAAAATCAACTCTCATTGCATTTTAATTAAAGAAAAAGCAGTGCTGTTGTGGACTACAGTTCTCGATTTGTCAAAATTCAGAGGAAAATTGCAAATTCAGATATGCTACTTTAACCCTCCATGTGTGGTCACAATTTTTAGTGCCTGACTGGCTGGGTTACCAACATTTAATCTTCTGACACCTTCCACCATCTGTACAATTCTCACAGCCTCAGAATGCTTGGAATCCAGCTGCACTCAGGCAAAGAAACAGATATAAGCAAACTCCTAAACCCTGAAATTCTTGCTTTAGCACTAGTTATCGCGAAGTAAATTGAGTGCTGTTAATACCAAAATCTGGATACAGGCTGGACTAGCCTTCTGTCATCCTACTTTGGCAAGGAGGCTGGTACAAAACTGATTTTGACATCCCGGATCACCACAAGTTGAAAGTTGGACACCCTGACAATTCTGATTTTTCCCGAGTGTCACTCAGATGATGCCATGTCCCAGTCTGCCTTCATCTTTCATCAGGTATTTTATGCTTCAATCAACCAGCCCAAATGCAAGACTGGAAAAGTGCAATAGCTTTCCTCTGAACTGGCACAACTGAAATGCCTACACTAAGGCAGAGTCTAAATGATTTTAGTTAAGGCAAGTAAATTGAAGGTTTAGAGAGGTACAGCTAGCGCTCTCGAATGTAAAAGCAGGATCCCTTATCTATTATCAGGACCGATTTGATTTTCTGTTGACCTTAAAAAAAGTGAATAATGTAAATGGAGCAACAAGATGACTCTGAAAAGCCACCTGTGGGAAACTAGGTTCAACCAGATTCAGCACAAAGCAAGAACCAATTCCCTTTCACAGTTTTTATGAGAAGATAAAACAATACTATCTTTCAAAATACAGTAACGAGATTTATTTTATGTCATATGCTGGGAATTAATTTCTCCACTACGAACGGATGCCACTTGAAAGTGTTTAATTTATCTTGAAACATAGCCTTGAAGCAATGATTTTCCCCCAGCCTCAGCAACTCTCTTTCCATTGTAACAGAATACTAAAGACAAGGATCCAGGAGGTCCACAAAGACTGTGGCCCCATCACTTCAAAATGTTCGTAAGGCCAGTTTCCTCTTTCTTGCCTGTTAGAGAAAAAGCACATCCTGAAAACCCAACAAGTCAGCACTACTCCAACACGTTTCAAATATCTCAAACTTTATTTTAATAAAGGATCTGCCTCACAGTGAGGTCCCTGTGGTTAACTTATCTTTGTGCCAGTAGCAGCTCAATTCTTGGCTTGTCCACTGCCAGCAATGGACTTTTTGTTCCATAGCATTTTTATTTTCTGGTGCCAGGACAAGTTTCATGTGGGCAACCTAAACCAAAATACTTGCAAACACTATTGTCATGCATCATTGTTCCATCACTTTCAGCAGAACAAACAGATTAGTATCCATCAAATTATAAACATCTATTTTACCAAGGCTTGACTGTACAAATACAGCAAGTTACCAAATCCTAGTGAGTGACAGATAATACAAATACTTTGTTACACAAAAAAGATTGTGATTTAAACAGATGATTTTTTTTCCTTTTGCTACTTTCAGATAATGTAGCTCTGTAGAATTAGCAAAGAAATAAAGTTCAACAAAACTTCATTCTGTACATTAGCTCAATTAAATATATATTACAAGCTTACAAGGCTCATGTCATAGTTTATTTCTTATCTGGGCTTTAAAAAGCTACCAGAATATAATCCCCATAAGTAATGTGTATCTACCACTTGCAATATGGATAGTTTCTAGCGTGCATATTGGGAAAGAAAAGAAAAAAAAAGACCCCACATCTACGACACCACCAACAGTGAGAAGAACTTCAAAGTACAATGCCAAATTCAAAATTAGAAATTGTCTCTTAGAAAGATATTATATAAAGAACAGCAAGAGGTCAGAGTTCCAGGTTCAGGTCATCCAAAATGATCTTTTTTTTAGTTTACCAATTAAAGCAGCTTTAATAGTATCTAGAAGATTCATTTTAAAAATCTGCTTCCTTAAAATATTTCTATTGCAGTTTGATAGTCCTGAAAAAGTGCCAAATCTGACTGTTGAAGAAATATGCTCTTTCTTGTGAAGAACAACTGTCTAGTCTCCCTTGTAATTCCTCTTTCCCTGCAGGCTGCTGTGACTCATAACGCAGGCAAAAAACACACAAAATGGATAGCAGGTGGAATTACAAAGTAACTAACACAGTCAGTTACAGAGTTTCTTGCGGTGAAACCATCAGCCTAGTAGTTTTTGAACCAGTCATATTGACGGGGGGAAGAGTAATTTTATTCCAGTAACGTTGGTTCTATACCTTTTCCAAAGCAATGGTGCGAGGAGAGGTAGACTGGGAGAAGAAAGGGAAGGTGATCAAGGGAAAGAGAAGTGCAGTATTTCAGAAGACTGACTTCTTACTGTCAAGGCACTGAGAACCCTAACATTAAAAGCTCAGACTTTTGCCACACTTGAGTACAAGTAGAAATTAACAGCGTAGGTTTCAAGTCATTTGACATGGGAAAAGCAAGCAGAAGATTCTTTTTTTTTTTTCCTACATACAAAGACCTTGTAATAGACTACAACTACTACTCAGCAATTAAAAAATTCAGACATGTTAAGGAATCCACAAAGCCCCTAGCAAGTCACTCTATCCCCAGTATATTAATGATTTTAGTGTTCTGAAAATACTATAAATATCAGCACACAGTATTATGACAAATCCTTTCAAGGAGTTTAAACAGTTTTTTCATGCTCCAATTAAGTACTACTGCATAATGAAACTTCAGTACTACTGCAATCTGTTCTCTCTTTCATCCTACCCTCACACCCTTTTCCATTTCCCACCTCACAGAGGTATCTTAATGCTCCCCATTGGAAATGGCAACAGTAACGCCTTCAGATTCTGTTGTTGCAGGGATTCTTGGCACTTTCTTAGCAGGGCTTGGGATGTGCTAAGAAGAAGGGAAAAAAAGCATTAAATACAGTTTTCTAGTTCACATACATTCATACTTCATGGCTAGTCCAACTTCCAAAAAACATTCATGCTATGCTTGATGGCTTGGTCTTAAGTCATTCAAATCGGTCATGCAAATGAGTGTGTGAATAGAGTCTGTTTCTTCTTGTTTCATTCTCGTGCAGTTTCATTCATGTTAGGAAGAAAAGTGCTTTTTAAAATGTTCAAATGTTTTTTTTTGTTTGTTTGTTTTTTTACAATTCTGGTTTCTATGTTACATATTTGTACAAAGTATTTGAAAGAACTTTTTAAACCCCTTTCTCTTTCAGGTATGTGCACATGCTGAGACAAACATATAAACCACTTATATCAAACTTAAAAAGAGCGCTCAGTGTTCACCTCATGAACAATGCCTGGGTGGACAACTTCAACTCCTGCCTCCAGGGGTCCATCACCCATAATTGGGCGTCGTGCATACGTTCTTCTGTGTTTTTCATCCACACGCACAAGATACCATGTTCCCTCAAAGAGATCTTCTACTGAACACTGTGGAATATAGTTGGCTGTAAAAAAACAAAACAAAACAAAAAAGCCGATGACATACTGCTGGCTCCTGTTGAGTGTTTTATACAACACAGGCCATTAGGTGCTGCAGTTTGGAAGTAGAATGACAGGAAAACCAAGTTTACATCTGTATTTATTTGCCTGATGTGGTTGTAATAAAAACTACTGAAAATAACTATAAGCTTTCTACAGAAAGACTTTGACATCTGCTTCATTCTACACACAAAGTGCAGAATTAAAGGCATGCAAATTATGTAGTAAGTATTTTGTTGTAGGATTAGTAATGATTTATATTTATGAAGTTCTTACCCAAGTGATGTGTCTCCTGTCTAATCTTCATGTTTTCAGCAAAGACATCAGGTGCAATACATTTTCTTGAGTCAAGTCTTGCTTTAAGATCAGAAAGGCTGGCAGTTATTTTGTCCAGTGCAGAACCTACAACATAAACCTATAATGTATGGTAGCACCAACGCTAAGTGCTGCACACTAGCACATTAGCACTGCACAACCATTCAAGATATTTTGCATTATAGAAGCTGAACTTCTAGTTAGTTAGAAATATTCACAAAGACTTGAGCAAAACACTTTTAGCGTCTGAAAATGCTGTCTATTTGCCTAAGGACACACTTTAAAGGTGACCCTGCTCTACAGAATATTTTACGTTACTGTCATTAAGCACTGTTTGAAAGGTTTACTTAGGCTGGTGGGTTACACTACAAAGCAGCCTAAGGTGAGCTGTGCAAAGGAGTTAATCTGCATCTCCTTTCACTCACCAGGAGTGGCATCCTGTGTAACTCTGATGGAATACAGTGTAGCAGCAAAACCAGAGCCATATGAGAACACGCTGATTCTTTGTCCTGCAAGGTGCTCTGGAGAGTACCTGTAAATCAAACAACAGTTGGTCAAAGTGAGAGTTAAGTCCAAGGTGCCAGTTTTAAAATTACCAGGATGTACAGTTGACTTAGAAAAAGCAGTCAGCAGATTGTATCCTCTACAATACAAAATCTGGGGAGTCAGCATACATTTATCTAACTTCTTAAAGGAGAATTTCAACATGATTTTCAAAGCTGCCTAAGCAAAAAGAGCAAAGAAATGCTCAGAATGTGATTATCTAGAAGGCAATCAGTTTTCACTCATAAGTGACATACACCCTAAAAGGAACCATCACATCTTGCAATGCAAAGTAGCAAAAAAAAAAAAAAAAAAAAAAGAAAAGAGGATACAAAATGAGAGGTTTAGAAAATAATGTTACATATAAACTGAGTTTCAGTGATTAAACAAACAAACAAACAAACATGGTACTGGGTTGCTTGGAGCAGGGCAGGAAGGAAGGCTAGGAAAAGGTATGCCACATTAAAAAATGAGATCCTACTTAGAAAAGCAGTAAGCAGTGCTTTAGACTGGCTTCTGACAGAAATTTTGACTGTACTTGTCACATGAACTAATAGTGTAGAATAATTTTGTAACACAGTCTTGACAATGAATGCAGTCTTATTGGAAAAATTTGCTACGTGGTACTTCTACAAAGGGTTTTCCTAAACAAAAATGCCTACATACAGAAAGCTATGACTTGGTTTTCCAAGGTTATGCTTACTGGGCTAGAAGAGAAGCAAGGCAACCGTAGACTGAAGGCGTGTACATATTTCCATTCTGATTGGACACGAGTAATGAAGCTTTGGTTTTCTGATTGAAGAGCTCTGCACTAGCTTTCATAAAGGCTTTTTCCACATCCCTGTCAAAATACGTATCTTCAAGCTTTACATCCCTATTTGGGGGAAAAAAAAAAAAAAGAGAGAGAGGTCAGAAACTGTTATTAAAACAAACAACAGAAAGGAAAAACACCTCTGCAAGTTAACACCATCTGAAGAAGGAGCACAGCAGCCATTCTCACCTGAAAGCTTCCAGACCACTGAAAACACCATTAGCCGTTTCTGCATTCTGGTCACTAAGAAAGTCATTCAGCAATAGTCTTGCCACAGACTTCTGTACCAGTTTACAGTAGGGAGAATGAAAGATCATGAATCCAAAGTCATTCAAGGTGAAACGTCTGTCTGTCCCCTCTGGAAGTGGCAGGAAATTTGTGTTACAACTTATTTTATGCACTCAACTATTAAAATAAAAAAGCTGGATGGCACAATCCAATCATCAAAAATAAGTCAACATACAAAAGGCAAAACTCCAACTCTTGCTGGCAGGCTCATTTAAAACACTGCCAAAACTTATGTTTAAAAATCTAACTCTCACTGATCTCATGCACCAACAAACATTTGGCCTTTTAGAAGAAAAAGCTATAAGCTTTTAAGAAACTCAGTATTTCAGCAAAGCGTTTTGAAAGTAAGAAATACTCTGCTTCATCTAATTTAAAATCTATGCTACTTAGTATGGGTGAAGCAACTACTAAATGCACCTGAATAAGAACAATAATCATCATTATTTGACATTTAAATATTAACATCAGAAATTTAAGAGGATTGGGTAAAATAACATGTCCTTAAGAAGTGTTTTTACATATACAACAACAAAAGGCTGAAGAGACTACTCTTCATTGTCTATTAGCAAGCCTAGTATATTGGAATAGAAATAATATTTTCTTAGGTGAAAGGCATGCATTTCAACCACATTGGGGGACAACAGTCAAGACAGAATGCTAAGATTTGAAAACATTACCCATGTAATTACAATAACGCCTTCAGAGGTGACGTACCTTTCTGCCACTGGGCATTGATTTTATTGCGATAAACGCTGTAGCAGCGGTCTAAAGCACTGAGGTAGCACTGTATAGACAGTTTGCCATCAACTACAGGATATTCAGAGACCATATCTGGTTTATAGAAGTCATAAGCATGCTGCATGTGGGTTCCACGCAATCCTGATGGAGACAATTTGACAAAGCCAAAGGTTACTTGATTAATCTTGGAGTCAGTTTGAATACATACCTTAACAAATATGAAAAGCAAGTACTATCTGGCCCCAAATAAACAGGTTTTCTTAGCACTTCAGACCCTTCTAGGTAATATTTCAGAAACAGATTTCAGTTGTCTGCTACTCAAGCACAGTACAATTGAACACGACAAAAGGATAACAAATCATTTCTTTTTGAAAATAGGGTGCTCTGTTATTCAACTCTAGCCCATTCTCCCTCAATCTTAACTGAAGATTCCCCAAGTTAAAAACAGATAGAAGCACCTTTGATTGGTTCTTGCTGCTTCTCACATTAAGAAGTGAGAATTCTCATATTTGCCAAGTGAGCAAAATCAAGAGGAGACTAAGTGCAATTTCTGACATTAGTGGGAGTTAATCCAGCCCTCAAACAACCCAGATAAAAGAACAGAACAGGCTTTAGAATGATTCCAGTATCTGGTGAAGAAGTATTTATTTTTTCACAGGACTAACCTCTCTCAAAAATTAAAGGAGCATTTGGACCAACTAGCATAGCAACAGCACCAGCGCCACCTGTTGGCCTGGCATTTCCAGTGGCATACACAGCAATGTCTCCAGCAACAACCAGTGCATAGCGTCCTGTAAAAACACAGAAATAAGAGAGAAAATTAGCCAAGGATCTAGGCTTTAACATTCATCAGGGATTGTGAGCCTTTGATTATGGAGGATATGACTCCAGGATTAAGGTTCTCTTCAATCCTTTCACTCCTTTCACTTTACTGGCAGTAAAAGTGAAGGAAAACATATAGGAAAAAGTGATTATCTGGTGATTACCCATGTTGTTATCTCTTGTATGTAATTAATTAGTGGCAAACATCCAGAACAATTAAGACTCCAGAAGAATTACAATAGTTTGCCCTCTGGGTTCTTATACATCTAAGCATAGATGCTGTAATTACAGGCAGACTGCTCTGTAATAGAGAATGATGCAACTTTTAAAGAAAATACCCTGAACTTACCATCCCAAGAGCTGGACTCGATCCAATTAATAGCATTAAAAAGAGCAGCAGTGCCCCCGTAGCACGCATTGGTTGTGTCAATTCCTTCTACGTCTGTATTACCAGATTCTTCAAACAGCTGCATCAGGACAGTCTTCACCGATTTTGACTTATCAATTATTGTCTCCGTTCCAACTTCCAGTCTCCCAATGCAGTCATAGGAAAGGCTGTTCCTCTCCATAAGCTTCTGAACCACAGTCAAGCAGAGGGAATTGATATCCTCTCGGTCAGAGCAGAAGCCCATCTTTGACTGGCCTAACCCAATGGTGTATTTGCCTGCATCCACACCGTCATATTTCTCCAGCTCTGTCTGGTCGACATACTGAGAGGGAAAATAGATTTCCAGTGCGACGATACCCACATCTTTGGGCCAGCAGGATTCAGCGTTCACTGGAAGAGACCCAGGCATCGTGGCAGATCTGTAAGCAAAGAAGAAACACAAACAGCTCATTTACCTGCATCCATTCCCAGCGACCTACTCCATACGCTTCATCCTTCTGTAGGTTTACAGGAAAGGCAAAGTTTTAGGTATTCTGCAAGTTCATTTGTCAAAGGCAAGCCTCAGAGATTTCTGTCTGAGCATACAGTAAACATCATCGTGCATTTTATAACATCTTACATTAAGAAGTTTTCTTGGTTTTTTTTTTTTTTTTGACAATACAGTTTCAGCACTAGAGCTAGATATTCTTCGCGAGCCTGCTTTGCCAGGGGGGCTGGACTGGATGACCTCCAGAGGTCCCTTCCAGCCTCTACGGTTCCGTGATACCGCACGGCAGCGAAATACACAACGGAATCACCGTTAGTCCTCGCGCACGCCGCTCTACGCCGAGCGATGCGGGCCGTCCCCCTGCCGCTGCCCGCAGCAGCCCGTCGGCTTTTGCTTTTGTTTCCCGGGGCCGGGGCGCCGCGACACGCCACGTCCCCACGGCGCAACAGATGAGCGAGCGCCCCGCTGCCATCACCGCGCCGCGCCGAGCCCGTGACGGAACGCGACACGCGCCGCCCCGACCCGACCCCACGGCCTCAAGGTTACTGGGACCCGGCCGCGGGCGGCGGCCGCCGCCGCCGCCGGGCGGAGAGAGCCGCGCGCGTCTGCTCCGCTCCTGCCGCGGCCGGGCCGTGCCCCGCTCCCCACAAGCAGACGGTGCCCCGCGGCCCCAGTACCTACACACTGCGGAAGCCCATGGCCGGCTGCCAGCGCGGGCGCATGCGCGGCTCCTGCCAACGGGAGACGCGCGCATGCGCGGAGCTGCGGCTGCGCGGCCCCTGCGATAGAACGGGAGCGCGCCGCTCGGGAGGAGCGGGGCTGGCGCGCCCCGCCTGCTGCGGCCGGGGGTAGCGCACCCTGTGAGCGGGGAACGGGCATGCTCACCCGGGATCGCTCACCGCACGCAGAGCTGTTCAAAAGTCAGATTTATTGGGCTCGAGCGCTGCTGTCTCCAGTGCCTGCTCCAGGCGCTGGCAGCGGTGAGGAGCTGTGAACGAGCAGACGCGAGGTCTGCGCTGCCTAGGTGAGGCCGGGCTGAATTGCAGCCCCAGAGCCAGGAGGAGCCGGTGCGCTTCCGTGCTGCCTTTCGGGACGGAACGGAGCGGCTCAGATGGAAGGCACCCACTCAGAGCATTGAGTGCAGCTGCCTGACCACCTCTGGGCTCGGCGCAGGTCACAGCCTGCCACTGAGGGCACTGCACAAATGCCTTTGAGCACTGACGGGCACCGGGCATCACGCCCTGCCCAGCCAGCCCGTGCTGCGTCTGGCCACCTCACAGCACACAGATGGACCCCGCTGCCCAGCATGACCACCCCAGCAGCTCCGCACCAGTCCCATCCTGCCCTCAGTTCCCAGGGGACATCTTCACTGAAGTTACATTGATTGAGAAAGCGATAACAGCATGTAATGGACTAGGTATGTCACAGCTGTACAACACAGCCTGTGATACAGGCAGATGATCCTCAAAAGTTCAGTATACCAGAAAAGTTTACATCACTGTTGAGAGCTGAAGAAAGCACCGTCGCTATGCTTGCCCTCTGCAGACATCACAGATGAGAAGCGGCATTTAATCCCAAACACCTTCTGCAGTTCTCTCATCCAAAGGCTTTTTGCAGAAGAACTAAACAGAGGCTAAAGCTGCCGGGTCCTTGCAGCAGCTCACCAAACACACGCAACAAAGAGACAGCCGGGGCCATCAGGAGGCACCGCAATGTGAAAACCTTGCTTTGTGTTCTCGCTCTGAAAGCAGGATGCACGGCATCTTCAGCAAGTCAGTGCTTTTAAGAAAAACAGCGTACAAGATCTAAGTCAAACAGTTTTTTGTCCTCATGGACAAACCTTACACAAAATCTGAGTCACCGCTGTTCACTGGATGTTGAAAAGGCCAAAGAACCATTTAAAAAAAAAATAGAAACTAAGATGCTTTAATATAAAGGAATACAAAGGTTGGTTTTGGTTTGTTTTACATCCCACGAAGACCGCATAGGGAGCAAGCAGCATGAAAAGCTATAACTTTCTGCTGGCGTAGCCAGACACAGAAATACAGCTTCCCGCTGCTGTTAGTGGCTTTATGAGTAACATTCCATCTATAATTCGCCGTTCGCATTTCCTACAAACTTTCTAAAAGGCAGGAAGCACTATGAAAGATAGAAAACCAGAACGCAAGCCTGCTCCCCATCAGCCCCGCACCCGGCAACTCCCTCCTCCCCTCCAACCACCCCCCGCCCCGGGCTCCGCTCCGGACGCCGTACAGTGCCCGTCCCAGCTACACTGACCGGCTCCCGGCCCCGCGGCTCTCACCTGCACAAGGCGATGGCTCCGGCTCCGCTATCGCTGGGCGCGCTCACACACACTCAAGAGGAGAAGCAGACACGGGTACCCGGCACGCGGCGCCTTTAAACTGCCCCGCCGCCCGGGCTCCCGCCCGCGGCCTGAGCGGCAGCTCCGTTGACCAATCACGACTGGCGCCGCACAGGTCCCGCCCTCCGTCCTGCCTGCGGCCGCGGGAGAGGGCGGGGGGAATGGTGTGAGAAAGTGACGCGGCGTGGCCAGAGGGCAGCGCGCCAATCAGCACACGGCAGAGGCAGCGGGCGCCCAATGGAATCCGAGCGCAGCGCGCGGGCAGCCAATGGGAGAGCGCTGCCGACCGCGGGTGAGAGTAGGACGGCTGCTCGGCCCCGGCGAGGCGAGGAGCCCGTTGCCTGGCAACGGGGCGAGGCCGGCCGGGCCCGGCGACCGCGGCTCGCCCGCTCGCGTCGTGTTTGTCGCCTGTCCCCGTGCGGCCGGAGCCTCAGGAAGGCCGCGGAGCATGGCCCTGTGGCACGGTGCACAGTCCAGTGCCATCTGCACATCTGGAAGAACACGGTGACAAAATGCAAACTCGGTAGGCCATGATGTAATTACGTCACGTAAACACAGTGTACCTTTCATGCCTGCAGAGCAAACAGACTCCCTGTTAGGAAACTAAATGTTTCCTTGTTTAAAATGGGCTGCTAATGTCAGTCTGCCGTGTGCCTTCAGTGTCAGAATGCTTCTTCATATGGAGCCATTCTGGGAGTGATGGAGCTGGCCGTATTGTTGAATTGGCAGGATTGCATGTCAAGACTGCAAGCACACCCAGGACCTTGGCAAACCCTTCCTCACCACCTTAGTTTAGCTGTCCGTGCAAGGCCAGCTCCAACAGAGTATGCCCTCGTAACCTGGATGGCACTGCCAAGAGAAGAGGTGTGTGGCGGGAAGCCGTGAAAAGCCTCCTCAGACACCTTTCTCCTTCATTTCAGAGCTGCTACATCCCCTGCTGCTCCTGGTCCCTTGGCTTTGCTTCCCAGCTGGCCCTTACACCTACCACACCACAGCGGGCTCATCTGGAAATCTGGACTCCTGACCTCCCTGCTGCCATTGGCTTTGCCCTCCTCTTCTGTTTGGGTGCTGTGAGAGAGTGCCCCTGCAAGCAAGGCCACTGGCCTGCTTCTCTTGTGCTCAGCTCTGTGCTCTCCTGCCCTTTTGGGGCAGCCTGTCCCCGCTGCTTCCTGACAGTGTAACTGTGCACACCTGTAAGCTTGTTGTTGCATGGGGCTTTTTTATTATTATTACTTTTTATTTGATAAATGTTGTATATGCTTTCAAAATGGTAGAAGCAGAATGGCTGGTGGGTTTTTTTTAATTGTTTGTATGTGTTGTCAACAACATACACAGATGAAAATAGCAGTCTTCCGAATTTTATTAAATCTTTACTTATCAGATCAAGAAAAAGTGCCAAAATGACTAAGCTAGTTTGATGAGATAATCCATACTACTGCCATTTTTTCTGTGGCGCAGGATTATGAATGACTTTCCACCACCTTTCATATTTACTTTTCATGTTGTAAAAGATAGTATGATACAGACTTGCATGACATCATTGCTATTGATCTAAAATAATGTACTTGAAAAAAGAAAAAAAATCAACCACCTGAAACCAACAAAATTGTAACTATGTTTTTCTACTGTGCCTATAGAAAAGCACATTTCAAAATTACATCCTGCAAATGATGAAGGAAAGCTGAAACGTAAATTTAACAACTAGCTGCTAGATTATCGGAATTTTAAAACAGAATCTAAAGATGTAATACAGTCCTACTTTTAAAATAATTATTTATTTTAAATTCAGGGTCCAGGTCTAAGCTACACTGGTAAAAGCAATGTATTTGTGTCCTCCGGATGTTTTTGGATCCCAGTGCTAATTTAAATTACATCAAATTCAGGTGACCTCTTGCAGACCAGTCTGATGGCTAATTTAGTAGCCTTTAGTAGCATTTAATAGCCTAAGATTTACTACTACTTGTAATTAATCAGTACAGATTCTTCTATAATTGTTCTCAATAGCATTATTCTTTTTCTTCAGCTTTAAGAGACTTCAGATCTGATTATACTGTCATTGGGTGTATGTATGGGAGTTCTTATAAAACACTGCCATTATCTCTTTGCAAGAAAGAATCTGCTGTTGCAATGGCATTGACTACAACCATTTTATATGGATTTCTCAAAGAGATTGCAGTAAGAATATGAATGTCCTTGGTGGATCTTGTTCTAGATCTCTTAGGTAATTAATTATAGTCTTGTAACCAATTTATGCTTCAGACATGTGATTGCCACCATTTGCACCCCCACTTGTGAGAATGCAGGTCATTCTTTTTATGACTGAAGAAACTGATATTTTCAGTAGAGATCATAATAGAGACTGCTTCTGGTACGTTTGGAACAACATGCTATAGCACACACTGCACACTTCATCATGGTAGCCACAGAAAGGGACAATACCAAAGGAGGAGTACATTCACTGAAGATGCTGTTACCAAAGAAACCTGGAATAACTCAGAAGAACCTTGCAGCAGCAACATGTGAGGATGTTGTAGGCAGAGGATGGATGCTTCCTTTTCCTCCCATTCATCATTTCAGTCTATTTTGACAGGAGTTTGAAGTTGAGTTTCTCTTCTTTCTTATGAAGAAGTGGGATCTCCTAAGGAAGGAAGCATTTAACGCTTTCTGATGGTTCTCCTTCTGGTTTTAAGTCAGTGCATCAAATTCAGGGTTTTGGTTTTGTTTCAATAGATGCAACATCTTCTTTACTTCTGTTACTTCTGGTAATTCTTGGGCAATCATATGTGTGGTACCTTTTTGTTTATTTATTTATTTTTTTTGTAAGCCTTCTAGAGAGACAGCCTATTATTTTAGTTCAATAACAAAATAAATAAAACAGCCAAATACTAAAGCTGTTTCTTAAAACTTGAAATTTTCAAGAATATAAATGAATTGTAAGCCCAGTTTTAAATGAATTCAATGGAAACTAAGCTTCTAAGTCACTAGAATACTCACTGCAGCTTTTCAGAGGCTGCAATTTTTGGGTACCTAAACTCATTGAAAAGATAGCTTAAACCAGCATTTTTGGAAAGATAAAGTCGTGCCATATTGGTATGTCCTGCAAAACACAATGTTGAGATGACTTTACTGAAAAAATATATATATATTGATTTTATTTTGTTGCCAAGTACAAAATAGCAAAGGTCAAAAATAACACTCAGGTACAGAGAATGTGACATCACCTAAATGAAGGTTTGGTAACTGTCAAGTTCTTCTTTGTCATATTTGTGTGTCAGAGTTCAGGGATAAATGAATCTGTACCAGAGAGTGGATCTCTAAAGTGTTATCTTGATATTTTATATACCAATGTTGTGGGAGAAGTTTTTTTACATTGAATGATTAGTGAAAGTTATTCCTAATTCAGTTTCCAAAATAATGTACAGGAGTCCAACCAAAATACACTTGTCAGCTTAGAGACGACTTCTATCTTCTTGTAATCTCTCAATTTGATCTATAGAACCAAGAGAACCTAATCTGAGATAACAAACACTGAAAGATATAAACAAAACTATCAAACTTTCTCTTTTAAAGTAGCTTGATAAAGGCAAGTATTGTGATAGCATTTAAGTCTTGTGTCTTAAGGTATCTGTGGCACTGTTGCAATTTCAGTTATTAAAAGCACAGAAATGCATTTATATTCCAAATGCTGAATCTCTCCGATAGAACAGGCATGGAAATTAGTGTACAGACAATGCTTTACTCCATACTTAGGCAAACCCCACGTGCACTAAAACTTCTGGTTGTGTTGATGGGACGTATGCAAGGAGCTAAGACATCATTCATCAAACCTCCTGGAATCTGTTACTCAACAGAGAATGAAGGCAAAATTTGAAATCATTAGAGCACGAGGAAGAAAAGAAATAGACAAAAGCGTGTAATACATTTCTCACAATTTCATATTCATGGGGCCCTGCTGACCTGGGCCCATTGGGTTTGAGTTCTCATACACATTCGCTGTGCACAAACGGCATGTACCTATGAATGAAATGGCTGAATCGTGTGCCACTTCAGTTTGCGTCACCGTGCAGCACAGGCAGTGGGGAGAATGAGCTCCCGTGTGTGTTCAGAACGCTCGCGGCAGCTCCTGCTCCTGGCAGCAGGGTGGAGCTGTGCCGGTACACAGCATTCCCTAGGAACTGGAAGTAGAGTTGCCTCATCTCTGTTAGGACACGGTTGGCTCATCAGAGATGATAATTATGCTTCTTGTTTTCTCTTATCTGTTTTGGAAGGAGTTCC
This sequence comes from Cyrtonyx montezumae, assembly GCF_038088225.1. Lineage (NCBI taxonomy): Eukaryota > Metazoa > Chordata > Aves > Galliformes > Odontophoridae > Cyrtonyx > Cyrtonyx montezumae. The sequence goes on along the minus strand of NW_027071992.1, from coordinate 10,277,794 downwards.
TTTCATCAGTTGTGTCTCAGTGGGAGTATGCTACCCATTCTCTAGTGACCTTGCTACAGATGTTCATCTTTCTTTTATTTAGAGGATTTATTAACAGCTTCTTCTATCTACTGTCATCTGCCAAGCATTCTCCCATGTTTGCAGTATAAAGTCAGATATAAAATGAAAAAACAAATACTAGAGATAACTCTGAGGAACTTGTTTATCAAATGCAGTGAAGGAGAAGGAATGAAATGAACAAAAGTAATAGAGATTGTCTTTACTGCATGCTTTGGATGGTGTTTCCAGTGATAATAATGGCTGAGAGCAGAGTGTTGGGAATAGGCAAAGGATATATGATTTTGGCCTACGTGAAGTAGTATTTGGAAATGTATCTGTAAAACTGTATAAGGAGAAAAAATCATAATTAATGACTGAAAGGATAGAAACAAAAGAGGCAACACCACAGAGGTACTGCTCAAATAAAGGAAAAAAAAAAAGATGCCAGCAGGGACAAAAATGAACTTAGATAATCAGAGTACTGAGAAGGAATATTGGCATGTTAAGTAAAAACCACAGGGAGTTAGCAATGAAAACAGAGTTGGAGAGGGGAGGATTTAAGCATATCCATAGATCTAGGAGGTACAGCAGAGCACTTGCAACAGGACATTTTCAGGAACACCACACCATTTTGTTTGCGATTGGCCCAGCATTATTTTTATGTACAGGTGATGGTGTCTCTAGCACATAGATATTCAAAAGGTCATTTTAATGGCATAATAATGCATCACTGATGCAGTCTGGTGCCTTTATTCACAGTTCTGCATGCCACAGGTACCTTCATCATGGGGTTTGCTTCATGTTACTGTTTATTCTCTTTTTCAATATTTTGGTTCTTCTCTGTTTTCTTCCATGATGTTTTTTTCTGGGGATCTTGTGTTTATTCTTCTTCATCCATTTTTTAACTCTTTTAATCCGTGGGCTTACACAGAACTTTCTGCCTTCTATGTGGAGACTGACGGAGCAAAAATCAATTGTCAGAAAGAAAATGTAAACAAAGCAGAACAACAATAACAAAAACCAATCATACTTATCATTCAAATACGAAAGCATCATGAAAGTGCTTAATCATGTATTACGTCAATTTGGTTTTGTCTGGTGTCACATATGGTAAATATAAGGTTTCCATGATTACAGTAAAATCTGAAAAACAATGTTCCCACAGTGCAAACCAGTACATTTCCATTCTGAAAAAATAAGTAGAACACTTTAATATAACATTTGTGACGATTCTCCAGCAAAAGTCTAGAAATAAAAATGTCCAGGATTTATTTCAAATGTTCAATTTTACACAAACTCTGTGATATTGTAGTAGCAAAAGAAATAAAAAGTATGTATTAACTATAAATAGCTTATGTGTAAACCTGGTGTAATGAATTTAGTCAAGAATTGGAAAAATAAAATGGACAGTGAAAGTGCATACGTTCTTTTTCAGCTCTAAAAATTAATTAAGTATCAGTGTTACTGTAGGCTGAACAGTAACATTATTTTTGAAATGGAAATTGAATTTTACCAGTCTCAAGTTCAAATGGCACAAGGAAGAACAAATCTTACATCCTACTCAGTCTGATTTTTCATTAAATTTTTGCCATCCATCTAAGATTCTACTGGTTTTAATGCTGCCTAGTAGGTTTTAATTTCACAGTACCCCTTTCATAGTGAAGCACACAAAGCAGCTCTTACATAACAGCATGTAGATGACACAGGCCATCATCTTTCTGGATTTCAAATCGCTCCACTCTTCGGAGAATTCCTTTAGGGATTTCTTCTGCAGTTTTCGTGCAACAGTTAAAGGCCTCAGGAAATAAAGCTAGAAAGTAATAACGAAGTTAGAAATGACATAGATATGAAGGGACAACTCATAGCTTGACTTTACAGAATGACAGAATAGTTGAAGTTGGAAGGGAGGTCATCTAGCCCAACTTCCCTACTCAAACAGCAACAAGTAGAACAGATTGCCCAGGACTGTACCCAGTTGGGTTTTGAGTATCTATCCATGTGGAGACTCCACAGCTTCTCTGGAAACCTGTTCCAGTCTTTTGACTACCCTCACAGTAAAAAAATGTTTTCTTTTGTTCAGATTGAATTTCATATGTTTTAATTTGTAACCGTTGCCTCCTGTTTTGTTAGTAGCCACTAGTGGGAAAAGCCTGGCTCCTTGGCCTTCCTTCCCTCTCGTCAGGCATTTGTGTACACTGATGAGATCCCCCTTTCAGAAATGCTTTCCTGGAGGATTTTTTCCATCACCTTCCCAGGGACTGAGGTGAGGTTGACCAGCCTGTAATTCCTTGGATCATTATTCTTGATTTTCCTGAAGATAGGAAAAATATTTCCTCTCAGTGTTCAAGAAGTTCTCCTAGTCACCATGACTGGTCAAAGACAGTGGCCTTGCACTGCTATCAGCCAGCTCTCTATAGAAGTCATGATGTCTTCTCTCCTGAAATCTAGGGTTATGGTCCTGCTTCTTGTCTCCCCCTCTCCTTCTAGGATTCTGAACCCTACCATCTATCTCATGGTCAGTGCAGTTTGCTTCCAGTTTTTCTGTCTTGGATTAGTCCTTCCTTCTTTTTAAATATCTGGTACAGCTCAGTTCATTTCCTTGCTTGTTCCTTTGAAGTTGTCACCAGTGCACTCAGATTACATTGATGTCTCATAGATTGCTTAAGCACTGCTGTCTTGACTTTCCAGCAGGTATCAGGGATGGTTAAAATCCTCCATCTAGACAAGGGCCTGTGAACCTGAGGCTTTTTTTCCAGTTGTTTGAAGATGGCCTCATCTATTTCTTGCTGACTGGGAGGTCTACAACAGGCATTCACTGCAGTGTCACCCATGTTGGCCTCCCACCAATCCTGACCATAAGCTATCTGTTTGTTCATCATCCATCTTCAGACAGAGCTCTGTGCATTTCTGCTGCTCTCTCACAGAAAGAGAGAAGATCTCTCTCTTCCCCAACTTCTGGGAATGGGAGATTACTGATGTTAATGACACAAGAAGTTTTCAGGAGTGTAACTTAAAAGCTCTGCCTTGTCAGGTTGAATCATCCTTGTTATCTTTTGTCTTAGAAATTATTAATGTCGTTGCTGTTTTTCATTGATTTCTTTTCCCTCCCAGGGGCTTGTGGGCGCATGACTGAATGTGTCTCTGCTAGGGAGTGATCTGCAGATTTTTTCCTGCTTGCTAAATATCACAACGTAAAGAATTATTTTTTTTTAAGTCAGATCATAACTGAAGGACTTTTGTTGACAAATAATAACATTTTGGTGTTTGATTTTCTTCTGCACTAGTGAAGAAACATATCTTCTGAAAGGGATTTCCTTCATCAGTTCAAGGTTTGTGGGATGTATCTAGGTTGTGATAGTCTTGTGATCAAACCCGTGCTTCAAGGTGAGCACAACAAGGACTTGTCTGTCCCAGTCAATGGATCAGTGTGTGTGTAGTGGGGATTTTTGAATATTTTTTTCCTGGCCAATGTATCATACTGTTTCATAGGTAACCATTTAGCCTTGGAGTGCAAGAGTCATGGAGCAAGAAAAGAATAAGTAGGAGAATCTATTTTGAATGGTTCCTATAAACAGGAAATTAAAAATTTCCTTAAAACATTTCTTGTAATCAAGAAGACTGTGTGCTCTGGTTCTTACGAGAAGTCCAGATGAGTGCTGGAATAACAGAAGATGCTAGCTGAGGTCCAACACGGAGCTAGAGCAGCTAGCAGTGTAGAAGTCACCAAAGGCCAGCCAAGCTATCTGCCCCAGCTTGCAGGAGGTTGTGGTACCCAGTGTGGTGGACGACAGAGCCCTGGGATGTCATGGTCACAAAGGAGAGTGGAAGACACCAGCTCTAGCAGTTGCCTTCTCTGCAACCTAGAGAGGAGGACTAGAAATAATCATATGGTGCAGAAGGATAAATTAAATTTTGTATGTTACCTGTATTATTTCCCTGATGTCCCTTCTCACTTTAATAGCAGAATATTTGTGAAGCAGGTTCATTTGTGTTTGCAAAGAGGAATTAAGTTCACAGAACACCACTACATTTATTCTTCTCTGGGTGATTGAGGTATGAATATTTATTGTTGCCAGTCCTTGCAGAAGGATTATGTGGGAAAAAAAAAAGCTCAGGAAAGGATAATTGCATCTTGAACACTTTCTGAGGTCTACTCCTTTGCTTCTGTGGGGTCTAGTAAATTGAATCCCTAGGCAAGGCCAGCACTGACAGCCTTTAGCAGAGTAAAGGGGCACTACAGAGGGTCTGAGGGCGAGGCAACCATCCCCTGACCTCATGCTCTGCTGCTTTCTCTGTTGCATGGCCATGATCTCTTGCCTGCATGCATTGTGCATGTTTTGTATCACTTTGTTCTACAGATCTGTACTGTATTACACTGGCCTTTGCACATGGTGTAACTGAAAGTTAAGAAATTATTTTTATATTAATTTAAATTTATATTACTTTTATTATTTTTATATTTCTATAAACTTGTACAAGGAAAATGAAAGCAAAATTCTTGATGTTTTCAGATGGGATTGTGAATATCTCACTGTCCATGACACTACCCTTTAGCAAGACACTTGGGAGCTGCAGAAAGGTGCTTGTAATTGCACCTTTAACAATCCCTTATGTAACCAGAGTAGCAGTTTTAGAGTGAACTCAATTATCTGAAACTGGAGCATTAAATCGCTCTAATTAATGCAACTTTGCAAAAAAACCTGTGCCTTTAAATGTTTAAGCACACGTCAGACTGCATGTGAAACTGGTGAACACATCATCAGGAAGCAGAATGAAATTCTGTACTAAAACATGAATGACAGGGGTCCTTCTGTCCACTTCTCAAGAGGAAAAAAACCTGTCCGTAACTTTGGTGGAGGTATGAGCTTAGTGTGTGTATGAGTGTTTGCCTTGAGGAATTCCAGTCAGCACTAACTTGTTTTTTTGTTTTTTTTTTTGCCTAAAAAATAAGCTGTCACTTTAAATAAAATGCTATATTTGTTATTGCTTTGTGCATGAAGTACAGTTACAGTCTAGCAGATAGAAACTAACTATCTCTGAATTGCAGATAAATACACATTATCAGAGCTTTTCCATCAGACAACATGGAAGCGTCATCTGCAATCATGTGCTGGCAGACACACAGGAACTTTTAAAATGAGAGTCATTTTGAACAAGAGTACGTTTTTCCCCTGCTGAACAGGAAGAACGCTCAGGGCAGTGGCTCAGGGAATTCCCCTACACCCCAGACGGAGGGACCTGGTCTCCTGCAGTGCTGGCTGCACTACAGCTCTGCTGCCTGGTCCATTATTACTACAACTGTGCTCTCAACCCTTAAGTGGGAAGGAAGGAGGAGGTAATATGCAAAGCTAATGAATTCAGCCCAACATAATACCAGAAATATGTGTGGGTTTTTAGCAATTAGATCAGGCTTGTTAGCTGGTAATTACTGGTCTTCACAGTGGTTAGAAGAAAATAATGGCAGTTTTCCACCTGGAAGCTGGCCTGGCTTTTTTTTTTTTTTTTTTTTTTTTTCCCTTTCCAACTCTTGAGAAATTTTTCCAGTGCTGCCCATTTCACTTGTTCCTCTGCCTCAGCAACACAATCAGAAATCCACAGATGCTTACAAGAATTGCTTAGACCTGCTGTCTGGCATTGAGCCTTCTTACTCAGACAGCCAGAGGAGCTTTCTGAGTTGTTGGATGATGGCAGGACCAAGATTAGCGGTGAATCTTGAGACAGGCCCATACAGAGATTGCTCTGCTGCCACTCAGCAGCTTAGGTGTGTTTGTTCCTTAGGAACACTCACTAGGAAAAAAACTACTGCTTTTTAAATACTTTGTTGCCTATTTTCAGGTATTTAAATACTTTGATCATGCAGAAATGTCCACTGGGGTGAGTTAAGCACCCCAGATGAAGGCAAGCACAAGTAACTGGAAAACACTGTCGTCCACCACAGCTTCTCTCTCAAGGATGCCTAGGTATGGTGTCCTTTTTGGGTGCATGCTTTGCCACTGTGGCTTATGGGATGCATTACTGCTCGTCTTTTCATTATGCTAGATTTATTTAATGTGCTTCTCCAATTTCAAAAGAAGTGGGCAGAAAGCAAAGCTTTGCCTTTTGAGTGAGAATAAGTTGTTTAGCACCTTTAAATAGGAAAAAAAATGAAAATAAAAAAAATGAAGGAAAACAAAAAAAACACCTTGATTTTTCCTTTTTTTTTTTTAAGAAAATAAGAGAGAAAATGTATGAAATTCTGCATTAGTTTGAAAAAGGTCTTGCTTTTCAGGGAATGCAGCATGAGAACTTAATTCCAGCTTCTTATAGTGCTCTGTTTTCTTTCAAGCCTATCAAATCTTGGTAGCACTTTAGTCACTTTAAAGGGCTGAAGAGATCAAAAGCAGTTAGCAACTACAGATGACCACTTTCACCTGCTCTTTTAGCAAAGTGCTTCTCCTAAAATGGAAGAGATCACCAAAATCTGATATTTAGTGGGTTTGAACTGATGTGATTGCTGCTGAGTGCTAGAGAATGGACCACTGAGAATGGCTTTGATGGAGCAAGACCTCCGTTTTTATCTGCCTTTACACTCCTGTTCATCAGTATCAAATCTCTTCTCTGAAAGTTTGTTTTTCCATGTTGTGTCTTCAACCTCAATCTACAGGAACTTCTTCTGTCTTTCTTTGTGTTTTTTGGTCATCATTCTCAAACTTGGGAGCCAACATGCTAAACAGTTTAGGGAGGTTATGTCATCTAGAGTTCAAGCAAAAAGTTTCAAAAGCAGTTATTGTTTCCTGCTTAATTTATGGAGAAAACAAGAACATTTCACTCTTTCTCCAGCTTTGGCCTGATTTTTCTTCCTCCTTTTCCTTTTCCCTTTTTCCTTTTCCCTTTTCCCTTTCCCTTTCCCTTTCCCTTTCCCTTTCCCTTTCCCTTTCTTTTCCTACCGTTTCCTTCCTTTCCCCTTTCCATCCCTTTCCCCTCTCCATCCCTTTCCTTCCTTTCCTTCCTTCCTTTCCTCCCTTCCTTCCTCCCACTTATGGAAGATGCCTGATAAAGAGACCTCTTAGTGAATACAGTGAATGGTTATTCTGCTGGTCCCTGGCAGATAGGATTATTTCAATGTGTGTAGACACTGGGAAGGAGAAACACAGCAGTCATTGTGTCAAACAGTCTTGTCCTGCAGAAAACAGCAGGACCTGTCCTTCTCTCATATTTTAGCTGAGGGTAATCAGCTGAAGAAAAAAAAAAAGAGAGGAAGCCACATAGAAATAGTGAGTGATGGAGTCACTACATTCCCCACCCTTGTAGTTTGTCACAAATTTGCTTGGTTTCACTCTTGCTTCTTTTAATCAAGTAAAACAGGAAAATAATGGACTGTAGATGGGAAAGTAAGAAAAGCATTTCTGGTCTCTTCTGCTGTATCTAATCTATCCACTTTAGACCTTCTCTAGCCCTCCTCCCTGCAGGTTTCATGCCAGCAGTTAGTATTTCGGCCAGGCCTTTGGTCCTGAATCCTGCTGGCAACATGGAGGAGCCCATCAGTGCTGCTGGCAGAGCCCTTGATTGTGAGCTGCAGTGACCCATGGGCTGTTGTGTGAGAAGCCATGCGTAGACATTGTCCTGTGTGACTAAACAGAGGGTAGCTAATTCTTGAACTTGTGCAGACTAAAGGAGTGCAGCAAAAATCATATAGGTACTACCAGCATACCATGTGGTCAGAACTTGTCTTGCATGGTAAATTCCATAAACCTCAGGCACTTTCTGTATCTGTGCTGAAATGTGAGCTCTGCTGCTAATAAGCCTCAAATTCGTTGTAAGCTGATGTAGCTTTGCATTGATTGCACAATTCCTGGAATTATTAGCAGCAGTCATTAGTGTTTCCTAATAGAATTCTTTTGTGGTTACAAAGTAGGCTTTGTATATCCACAAGAAAAAAAGAAAAGGAAAAAAAGCAACTCGCACTCACTGATTATCTGGATTAATGTCTTGCATAGTCAGAACATGATAGGTATGAAAATACTGTAGTGTCTATAAATACATTTTTGCAGATAACTTCATAGATTCATAGGATCATTAATGTTGGAAAAGACCTCTATGATCATCTAGTCCAACCATCAACCCATCAAATGTTCCCAATGAGCCATGTCTGTAAGTGCCACATCTTGGTCTTGCACAAGAAGACAAGCAACAGTATTGGTAACACTTCTGGTTCAATAGCTGAGTAACAACTAAGCATGTGCCTAAAAACAAAGTATGACTATAAGTCAGCCATCTTACCCCGTAACTCCTGAGCAGCACAAGAGTTCATTGAGCTCTCCTGCGTGGCATTGGGCTGCATGACAGGATCTCTCCTGACATAGGGGCACATCTCAAGGCTATGCCACGAGGGCTGGTAGTGAGGGTGGTGCACTCAGGGCAGGGATGCTGCTAATGCATTCCATCCTGGTCTCTATGCTGGCTGGCAGTTTCCTCATGCTCCTGCTCCAGTTTCTGATTCTTGTTCTTCTGCAGGAAGATGCTGAAGACCCCCGGGGTGGCCAGAGCTGATGAAAGCTTCTCTTACACCCACATCAAGTCCAGCCACAGCCTGAAGGACTACCTCCATGGCACCAAGCCAGCAGGCAGCTAGGTGACACCAAAGCTAGTCCTGGGATCAGTGCTGGCTGCCTTAGCTCCCATGGTGGGGCTGAAGCCCCACATTATGCTACCCACAGCAACTGCTCCAGATCCCACCTCCAGCAATGAGTTGTGCCATTTCCTCAAAGCCATCTTCCACTTTAGTCTGGAGAAGAGGAGGCTCAGAGGAGACCTTATTGCACTCTACCACTTCCTGAAGGGGGGTTGTGGTGAGGAGGGGGTAGGCCTCTTCTCCCTGATAAGTAATGACAGGACGAGAGGGAATGGCCACAAGTTGCGCCAGGGAAGATTTAGATTAGACCTCAGGAAGCATTTCTTTTCTGAAAGAGTGGTCAGGCACTGGAATGGCCTGCCTAGGGAGGTGGTTGAGGCACCATCCCTAGCGCTGTTCAAGAAGCGTTTAGATGAGGTGCTAAAGGACTTAATTTAGTAGTTGGGTAGAGATAGTGATAGGAGGATGGTTGGACTAGATGATCTTATAGGTCCTTTCCAACCTTATGAACTTATGAACTTATGAACTTTCTCTTCAGGGAGCTCAGGGACATGGCTCTCATCAGGAACTGGGTGATCAGTAAGATAAAGATGGAGTTTGAGGAGATGCTCCAGACCAAGATGACAGGGAACGTACTTAAGGAGCTCAGCTTCTTCAAGATCTGTCTGGGCAATACCCTGCCCATCTTCAAAGCCATCAGGCTCATCTGTCCATCGGTCTGTAATGAGGAGGGCTCCCCCCAAAGAGCTGGGCTTGCAGGTGGACGTGGAATACAAAACTTCCATTTGTCCACTGACTTTGACCTGGTCTTTGGCAAGTGCTGCTGAGTTATGAAGATAGGTTCTGTCCTTGAAAGGAAGAGTGCTATCACACCTACACTTCACTTTAGCCATTAAAAGGCAAATCTTTCTAGTGCTTGTCTGCTCATGAAGCTACCAGAAAATGTTCCTCTCATCTAAAACAAACTTTGGGCTGTTTTAAGAGTTCAGGACCTCAATGAAGGTCTTTTCAACTTAACACAAAGCAAATCAGTGCCTCCTTCACTATGAAGAAGGCTCTGATCCTGGCTGGTAGGTGAACAAGGCAGGATGCTAGAACCCTTAACAAGTGTAGCACAGTTGAACTCTGTGAAAATGTGGAGACTGCTTAACAGCTGGAAGTGAGAAGGGTACTCACATGCTGAAATACGCTTTAATACACCCTTCTTCTATTTTGACAGCACAGAGATAAATCATAAAACTGAAAACGAGACAAGGAAAAGATTCAGATCATAAAAATCATAATAACATATATAGTCTTGTGGCCTAAAATAATCCTGTTCTTTCTTGGTCTGCTCTGAGGACTGCTGTTAACACAGGCAGTTTCAAGGCCTACATAATGACTGGTGGGTATATCACACAGGCCATGATTTTCAAATACGTCTGTCCATCACATCATGATCAGTTTGCAAGCTGTCTGTTCCCACACAGCCAAACACTGTCTAAGCAGTATGGTTTTGAGCCCAAACTGGGGTGGTCAAAGAAACACTAGCATTCAGTGCCTTACTAGAAGGTAAAATTTCTACTGCTCCCGGCAAAAACCCTTGCAATGTGTTGAATATTACAGTGCAAAGAGAAGCTACCACATGAACAAACACCAGAGTTATTTTGGCTTTGAATTGTTTTTTTTTTTTTCTCTATAAAGCAATCCTTAGAACCAGCCTCCCATAGCAGACCAACCCTTGCTCTGATCTGGACAGCACCACAGCCGCACCTTGACTGGGACAGCTCCAGCTGACAGCTTAGAGGAGACCTGGACAGTCTTGTTGCCATTCCAACTGTAGCATTTAGAACTTGTTTTAGATGCTTTTATTACGTAAGAATTACCAAATTTCTCTCTTCCTACCTTCAAGATGAAATATATGCAGGAGTTTTCCAAAGAGAGCTGTATTCTCAATCCAAGACCCAAACCAACCACCTCTGAAGTAAGTCTCTTGCCCACCCTGCTGCACAGCCCCTCATGCAGTGCTGCTGCTCCACTGAAGGTGTGAGTGTCAGCACTGTAAAGCACTGGTGCTGACAGCAATGGTTGAGAGAAGAATACTGGGGAGGATGGAGGGGAGTGTGAAAGCAAAATCTTTAAAAAATAATAAAATTACATTAATAAAATAAAAATTTCTAGCCACAATTCAGTGAAACAATGAGGATCTCCACTCATTTTGGCGCTGCCTGGCAGGTGTGCCTCCAGTTGGCTTTCCTGGGCTCAGCGCAACAGCTGTCAATGCTCAGCCATGAACAAAGATGAATGTTCCAGTTCTGTACGTATCACCCAAAGTGTGTTTGCATACCTGCACCATGCCACTGAAATAAGTAAATGCACAACAAGCAGCCTCAGCATCTGCCAGCTTGATGTTAGAAGGGTGTGCCTGGGCCCAAACACAGGCAGCTCTGGCTACTTTTATTGCGGGTTCCGCTGTTTGTATGTTGCTGTTAAGAGTGGAGCATATTTGCATGTGGGAAACTAGAGGATAAAGGAATTTTCCCTTTGCCAGACAGCTCAGTGTGAAGAAATGTGCTCCAAGAAAACCCTTCCTTTGACCTGTGTATGTGCACTCTGTTGCTATTGTGCAAGACCTGCCTGAGTGCCCAGATCATAAATTGAGTAGAAGAAACTCATGCCTCCAGCTCAGGCCAGCAGGTACTGTGGCCATTTTGAAGGATAAAAAAATTAAGGCAGATTTTGTCCATGCATTGGGAACTCAGTAATTTCCACTTCTAATGCAGCCAGTGGGAACTGAGAAAAATGCAATGCAAAGACTGATGTCCTACAGAATGTTAGTTACCTGCTCCAACAACACAGCTTATTTTACCATGGAAAAATACAAACAAAAACTTGGGATTCAAGCACAACACTGCATAACTGTTTTGAAACGTATTTCAATGGAAATATAAGAAGACAGAAGCAAGCATTATGAGATCTCACGAATCCTTGAGATGGGCAGTGAAAGCAAATTAAAGTTGTGAGAGCCCTTTCCTGAGTATAAGAGATAGGTTACATGAAGTTCATCATAAAAACGGTTTTGAAATCTTTGTCATCTCTGACAATCAAACTTCAGACAGAGAGATTCAAGTTTTTTTTGAAACGTATTCCCTCTCAAGAAATTCTGAAATGAGGAGATTCCAGCCAAGCTGGAGAGATCCCTTTAAACAAACAGTAAAAAGTGTTCCCTTGAAAATCACTGCTCCAAGGTAATACACCTCTCAGCTGCAGCGCCCCTGATTGTGTTCCCCATGACAAATTACCCACATGGGTTTTCCTTGTTAAGCTATTGTATGAAATCACAGAGTTCCCACACCTTTAGGGAAACGTGAAGGAAACAGTGAGGTGAAACCTTGATCCCACTGAATCTACTGCCGGCTGCTCTCTGCAGGGTGGCACAGCTGGGTTTCACTTTTAGAACTTCTCATGCCACAGACCTGTAAGCTAAAAGATCCCGGACAGAGCTGCAAAGACTCTGCAGATACAGGTCCAGGCAGACAGTCCTTGGGAACACCCTCAACCTCTTTGAGGAAATTAAATCACAGAAGAAGTTAAGTGTGGCATTACTTACTTGGGGATGTCAGGCGCACTGCAGCCGCCAGCACAGCCAAGGCAGTGACAAAGCTCACATCCATTCCTCCCGGGGCCATGGGAGCACTGCGGGCAAGTGCAGGTGTTTCAGGAAATGTCCTGCGGCTCCTGTCTGCCAAGGAGTGTGGCTGCCAGGGCCCCACCCTGCAGCAGCTCGATGCTGGCCCTGCTGTGCAGCACGCGGGCTGACAGCCCCTGCTACCTGAGGCGTGGAGCCGTGTCCCTGCTGTCTGCAGCCCCACGCCTGCCTTGGGCCCGCCACGCTCCCCTTGCTGGAGATGTTCCTGATCAGCAGAGGATGGAAGTGTGTCAGAAACAAACACTTGCAGGATTAAGGCAGAATTAATCAATCAATTAATTAAATAACACAAAACAAGAAAGCAACTTTGCTGTTAGATACTCCGTGTAATAGCTGTGTGTGCAGTGCTGTGGACAACTGGCTGCAGCACAAACAAGCTTGAAAGGTGGGCCCCTGTGGATCTAAAGAGGTTCAACATGGCCAAATGCAACGTGTTGCACCTGGGGCAGGGCAATCCCAGGTGTGCATACAGTCTGGGAGAAGAACCCACTGTGAGCAACTTTGCAGAGGACTTGGGAGACCTGGTGGATGAAAAGCTGTACATGAGCCAGCAGCGTGCTTGCAGCTGTAAGGCCAGCAGTATCTCAGGCTGCAGCAAAAGTGGGACGGCCAGCAAGGAGAGGGAGGGGATTGTCCCCCTCTGTTCTGTCTGCTCTGCCCTTGTGAGGCCCCACCTGCAGTACTGTGTACAGGCTTGGGGTCCCCCAAGCATGAAAGATATGGAGGTGTTAGATCAAGTCCAGAGAAGGCACAAAGGTGCTTAAAGACCTGCAGCACTTCTGTGAAGAACAGTTTAGGGAACTGGGCTTGTTTAGCTTGAAGAAGGCTCTGTGGAGGCCTCACTGTGGCCTTCTAGTACTTGAAGGGAGTGCATAAGTGTGAGGGAAGACAACACTGAACATGGCCTGATAGTGATTGGACAAGGGGAATGGTTTTAAACAAAGAGAAGGGAGATTCACTTTGGATGTCTGGGGTAAATTTTTTATCCAGGCAGTGAGGGCCTGGCACAGGCTGCCCAGAGAAGCTGTGGATGCCCCAACCCTGGAGATTTTCAAGGCCAGGCTGGATGGGACCGTGGGCAGCCTGAGCTGGTGGGTGGCAGCCCTGCCTGTAGCAGGGAGGTGGAAATAGGTGTTCTCTTTAAGGTCCCTTCTAACACAAGCCATTCTGTGATTCAGAGGTGCAACCTGGAGAAGCATTGTGCCAGGTTTGTGTTGGACAGCTGTGCCCTCAGTGCATGCACTCCCACGGCTGCACTTTCATGCCCCAGCCCTTCTGACCCACTGGGGCTCTGCAGTGGTTTGGGGAAAGAAGCAAGAAGGGATGTGCACATGGTGTACCTCCTTCATTCTTTCCTGACTCTTATCTCTGTGGCCCATTTCAGTAATTTTCCGTGCCTCAGTCTGAGCAAACACATGATCTTCCGTGGGGAAAATAAAAGTGGTATTTTGGAGCTGATACTATCCAGAGTGCTTCTGTGGACAGCATCAAGGAGGCTTTTTGTGGATCATGCAGGCTATGGGAAAGTCAGGGAAAGTTTTCTGCTCCACTTGACTCAGTTCACAGGTTGCAGTCTTCCAAGGCTCACAGACATTACGGGCAGCCTCTGAACAGGATGCTGAGACTGCTGCAGCCACAGTGCACTGCTGCCATGCAGTTCTTCTGGGGATGAACAGCAAAACCAGCCCATGAGGCCCTGGGCCCCCAACCACACTCACCTTTGCTCTGTCTCAACACAGCAGTGCTTACTGCAGCGGTTCATAGCTTCCAAAATCCCAGATTACAAAGTATAAGGAACTGCCAACCTCAGAGACTTTAATCTGTGCTTGAAACTTCCCAATGCCAGTTTTATGATATGGCTAATAATAAATTAATATGGTGCAATCAAACTGATGGGTTATCATGGTTTAACTTTGTCACTCTTGGTTCCTTCTTGATGCACTTATCTACTGGGGCAAGAGAGCAAGGCGCCTGCGGAGCACTATGCGTTCTGGTAAGAGCCAGATATATTAAGAGGGGAAAATTACATGTGTCATTTGGAGCACAGTTTCAAGGAAATCATTTGTGTTGAAATCAACAAGCTGACTCACTGTCAGCAATTAATTACAGTGAAAAATCTGTTAAAAAACTCAACAGCCACTGCAAAAGCTGAAGTGGATCGTGGCTCATTCATAAGCTGAGCTTAGGTAAGGATGAAGCTATTAACACCATTAATGTGCTTCAAGGTAGCACAAAGAGGAACAAGCAAAATAAAAAGAAACACGATGAGACAGATGTAACTGAGGCGAACTATTAAAGAAATAATCAGTCGGTACTAATTAGCTCCTGTGTGGCAGCTGCTTGGTGCTGAAGAACTGGGTCACATATCCTTGAGGACAGCCAGCGCATTCACTCTGACATATGCCCTGCATGGGATTTCCAGATGCAGCTTTAAAAGCCTGGAGCAGGTTCACAGAATCTTAGAATAATGTAATTGCTTGGGTTGGAAAGGACCCCAGAGATAACCTGGTTCCAGTCCCTGTTCCAGGCAGGGCTGCCACCCACCAGCTCAGGCTGCCCAGGCCCCCATCCAGCCTGGCCTTGAAAATCTCCAGGGTTGGGGCATCCACAGCTTCTCTGGGCAGCCTGTGCCTCACCACCCTTTCACTGAAAAATTTCCCTGACATCTAACCTAAATCTACCCTCTTTTAGTTTGAAGCCATTCCTCCTTGTCCTGTCACCTGCAGTGAGATCTCCCCAGAGCCTTTTCTTCTCCAGGATGAACAAGTCCAGATGCAGCATCCTGAATAAAGCTTACCTCTGCAGTCACATCACACAACTTTAGCTCGTGTTTTACAACTTTTCTTCCTGCAGAGTCCACAGTAAAGGTCCAAAATAAAGTAAATATCTACTTTCTTCAGTGGGAAGGTACAGCAAAGAAACTGATTATGGAGATGCAAACATGCTTTCCACTTTATGTGCCAATAATTTAAAATGTTAAACCCAGTGAAACAAGGCAAAAGGTAAACTGAGGAAACAACTCTCTTTTATGACACTGGGAAGTTCAAAATAAAAATAAAGCCAGAAAACAATATTTTGCTATGACTCCACTTACACAGGCAGCCATCCAGCACACAAACACCAGGTTAGCCAGAAATTCTTTTCCCAGAATTGCAGTGACATAGTTGACAGTGACATTAGCTGCAATTATGGCTTAAGTAAAGTGGAGGGGCATATTGACATATTGTCCTGAACTGAGTTCAAAGCCAAATTGAAAGCGCTAATCTGGAGGCAGAAGGCAGCCATTCTTCCGCCTTGAGAAACAAAGCTAATTCTTGTTTTGGTCACTTTTTAGGTTCTAACTTCTATTTGTGAATGGAGCATAATGTCTTACACCTATCTTCAGTCACTGAAGCAATGTGCCCTTGTAGCACATTGCCCCCACAGCCTCCTGCGGTGATGGTGGCAGGAAGCAGCACCTCATGCTCTGCCCCACTGATACAGCCCAACTCCAACTCCAGAGCCCTCTGCAACACGGGAGAGAAAACAGATCTCGTGGGCTTCTTTCTAACTTCAGAACATTGGTTCTGTGTTGCTTGAACCTGCACACAGTACTCAAGGTGAGGCCAGACCAGTGCAGTGCAGACTGGGACAATCCCTTTCCTCACCTAGCAGCCATGTCTCCAGGTGAATGCCCCAAGATGGTGACACTGCTCCAACCCCAGCCCTCCTATCTGTGCAATGATGTGGTGTCCCAGCCTCTGCTGTGGACTGGCACTTGGGGCACTGACACTGTGTTAGGCACTGTGCCTGGAGGTGTCTCTGCTGGACTTTGCTTTGTTGGTGCATGTTCATCCTAGGTCCAGGTCAGTGCTGGGCTCCCGCCTGTGGGAAGGAGCATGATCTCCCTCCTTCCTGACCAAGCCCCCTGTCTGTCGGTGTGGCTGCTGAAGTCATTGCTGACCCTGAACTGTGATCTCTTGCAGACACTGTTTGTTCTGGGAAATTAAATTTTCTCTTGTACACCGTCATGTTGTGTGTTACCCCTCCAGCACACAGCTGGCACTAGCTCCTTCCTGCTGCTTCGCTGAGTTATTGCCCATGGTAGCCAGCCCCTGTTGCTCTGAGCTTACCAAAAACATATCCTCCCTACACCTATCTGACTTTCCATTCCTTATTTCTAGAAGGACACACAAGAGTTTCAGTGTGAAACTCAACTATGTGTTGCACAGGTATGCACGGGCAGCACTGCAGCTGGGTTTGTGTTGTGGCATCAGCTGCCTGCTACACTGGGAACAGAATCTCAGAACCAAAGCATCACCGAATCACAGAACTGTTTGAGTTGGAAGGGAACCTTAACGGTCATCTAGTACAACTGCAATGAATGGGGACACCTACTGCTAGATCAGGTTCTCAAAGCCCCATCCAGACTGACCTTTAATGTTTCCAGGGATGGGGCATCCACCATCTCTGGCAGCCTGTTCCAGTGCCTCATCACCCCTGTTGTAATAAACTTCTTCCTTCTATCCAATCTAAATCTCCCCTCTTTTAATTTGAAACCATTTCCCCTTGTCCTGTCACAGCACATCCTGTTACAGAGTCTGTCCCTTCTTCTAATAGCTCTTCTTTAGATACTGTAAGGTCACTCTCAGGTCTCCCTGGAGCCTTCTCCAGGCTGAACAGCCCCAGTTCTCTCAGCCTGTCCTCATAGGGGAGGTGTTCCATCCCTTGGATCATTTCTGTGGATCATCTGATAAATGTTTATAAATATCTAATGAGAGGTGGCAGGCAAATGGATGACTCCAGGCTCTTCTTGGTGGTGCACAGAGATAGGACAAGGAGTAATTGCCTAACACTTGAAAATAGGAAGTTCTGTACTGACATGCAGAAGAACTGCTTTACATTAAGGGTGATGGAGCACTGGAACAGGCTCTGGACTCAACAGTCTCTTGAGGTCCCTTCCAACCCATGCAATTCTGTGATTCTTACATCCCCCAGCTTGTGCTCATAGTGGGGATTGCCATGACCCTGGAATAAGATGTTGTACTTGGATTTGTTGAACATCACAAGGGTCACGTGAGCCCACTGCTCAGCTTGTCTCTCTGGAGACCACACACAGCTTTTGACAAAGATGAAATAGCTCATCAACATGGTGGAGGGCAGACCGACCATAAAAATGATGCATGAGCTAGGGGCTGAGCTTGAAATCCTCGTCCGTAACTCCACGATCTGAGGAAATCTACGTAAGACATTTTTGTAAAGGGAGTTTAAGAAAAGAAAACAATTGTGTGGGGGCAATTTTTGGCAAAAGATCATATAAAATGATAGAAGCATAGAATCATAAATCTTGTGAAAGACCTCCAAGATCATCTTGTCCAATGTCAGCCCATCACCACCATGCCCACTGACTGTGTCCCTCAGTGCCTTGAATACCTGCAGGGGTGGTGACCCCATCATCTCCCTGGGCATCCTGTTCAATGAGTTCCATGAGTTTCACAAGTTTCCCAAGAAGCATGGGAATTCCCAACATTTTTTTGGGAAAAGAAAAAAAGTCTAGTTTGTAGGCCTGTTTCTTAAACAAAACCATGAATAAATAAAATAAATAGTGCCCTCTCTTTTCATTTATATTTCTGTAAATGAATGTTACGTATTGCCTACCGCACATAGAACAGACTGTGTAGTTGGTGGGACCACTTGGTAAGGGGCTGTGTTATTTGTAATTGTTATGCAACAGCCCACATATGTGGCTGTGATCTTCCTGCACTACCCAGAATCAGAATGTTGTAAATAACAATCCTGCTTTGACGGCTCTTATTCACCGATACCAGGAAGAGTTCTGTTTGCTGAATTTGGTTTGATTTTTTCTTTTTTTTTTTTTTTAATTCCACTAAAAGGAATGCAGCCACCACATATTCCTTGTTTGCGCTTCATCCTGTTCTCCCTGGGACGCACTGCTGCAAGCTGCCAGCTGGAGGTGGGCACCGTGCCCTGTCCCCCACCGGTGTGCAGGTGACTGCTTTCCAGAGGACATCACTCACTCCCACTGCCATCGCCTCCGTCACTGCCTGCCCTTCACATTGTCCAGGGGCTCCTGTCCAGCAGTACCTGGATGGGACAACACTGTTTTGCATTTGTATTTACTAACGTGGGACAGGAAGGAGATTTACTTTGGCAAGTGAGCACATTACCGTAGTTCCTGGCATTACCTTTTTCCTGGCACTGGAAAACTGTTTGCAATAACAGCTCTCTTGTTGCAGTTCTAAGCCCCAGACTGTTTCATCATTTTGGGCCAGCTAGCAGGAAGTGATTGATAGTCCATTTAACCATGCAGTTCCCTGCCTGGAACCACCGAGTTTGAAACGAGTTCCTTTCTAGAACCACATTTATTATAGGAAAACTGCCTTCCGTCCCAGCTTTCCCCATCCAGCTCTGCTTCTTCTGCTTTGAAGAATTTATCTTTGAACACTCTTATCTGGCTCAGTTTCTCTGCTTGTTGTTGTTGTTGTTTTCTTCTGATGATAATAAACCTTCTAATGCATATTTTTCTTTTTCTTTTATTTATTTATTTATTTAAAGTTTAATTGAGGACCTACTGAGATTACTAATGCTTGTAAAGCACTGGGAGATAAGGGTGGCTGAGCTAAATGCAGATGACTCATGAAAACAGGAATACTGAGAGAAGAGAGCAGGTGCTGGGCAGAAACTTTTAGTCTCAGTTTTACTGTGATAAATTAAGAAGGTATGCAACTTCTGATAGCATTAAAATGCACTTAGTGCATGTCCCAGGACACTTCTGTTCAGCTGTTTGGGGTTGGAGACCACGCAGTACCTCATGCAGGAGGCCCTAGATAACAACGTAGCCTTTGTCACCCACAGCCTCAGAAGAAGTGTCTGTGAGGCTGCAAACAGACAGGTTGGTAATGCATTTTTTCCTGTATGCACCTTTACAAACATGGAAAATTTTACTGGAATCTCTTCTCATTAAGCAGGGAAAATCTGTATTTGTTGCCTTTCCAGATGGAATTATGTGAGTGTGCCAGATCAGCTGAAAGCTCAGGCTTTCATCTCCATCAATAAGGTCAATTCTGCCAGAGGAACTGGAGTGCTTTTACCATCAGTGGCAGAGAAACAGCACTCCCTACCTCAGTCACTGCTGCCCCTTCTGAATGTGTCCCTGCACCACTGTATTGTGCAGCAGCAGCAAGTCACTAACAGGGCACTCTGCTGTCATCACCGCACTCACCTTCACCTGTGCACTTGAAACCTTTCATCCTTCATGGCAGCACTGTGTGTACACAGTGTGGCAATGCAAACACTAAAAGGCAGTCCTCAGCAAGCCAGGGAGGTAGAATAGACAGATGAAGGAAAAATACAGCAAGGCAACTCTGTCCTTGATATTTTGTTGGTTTTCTTTTTGACATCCTGTTCTACCATGTCACTGTCTTCCATGGGAGATGCACCTATGGTCTGTTGCACAATCCCTTTGGGCAGATTGGGAGCTCGGTACGTGCTGAGTTCAGGGCATTTTCCACCTTCAGCAAAATACCTTTTTGTGCACAACTGGGATTGTAAACAGCTCCTAAAGACAAAAAACATTGTTCAATCTTTTTTGAAGCCATTTCTTCCTTGTAAGAAGGGGGGATGCCCACATTCTTGATGGCTACAGAGACGCTCAATATTTTTGACAACCCAGACAACAGGGAACCAAATAAACATGCCAGTGTTAATCTTGAAATAAGGCTTCGAGAGTGCCCTTTCCTGTAAACTGAGTCACAGTCGGACCAGTTTTCTTATCTGAGATGAAATCACAGGGATACCATGCCTCACAGGGAATCTTCCCCTTTTTTTCCCAAGTACAGGATTTTCTGTATAGCAGATGCCGATTTCAGCACCCAGGAAGTGCTGAAGCACAGAACTCCACACCACATACCACAGCCCTCCTCTGGAGGTTTTCCTTTGCTAGAGTTGCACACCCCTCCTGTGCACTGTGTGTGCAGTGGCAGCAGCAGCACAGCCTGCATTCATCTCCTTGACAGTTTCTGAGAAGAGTCATAGTGTGAGTCTGCTACAATCATCGTGGATGTTGTAAATTCCATGGCACTGCTATGTCTGCTGTCTTGGTTTTATTTCTCTGTACCAGAACTCAGAGCCACCAAGCTCTTGGGCTCTCTGTGAGATCTCTGTGAGATCTTGTGAAGAGACAGAGAGAAGATCTAGGAAACAGCCCTGCGCCTGCTCAGGAAATTTTACCAAATGCTCTGCAGTTCCTAAAGGGAAAAATGACTGAAACTAAAATAATATCCAACTCTTGGCAGCGTGAGGGATGCTCCAGGAACAAAGACAACATTTCTTGGGCAAAGGAACAATGCCTGTGGTGCAAATAGCAGCATAGCATATAGATCAACTTCCAAACTACCATTACAGATGCAGGTTGCTCACAGATCATCTGCTACAGATGTTTTCTGCCAATAGGTTTTGGTTAAACACATCTATTTTTACAAACTGAAATTGATTTAAAACTTCTGTTGAAAGGAATGTGTCGTCATTTCTTTTAATTGGTTCTCAATATTCAGAAGCTTTCCTTAAAACTGCATTAAACTTTTTGCTGAGTAGTAGGTCCACACACAAATGCCAGCACTATTTGTCTTTAAGGTTGCAAAGTATAAGCAAAATAAAACAATTCTTCAGCGTAACATTCCAATTTACAACTCACTGTAGATAACATAGAATTTGAGGAAGCATAAGAAAGAGCCCAAGGTACAAATGCAGTGTTTTGAGGAAGATCTTACTCCTGCTTTTTTTTTTTCTGTAATAAATGCAAATGGTACTCTACTGTCACAGTGCTTCCTTTGTTCCAGCACAAGGTCTGCCTGTAGCAGGAAACAAAACTCAGTCTGTGGGCTTGAATTACTGCTGATCAGAGCCTGCGTTATGTCACAACATCACATATACTCACAATACCAGATTTCTTCTGCTCGGAATAAATTTACATATTTGACATAATTTAGATCAGTTGAACTAGTTAAGATAGAATGTACTTTTCAAATGTATTTCATCACCTAGTTCAATGTAGACAGCAGCTGATGTAGCACATGCATGCATGCGTTCAAAATTAACAGCATGCTAACAGAAGAGTGCTGTGTCCAGATGCGGAGTCTTCAGTACAGAAGAGACATAGATCTGCTGGAGTGCGTCCAGAGGAGGGCCACAAAAATGATCCAAGGGATGGAGCACCTCTTCTATGAGGACAGGCTGAGAGAGCTGCGGTTGGCAGCATGGAGAAGTGAAGGTTGCAGGGAGACCTGAGAGCAGCCTTTATGCATCTAGTGAGGGGAAAATGAGAAGGAAAGGACTTCTGCAGTGGGGTCTGTTGTCAAAGGACAAGAGGTAATGGTTTCAAACTAAACGAGGGAAGATTTAAATTGGATATAAGGAAGAAGTTTATTGCAACAAGGGTGGTGAGGCTCTGTAACAGGTTGCCCAGGGAGGTGGCAGACACCCTATCCCTGCAGATGTTCAAGCTCAGGCTAGACAGGGCTCTGAGCATCCTGTAGATGTCCCTGTTCACTGCAGCTGGACTAGATGACCATAATCCTTCAGATTGAATTTTTGCCCCTTTCCCTCCACGTCTCCTTCTGGGACCTTATTTCCATCTGCATTCTCCATTTTCCATTCCCAATTTACATTATAGATAGCTGATAAAATATTTTGATTTAATTCAAACTTAACAAAAGTTTCCTTGGAACCTGGCATCTGTGATGAAGAATTCACTTAACCAGTAACTGATTTAAGGAACATGGTCACTAATACAACACACTTTACTGCAGAACAACTGTATTGGCAGTTATGGGTAAATATACATTAGATTTTAAACTAGAACTTAGCCTGATAAGAAACATGTTTATTTTGTCTGAGAAGGCCACTAGAGAATTAAGAGACATCCTGTTTCTTGGAGTACTGGGGAGAAGAAACATGCAAACATTTTAAACTTGGAATTTGTTCGTACCTACTTTTTGTGATACTTAGTAGAGCAGGAAAAGAAATCAGCACCACCACTTTATTCGACATTAGAAGTACAACTTAATAACACATGGAAATAGTTTAGTGCAACAAATGAATGAACAACAATTTAGTGCTGTATATTGCACACTGCATGTGATGTTATGACCTTAGGTTTGTTAAGGATTTTTTGGTGTAATTCTCATACTTTTTGTACTTCATATGTACACAGCTGCAATGCATGCAGTCGAACACAAATCCATTAAGATACATTTTTAGAGCTGGTTTGTTTTTTGCCATGGTTTGGCTACACTTGGCAGGTATCAGTGTCAAGCTGAGAAATCAGTGCAGCTGAAATGCAAAATACTGTAAGAAAATGCAGGAAATCCATTCATAATAGGGAGGTGCCCTAGGTGATGGGCTGAAACAAATACTCAGCTTCTCTTTTCTGCTCTAATCTGTCTGCCCACAAACTACAAGTCAGTTCACCTTAAGAAGCTGTCCATGGCCTGAGTTAAAGGCAGGAGACTGACTTGTCTGTTTAGAGTGGAAAGAACAAGTCATACGTGACAAGTGCTCGTTACTGTCCTGAACTCGTTTCTCTATGTGGCACTCATGTATTGCTGCGGTAGAAATGGTGTAAGAGCATGATGAGAAAAACTGCTTTGTAATGCAGCTGAAAATAATTGTAAAAAAATCTGCCAGAAATACAGAAAAGCAAAATATGCACTTTTAAAACACTTCAGATGTACATGTCATCAGATGATTTCGGGTGAGAATCAAGCATCTCACAATACAGCACCAGTCTCAGGAATGCTGGAGAACGTGTGATCACCAAAAAGAGTATAACCTTGTGAGAGAGTGTAATTCTCCACTTTGTTCCTATATACATTTCACTTTTTAGCAGGGATGAATAAAGCACAAAAGGATACAAATGATGCCAGGGATCAACAACACAGAAAATGTTCTACAGTACTGAAGTGATCTCTTCTGGCAGAGAAGATTGCCATTACTGGTGTTTCACAACCTGTAGTTTAAAACACAGTAAGTAAAAGAACATGCAGCACTCCTCCTCCACTAAACCACCACACCTTTGGATAAAAGACAGACGCTCAGTTCCTGCTCTGAGAGCTCTCAAGCAAGACACTGCTGACACTGTTACTGGGAAACTTTCACACGCTACAGGAAAGAGAGATCCGCCAAGAAAGATGTTCTAAGAAAACAAACAACAAACAAACCAAAACCCCACCATGTTTATTGATCATAGAATAAAGGCTAATTGGGCCCTTATACTATACAGTCAGATAAGTGTATGTAAGCACAGATTTCTGGTGTGAAGAACAAACACAGCAGCAACTGTTCTTGAAGGAAGGCACATTTTAGAATAGTGTGACACTTTCCAAACATAGCTGAGTCTGCTTCAGAGAACGCTAGAACTTTGCAGTCTTAAAGGTCTCTGGTAGTTAGCCATTGGTTCTTTCTTCTTTTTCGTTTTTTTTTTTAGTACTTTATCCTAATATATATTTACTAATGTAAACACAGTGTAATTTAAGTTATGCTAAACATAAACACATCACCTGATCATTTCACCCTTTGATAAGGTCAGCTCATGCCAGCCCACCTGTGTTCTTCCACAAAAGTATTCCCTTTCATCACCTGTTAGTCGCTAACTAGGATAATTAAGGCCCCATCTCCTTAGTGGGCAATGGAGTTCAGCAAAAACTAAACCAAACTCATTATAAATAGGAATTTCTAGAATCATTGAATGACAGAGTAGTTTGGGTTGGAAGGGACCTTAAAGTCCACCCAGTCCCAAACCCCGGCTGTGGGCAGAGCTGCCCCTCAGCAGCGCAGGCGGCCCATGCAACCTGGCCTTGAGCACCTCCAGAGATGGGGCACCACAGCTCTCTGGGCAGCACTGCAACAGCCACGGAGCAAAGGATTTCTTCTTTGTTTCTAATATAAATCTACCTTCTTTCTGTTAAAAGCCCTTACTCCTTGTTCTGTCACTACACTCGCTGTCAATTCTCTCCCTGACTTTTCAGTATTCCTTCAGTACTGGAAGACCTCAGTGAGGAGAGCAGTGACCTGGATGGGCACAGAGGGCATAGGTGTGGCAGTTCATGCAGGGTGGGCGGCAGGCCGGCAGGCAGCCTGCTCCCTCTCTCGCTTCAGAGCACAGCAGGGAGTTGTGCTCTGTTGAAACAAATGCAGTGACCACCAGCTGCAATGGCTGAGCTCAGGCACAAACACAGGATGGAGGGCCGCAACTGTCTGGGGTGACATATGCATCCAGACAGAAAGAGAGAGAGCTGCTCAAAGCTTCAGAATCTGGAAGGCCTTCTAGGGCCTGAGGGCAGAAGGCGGAGTCGTGGCTGCAAGCGTGCCCAGCTCAGTTAACTTTCTGAGCCGTGGTCAGGCTGCGTGAGCATATCAGGCTGCACAGTTCCTGTGAAGCAGAGACTGATGTGTAGTGTTGTTCAGTGACACAGACAGCCCTAAGTCCCTGCAAGAGGAAGGTAAGCGAGCTTCCAACTTGGAGGAGACAAACTGTGAAAAAACGCAAGATGAAGGAAACTGGAACCTGATCTCTGCTGGCAGCAGCAGGAGTCTCCCCCTTGTCCCTAGGCACTGCTGTGCAACAAAGCTCTGGGGATGTAAAGAGAGGGTATAGGTATTGGTTCAGAACTGTTAGAAGACAATCCTGTTAAGCTGGTCCAACCATAGACTTAAGACAGAGCCAGTGGCACCAAAGAACAAACCTCCTTCTGGCCTTCCAGTACTTAAAGGGACCTCATAAATGGGAAGTAGATATAGACTTTTAACACAGGCAGATAGTGATAGGACAAGAGGGAATGGTTTTAACTAGAAAAAAATAAAGTGTAGATTCAGATTGGATGTTAGGGCAGATTATTTACTCAGCAGGTGGTGAGGCACTGGCACAGGCTGCCCAAAGAAGCTGCAGATGCCCCGATGCTGGAGGCACTGAAGGCCAGGGTGGATGGGTTGCTGGGCAGACTGATCTGGTGGGTGGCAACCCTCCCCATGGCAAGGATTGGAACTGCATCATCTTTGAGGTCCCTTTTAACCCAAGCCATTCCATAATTGTATGATCTAAGTCTCCACAGAG
Organism: Cyrtonyx montezumae; assembly: GCF_038088225.1. Lineage (NCBI taxonomy): Eukaryota > Metazoa > Chordata > Aves > Galliformes > Odontophoridae > Cyrtonyx > Cyrtonyx montezumae. The sequence goes on along the minus strand of NW_027071992.1, from coordinate 10,252,348 downwards.
CCCTGTCTTCTCCAGGCTAAACAAGCGCAGCTCCCTCAGCCTTTCTTCATAGGAAAAGCTTTCCAGCCCTCTGATCATCTTTGTGACCCTCTTATGGACCTGCTTCAACAGCTCCAAATTTCTCATGTGCTGGGGGCCCCAGACCTAGATGAAGTACTCCAGGTGAGGCCTCTCGAGGGCGGAGCAGAGAGTGGGCAGTCACCTCCCTCTCCCTGCTGCCTTCCCTCTTCTGATGCAGCCCAGGGTACTGTTGGTCTTCTGGGCTGCAAGGACACACTGTTGATTCACATCCAGCTTTTCATCCACCAGGAGTCTCAGTTCCTTTCAGATAACCTTTGCTTGGAGACGTTTTTGGATAAATTCTGTTAAAAAAAAGAACTTTTACTTGGAGTGGCTCACAGCGTCAAGTTACAAACCTGCTACGTAATCATAGCTACTGTTACCCATCTGCAACATACTCTTATTTTTCTTTAAGAAATTTATTTATGAGGAAATTCTATTTCACCATAATAATAATGCATTTTATTTTGCATTTTATTTATGCTGCACCTGAGGGAAAAATGCTGTTTATGAGTACAGTAGTAAGGTCTTTAATCGAAATTTGAAGCAATTTTTATTGTCTTGCAACTTCCAGAATCTTCCCTACAGCTTATGTTTTACTGTAATAAACAAGCTCGCCTTTACATACGCCTTAAATATTTACTAAAATTCCCTGCCTCCAATTTAAATATTCATAATTAACATATTTTAAATTAAGCACTTCAGTTGACACACATAATAATGTAATCATTGTCTTCTCCCTTTTGAATCATTAGCCAGTACCTGGCAGCAAACTGGGTATCAAGCAACTACAGAATGGAGCTCAGTATAAACACTGTGTTATAATAGCGTTCAAAGAGGTGTGGACCCACAGTTTCATATTTTGAAATACAAACAGCATTTCTTTTAAAACTGTTGAATGTAAGAGCCCAGCAGGAAAATAACTTACTTCAAAAGCCTAACCGGTGTTTTTCAGAAGTGTGACAAACTAAATTCAAGTACTCAGCATCGATATAGTACTTCACATTTCTAAAGTGCTATACAAACACTATCTGGATGAAATGTAGGCAGACTCCAAATCCAGAATGTATGGTGATCAGATGTATGGCACCAGCAAAATATAATGTAATTACTACAGTGAGACTAAGTACCTCATGAACCAGTTAGCTATATATGAATAGTAATGGAAGACCAGATAATTTACAAGGGGAATGTACAGGGATGAAATGTTAACACCATTTATGGAATAGGTTACTGTGATCACAAGGAATTGACGTAGGAGCTTAACAGGCTTCAAATGCCCGACTTGGAACATAAGGAAATCATTTTAGTGACAAGCACAGCCTGTTTCAGGTGTGTTAAAGAAGACTAACATACATCATCCTCATACGTCAATGTGGATTCCATGTTTTATAGACATTAATTCTCTAGTTCCTGTTAAATACATAATAAATGAGCATAGATGAGGTAAAGATGCTGTGATTGCCACGTAGAGCCAATATGGCAGAGGAGGAGTTTTTCCAAATGGGCAGATCCAGAGCCCATGACGAATCCCATCACGGACATGATGAGAAGTCCAGGATATAAACAACATCCAAGGAAGAAAGCACCATGAGTCCTTAAGCCTGAAAAGGTGCATAATAAGCTTTAATGTCAGAGCCACAACAGGAATCACGGTAGAACAATGAAGAAGTGGTCTCTGGGGAAGATTCAGAGCAGCCTGCAGAAAAGAAGAACATAATTGGCAACAGCTACAATCATGACAAGGAAGGATGCTCTTATGTGTACATGTGTAGTACCATCTGGGTAAGTGGAAGTGCAAAGAAAAAACACATAATTCCTTTCCACTGTGGTTGATCAAAATCAACAACACGAATGGTCAGGTAAGAGCTGCACAATGTGCTACCAGGAGCATTACTGAGGGTGCTGGGACAAGCTTTTCTCTGCTGTGTGAATCATACACCCTGCTACGCAGTACTAATGGAAACAGAGGAATGGAGAGGAATAAGGTATGCTACTTGTCATTCAGTCACAGGGCAAATTGGAACCTGTGTAGTAGGCTGCACTGATTATATAATATATGTAAGATAATAAAAAAGGAAAACAGCTATACATATTCGCTGTGATCTACTGGTATTTATTTACCAAAACACAACCTGTATTACCTTTCATTTATTACCTGTAAAGTTCTAGTTTGATTGTATCTAATAGAGTACAATCAAAAATACTGAAGTTACATATATTTCATTTGCCTTGACACAGTATTCTTCATGAGCAGGGAAATGACACAATCAGAACCTACTATGTGAATCATTTCTGAATTTAATTAACAGTTTGCTTAATGTTAATCCAGGTGAAAGCCTGATTTTGGGTTTTAATCATGACGAATATCTAGCTACCAAAGATATTAAATTTAGCACTTTTATAAACTAAAAATGTACTAGAGAAAATACTGTGTTTACGAGCAACAGTTATAATCACTTCCAGAAACTCACAGGACACCAAAAAAAGTTCTGGATTTCAGAAACAAGGAAGTTGACTCTTGTGTAAGTACAAGGAAAATGATAGCATTTTACTAAAAAATTGCTAAGATGACAAGATTAAAATGTTCACAAATAAACAGAACAGCAACAAAAACATCCCAACCTTTTAATTATAAGGGTATAGACTTCAAGTTGGTACAATGGGTGTATTTTCTACAAATCTGTTTTTGTTTCATGTAAGCAGGCTGTTAGGGAAATGAAATGAAACAATCTTGTAATGGGGAAACTGTTTGTCACTTATCCTAAAAGGAGAGTCAGATTTTTGTTACTGAGTAAAAACTCCTATATTTTGTAATTGCAGTACAGTCCATCAGTCTATCAAAATGCTGTTTCTGAACTTCTCGAAGTCTGTTACCTCTTTCTTTATTCTCTTATGAAACCTGTGAAGAACGGCTTAGGGAGCAAAGCTTATTCAGCTTGGAGAAGGTGCTGGGGTGCAACCCTCCAACACTTAAAGGGAGCTTAAAAACGGGAGAAAGACTGACTTTTTATATAGACAGATAGTGATAGGACAAGGCAAAACATTTTTAAAGAAAAAAGAAAAGAGATTTAAGCTAGATGTTAGAAGGAAACTTTGCTCAGGAGGTGAAGTACAGGCTGCTCAGAGAAGCTGTGGATGCCCCAACCCTAGAGTTGTTCAAATCCAGGTTGGATGGGGCCCTGGGCAGTCTGAGCTGGTGGGTGGCAGCTGTGCCCATGGAAGGGGGCTGGAACTTGGTTTAAGGTCCCTTCCAACCCAAGCCAATTCTACGATTTTACATTAATATCCTTGAATTGCTAGGCCCAGGAGAAATGTCATTCTGTTTGGTAATACGAGCTATTACACCTTTTCTCCTATCAATTTTAGTTGGCCAGATATTTAAAGAACATTACCACATGCCTTTTCTACATTAATACCCCTGGAAAAACAGAACATCATGATGTAAGGGAAACGTCTGCTGTGAGAGAGACAGGGCTGCAGTTGCAAATGGAATCTATTCGTAACACAAACGAGCTTTTCCCCCCAGTCCCCTGCACAAGCACACTGAGGTGGAGACAGAAGACTCAAAGCACATGCAGAAAAACACAAGGAAACTCTGCCTTAATGCACATGAGGAAAGCAATGAATTTATGTAACAACACGGGCTTCAGCACTCATATTCTGTGATTCTTCACAAGTCTAAGGTCGTTAGTATTGAGTCCACATCTGTCAATTCAATCTCAAATTCACTGTGTGTGTGCAAACCTTATTCTCCAGTTCCAGAAATTATCCATTGCAGCCCAGATTAAGTCAGCAGAGGCTTAATAAACATCTGTTATGCATATTTGCCAGTACAAATGCCTCTGTGTCACCAGCTGCATTTTCTACACTTTCACAAGGTGGTAATTTTTAATTAGCAAGCTAGCAATTTCCACACATCTATTCTGCAACATGAGTATTTGGACTACAGTTCTGGGGGAAACTTCTCATGCAAGTCATGCCTATCTCACATTTAGCCCACCGTATCACCCTAGTTAATCAGCAAAGCTGAACACGATGGCAGGTTTAGTTAATTTTCAGACTTTTGTACCTTTGTGTGCAATTATACAAAGTGAAAACTGCCTGGAATACACTGAAGTACAAATTCTAAGTAGCAAAGTCTTTGCAGACTTCATACTTACTGCCAAAGACAATGTGGGCAAAAGGTCATACCAAATGTTACTTGGTGCACAAGTACTTATCAGAGTATCAAGTATATATCATATAAATACCACAGGTGACTATTTACCCTGAATACTGCAGAAAACATAATGGTAAAACGATAGCCAAGTAGTTCACCTAACAAGCTGTGTCAGCAGGAATAAGAGGAGGAGGTTGAAGGTAGCAGCTCACAGCAGATGGTAATACTGCATTATGCTGCATAGAAGAATTACTTAAAAAAGGTAACCCATCATCAGGTTTAATTATGGTAATCAAGAGCTTTAAAATAAATGGTGTATAATAATGTAAAAGACACTACTGTTATAAATTAGTAATAGTGATGTGGTTACTTAACTAGATTTCTTAATTTATTAGTTCCTGAGTAATGTGTTGCTTAAGCAGTAAACACTGTTGTCTCATAAATCATGTCTCAGAAATACGAAGAGGGAGAGTGTGACTGGAACTAACACATGAACAGTAAAAAGGCATTCCATGAAGTAATGAGCTATACAGGCAATAGTCAGAAATTACAACACAAAACAGAAAGTGCTATCACATTAAGATGATGAAAGAAAAATCACATATTAAAAATCAAGTTTAGCTAGTCAGGCAGAAAAGTAAAAAAAAAGAAGTTTAAAGGTTTATATATATATATATATATATATATATATATATATATGTAAAATTGAAAAAATAAAGGAAGAAATTAACTCATGAGGTTTCAGTAATTTACTTTGGGATACACAAATATTCTCTATCACAGAAAGTGACAGCATATGTTTACTCACCTCACTGAAGGCAGTAAGGAGACAGGTGACCTCTCAGTTCTGTGATATAATACCCTGCTTCCTAAACCAGCACTGGTGGACAGTGTCATCTAGTGGTCACTTTTAAGAAAAATTACTGGAGCTAATCTCAACTACCAGAAAAAGTAGCACAAATATTAAAAAAAATACTTCTTAATAACTAGTCTAAAAACACATATTACTTGTCTTTATTGACTTTAAAATAAGAAATATACATGAGAACAGTTAGATTTAAGTCCTGTAACAGAACTCATTAATCAAAGGAACTTTCCATTTTTTTTCCATTGAGTTTTTTTAATTTTGTAGTATTTCCATTTACTGGAAGTACAGAAAAGGGGGAGAACAAGTAACTACCTAAAAAGAAAAGCACTGTGCAACAGTACAAGTGCAGGCCATCAAGCGGACTGCAGCTGTGGAGAAAAGGGCCCAGGGCTGAACACCTGCAAGCAGTTTGTCCTTACCACAAAGAAAGCTCATGGTGTCTTTGGCTCTAGGAGGAGCGCTGCCAGCAGGTAAAGACAGGTGATGCTTCCTCTCTTTTCAGTACTGGTAAGGCCACTTCCAGCGTTACTGTGTCCAGCTCTGGGCTCACCCACACAAGGGAGATATGGAGCTATAGGGAACTGAGTCCAGTGAAGAGCTACTAAGATAATACAGTAAAAATCTCCCTCATGAGGAAAGGCTCAGAGAGCTGAGACTGTTCAGGCTGGAGAAGGTTCATGGGAGGCAGATCCCAACAAATTCTACAAACGTCTGGAGGAGGGACACAAATAGGATGGAGCCATGACTTTTCAGTGGTGCTCAGTGCCAGGACAAGAGGCAAAAGGCACAAACTAGGACACAGGAGGTTCGATCAACACGCCAGGAAGCACTGGAAGTCAGTTTTTACGTTCCAGCTATAAACAATAATGCTTCTTGCATACATGCGTCTCCTACATATTAGAAATAAAAAAGAAGGTAAACCATTTTGGACTGTTGAACTCTAACTATAAGGAATAGCAATCTTCCTCCTATCACTTTCCCTCCTCTTCTGCCTCTACTTGCTGTGACTTATCTCCTCTGTTATCCAAAAGAATAATTTAATACTACTCCAAGTAAAGAGGAGGATAAAAAACAGAAAGCAAGACAAATGATTAAGCTTCCCACTAGCTGACTGAACAAGAGTTTCCTCTCCTGTGCAAAGTAACATGTATCAATATTCACACTAGGTACATCAGCTCAAGCATGAGGACCTGTGCTGCTGAGCACAGCCGATTCCTGATAACTCACAGCAGAGTGGCATGGCTTCAGGTAGGGGGACCATGAGCATGCTGTGGGCAAGCAGGGTCTGCCTGTGCTAGGAAATCTAGAAGGCAGTGCTGAGAGGTTTGGCCAGAGCAGGCACAGCTGGATATCTTGGGCTGTGCCAACGTTCAGAGAGCATACAGAATAGACTTATGTTTTCTGGGAAACCTGGAAACGCATGCCTGAAACACATAAGATTAGGAAATAAAACAGGACATGGGAGAACAACTGGAAAACCTGGTAGTGCTAAATTGGTAATACTAACTCTACAGAGAAACTGTGTCCTAAAAGGCAGTTCTACAAATGGATGAAGGTCACGAGCAGCAGTCAGTTCATTTTTCTCCTTTTTATTAACAAGTTTGACACTTGCTTGATATTCGTTTACAACCAGCTACATTTAAGGCCAAACTCAGACTCCCATTTTGAAGATGAACAAGTCATGTACTGTGGCTTGTGCAAGAAATGTTTAGAGATACACTAACAGAATAAAGTAAAAAGTAACAAAGAAAATGTGCATTCACCAATCCATTTACTTACCTTTAATGACAGGGATCCAGCATGTAAGAAGTGGTCCACATCAATGACAGAGGCGAGGAAGCCAGCCAGTGTAACTTCAGTGAAGTCACTTTTCTTCCGGAGTCCAATCACGATGGCCCAGGACCACATTCCTAGTATGCCATGCACTGTGTTATCAGAGAAGGCTCGGAGCCAGTCACTCTGTTGAATGAAGGAAAACTGCAGAAGCCTGTCTGCTGCAAAGCAGAATACTCCCAAACCTAGACTAGAAATAACTGAAGCTGCGCTGAAAGTCTGCAGAAGAGCATGGGCCTTTTCAGTCTCAGATGCCATGGCAAAAACTGTGTGAGAGCACACAAAATGTCATCAGGGTACACACTGTGCATTGTCCTATGTATCTTCAGTTCTGTAAATATCAGAAAGGGCATAGTATGAAAGAGAAAAAAAGCCATTAGCACACAGCATTTGTTGTCACAGATAAAACAAGCATAAGAAAACAAATTCAACATTCACATATAATTTATTTTATTATATATATATGTATCTTTAATGTCAGTTAACTGAAGCTATGTGACAGCTCTAAATTAAAATGATTGTCCTGTTCCAATCAGAACATGCACCTCTGTAACAGAAGTAGCTCTAACTCCACTTCCTGAAATCTTCAGTTTCACAAAACAATCTGAGTCACATCTATGATACGTCAAATAATATATTTCAAGATTTCTCATGCTCTTAAATCCAAATTTATTCACCCAACTGAATGTTTTCCACTATAGCAACAGATTCAGTTTTGAGGATTCCTAGGACTGATGCTCGACATCCTCAAACCCCTCCATGCCACAGGTGTTAAAACTGAGTTACTAATCTAGAATCATAAACCACTATTTTCATTTACTCTGTAAATATATTCATTATCACCACAATACCCTTTTCTGAGCTACTCTTTGTCTGTCTCAGAGACTGGCAATTAGAAAAGGCATTAAGAAAACCAGAACAGCTAAAATAACTTTATAAAAATCTAATAAAAACTATTTATCATAAACACAAGGTCAGCACCATTTAATCAAGCTGAAGTAACCCAAACTGACCTCTTACAGGACAAAACTACTTATGCTTTTCACAAACATGGTGACCCAGCAGCTGTTACTTCTAGGCCTCACCTACTACTTCCTACATTACCTTCAAATCAGCTATTTTCTCAAAGAAACAAATCCCAGTAATGTTATTTTCCAAAAGTTGACCACTCTAATCTGAAAATACAGGCACTGCTTGTTAGTATTAATTATCACTTAAACGTCCTTAAATAATATTTATGCTCCATAATTCTTATGAAACTCTGTTATTAATTGTATGAGGCAATTTCTCAGAAATTCCTGCCCTTAAATAACCACTTGACACCTCAGAAGAAATTTCAAGGGTATTCCAAGGTCCAAAAGACCCCCACCCCACAAAGACACAAGTACAATGGATTATAAAGACAGAGTACTTATTTCTGTGAGAATATTAAAAAAAAAGAGCACTTGGAAAAAAAATTCCTCACATAAAAGATGCACTAGGTGAGGTTTGTTGTACTAAACAAGCACTTAAAAGACATTTTAAAGCACAGCATCAACTGTAACTATCTATTTTACTCTTCTGTATTTTTGGGCAGCCCTGGAGATGAGCAGTTTCAAAGAACACATCCTAAGAACTCGCTATTTCTGTGAGACACATAAAGTCTTCCTCATCTTCTTATGGTTACACCATTTTTAATTCTAAAAAGGCTTTTCTTGAATGTATCAGTCCTCCTTTAAAAACAAATCTAAAAATGAATACTCCTAACGACGTTGATTTTAAACACATTATTAGTCATAAGCCCCAGAAAACATAAAACATTTCTTCAGGCTTATTTACATGCCTGTTTATTGTATAATTATCCACAAGGCATGGCTTACACTGATCTTTATAGAAAAAAAGAAAAACTGCATCGAACCATTTATCTGGAAAAGGTTAAAAAAAAAGTAGAGAACATATGAATAATACATAGACTTTGCATAACGTGAAAAAAAGCGGGTGGAGTTTAGAGCCTTTAACCATGACTGTGCTGTGCCTCTTCTGAATAAACAGACAGACACAAAATACTTCCTCAAACACTGGAACAGTCATTTTTGGGGGAGGGACTTATAATATACTGGACATTTCTAAATAATTCCATTTTAAGAAGCAAAGAGCAATAGCCTCAAAAAAAAAATTATAACCATGGATTAACACTGTTGTGAAATTTCTCTAAGAAACCAGCCTGGGAAGAACTGTTACAGTAACACATCTATAAAGGTCATGTCAGTATTCAGAGACAAACTCACCCTCACCCCGGGCCTAGAAGAACACATTTCTGCAGTTGCTATTTCCTATGGGTGGTCTATGCAGCAGAGCTGAGTTGCTGGATCCAGTTCGGTCCAATGCAGGGAAGCCCAAAACCAGTTTCTTCCATGCACTTCATCCTTAGTAAAACAAACCAGTCACTGATGCTGCACAAAGCATTGCAAACTCTATAAAAGAACAACAATCAAAATTACAAAAAGCCTTCCTTTCAGGTTAGCCATAACCAAGTGCACATCTGTAGCAAAACCATCCTTTCTAAACAGCCTCTGCTAACTCTTACGGGTAGAAACAACTCTGTGGAAAATCAAGACACATCTCAGGTTCAAAGGGAGAAGTATAAATATTCTGCAGGTCAGCAGCAAGATCTGACTAGGAAAAAAACCCCATAATTCTGTTCAAACAAAACAATCTCTGAAATTATATATGTAATACATAACTAGCTTTTTTTTTTTTTGTCTGAAGAAAAAAACGGTTTTTCAGACATTATAAAACATTGTAATAAAATACCATAGACTGTTCTGTATTATAGGTGTCAGAAAGCATAGTCGTGGAGTTTTTTCTTAAAACAGAAGGGTGGGAGATAAACGCACCGTGCCAGAACACTGAGGAAGCTAATTTCCCATTCATCACAATCCCTGCCTATGCAGACAAAATGAAATACTGATAAGTTTAACTTCGTTTAAGGAAATGAGAAAGCAGCACACGTTGCCCCGGTGAATCACCGACAGAAGCAGATACACACACCAACGCTGCAAAAACGCATGTGGGGAAAAATACACAAAGAGACAACAGCACTCGCACCGCGGGCAGCTAACGCAACTTCATACTAACGCGCATCCCGTCTGCGAAACCGGGCAGGGGCGTGGGGGCAAGCGGGCGGCAGCCTGCGCAGCCAGGACAGCGCGCAGCTCCCGCCGTTACCTGAGGGGCTCCGCCATGCACAGCGCACACGCAGAGCGACAGCCCGCAGCAATCCCCGGCCCTCGGCCGGCTCCCGTCGCAGCGCGACGCGCGCGGCCCCGCCCTCCGCCGCCGCGGCCCGCTCGCACGGGGTACGACGCGCCACGGCGGCGGGAAGCCCGAAGCCCGGTCCCGTCCCCGCACCTGAGGAGCGGCGACCGCCCGCAGCCCGCCCGACCCCTGCTCGGCTCCGCCGCGCAAACTAACGCGGGGCGAGCAGGCGTGTGTGGGCGCGGAGCACGCCGGGATGGCCGCTCCCCGCCTCCTCCTAGCGCTCCCCGCGCGGCCGAAGGAGCGGCACGGAGACAGATGCTAAAGAAAAACAGCAGTGAGGGGCCGCTGCTTTACAGCTCGGCTCTGCGCGAAGAAGGGCTGAACACGCTTTGAATACGTACTTTATTAGAGAAAAATACATAGGAACCGTTTCTTACCCTATCCGAAACTTTACTACTTGGTACAAAAAAGGGACGCTTCTACTGTTAAAACCTCACCCCCGTCATGTGAGCTACTTGTAACATGACTGTGGCACAACGGAGTGACACCAGTACACCCAGAGCACGCTGCCACACCGGCACGTCACGGTGACCCAGCCGTGCCCGCTGCTCTGCCCATCCGCGCCTTCACCCTCACACACCCAGGCCTGTTCAGGCAGCTGGCACAGCGCACGCCGAAGGACCTCACTTCCCAGCACTGGCAAGAAGAGATTCAATGTCTTGTATTATTCTAGAGGTATTTTGCAGAGCCTCCAAAACTCGTCCTTCGCTGATTTCCTCAGGATCACTCCCACTCGCTTCTTTTTCAACAGATAGATTGCTTTTCGCAGTGGATGTCCCTTCCAGAACGTTGCTATTGTCCAGTAAAACTAGCATTCGTTTGTTAAGAAAAATTCAGTCTTCCACCAATAAAAAAACAATACCCAACAACAACAAAAAAAAAAACATAAAAAACAATTCTCTGTATTTTATCCACCACTCTACATTACAGAAGCTCACATTCTAAACCACTGTAGTTACATACAACTAAAGAACAAGTGCACTAAAATGTCAATAACAGACCTAGAGAAGACTGTTAACTAAGGCCTCTGTTCACCTGATAGATACCTTAAAGAGGAAATGTTGTCATAATGGAGTTTCACAGCATTAAGTTTCATAGTAGTAAAATATATCGCTGGCATAAAGAGAAGTATACAATGGCGCTCAGAAATTAACCATTGCGTGCTGTTTTGAGCTGGCTAGACAATCCTCAGGTAGCTGATGAACAGGATGAAATCTCACTGCACAACAGCAAGAGGGCAAATGCATCATCCCCCCCCTTCAAGAACAGATTAGCAGATTTTATCCACATGGATGTAATACCCATCACTGGATTTCCCCCTTTTTGATTAACACTTTTACTTTCGTTTTGTACTGCGTGACTATTTTTGATTCCAGCGCTGTTGTATCAAAATTGGACATGATAGAAATGTGACTTTGAAAAGTAACTTTAGGAAGCAAGTAAAGCAATAAAAGTAGGTGAGAACAGAACAGAGAGCCTCTGATATTTGAAAAATGCAGCTCCGGATATAGAGATGAATTTCATACAAGTATGAACATGAAAATCTTCACAGCTTTCAAAAGGATACAGTTAAACCTCTGTATTTTTTTCAGCTCGGCATCAGCAGACCTGTCCAAGAAAACAAAGATTATTATTCACACTACTACCTAAAAAACTTCTCAGTCATATTTTTGTACATCAGATTTTAGTAGTTTCTCAGAAAGACTGAAAAAAACAGAGAATTTCAAGTGAAAAAAAACCCCACAAAAAACACTACTTTTTTCTTCCTATCGTCAATTATCATTAATCCTAAAAATCAGCACTCAGCTCTAAAAGCAGTCTCCTTCCTGTATGTATGTACAAACATGGATATATATATATTTGTTTTATCAGCTACTTTATCTGCCCTAATATGCACAAGTGCAAATGTAATCAGTTCCAATAATACAATTTGTAATACGTGAATATGTGGTATATTATTCCACCAGTCCTTTGGCCAACAGCGTACACTACAAGGGACAAATACATAACCAAAAGATCCAGCTGTATGAAAGTTTGAAACATCACTTTGGACAGCTTGGTGCTCTGTTAAAAGATGGCTTGCTCAGTCTAGAATCTCATTTTCAACCTTATTTCTTTGGTAAGATGATTCCTTCCTTTGGGAGCATAACCATTCTTCTGGTTCTTAAGTAAGGCAGGAAGAAACACCGTGGAACACTATCTAGTTCCATCTGGAACTCAACTTTCTGTACACTTTAAATATTGAAAGAAAAACATGGAACCACACAAAGTAAATGTATTTACAGTTTTCATTTCTGGCTCTTCGGAAATGTAGTCTATAAAGTTCAGAGTATGTAGTCCTACTGACTTTTATTCTTAGTCATTATTTATAGTCATTTATTTAGCATAAAAATGAGTACCAATTTTCTTCAGTTACAGAGGGTGTAGTATATTCAGCAGCCTCCTTGCTTTCATTTAAACTTCTGCACCATTCAATTACTGTTCTGATGTACCTATGTTAACATGAAATTTAACAAAAAAGTAGTTATTCAGATAAGAAATGCAAACTCTACTAATTCAAGCTACATTCCCTCACTGCAAAAAATGTATGAAGTGATAAAACTGGATTTGAAAGAAAAAGCTGTGACTGAAAATCTTTTTTTTCCTCTGATTCTTTGCCATTTTTTGATTTCCTTTTTTTTCCAAGAGTATCCTTAACATTTAAATCTATGCAGTTAGAGGAAATTATAACAAAGCCGTCTGATTTGTAATGAATAGTGTACAAATGTTTATTTCTCTGTGTGAATATCAGCTTGATAAAACGCAGTGCAGTAAGGTTCTGATGATTCCCATACAGAGGCTGTAAATAGAGCAAGTAGGTTAGAGAAAGCAATATGTAGGCAGAGGTCAGTATCTGCAATAAAGCAAAAACTGGATAAAGTGCTACTCCAGCTCTATATGCCAGCTTTATATAGCACAAAGATGTTTTAATTTTGCTTACCCAGTAATTTACATGCCAAGCTGTAGCTCTAGTTTGAGGTTCTATTTTTTTTAAAAGGCATTACACTTCTGTAATAATTATACTGGAATAACTAGATGCAGTGATCCTGAGTCACACAGGTCTCAAATCTTTGCCAGATACATGTTATTCATCATTACGTATTTGGGCATGTTTTCCCCCATGTATTTCCAGTAACTACCAATACTTTACATAAAAGGGTTTGCTGAAAAGTTCTTAATATTTCACTTTGAATTATTTAAATTACTTATACCTTTCATAGATTCCAGGATGTCTTATTTGAATTAGCTGCTGTACCCCATCAGGAGTAGTTAATTTACACCAGCCTACATCTTCATTTACCTTAGAAAAGAAAATAATTATGCTGCAGTCTGAAGAAAATGTAAAAGACAGTAATACCATTTGCTATTTTAATAATTAACTATATGTGAAAATTCCACTTTAAACATTTGAGGTGTGCTTTTTTTGCTAAGGACAGAATTTCTTAAAGCCTGCTATTGCAAACCTAGGGGAGGGCAGAAATAAAATGTGCCATGACCCAACACTGTTTTTTCATTCTATTTAAGAGTAAATTATTTCTAAAAGTGAGCAGGAATGTTTCCAGATCTGTAGGATTTTTAGTTCCTCCTAGTTTCATCACTACAGAGTGCAAAGACTTGAGCTTGATCACATCATACAGTTATTGCTCTTTTGGCAAGCTGAGTATCCTATTTATTTAGATTTTATATCCTCAGGCACTTTAACATTTTTTTTCATGGTTAGCCATCTCAAAGTAAAAGCAAAGACATGGAAGCCAGAATCAATCAACTTATTATTAGTAATCAACTTTGAAACTCAATTAGCAATCAACTTTGAAATCTACTGTGACATAATTTTCTCCATAGTGTCACTTTGCATTTCACTACTCTGCAGTGCACAAGTCAACATAATCTTTTTACTTCAATATTAAATAGATTTAAAAATTTATGAAAAAATACGTAGACTCATATCCATAAAATTGCCCTCCTGAGTAATTTTTTTGCTATCCATCTGCCCAATTATAAATAATTTGAAACTCCAGCATCAAGAAAAATGGAAAAAAAAAAAAAACAACCAACAAAACAACCAACTCCCTTCAGTCACCACTTTGAGCAACCTCTTAAAAAGATGAAGTTTTTCAGTGATCTCTTAGCCATGAGCTGTGCACTCAGTTTCTGGGTAAAGTATAATACATGATGGCATCACCACACTGCTCCTATACCAGCTTGAGAGTAAGCCATAGTAGAAAACTGCATCAAGTAATGACTCTCTTGGCATCAGATCCTTCTGCTTTTTGTTTTTTTTCCCCATTTTAAATGAAGATCTCAAAGAATAGTTATTTCTTTAACCCTTGAGTTACCTTAATCTTTGTATAGCAAGAGCTGAAATCCCAGACCATATTCAAGGAGATCCCATCCCAAAAAACAGCATGGACTTTATGGTCTGAGTATACAATAAGTCTTCCTATGCCGGGAACAACCTTCTCATCCAGCAAAACTGGCAACATTTCTCGTCCATCTGTCTCAGGTACCTACAGCCAAACGAATACAATAACAGTAATGAGGAAAGGTCACTTACGTCATTAAATCTGTTTGTATCTTGCCCAGATGTTCATGTTTTACTTGACAACATGCATCTCTCTTTATAAGGCAGTTCATAGATTCATAAGGTTGGAAAGGACCTACAAGATCATCTAGTCCAACCATCCTCCTATCACTATCTCTACCCAACTACTAAATCAAATCCCTTAGCACCTCATCTAAACGCTTCTTGAACAGCGCTAGGGATGGTGCCTCAACCACCTCCCTAGGCAGGCCATTCCAGTGCCTGAACACTCAGAGAAAAAATGTTTCCTCAGGTCTAATCTAAATCTTTCCCAGCGCAACTTGTGGCCATTCCCTCTCGTCCTGTCATTATTTATCAGGGAGAAGAGGCCCACCCCCTCCTCACCACAACCCCCCTTCAGGAAGTGGTAGAGTGCAATAAGGTCTCCTCTGAGCCTCCTCTTCTCCAGACTAAACAATCCCAGCTCCCTCAGCCTGCTTTCTGCTCAACCAGTACAAACCAACACTACATGCTTCTGGTTCCCAAACCTTTTCGTCTTTCTTTATAGGATCTGACAACCACCATTCCCTCCAGGTTGGATCCTGTTCCCCAGCTGGTAACCCAGAAAGATTTATAAATCTTCAGTTACATACCATTTTCCAGCAGCAGAGATGATAGTTATGAATTAATGATAGTTTAGTCTTGTAGCAGTACTGAAGCATTCTGAAGAAGAAAAATGCATAAAACATTAAGTATTTTGTTCTTACTGTAGTATGTCCTTCACATTTGTGACCTTCATTCTGGAAGTTACAGATGTTTTCTTTGCTGTTATGAATTTGTTTAATTTCTACATTTAATGTCCAAGTACATTTTACAAGTAATTTTATTTACTGCCCTCTCAAAATGAGAGGAATTAATGTATCAAAGATAAATGAGAAAAACAATTTACTTGGTTGCTTCAGTAATAATGGAAGATATAGAGTAGTGACTTCCTGGTACATCAGGAGGTAGACTATTTACTGAATACATCTTTTCTTCTCTCTGCAGTAAAGAGCAGAAGGAACATTAGTTATTTATAGAGGCACTGTAGCAGGGAGAGAGTATTTATAAGCTTAAAGGATAAGAAAAGACCACAACCTAGCAGTATCCTCTGAGTCTAGATCTGTAAAAAGATACACTCACAGTTTCCGTGCACTCAGAAGGGACCAAGAAGTTCTTTTATCAGAGAGGAAGCAGACTATAAGTTAATTACTAAGTAACTAGATTTTACTAAAAATTAGAGACCATCTTCAAAGGATGCAACATTAATCCTTAATGTTGCTTTAAAAATACAAACATCCAAGCCTAAGGACAAAAGAAAAAAATGCTTAAACATGCACTTATATTTAATAAACAGAAGAAAAAAATCAAATGATAAAGTTAAGAAGAAGAAGTGGAATAAAAGCCATGCTAAATAAACTTATCACTTGAAAACAATGAAGGATTTCTGCTTATATTTTTTGGCTATACATAACACACTAATCAGACTTCGTTTTTGTTCGGTTTCCCTCTTCCCCTAATTAAGGCTATACCAGTAAGCATTGCTATAACTGGACACCAAATATTATGCTGTGAGTCACAACAGGTAGCTGTTGTGATTCATTACGGGATTGCTGCACCTCCTTCCTGACTTTCAAATGTTTTCTGATGCTACTAAGAAAGACCACATGCCACTAGATGTAGACTGACTTACAGACATCTGATTCAGTAAAGTGCCACTGTTCTCCCTTATTTTCCAAGAAGTCTCCTTACCATGCTGCTCCGATGTGGACAGTGCCTTAATATATATATTTTTCCAAAGAAAATCTCACTCTGCAGGATTATAACATAAATGGGTTGTAGAATGATAAAACTGTAAACATACATCCTTACCATACAGACTCCTTCACTTGTCCAGACATTAATTAGAGTATCTCAGCTGCTGACTGGATGTAAGTACTGGCCATTTTTCTCCAGCACAGAAACTCCAGTATGAAAACAGTAGCTTACTACATTTCTTTTTATCTCTGCAGCCGAATGGTATAAATTACATTAAGTACTGCCTGAATACCTCAGAGTGTCTACTCTGGAAAACTTAGCAACGTACAATCAGGACAGCCATAGTAAGCAAAACCATTTCTCCAGCACTTAACAGCTGGCCTTCGGCAAGGACTGAACAGAACCACAAAGTTTCTGACTCCAAACAGGACACTACTCCAAGAAAGAAAACACTTAAAATATTTTTAAAAGATTAATCAGTATTAGGTTAGAAAGCAAATTAGTTGATATTAGTGAAAAGTGGGTATTATACAATCTCATTACAACACTTACTTGAGCTTGTGAAATAAATATCACAATGGTATTCTGCCTGCAACCTTTGAAAATACATTCTGCAACAGGAAGAATAATCTAATTCTTTCATTTATTCATTTGTTGCAGTAATCATCTAAACAACAATGCAGGGTTTTCACTTAAAGCTAAGATGCTAAAATAAAGGAATTCAGAACATATTTTTAAACAGCTTTATTTCTACCTTCTTTATTCCTTTCTGGATTGCATAATGTACAAAGTAGTTTCCCAAAAAATCTCCTTCTGACTTGAAAAGTGACTCATCACCAGGATAAATTTCTGCGATGTTTCTTCTGCCATGGATAAATCTAAGAAAAGAAAACTAGTTTTTTAATAAGTACTTACTATACTCCATCAACAGAAAATAAATGTTAGTACACTTCAAAATCATTTTCAAAGTTCTTCTATTGTTTCACAAACAGTAAGGTATACCAAGCATTACCAGGCTCCATTTTCATGGAAGTGGGGACAAAATTAGTGTGCTTAAAAAACTCAGCAGAGGTTTCGGGTTGATGTATCCCACAGGAGTTGCTTAATGTCCAGGCCACTAGCCCAAAATAAAGCAGTGCTAAAGAGACAAAGTACGTTCTGTCTGCTGGATCAGCTTTACCTACTGCACGCAGGAAGAAGACCTGTACGACTGAGTGCCTTACAAACAACCTGAAATTTTCATTTACATTGCTATTTTTTATTTAAACTAAGATCATCAGTCTTTTTCTTGTGCTTACATGACATTCCGGAGCCTAAAACTCATTTAGTGATTCAGTTCTGCAACTATGTGGTCAGGTATCTGGATTTCAGTTATGGAACTTTAAAACTAAGTATTACAGGGACTTGTAAGTACTGAAAAACAGTTTGTTCAGATGAGAACAAAATTTAGGAATTACAACAAAGGAAAAAAAAGAACAAGGGGGAGAAAGATTAAAGCTGTAAAGGCTTTTAAATTCTGATAGCAACTGTAGCGCTTTCAGAGTTCCTACAGCAGATTTGAAAGGCTTATTTAACAAAAATTCTTATTTAAAAAACAAACAACAAAATCAAAACCATATGGAAAAACTGATTTGTAGGAAAATGTAGAATTCAGCTCCTCCTAACATGGGAGTTGCATAAATCACCACGACTAGCATTTATAAAATGTGAAGATTTCAGCACTGAGATGAGTGCTGTAATTTGTAAAGAAATCAAGCACTGCAATTTCCAGTGAAGTCTGGGGCAGTTACAGCTATTCAGTTAAGCCTCTAAGAAATCAGATCACTTCTTTAGAAACTGCAAATATTATTTCAAACTCTTTGTTTCACCTACTTTCAGATCTGGAACTATACTGTACTAGAAAACGCGAAGCAAAGTTGAAGCCCAGTGTGCAAGTAGCAGAAATAAACAGAATGTTATGTAAAGACAGCACACCATTTATCAAGAAGTTGCAAAGGAATGCAGTAACACATTTCATCTTAAATCTTAATTCCCATAGAAATGAGAAGAAGGATTTCCTTCATACCTATAAAGAATACCTTTGCACCATACAATTTGAATTAGCTGAGGGTATGAATACATTTCAGAATCTTGATTCTTTTGTAGAAAGAAATCACAGAAACTCCACCTGTAAAAAAATAAAGTAAAAGCTCCAGTAAAATTGAAGTTTATTTTTATCTATTTTGCTGGTAATGATTTCTGTATCCTCAATGCAAATACATTTCTATATCAAAACAGATATATGCACATCTATTCAAAAGAAAATAGGCCATGCACTTTCAATATCCTCTGTTTCCTTAGTTATCCACGTTAGCTACTAAATTTAATATCTGAAGTCTACAATGAAATTTGCAATTATTTTTATCAGCGCTAACAGAGAATATATGTCACTGTCTCACTTCAGAAGAACTACCTTCTCAAAAATGAGAAGAAAAAATAAACAAGCAAAAAAAATCCAAACACAATATGGTGTCGTTTTCAGTACTCTTTTTCTTACAAAGCAGGTCAGAAAATGTATTTCTCCCTCCAGACTAATTAGTCTTTAGTCATTATATAAAGAATCTTGGTTTGACAAGTTTTATGTTTTAAGAAATTCCTAAAAAATATACCAGAGTACCTTATTTTATTTACTTATTTCTTACAGCTAGAAATCCGTTGGTTTGCTAAAAGTTGAAGTTCATAATTGTAGAATTGTAAACATATGTTAAGAATGAAGATAAACAGTATAAGTTACCTATGTAAATGTGGTGCTCTGCAGCTGATTGGCAAAGCTGCAGGCAAACGAGATACTGTGTCGTATGCTTTGGGATCTGTTAAAACATCTGCTCCTGAAGAAGCATTGTTATTTTCCTCACATGTCTTCAATATGTTCTTATCAATATGTAAGCTGTAGCACATTAGTGCCAATGACAAAGGGTATTTCCATTCTTCTGGGCACGAGGAGACAGACCAACGCTGTGCAACCCACATGTATTCACAAGAACAATTTGTATAAAACAAAGGAACTCCACCTCTGTTGCTTGGTTTGCTTGCTTTTCTGTATTTAACTTCAGCGTGACCATCTTCATTGTTTTTATTACCAGCTCTCATCTGTTCTGATGACATTCCTGGAACAGAACTTCCACTTGATTTTCCATACTGATCTTCAGTTCTATAGTTGCTATTTTTTGGAGAGAAGTGTGAGGATGCTGCAGATGGTTGGCTGACTTTACATAAGAATTCCACAGTAAATTCTTGCTGCAATTCTGACAGGTAAAGGTGGGCATAACCATCTACTGATGAGATCTTCACACTGTCATTCTTGATGCATCTTTTCAGATCAGCAGTAACAGGGTCAGGCCATCTAACTTCTAAGATATCACTGAAAAGAATCTAACACAAGATAAAGGATTGGAAAGTGCTGTGAGAGAAAGAATGTTACTTGCCAGAAATTACAATGGAGCAATTATGATTTTTTAAAAATAACTGAGTCCTTCTGGAGGCTCATGTACGGCAATAAATTTTACTCTGCATTTACTTGTATGCATGACATCAGGCTATCATCCTTTGTATCATCTTTCTTCTGTTCCAACAGGATTCTGTCCAGCAATAAGCTTGTAAATTAATATCCATTTGTACAAACTAGAAAGATTCATGCCCAACTGACCAGGTACAAATACCCACTGACAGCAGCTATTTTTATAACAAACTGCTTCTTCAGAAATACTTACAGAGCTATTGCTGAGATGTAGATAGGACATACTTCTGAAGAAGCACATGAAATATCAGAAATACCTTAGACTTCTACAATACAGCATTTGGGAAACCTCAAAAGAATAGCCTTATCTTACTCCAGTGATACTCTAGTGCAGCTTGCTGCTTCACTTAGTAGTTTTGTCCAAAACAAGCACAAAACGTTTTCACAGCGTGTTTGTCCTTGTGCTGTACTTTCTACAAAGACGAAGCAGACGAGTCTCAGAAATTATTCCAAACAAACACTGCATCTACCTCAGTCCCCAGATTACAGCTTTGTCCAAAGAGGCTGTGATACAGTTAGGTACCATTCAGAAAAGACAGTAATTACATTCTGAAAACAAAAAATTCTGTCCAGATAGAGTGCTTTTCTAGTCATATGCAAGTCCCCCCCTAAAAGGACTTACTTTCCTTTGTATTCTCCTTATGACTGATCACTGCACAGAAAACATTTAGTCTACCTTAATTTGGCAAACTGCAGGGTCATAAACTAATAAAGAAGCAGAAATAGTCTCAAATTCTGAAAAATACTTCAGTGGAAGAATATCCATGCTCCTAATTGCATGTTATGTTTCAGTTTAATTTGCTTTGACTCATTTGACTATCCTGGTTGTGGCTGAGACAGAGCAAACTTTTTTCTCAGCAGCTGGTGCAGCCTTGTGTTTTGGATTTAAGATAAGCATACAGTAGATTACACCCCAGCATGTTGTTGCTTACACAGAGCCAAGGATGTTTCAGCTTCTCACACTGCCCGGCCAGCGAGGGGTTGGGGGTGCACAAGGAGCAGGGAAGGCACCAGAGACAGGGTCCTCTCTGCGGCATCAGTCAACAGGCAGTGATTAATTGCATTGTGCACCACTTGCTTCGTGCATATTTTAATCCCCCACAACCTTTTATTTCCTTTCAAGCTGTCTTTATCTCAAACCCTGAGTTTTACCTTTCCCCGCTGCCACTCTGTCCCTCATCCTCTTGGGGGGGGAGCAGTCAGCAAATGACTGCATGGTGCTGAGCTACCTGCAGGGTTAAGTCGCAATACTCATCTTACACCACGCCAAGAACATACATCAGCCCAGCACTGCAAAAGCGCAGGGCCCATTAAACATGGCAACATGAGTGTTCTAGCAAGGTGAGAAAGAACACTGATGGTATTTTGGATACTAAATGAAAACTGGATGTAAAGAATTGCAAAAGGATCTGCCCTCAGAAAATCAGGTGACTGCTCAAAAAGGCTGAAGAAAAAAAGTCAGTGAAGCTAAATGTAATGCAATATAAATGAGAAAGCAATCCTAACTACATAAAAACCACGGGCTCTGACATGACTACTGCCACCAGGAATGCGATGTTGCTGTCATGACTGACAATTACATGAAAGCATTCTCTCTGACAGTAGAATTTTTACTGTTAGAAATTCCTCCATGAGGAACTATGGCGTTGTTATTGTTAACATTCATGTTGATCACTAAGTGCAGCTCTAAACAAACCTCACAAATCATAGCATATCCTTTGTCGAGCTTCCTTAGAGATTTGGATCGTTGTGGACAAAAAACAGCCTAAGAGAGCTATACTGTTTTATATTTAAGCATTAGTCAAGTAAAATAATGTAACTGTGGAGGCATTTTTGCACTCAGCAGATCAGTAAAAACTGTACTCCACTGCCAGTAACAGCCGGAGGCCTTTAGCTAACTGTACATTATGCTAACTTGCACAAGGCCTCAGCTGGCCTATTTAGGCCAGGAGCCCCTTGTTATGAGATCTTACTGCAAGTATGCGGCAGTTGGTAACTGCTATCTCTTATTATGTTATACAGTTTAAGTGTGGGAAATAGCAGAGGCCTTGAAGACATGCTCTGGTTGAAAACAGAGGCCACAAGAACAATAACTGATGATAAATCAGCGACTGAGTAAGCGTTATCTCATGGACTACAGAAATACTACTCTTGCCTTAAGAAAAACAGCAGCAGCTAAAGCAAAAGAAAAAAAAGCAAGAAATAAGGCAGGTGTGGCCCTGGAAAGCTACTCCTCTGCATTCTAACGAAGGAACGCTGAGAAACTGAGTGGAAAGTCAGCCATCTTCGAAGAGAAGCTGAGCCTGGGGAAGGTGGGAGGTCAACCACTGCTGCGCACCATGGAGCATCAGTGCACGTGTGGAGCACACCTGGGAGGAGAGGTAAGGACTGACAGGGAATTACGACAGGATGGTGTAGCTGACAGCCCTTCAGAAAATGGCATTACAATTGATTTTACCTGGACAGTTTTTCATGGCAGGAAGGTAACAGTATTTAAGATAGTTCATTCTATCAGATGTGAAATACTTGGCATTTTAGAGCAAGCAAAACCTATGCTGTTCAGCTATAAAGAATACAGAGGATTAAGGGCAAAGGTCTAAGTCACACTTACAGCTGTAACTTAAAACATCTCTATCTCAACCAATTTAGCAATGCAAGTATCAGAGTGCACTCTGAGGGCCATAAAGGCCCATATGCATTCTGACTTACGGAGTGAGATAAGCACAGGTAGGGAAGCTCAGTTTTGAGGTGTTTGTGCATAGAACTTACACTTTTTCTTTCTGGGGATATAATACGAGAAGGTAAATACGGGCGAGATGAAAACGTATTCCGGAAATCGAGAGCTCGTAGAATCTGCTCCTAATCAAATAAGGAAACAAAAATAAAACTGTAGCGTCGCCCACTGTCTTTGGCAGCCGAAGCCCATCAGCAGAGCGCAGGCGCTCCCTTTCCGAGCACTGCTCGCTGGGGCAGCAGCGCGGCCGCCCTGCGCCAGCGTACCGACCGCGGGGAGCAGGGCTTCCTCCGCAGCCCTGGGCCGCTATGTGCCTGCCCACTGCTCCCCGACGGCCGGAGGCCCCCGGCCGCCACGTACCCTGTAGGCACTGAGGACGAAGGGGACCCGCTGGCGGGTGCTCTCCGCCGGCTGCAGAGGGTGGGCAGCGGCAGGCAGAGCCTCTTCGTACATGTACTCGGAGCCGCAGGGAGACAGCAGCAGGCGCGCCCCGCCCGCGTAGTGCACCTCCACGGAGTCGTCCCCGTACAGCACCATTAACCGCTCCGCGGCCATGGCGCGGCTGGGCGGGAGCGAAGGCGGGCGGGGGGTGGGTGGGAAGGGGGCGGGCCGCCGGGTAACCTCTCCCTCCGTCCCTCCATCCCTCAGGCGCGAGTTTGGGGCTAGCGGACTGCTGCTACCGCGGCTGGGCCTGGGCGTGTCTGCGGAGCAAAGCAGGTCCTCGTGACTTTGGATTGTTTGTATTTCATCGCCATTTGCTGCTGCGATCTCGTGTCTGCACTCAGCCTGGGCAGGACAGGACAGGACAGCAAAGCACTAAGCGCTAATTCCCCTATGGTTGGGAAACGGCATGAAAGAAAACAGATAGCTCCTTAAAAGGAAGTTACTACTGTGTAAAGCACCGGGTTCTGGTTAAAATCCAGAAATAAAAATGGATACCCAGGGGATGTGGGAGTACAGGAGGGACGTGCACCTGTCGGAGCGCATCCAGGGCTGCAATGAGGCTCCCAGGGGTGGAACGCCTCTCCTGCGAGGACAGGCTGAGAGCTGGGCTGTCCTGCTCTGCACGGGGACCTGAGATGGGACCTCCTGCTATCCACAGGGCAGCTGTCAGAAAGAAGGGGACGCGCTGTCGGTTTGTTGCAATAGGGCAAGGGGAAATGGTTTAAAACAAAGTTGGTCTTAAAACAAACAAGGGTACATCTTGATAGGACTGGTTATAGTTCAGAAGTGCATGTTCTAGTTCTGGTTAGACTTTATTCAGATTTTATCTGTAATAATTGTACATCTCTCATACCCTAATTTTTTTTGGAGAATTTATGCCAGCATAATTTTTTTGCTGGCAACGTCAATGTGATGGTCACAACCAAAAACATGGTAACCATGGAGGTAAGTCAAGCAGAGTGAAGTAGAGGTGGCATCAGCAATTCAGAAGTAAAATATGCAGTATCATTCTTGATTTTGGGGTGGTACATCATTTTGCTGTACCTCTATCAGGACCTATGACTGAGATAATTTGAACTATAATTGTGCCAAAGAGAAGCTAAGTTGCAAATCTGAGCTATTACTAATTGAGTACATGAGTTGGTGTAGGAAGGAGAGAAAGGCAGAAGATGACATATGGAAATAACGGTCCCAAGAGAAATAAAAAATAACTAACAATGCAGAGCAAGTGTCAGTGAAGCTCAGCACCACAATGGATGTCATTTGAAAATAATCCTAACTGTGCTTAAACACTGACACCTGTCCTACTTGATCCAGACTTTTTTTCTGTAGTGCTACACCTGAAAGCAAAATTCAGAAACTCAGTGAGAAAGTTTCTGAATATGAAACTTATTCAACAGCATATGGTACACAAAGCGACACACCATGCAGCCCTGTGTTAAGTGACTTTAAGCAGTGTGAGATCTAGTATTAAACATTTTCGTTGAATCACAAATTTGTCAAGAGTGGCAAATATTGTTCCTGCTTTCTGTGGTGTGAAGTTAAGTGGCTGGTCACTAGAGGATTTTGAATTCAAGAACATTTCTTGTCAGAACCATACATAAAAAATTGGCTTTGCTTCTCCCCTGAAGTTTCCACGGTACTGTAACTTCATTGGCTTAGCATTACCGTGCCACAAAGCATCTGTGTAATGATCTGTTCACCTGCAAGGTGCTGTTTAGAAGCTTATAGATAAAACCCACTCTTATACAGTGGGTTATACACTATTAACTTGTAAATGTTAAAGCATAGGTGAAACCATCTTTACACCCCTGGAGACTCACCTCTGTGATACACAGAGGCAGGCTGGCTGTTAAAATGTGGGCAGGTAAGCAGCAAATGGTGACTGTTACAATGCAAAACCTGCTTCCTTCTTTTGCACCCTTACATCTCATTCCGTTGTCAGTAATTTGTATGCCTCCTGTGAGATTTAGGATAAGTAGGAAAGACTGTAGTAAGTTTTAAAGCAAACACAATATTGTCAGTTTTTACTTAGTAAAGGAGAATTGAAACCAGTTTTTCCTTACTGCAGTACTTTTCTAAAGCTTTTACAAACCTTCTTGCAAATGTAGAATTCTCTAGTACCTTGAATGAAAGTCCCAATATTCAGCTCTCATTATTTGCCCTGGAAAAATAGGAAAAAGTCTATTTTCTGAGCACTGTTCTGGATTGCCTAAAATATGCAATTCCTAATTCACATTTTTGTACAACATGACTT
The DNA here is from genome assembly GCF_038088225.1 of Cyrtonyx montezumae. Lineage (NCBI taxonomy): Eukaryota > Metazoa > Chordata > Aves > Galliformes > Odontophoridae > Cyrtonyx > Cyrtonyx montezumae. The sequence continues at coordinate 10,226,776 of NW_027071992.1, read as the reverse complement.
AGGGTACTTCTTAATTATATTTACATGTGAGACACAAATCCTGTCATCTTGGACAGACAGTATATGTATTCTAGTTTTCATAAAAGCATGCTGTACAAGAGGTGCACAGTTAAACTTGTAAGGCAGAGCCCACTGAAGAAGCAGTTAACTTAATGTAATGAATTATGCAAATCCTTCCTTGGTCATACTACTGAGAATTTCCATTTTCAGAAATATGTTTTCCACAAGAAACGTGCTTGTAAAGTCGTAAGAATACAGACCTACATGTGAATTGAAAATTTTGTAAGAAAAGTATGCACAATCTGTATCAGAGAATGTTTATGTAAAGTATATTCATCTGAAAATAATTTGATTTACACATTTCTGCTTCTTGAGTTTTCATCTAGAGACTCTGAAATTTTAGGATAGATCTTCTGGCCACTACTGCCCTTCTATAAATCTCGTGTCTCATTTGTAAAAGACAGTCCTCTCTGCAGCAGTGTACTTCAAAGAAAAAAATAAGACTGTTACAGGTAGGAGAAATATAAAAGAATAATAAAAAAAAAATTAATCAAAAAGGCAGAACAGTGAAAATATAACAAAGGAAACAAAGCTAGTTAAATTTTATTTTCCAAAACTCCAACCTAAATGAATGTTTAATAAACACCCAGAAAACAGTGCTCACTGTATTAGCAGACATACAAGTCATTTAACCAAACGTATTACAGTGAAATATTAACAGAATTATTTACATGCATATTTACAACATGTTCTTTACAGTAGCTATTTAGCTACTTTTTGGGAATTATTTCCTTTTTTTTCTGTTTTTTTTTTTTTTTTTGGTAAGGGGTTCTACTTAGTCTAACCAGGAACAGATAACAAGGAACAGTACAACTGAGTTTTGCAACAGCAACAATGGAATATTATAGACTAATGTGATTATACTGAGTCAAAAAAGAGCAACCAGCTTCAGAATGTTAACTTTTATGAAATACATGAATGTACTCAAACTACAAAATAAAGACAAGTTATATAAAATAATCAGAAGAATGGAGAAAATTACAAGCGTTGCCAGAAGGTTAGACATGTTAGATACATTCAAAAATATATCGAGCACTGCACATAATCTTGAGGAGCATTGGTTAAACCATAACTATATTCATGTAGTCTTGAAGAACACAGCAAATTATTTCAAGGATAGTTTTTGCTTGTAAAAGTTAGAAATAAACTTATCTGAACCACAGATCTTGAAAGCACCTGACTTATAAAATACAGCTTAGTTTTGCACAATATCCCCATATTTCATGTTTATTTCACTTCCAGACCTCACAGAAAAGGGCTTGGATAGAGGAAAGAGGGAAGAAACAAAGCAAAAAACAAACAAACAAAAAATATATATATCCCCACAAGACAACCCACAAAACACAAAATCAACTCTTCAAAAACTACTTTGCATGATTCCATGATTGAGATCTACAGAGCAGATAATCTCTATTTGGATCATACTCTCCTTAGCAATAAAAAAAGAAAAGTAACAAAACAAAAACAGCTTTGTATAGTAAAAGGGATGGGAGAATTCTACTGCATATTAGAACAAGCAAGCAATTAAAAGATCAAATTGTTCTCCTTTCTCCCGCAAGGGAAATTTCAGAGTTCTGCTTTAGTTAAAATTTAATTTCCATTATGATATTTTTAAGATGAATTTTTATTGCAGCCAAAACATTGTCTGTATACCTGTACATAAAGTAAACTATTATATATACACAACATTTTAAGATACAGGGCATAAGATTACAATTTTTGGCAGGTTCTGTTTAACAAAAGGAAAACTGTGTCTTTTTTTTTTTTTGTTGTTGGAGAAACTCAACTTTCTTATTTTGGTACAAATGTTTCAATTTTTGCATCCCCTTACACTCTAACCATATCTAAACTGCTTTAATAAACATAATATTTATGTGTAACATCTCACTGTTTTCTCCCATGTTCTGATTCTAGACAGAATTTTTCATATGCTTCTTCAATTTCTGGATCCATCTCATCATCAATGTCATCAAAACATCTACAAAAAAAAGAAAACGCAACACCAAAAGTAAGTTTAAGTATACACTTTCAGCAACAGTATACTGGTAAAATATACATGGAAATGGCAAAAATAAAATGGACCTTTATAAATAGTAGTTAACTGTAACATTAACTAAAAGGGAACGAAGAGGAAAAAAAATAATGGCATGGAGAATAAATAAAAGCCTCTAAGCAGCACAGACAGGTACAAATCACTACAGTATCACCATTTCAGGTCATCTCACGTTAACTACTAGGTTAAGGAAGTATCCTGGATGACATACGAAGTGGTAATACAATATAAAACAACTTCTTTCCAAAATTTCCTACTGAATTTGTGCTAATCTTTTTGCAAAAAGGATCACTAGCATAGTCTTCAGTTAGTCACCATCCTAGTTCAAACACTGCATCAACTGTCATGTTTGCACATGAGCTTGAAGACATTACTATATGGACAACTTACACTAGATTTGTTGATACACATAAGAAGGCACTCTTAATTTATCTCTCCTTTGCATGTGTACTATAGTACCTCCTATTAAATTGTAGCCAGCCACTTATTTTTTTTTCTCCAGGAAAGAACTGTTATATTTAGGCCAGAGAAAGACTGGATTTCCATTAATGATTATCAGTGTTGCAGAGAATGAAGACTACCACAGTTTTGAAACAGCACTGAAAAGTGATGGGGATCACTTAACAGCTTTCTTTCTCCCCTCTAGTAGGAAGACCATAGAACACAGTGTCCTGGAAGATATCTGAAGGCACATGTCATCTGAGAAAGTGATCTGAGACAGCCAACACAGCTTCACCAAGGGCAGATCATGCCTGATCAATGTGGTGGCCTTCTAGGATGTAATGATGGCATCAGCAGACAAAGGAAGGGCAGCAGACACCTCCTCCCAAGACTTCTGCAAGGCATTTGACATGGTCCCACAAAATACCCTTATCTCAAATTGGAAAGATATAGATTTGAAGGGCAGGCTATTAAGTGGAAACAGAATTGGTGGGATGGTCACAGACAGAAGGTTGTGGTCAGTGGCTCTATGTCCAGGTGGAGGCTAGTAGTGAGTGGTGTCCCTCAGGAACCTGCCTTGGGACTGGTGTTCTTCATCATCTTGATTAATTAATTACCCTGACAGTGGGATTCTGTGCAAGTCTGCAGAGGACACCACCTAAGCAGAACAGCTGATATGACAAAAGGAAGAGATGTAGCTACCAAGGACCTTGACAAGCTTGAGAAGTGAGCCCAGTAAACCTAATGAGGTTCAACACGGCCAAGTGCTCAGGTTTGTACTTAGGTCATGGCAATCCCAGACCTGTTCAGCCTGGGAGAACTAACTGAGAGCAACCCTGCAGAGAATGACTTGGGGGGTTCTAATGGTCAGAAAGAGGGACACAAGCCAGCATTGTGTGCTTGCGGCTGGAAGGCCATCTGTACCCTGAGCTGCACTGAGGAGCCTGAGCAAGCCCTTGATTAATTTCTAGATAACACAAACTTGGGGGAAGTGTTGATCTGCTGCGGTCACAAAGACCCTACAGAGCAATCTGGATAGTTGGACTGATGGGCTGAGGCCAGCTGTGTGAGTGAGGTTCAACAAGATAAAGTGCTGGGTCCTCTGCTTTGGTCACAACAACCTCATGCATGACTATAGCCTCGGGGCAGGGTGGCTGGAAGACTGAAGAGGAAAAGGCCCTGGGGGTATTAATCAACAGACAGCTGAACATGAGCCAGCAGTGTGCCCAGGTGGCCAAAAAGGCTGACTGCATTCTAGCTTGTATCAGAAATAGTGTAGTCAGCAGGAATAAGGAGGTGATCGTTCCTCTGTACTTGGCACCAGAGAGGCTACACCTGGAGTACTGCATTCAGTTTTGGGCTCCTAACCACAAAAAAGATAGTAAGGCCTGGAAACGTGTCCAAAGAAAAGCACCAAAGCTGTGAAGGGACTGGAACACAAGAGGAGTAGCTGAGGGACTGGGATTGTTTAGTCTGGAAGAAGCTCAAGGGAGACCTTACTGCTCTCTACAACCACTGGAAAGGAGGTTGTAACGGGCGGAGGGAGGAGGGCAGCAGCTTCTCCTCCCAAGTAACTAGTAACAGGATGAGGTAATGGCCTTAAGTCGCACCAGGGAAAGCTCAGATTGGATATCTGGAAAAACTTATTCTCTGAAAGAGCGGTCAGGCATTGGATCAGGCTTCTCAGGAAAGAGGTAGTCACAGAACTGCAGGGGTTGGAAGAGACCTCCAGAGATCATGCAGTCCAACCCCCTGCCAAAGCAGCTCCCTAGCCCAGGTTGCACAGGCAGGCGTCCAGGCGGGTCTGGAACGTCTCCAGAGAAGGAGACTCCACCACCTCTCTGTGCAGCTGTGCCACTGCTCCGTCACTGCACTGGGAAGAAGTTCCCATGCACATTTGTGTGGAACTTCCTATGCATCAGTTTGTGGCCATTTCCCCTCATCCTATTGCCACACAGTGCTGAGAAGAGTCCAGCCTTGTCCCTTTGCCTCCCACTCCTTAGGTAAGTATAGATGTGGATCAGATCCCCTCTGAGCCCTCTTTTTCCAAGGCTGAACAGACCCAGGGCTCTCAAGTCTTTCCTCATACAGGAGGTGCTCCAGGCCCTTTGTGTCCCTCTGTTTCCCTGGACTCTTTCCAGGAGATCCCTGACTTTTTTGTACCAGAGAGCCCAGAATTGGACACAGTACTCCAGGTGAGGCCTCACCAGGGCAGAGAAGAGGGGGAGGACCACCTCCCTTGACCTGCTGGCTATCCAGAGCAGGGTAGTTGTTGCCACTGAGGGACATGGTTTAATGGGCATGATGGTGAGAGGATGACGATTGGACTACATGATCTTAGTGATCTTTTCAAACCTTAATGGTTCTATGTAAATGATTCTATGAAAAGAGAGGTCACAGGGAGAGGAGGAATGTGACTGTCCTCTAATCTGCCCTTGTGAGGCCCCACCTGCAGTTTCAGGCCAAGGAGCCCTCAGAACAAGAAGGAAGTGAAGGGGCCACAAAGATGATCAGATGGCTGGGAACACCTTTACTCTGAAAAAAGTTGAGGGAGGTGGACTTGTTCAGCTTGTATAAGGCAGCTGCAGAAAGACCACTTAAATGAAAGGGAGCATTTAAACAGGTCTAAGACCAACTTTTTACCTGCTTTGATAGTGGTAGAATAAGAGGAAATGGTTTTAAACTAGAATAATAGAGATTCACATTGGATAGTAAGAGAAAACTCTTTACTTGGAGGGTGGTGAGGCACTGTAACAGGCTGCCAAGAGAAGTTTTGTATGCCCCATCCTGGGAGGCATTCAAGGCCATGTTGGTTTGAACCCTGGGCAGCCTGAGGTAGTGGGTGCCAACCCTGCCTATGGCAGAAAAACTAGTTGATCTCTAAGGCCCTTTCCAACCCAAGCCATTCTGTTTATGATAGGGTGGGTATCTAATTCTTTAAAAGTCTGCAGCTAACAACTCTCAGCACATGTGCAGTTCTTTGAGGTAATCTGTGCATGAGTTCCAAACAAGGCAATCACATATCAGTACTGGGGCCAGAAATGTTAGGTTTTGCACAAAATCATGATAACTGTTGGGGAGATATTAAAAAAAGTAATTTTTTTTCTTGAGCACTGTGTTTTAAATAATAGTCCTCTTTCTCTTTTGGCAGTGTGGATACACAGGGAATCCTTTTCCTGGATGAAAGCCACAAGACATGGCTGACAGAAGATCAATACTATACATCTGTACAAGCTTTTCTTAAGCTTTCAGCAAAGATGGTTCTGAAGTCAATTTTCATAAAAGCTGAGTCAGTTTTCCACATGCCACTCCAGATATACTTTCTTTTTTTTTAAGTACTATCTGTCTGTATCTTGCATTTAATTTGGTCTTATAAGCACATCAGTTCAGGTATTTTTACTTCAGTATTAACCTGTTGATTCCTGATGGCATCTCTAGTTTATGTCCATCCCACAGTTCCTGTGAGTACCCTTAGCTAGCTGCCATCCCAGTCTTCTAATTTAAATACTGATTCAGGCCAGCACTCAATAAGAGTGAACTTCAACAAACGAAGCCAACACTGAAAATACTTTTTAAATTCAAGTCTCTTTCAACAAGATGAGCACAAAGCTCCAAAGCAATTTGTTTTATACCCCATTCTTTCTACTGTTTTCCAATTAGGTTCCTATAAACCATTATCAGAAAATCAGACTATATTCTCATCTACTGTTTACCCCTTTGCTACTAGGTTGGTTTTCTTGTTTTACAAAAATACTTAACAGCCACGTGACAGGGGAATACTGTTTATGCTAAGGAGAAACACTTGGCAACCTCCCCTTTGAAAGGCTGAATATTGTCATCATCTCTAGCTACTCAGACCGTCTCACAAGTCTCACAATGCTTGAAGCTCAGGTGCTTCACTTTTACTAATGCTGAAAAAATACTGCAAAGTTTGCACCTGTTCAGAAGTAAGTGAAATTCACTGCAATATTCAGAAGGATAAATATTTGTTTTGAATGTGTGTGATTACAAAACAACATACACTGTAACAAATAGTTAGCTTCTATTGTAGAGTTGAGTAATAATTATTTAATTTCTTCAGGATTGCATTGTTAAGTTTGCAGTAACAACAACTAGTATCTACAAAATTATCTTTAGGAAAGATATTCTAGAAGTAAACATACAGATCTCCAGCTCCAGATAAATCTGTTCCATTTTCTTCATAATCTGGGAACCAATCCTGTCTTTCAAGGAGCTCTTGATATTCTTCTTGATAATCTGGCATAGTAAAAAAACAGATGGAGTAATATATAGTAAGATTAGACTTCTAAATTAACAATTATCTATGCAATTTGAAAGTAGCTTATTTAATGAAACCATGAACTGAATGAAACAGTAGGAGAAAAATCTACAGAATTTTTTCAGGACATCAAACAAGCTCTAAGAATATCCATCATCCCACAGAATTGTGAAGATGGTCACAGATACCATAACCTCAAATAACACCATACTATGCTGTATCCAGATGATAGAAAACAAACGCTAGGCATTAAGGGACATAATTTAGTGAACTGATGATCTAGGTGGTCTTAACCAATCCAGTAATTATTTCCTGATTGTAACAATGTATAAAAAGACAAAGTTTTCTGGTCTTGCAAAGAGACCGAATATTGAGGAATACTTTGAACTAAAATACATATCCTCAATTTCAAATATCTATATTTTCAATCCTTGAATAAAGAATGTTTTGTACAATTCAAAGCCAGAAATTCATACATAATTTTGTCTTCTAAACTGCAAGAATTTCAGTCATTTTACAAAGAACTTCATATATACTTTGGCAAGACTACAATTAATTACAACTTGTTAAAGAAGATAAACATTAAACAGGCTGTACCTGGATCTGCTGCAGTGAAAGGAATGCCATCAGCAGTGTAAAATGTTGGCTCATTCTAAGAATAAAGTTGTAGAGTAAATCATATGCATTCAAAGAAGCAGTTGTTTGAAGTTTTTAGCTATACAGATATCTATGAATCAAATTCATATTAAATTAAGGAACTGAAGTACATTCTTACCATAAAATAGTTTGGGTCATTTTCAGGAGTAGCTTCTGTATGTGAAGAAGTTCCAAGAACTCTACCCCAGTTACTTGATCGCAGTTCTACTAGTTTCAGAAGCATATGTTTCACATCTCTGGTAATACCAAACAGGAATACCACAGAAGTTAGAATGTTCTTTTGCTAAGCAAGGAAACGGGCATCTGTTATTCTACAAACACTAGAGAGATACCTCACCCAAGCTGATGCAGGGAGCCCATACAAAATAGAAACTACTGCAGCTTTTCCTCAAGATAACAAATCTGCAGCACAACTTGAATAACAAATCGTTTTTTTTTTTTAATGAAAGGGTAGTAGTGGGCAGAACAGGGAGGACGGTGGGTCAGTGGTATCAAACATCTAGTTTATGCTCCTGAATGTAGCCCCCTACTTCAAGCTGAAATTGTGTACTCCAGGGGGCAAAAGTAAGGTCTCCAATACAATAAATATCACCTCTCTTTACTTCCCTAAAATAAGAGAAGTTGCTTCTTTCACAGATTTCTTACTGAGAGAGGAAGAAATATTGAGGAGGTATCTTCATCAGCTTCCTCTACTTTTTGCAGCCTGTAGTATGACCTTGCCAAAAACATATGTCCAAAAACCAATACAACTCTACTCCGTTTTGCCCCTAGTGATTTAAAAACACCATATTTAAGGCTTAAATTCTGGTTTAAAAGTATAAAGGAGATATTGTCACTACTATAATTGCACTTGCTTTGAAAGCATAAAGTACTTAAGAGAGATTTCAAGACATAAATATCATTAATCACATCTATTGACAGAGAATAAAAACAAACAGAAAAAAACCTTGAAAAATAGCTACGAAGTTACCTCAAAGGACCTCAATTTTTATGAACAGATGTTTTGTTGTGAAAGTATGTTTCAGTATTCTTAAGGATTTTTAAGCTTTTCTGTTTAGTAAAACAAACAAAACAAGTAACAAATTTATCTTTTCACCTGCTACAGTTTGCATCCAATACAACATTTTCAATTCTCTGAATCACTTCAGTCATATCATCCTTTCCTTTTTCTTTCCAAGCATCTTCTAAAACTGAGCCTGTCAACTAAATACAAGGGATAGTACATTTTTTCAAAAAGCAAACCAGAGAAAACTTTAAGAAGCTGTCAACATAATAGGTTCTGTAACATTCAGACAATGAAGTAGGATTTGATAGATAGAACATTTTGGTGAAACAAACAAACAAACAAAAAATCCCAAGAAAATGAAAGTGATAGATCTTAGCTTCTCAGTATCTTTCAGAACAGAAAGCATGCCCCAAACCCTACAAATTATTCCAGTTGGTCACTGTTTCCTCCCACAACAGAAGCAGCAGAAGAGCTAAATGGACTGCTTACTTTGCTTCAATTCTATTGCTTTTGTATGTGGCCTTGTGTTTTAGTACTTTTGAACTAGCATATAGTTTATTTTTATTTGCTCAAGTTCATAATGGAATTAATGAAAAAAAAAGTAAATTTTGTGTTACTGACAGTGTAAAGCATAAAAGCCCATACACACTTCCTCTATTGCAGTTTTATTTCCCTCACTATTCTCAAAGCTGAGATACACCTATTATCTCAGAAACTAAATGCTTTAAGGATACGTTTCCTTATCTATCAGAGCTTTTAAAAGTAATCACTTAACCAAAACTCCTCAATTTTCTCTTCCCAGTCTTCAAGCACTTAAAAAAAGAAAGCAAAAATGCTCATCTTTCTGATGAGCAACGCTTCCATAAAACATGCTACCTTCACTCTATGCATTACAGAAGCACAATCCACTAACTTTTGCAATGCCCATTTCTCTTCTGAGGCATGCAGATAAAGCATTCACAGGGCATGCAATAACATCCCAATGGAGATATCCAAAGATGACAGCTGCTCAACTCCACTAATGCTCATGCGGATTAGGAAACTAACCTCTCTCCTTTACCTAACCAATTCTGAACTTCTACTTACCAGTAATTATAAATCTCTATTTATCACTTTACTGATCTGTAAAAGGAACTGTGATAACAGTACCACTGCTAGCCTGGATCTCAACTCTGTGACCAAGGAATCTGTCTAGCTTCTGGCACGAAGCAGGTTTTCACTTGACTTTTCTCTCACTTTCCCTCATTTTTTATTCCTGTCTTCTCCCTCCACTCCACCTCCCTACTTGGATTCAAGAGCAGGAACCATATGTGGCTGGATCTCAATCTCTTCACTTCCTATTGTATGCACCGATGTACTCGATTTTTACTTACCACAGATGAAGACAAAGTATGCTAACATTTGTATTTCAATCACCATACAATTTTTATACAATTACATAAACAAATAGTGCTGATGAGTTTCACCCTTCAAAACTTCATTATTTTTCCTTCATTTAAAACTACTCTCACCTTCAGCAGCTTCACTGCACATATCAAATTACTGTCCACAGGATTAGAGAAAAGCGCATTTAGTAATTCTCGAAGTCCTTCTTGAAGAATTTCTGCTCGTGTTACCTGTCCCTTTGTTCCCTTAATCTGCAAAACATTAATAAAATTCTTAAAAGACTTTAGTTTCAGAAGTTAATTTAGGTATATTTTACTCTCTTAAATGCTCCGTGATTAACATAGTTAATTACTTGGTGATTAACATAGTTTAACTCTTCAGCTGGAAGAACTTTTCAACTAGCACAACTATTTTAGAACACAAACTGAATAATATTCTTACAAATCTAACCTAAGCATAATCGTGCACTTCTAGCTTTCTCTTTGTTACTAGACTGATGAGAAAAGCTGCAAGATGCATGGCAAATAGTCTGTATCATCCCGAACTATTGGAATCTCAAGTTCTTCCTGATACCACATCACACTTCTATACAGTTGTAACAACTTAGTTCTGAAAGGCATTCTTCATGTATCTTAAAATTATAGAAAACTGTTTAAAAATGAGAGAAGTGACTCCACAAAAGTGGAAAGCTCTCTCTCCCCCCATATTTCTTGTAAAGCTTCCTCTTTACATTCATCAAAAAAGGAGATTTCAAGGCCCACTTTGTTCAAAAATGGAAAAGTTGGAAAACTCCTCATGTTATAAAAGCACTTCTATAGCATCTCATTAGATCATACCTTTGAAATACTCCAGTAAAAAAATAATACTGTCAAACATATTACAGCAGTTGATGACTTTACTGAAGTCACACGTTAAGAGTGCAGTAAGGTTGTCACGTATAAAAGGAATGTGTATGTATACATCACAGACATGAAAAAGCGACCTAAAAAAATTACATGCTTCATGTATAATCCAAGGATTCAAACCTTAAGAAGAAATCCCATTCAAGGTCTCATTTCTAATTGCTCATTTTGAAAACTCCCACACCTTCCCTCAAGTGTTTCTTATCTCCAGCTAGAGGTGAAATGTTAAGCTACATGTGTTATTGATCCTGATCTGCTTTTGTTAAGTTTTAATATCTGATAATTTTGGAAGAGAAAATAAAATATCAAAGAACTTCAATCCAATTTTTCCAACAAAAAAGTAGGTATGACCAGACAAGTTTTAGGAAAGGTAGATTATGGTTGATTTTTTAAATGAATTCTCATGCTTTTAAAAACAGAAGTGTATTTATACACTTTTTTTCTTTTAATATGATCCTGACTGTTCTTGCTTATTTGTTTCTCTGACACACAGTTAAATTTCTGAAGTTTTACTTATTCACTTCTACGTAAAAAAAAGCATAAAAAACCCAACACATACAATACCTGAAATAATACCTCTCATTTCCGTGTTTGCTTAAACGCAACAAGAATTAATGGAAAACCACGTGAAAAAGAACTTTCTTCCTACCTCTAGGTTAAGGTAGAGTTCACCTAAGAACAATACAAAGGCATGAAATTGTTTTCGAGTAGCTTCATCTCCTTTTGCAGCTTCATCTCTGTTTTCGAACTCTGCTCGACACCTGAAAACATTAAACAAAATTATATCATTATTCTCTGTAGGCATCCTAACATAATATGCTACTGATTTAGTACAGTGCTAAGAACTTATGAACTGTGTTAAAACTGATACATGTTGAATTTTGGGAAGCATGATTTGTGAGGAAAATGAGAAGACTTCACAAAGGCATAGGTTTTTTTGTTCTCAGTAAATAAATATGATGACATGATTGTGGTTTCAAGCACTGATATTGAAGACAAGTAAAAATACACCTGTTACAATATGGATGCAAGTTTAACACAGGCATCTAAATGTATTTGTGTTAACATCTTCCATTTTAGAGTAGTGCTCACACTGCCATGTATGCCTTTACCCTTGTTTGAAAAATTCTTTATGCCACAATTTTAAGTGACAGCTGTGCATAACTTAGTTGTAATTGGGGGTGTAAAATGAACATATTTAATAGCATTTGTAATTTAAGATAATATGGCAGTGACACAGTATTTTCAGTCTTCATCAAGCGTGTTAAGGATAATGCCAGTTTACACAGCAGTTTAAAACCAGTTCAGAGTAAAAGGAAAACAAGACAACTTCCAACGTATTCTCAATGCCTATGCACTGAGATTAAGAAATGGACTAAGAAATGTTTGAGAAAACCAAACTACTTAAAGAGCTGAGATACCACATTTTAGATAGAAATTTAGGCCCAGAAACAGAATATGTATTCATACAGTTAGGCTTTTTATTCTCACCCCATCCCAATTTCATCCACAGTAGATGGAAAAGCATAAGCAACCTTACATTTGAATTTTTAGGGTGCTAATGTTATCATTGGGTTTGTTTTAAAAACAGTAATCACTATTAGCAGGGAATTCCTTCATTCAATATATTGTTCATGTAACAAATGTAGTTAAGAAAACAAGACAAAAATGATCATTTGTAGTGTCATTAGGAAGGAGAAAAGGTTCATCACCTTTACAACAAGGACAATAATTATTTTCAACTTTTCCATAAGGTACTGCTCCTGATTTACAGAAATTCATTCTGATGATCATTTAAGCTTACCATGCTTTTACCTGTAAACGTCCATGTACTAAGTGAAACTTTTAAATTAAGCCTGATGCTTAGAAAGTCAAAAGTCCTTAAAGAGAAAAGGATTATTTTTAAAGACTCCTGAAGTAAAATGTATTAATTCTTCAAATGTCATGCACTAAGACTTAAAAGGAGACTCATCCATTTAAAAGATGTTTCATCATGTAATCCATGAAGTCCAATCATTAAATTGTAAGCCCCTAAAAATTGAGGATCATTCTGCATTTTATGCATCTATTTAATGTACATAAAGTGATCAACGAACAAGCTTTACACAGCAAAAGCAACTTAGATGATCAATGAAAAAGCTTTACACAGCAACTCCAGCCAGTTAAGTAATTCAAGGAAAAAAACAAGTCCCAGTAAAGGACATATTATTCAGTATTCATATGCACAATTTTAAGATACTTTTGAAGTTGACTGGCTTTCAAATTTACTCTGTAAATTTTGGTTCTGAGTTCAGAAGAGTCTACAGAATCTGAACTGAGTCCTGTTTTTGTGTTAAAAAAAATAAAGCATGTATATATTCAGTATCCAGTACATGGACCTCTGTTTTAATAGATCTCAATTTCAAATCCTATTCTGAACAACACTTCTTTGGATGTTAGTTTATGAGTTATACACAAAAGAAGAAGACGCACAACCCAGCCAAAGGGAGTAACAGGTATAAAAGGACACACTGACACTTACCTTTTAAGTAACAACTGTCTGAAGTTCCCACTTTGTGGACTAATGGTTAGACGGTGAGATAAATTGTTACATAACCTTGCTCCCATGTAGGAGAAGTTTGGGACAGCTGTGGCCTTTCAAAATTAAAAAGAATAAATAAATTATTTGTACAAATAATGATTAGGTCATGAGATATACCTTTAAAATCATTTTAGAAAATGCTGTTTAACATCAGTTGATTAGATCACATAGAAGATTTATTATTATTGTTTGTCATGTTAATTTTCATACTTGACACTTTGCTATACTTATTTCAGAACATAAACGTTCACTACACTGTGATTCCATGGCTTTATCCCATGTGTATTCAACTCTACTTCTCCATTATAACCTATAACAGAGTGTCTAAAACGTACTTAGAAACTGTTAATTTAAAAAAAGAGATATAGAGGGCAATAAGACTTCTTCAGGGACATGCACTTCATCAAAGATCAAGGAATACTTAATTAAAAAAAAAAATTTTGATGCAGTTTCAGAGCTCTCTTTTCCAGAATCTACATTTGGCAGTAGAGTATGCCTTGGGAAAGAGTACAGCATGACAAGGTACGGTATATATGTAAATGGCTTCAGAAGAACAGAGGGAAGTAGATGATGATATTTATAGAGTGCCTGAGATACCTGACCCTCAAAAGAAGGGAGAACTGCACAGGATTTCTTTCATTTTTTTTTTTTTCCCTGGCATTTTAGCCTTTTTCTTGCACAGATCTACTATCTACAAATCTTCTCAACTGGATTTAATTACAATCACTGAAGCAGATACTTATAAGCACACCTCAGCAACTTGAATGAAGTTCTGTGATAAGCTAGGACTAGAAAACACACATACACAAACAGAAGCTCAATACAGAAAAATATTAAAAGCACAGCTGACTGACATTCAAATGCTATCATCTCCTGTCATTTAAAAAAAACCAAACAAAATCTAAACTCTTTGCTATACTGAGATTAATTTCACTTCCCACATAAACTTATGTTTCAGATTGTTAAGACTCAATGATTTTCAGTTAAGGAAGAAACAGCCAACCACAATACCAGGCCTGTTATAAGCCAGGAGATGAGGTGGCAAAATTAAAGATTTGCATGAAAAGTAACTCAGTTTATTTAATGTAAGAAAAGTTTATTATGAAGATGAATCCTCACTTCTTTTTTTTTTCCTGTAAAATTATACTGAATCCTTTTGTTGTTTATTCACTGCCCTCCATGCATGCAAATAAAGGATGAGAAAATGATACTGCCAAACACAGTACTCATTTGGCAGCTGTATAATAAGAAACTGTATGATAATAAGAAACTGAAGACTCTGAATTCTGCATGAGAACCAACCAGTCTTGCAGCTTCTATATAGTCTAGAGTATTTCACAGTAAAAACTCTGCAAGTATCTGCACTTAGATGAGGAACATAAGAGTTGCTCACATTCTTCAAGTATCTGAAAGCAATCAACTCAGCAAGTGGGAGACACCCAATGTAATAAATAGCAAGTCCAAGTGTGACTACATTCTCTGTAGCAAGCCCAAATGACAGGAACAACAGTTCATTTGCTTGAATTCAACTGTTCTCTCCAATGGCTTCCCCAATTAGTACAGAGTTCAGTTTAAGGTCTCTGTCCTCATTTCCACAGCCATCAATGGGACCGGACCTAGTTACCATTAGACCAACAATGAATGACAAAGCCTGTGAGTTTAAGTATATTTCCAGAAGGGTATATTGTAGGTGTCTAGTTAGTTGTTTAAAACTTCAAGGAATTAGAAGTAGCTAAGCATTATGAAGAATATATTCTGTAGGAAAGAATCAAAACATGTTACTGAGACATGGCTTACGAATTACTTTGATACCTGCTATGTAAATACAGCAACTCAAAGACAACTCCTTTAATTAAGTGCTGCAACTGCAATTTAGCATGTAACCTGGAAGTTATGATGTACTGTAAAGGTAACTGAGAAACTGGGTAAACCTACATTTGGGTAAACCTCAAATGTACGGAGCAAAATCTTTCTCAGCATGTTCCAGGATAAACAGAGAGAACAAAAACCCCCGAAATGCTACACAGGTACAATTACATAACATAATACTTTTATGCATATTTTGGACACTAGATAGCAAAAGGCATTGTATCTATATTATAAAACAGAACACGCAGGCTACCTGCTGATAGATGAGCTCAACAAGCTCTTGCAAGGCTTCGTCTGTAATGACCCAGCCATTTAGCGTTTCAGCAAACTGTTCTATTTCAGTTTCAAAACAACCTGGTTGCTCAGTGAGATGGTTTAGGAAGTCTTGTACATATTCCGCCAAAGTCAGATAGCCACCATATCCATCTTCAAAGGAAGAATCCTATAGCAATGAAGAAACATGATATTTAAAAAGAACCTAAAGTTGTTATACTTGCCAGCTCCAGAAGCAACAGTACAGCTCTTAGTTATCAGTAACTCCCGATGCTCGGCATGTGTGACTGCAATTCTTACTACTTGGTCCACAAATACTTTGAGAGAGCATAAACCTCAGTACTTCAGAAAGCTTCAGTAGTGCTATCATCTCAAGAACTAAGTAACATGCTTTTACAGAGACTAGGGTCTCCCAGACAAGCATGCCAATAGACTTAAAAAGGAACAAAGAATAACACAAAACAAAGAACAACCAAACACAGTTTGTTAAACTGGATGAAAGATTAACAAGCTAACAAGTGTGTACCTTCTAAGAATAGAACTACCTAACTGAGACTCAAAACCCTTCCTTCATGTGTGTGCATACTATGCTGCAGATAAATGAATTGTAGAAGGAAAATTAACTGGAAATTGGAAACAAAATATTTTGCACTTACAGAGAGTGCCACTGTGCTCCAAAATAAGCAAGAGAGGGAGAAAATACAGAAATACAATAAATACAGTATAGTATTCCTATGAATAAACTTAGGCCAGGAAAACTGATCTTCTAAAGCCAGCGAAGCTGCATTTTTTTTTGGAAATGGATCAAAGAAGACATGAAACAAAACTAGTTCAGTGGTATTACTGTGTTAATTTGCAGTTACTGAGGCTAAAAAGCAGACAGTGAACACACCTGCTCCCTAAAAAAAAAGAGGAGCTAGCATAATGATCTTCAATCAATGTTTATACTCTCGGTGATGAAACAGAGGACTGCTAATTTTGTTTATTCAAAAATGAATGTTTGTAACACTTTAAAGTTTAATACTGTTCTGGATGATTACAATTCAAGTACATGAGAGGAACTGTATAGGAAAGAAGGTATTTTGTGATGTAACTAGTAATAACACAAAAACTAAACAGAATTGCTTCAGTAACTTCTAAACATAAGTCACATTTCTTACTGGCAGATTTTAAGATTTAACAGAGAATACAGCAACACATACTGCATCAACTAAATGAAAATAAAGCAAATTCCTCTTGGTTATTTTTAAATAGTAGCTGGCAAACAGAAGCCTTTAAGTTTACACATTCGTTACAAATTCATGATTCAAAGCCATGAAAATGAAATAGAAACTTTCCATTAATGTCAATGATTTCTCAGTCTAATTTCTTCTCTTTATGTTGTTATTAGCAATGAAAAAGGATGTGCAATTAAGCTGAAAATCAGCACTTTGCCTCTCTTCTACTAAGAGTCAGCTCATAAGCTTAAAGAATGAACCATGAAAAGGCTAAGCAGATAGTAAATAACCCTCTGATATACATAACTTAAAAAATCAGAAAGCCCATAGGAAAGAACCATGAGCAAAACCTGCTTTCAGGCTGTTTCAGCTAGTGTGCCAACTCTTTTTTTCCCATACCTAAGAAGTATTCAAAACATTTCCATTCAGATGCTAACAGTTTATCATCAGTTTGATTTCTCTTCAGAAGTATAAGCCTTTTCTCCTTCACATTATACATGTTCATCAAGCTTACAACAAAGTCAGCAAATAATTATATAAAGAATGTTGCATGTACAAGGACACATATTTGAGTTGTATGAATGAGGTTAAGTAGCACAGAAGTAGCACTGAACTGGAGACAAACAGAATGACTGAATTCTATATAGACACACATAGCTATTACCATAATGTTCTAAATCACAATATATCAACAGATTATTCTTAAGAAAGTAAATGCTTAATAGCAAAAGTACTCTGTACTTTATAAGAAGAATGTGAGTTTTCAGGTTTAAAAACTCCTGAGAACATTACAAAAGTGATTTGTAATTTGAAGAGTATTAATTCTAAGTCAAAGAAACCAAAGTTTCTCAAAACTTTGTCTTGATCCTGATTTTAAAGCTCATGATTAAAATCTGTGTAAAAACAAGGTCTCTAAACTTACATTTTATTGCAGATTAACTCCATTTATGAAGTTAATTCAGTTAGTTCAGTATTAAAGATCCCTACTCCATGCATAGCATAAATGAATTAGGATCCCTGCAACACGTCAAACATACCCAAATAAATGGTCTAGGTTCTGTTAGGATTTTGAAGTTATTTTTCTTAAAAGCTGAATCACTTATATTCCTACAACATAGCAATATGGAGCTCCCACATGCTTGCATGCTTTTGCAGAATAGTTGAAAAGCAACAGCTTTCTGCTGGCCTCAGAAGTTTACAATTATACACATACAGATGAATGACAATCTAAATGGTATTTTCTGGACTTGAAACTGAAATCTATTATTTACAGAAAATGTGAAATGAAGCATATTCATGTTGTTTTTTTTTGCTAACAGTTGTACTATCCTGAATGTATATTCATTTTTTCAGGAAGCTGACAAAGCAGGTAACACCAAATAGCAGGATTTTACTGACAAGAAAAAAAAACCCAAAAAACTAATACCACGATTAGGATTCAACTCAAGTTTTTTTTCAATCTGTTACTCAAACATCTAGTTAATCAAAATCTAGTTTCAGCAAAGTTGCCTATTATCACTTCACTGTTTTTGTATAAAGTTTAAGTTAAACCTTCATCTCCCATGCTGCTTCAAAATCTTGAGAAATCTGCATAAAAGCACAGCTAAGCCTTTACTTAAAGAGCATTGTAGACATAATGCAACACAGGCAGACTCCAAAAAGATAGCTTATTCAGATGTTTCTGGAGTCAATGTCTGGTGTAATCAACAAGGAATGCGGTTATCTGATGTGAACTTCAAAAAAAAACACCCCCCACTAACTCATGTATGCCATAATATCCACCCACTATCACTTTACCTTGACTCTGAAGGTTATCATCTGAATTTCTGGCATTTCTTAAGCAAATGTAGCTTTGATGATGTCAAGAAAGCATAAAAGTAAATTGCTATGTGCTAAGAAAAGAAGATTAACACTTACTGCCAAGTTCTGATTGAAGTTTGGGTTGTATCCTGATGGGTAAAACTCAGGTGCTTTAACTGATAACTTTGACATTGCCACAGGAGTCACAGCCACCTGAGGTTTTGCCATTTCTGGTCCAGAAGTAGGAATCAAAACTTGTGATCCAGACGGGATTCTTGTCTGCTGCAGAAGCTCTGAAAAGGTTTTGTTAACAGCTTATCTTAGACGTTGCTTGGCTGCTATGAACTCTCACATAATACAGAACTTTCTTGACCTTAAATGTATTTTTACTTACAGTACATACTTTCAAGCATACTTAATCTTATTTAGACATTTTTACTGCTTTTCTCAAATACAGGTAAAGTTTTCAGTTTTGGAAACTCTGGATACCTTTCCACATTGCAAAATGTTAAAAAAGAGAAGAAAAATAAAGAGGGACAACCCCCCTCCAACACAAACACATTTTCTGAGAGCTAAAACAAGAAACCAGTACATCTGCTTCTAATACACCTCCTTTCCCTGGGGATTTTTCATAGATTTTAAATGCAAAAGAAAGATTACAAAGGTCAACAAATAGCAGACATGACTAATTTTTAACATACTCTTTAAAGCTATTGTCCTTCTTGTATATTATTTGCAAAAAAACCCACCCAAAAATAAAAAAGCAACAACAAAAAAAAAACCCCACCCCAAAACAGCCACACCACATTTTAAAAAATCCTATTTTTTAAACTGTAATCTGTATATTTCCAAATACACAAATTACTGAGTAGCTCTCCTAAGTTTACTGAAAAGATCATCTGATCCCGACACCTTAAAAGTTAACCATTCAACAAGGCCTTGGGCTGCCTCTGGCTCGGGTTTACGTTTTGTCAAACCTTTAGGCCAGAGCTAAAGACTTCTTCAATGCAAGGAAGGATGAGACCATCTGCAGTCGGATTAACAGATGGATAACACGCACGCACAGATGTGTGCGCACAAAAGGAGGGCAGTTGCGCTAAGGCAGCGATGCAGCATTACGCCTTTCCCCGGCTCCAGGCCCACAACGCACAAACAACGGCAGCCGCCGAGGCGCAGGGAACGGCCCCCTTCCCGGCCCAGCCCCGTGCGGCGCCGACGGGGACCCGCCAGGAGCACGGGCCGCGAACGCAGGCCCTCAGGCCGCGCCGACCTCCCGGCCGGGCCCAACCTCGGTGGGACGGGGAAGAGGGATGTGCACGGACAGCCCCGAGGGCCGTTCCGCGGCACCTGCGGCGCCAGGGTCCGGGCCGGGGCCCGTCGCGGCGGCCCAGTACCTGCGCTCGCAGAGCCCAGCGCCGCCGTCCTCGGAGGCCGCAGGGGCTCCTGCTGGGGGAGGAGGCCACTCATTTTGTTCTGCTGCTGCTCGACCGCGTCGGAGCCGTGCGAACCGCCGCCTCCGGGGCAGGCCCCACTGCCGCTCTCCGACGCGCCGCCGAGAACGCTGCCTCCGCGGCCCTGACCTCGACCGGCACCGGGAGCTCGGTCGAAATTCTCGGCCATACTCGGGCCGGGAAAACCTCGAGCGCTTCGAACGGGGCGGGGGATACGAGCCGGAGCGGCGCAGCGCCAGGTCCCGCCTAGCCGTGGCCCGAGCCCTCCACTTTCAGTTTCACCCCGCCCGCAGCGCCCCCTGCCGGCCGGCCGCGCGCCGCACGTTGCCATAGCAATCCCGGCGCTGCCGCGGCGCGGCGCCGCCCCTCAGCAGGTGGCAGCGTGCCGAGAATGGCGCCGCCCGGCGGCAGGCCGCCCCGCCCGGCACAGCGCTCACGCGCGGAGCGGGCACGCGGCGCGGCGCAGGTTTACCGCCCTAGCAGCCGGCACCGGGCCTTCCAGCCGCTCCTCTGTCCAAAAACCCCGAAAAGTTACAAACAGCGTTTGCAGAAATCTTGTTACTGATTCCTACAGTGAGGCAGCGTGATAACAAGCTGCGCCTCATTTGGAAGTGTCACGCTGCCGCCTGCACAGACGGCTGTTTTTCCTCAAAAAAGGGGTGTGGGGAAAAGCTGCAGGCTGAACTACAAATTAAGCCAACATAGTTAGGCCTCCAGTGTGACAATAAAGCAGTATTGGTGAATGGTAACTTGTTTTCGTGTATAATTTATACATCGGAAGTGGCAACAAACTTGTTTAGCTCTACAGCCTTCCATGCCAGCATCAACTCACCGTAGAAGACAGGCTATGTAATGCATTAACTGAAAATGATTCAACTTGTGCGCCTTCGCAATGATATTCACCTATTTTTCCTCAGCTGCCCTGTTTGCTCTGTGAGCTCTCTTAAGTTTTGAGCTCAGGAACGAACCATTGCTGACAGCCCGGCAGCGTTTGCAGTTTGCCTCCCTAGACAGCCTGACCCTGACCTTCCCATCCGCGGTTTCCAAAGCTCAATCCAAAGGTCTGCATGTTGGTTACGACTCAGGTGATGATTCATGAAGATGAAAAATAAGCGAGCCTGTAGAAAAACCTGTAAGAAATCTGTTCTGTGTTGAAAATACAATTGTTGTTGTGGGAATATAATGTTGTTTCTGCATAAGAGCAAGATAAGAATTTTATTCCATGGTCTCTGCGACCATCTAGCATCACAGCAATTAGAAACAAAGATTGCCAACTGATTAGCAATATACAAGTACCGCTGGTAACAATTTATGTTTAGCCACTGTGAATATATATGCAATATATATATTGTGCAATAACGTAGTATTTTTGTCACACGACATGCACAAAGAAGTAAAGGCAAGTTGGCCCTGTCTGAAGAGGCATCAGGAGCAAAAGAAGTGTTTTTTGGGCAGAAGGGAAGAGGCCTTGGAGAGAATCACCATGTCAATAGGATTAGAAGAGTCCTGAGTCATCTTGGAAACAACAGGGTGGCAGCAAGATAGAATAAGAATCAGAAGGTAATTTACAAATGTAAACCCTTGCTGGCACGAGGTAGAATACGAATCAACAGGTGTCAGAATGCAATTAACAAATGTAAATCTAGTAAGGTTGTGTACCTGGAATACCCAGCCAATGGGAAAAAAGGGCAGGGGAGACAAAGTATAAAAGCTGTAATGGTGTTCCTATAGATGCACTCCTGTTGGCAGGATGCCTGCCATTGTGATCATAAGTTAAACATTTCTTCACCAGATCCTGTCTCCTAAAAGTTATCTCAGACGTTTCTGACATTGTGAAATCTTAGAAGGTATGTCCTTGTTTAGTTTATTGTTACATCTAACTATTTTGAATGTAGGTTACGGGATGTAAAACACAGTTAAGATGTATTATTTCTCTGAGGTATGCACTAGATTGGTTTTTGGTGTGACAAACTTGGCCAGATAATAAAGGTGACACATTTAGAATTAATTGGGTACATGGGAAAACTGATCTTATGCAACTGTTGATGAAAGTGAAGTCTGACAAATAAATCAATCTAAGCTGCAACTGAAACCAGAACAAGTATTGGGAGTTTTGATGTGTTTTCTAAGAATTAGATTTCACTTGTGCAAGCAATTAACAAAAATAGATGTGAGCAGCATTATCAAACCCTTACCAAAATTAGCCACTAAAATAACCGGATTAAAAATATCCAGTGCTTTCATTTTATTTATTTATTTATTTATAGTCCTGGTGATCTGTGGTCTATGTGTGATCTCTGGTCATAGTTGTGGACTCTTTCTAATAAGGGAAGAGATGGGGCAATCGCTCTTACGTTTAAAGAAGGACTCGCTCTAATAACTGACGTTACAGTGATCGCCAGGATACCCGCGCCGCAGCGCCCAGCAAAGCCCAAGGCAGAGGGCATAGCAGCACAGTAAAATGAACTCTGAAGGCATTTTTTCCTCAGAAATGTGTTTCAAACCAGCCTGGCCGCCGATTCCCGCACGCACACGGGCGCCCCACAGAGCCGGACGGGAGTGGGCAGAGGGAGGTGTGCGTGTGCCCGCGCCCGGTCACGTGACGCACACCCATGCCCGCGCGCGAGGCGGGGGCCGTGGCGTGACCCACTCCCGCGCTCCCCCTACTCCTTCCGGGTTGTCCCCCCGTCCCGTCCCGTCCCGTCCCGCTTCGCTCCGCTCCTCCCCCGCTCCACCTCCTCCGGTCCCGCCACGCCGCCTTACTCCAAGGTCGGTCAGTGCCACGGCGGGGCCGGCGCCGGCGGCACGGCCGGTGGGTGCGGTGCGGTGTGGCGGGGCTAGGGCCGGGAGCTCCGCGGCGGGAGCTCCGCTTTGTTCCCGCGAGGAGCGCGGGCGGGGTGGGGGCGGCAGGAGCGGGGAGAAGGCGGTGACTGGCGGCCCGGGGCTGCTCGGGAGCGCGCCTTGCGCGGGAGCCGTGACCGCAGCGGGAGCGAGCGGCTGGCTCAAGGTCAGCCGGGGGCCACCGGCTGTAAATACCGGCGGGAGAGCTCTGATGCGGGCGTCGGGACGGCTCGATGGTGCCTCGCTGTCTGGCGGGCGGTGGGTTTGGGAGCGAAGCGCCCTTCCCGGTTCTGTCCGGGTCCGCTGGCTGTGCCCTTCCCAGCCCCGGTTCCTGAGGCTCAGGCGGGGGCCAGTCTTGGTCTGAGTTCCGGGGGCAGTCGGGGCTCCTTGTTTAGGAGCGATGGTCTGAAGAGAATGCGGTACTGAGCCGTGGCATGCCAACATGTAGGTCAGCTTGCAAGGTCAGCTCTGTCGTGTCCTTGTTTAATTTGGTAGTTGTATTCGCTCCCTCCTCCCCTCTGTTTTACTGTGTTACCACACTTAGAAAAAGTGGATTTTGTGTTCCAACTGGAAAGAAAAGGTAGAAAAAAATGACTGCTTTATGGGGTGAGTGGCAGTCAACCAAGCTTCAGCTGCTGAGTTTACATACCTTCTGTCTCCTGTCATCAGTAACTGTTGCTTTGTTTCCACGCGCACAGCAGGGATTCCATACGTGGCAAGGACTCAGCTTGGAGGTCGGGTCGACATGGCGAGCCTTCTGCGCGTTGCTGTCAGCGGGTGCTCTGTGCCTGTGCTTGGTGTGCTACCACCCAAGGTGCACTCCGCAAAGATGCTGTGTTTGCGAATGTTTAGAACCCACCAGGTACTCAGGTCTCAGCCCACTCCGAAGCCAGGTAAATCCCTTTGACTGCTGCGAGTTATTTCTTGTCTTAAAATTCAAAGTAGCTTGATTGTTTTTTTCTTTCAGACATGTTAGCACATAAAAATTTTTAAGAGGACGCCCTTAAATCTTGTCAGTTTCTGGCTGTGTAGTTTTATGCTAGTTTACAGGGCTTTACACAGAGTGTGTTGTTCTTTGTTATGAATGCTGTGGATCCAAATACTCTTCAGAGGTAGGTAGTCCCAGCTTCTACTGGTGCTTACTGTGCTTGAGGGGAAGCATTTAAACAATGTATTTCTTTGTTACAAGCCTGGGTTCCCCATGGGTTTTGGCGGTGCAGCTCCTTGTGTCCACGTAGGGGGAAGTACATGCTTCTCAAGGGGAGTATCTGAAAGTGTGACATCATGCAGATGTAGTTACAATGTCTTTAAAAAATCTTGACTTTTTTTCAGGAAGCTGCTTTATGTTGACATATTCTGACAAATTTCTGATGTGTGTCTTTATGGATAGGGTTTGTTGGTATGTAGTCCTTGATTCTAGTTTTTGATATGAGCCTGAAAATCTTTCCCTCCCCACCCCACCTCTCCCCATCCTACACTGTGCGTAATCTGAGAACTAAAATACTGGAGATTATATAAAGCTGCTTTAATTATATTTTTGACCACTGCATAGGACACGTGTCTCTGAAAGAAAATAGAGACCCTGCTTCAGTGCTGGTCCAGGGACCTTCTCAGTCTGAGCCAGATAAGGTGGAGAGTTAGGCTGATTGCACATAGAATGCACAGTAGGTACCACATTAACAGATCTTTTGGAGGCATAGGAAAGTAGAGATATGTCTAGTCTGACAACACAGGCTGTAAGAAAAAAAAACAGAGAACTCATAATTATAACATTTGGTGTTGTGTTTTGGATCCTTTTAAATCAATGGCCTGGCGTTTGGGGCTTCTGAATAAGTGTGTTGAGAGAAGTTTGTTTATTCTGACAACTCCAGATAATCAGTATTACATAGGTTTTTATTAAAGTTGCGTGGTGAATTTTTTTTCCTCTGACTGACAGCATAGGAATCGAGTCTGTCAAAGTTTTTATATCCCATTAATTTGTGATGCTCCACTTTTTTTTTCCCCCTGTATTCGGTATTTAAATCTGAGAGATGTCCGTCTATCTTGACGTTGTAAATCATCCCTTGGTTGAGCGTATTAACCTGGGACATAGGGAATGAGGTTCAAAGTTCTTTCTCAAATGTCCCAGGTAAGAGCTCTTGTTTTGTCATGGCTTTGGCCAAAGTTTTGTCATGAAACTGAAAGATCTCTTCAGTTTTTTGTGTGTTTTTCTCTTCTTTCTAGATTTTCTTTCTAATATTTTCTTTCTAGATTTCATAAAATAGAAAAATCTCAATGTTGTAACTCAAAAACTCCCAGTGCTGTCATTTTTGACCTCTTGTAGAAGCCTCTGTTAAGTACTGTTTATAATATTTCAGTGCAGTTGTTTAAAGCTAAGGATTATGAGGGTTGATAAGTCTTCTGGTTGATAATTAAATTCTCCTTATGTTTCGTTTTGGTAACATGAGATTTCTCATTCAGTAGAGGACAAATCAAGGATAAAGCAGTAATTGAATGACAAATGACCAACAGTAATGTAGCCTATGTAAACTTCTACATGCTTTTAAAACCAACTTAACAGCATATAAAATAACTACATTTCTTTCTTAGTTTTAGAAATTACATTTGCTTAAACTGACGCTTGGGGAAAATTGCTGTAACATTAAGTAGAATAAGTTTTTGTAATAGAATAGTACTACTGTAATTCTTATTGAGCCTGTAGCTATTAATTCCAGTCTTTCAGGTAAGCTTTCATTTTGTCCTGTCCTTATATACAGGAATAACAGCTGCCTGTGGGATGAAGAAGTACGGAGTCAGTTGAGTAGTAAATCTGGAGAATGGATGTGTTTCTTATTGTTATTTACTTTGCTACTATTTTCTTTCTTTTTTGGAAACATAGGAATTTTAATGCAGGAGTAAGCAAGTATTCCAGTAGCCTATGTCAACCAGTTGCCAGCATCAAATGCATCAGAAACAGATGCAGAACTTTTCCAAGCTCTGGTAATAGGTGCTTATGGAGTAATTGGCTCTGAGATTTCTTATACTTCCAGATTGGTTTGTCCACAAATTTCTGATTTTCACCCTGTCTATCTTGGGATTGTCCTTTTTATTTTGATGTTTCGTTCTTAAAATTTTCTATTTTCTCTAAATCTTATAGATCTTTTTAACTCACAACAGTTCATTGTTAATTCTATAGCTAAGCTGCACATTATTCATAAGCCATATACGTTCTCCTGACTTTTTTTAAATCTGGATACTTGTGTAAGAACAGGGCTCAAGTGTTTGTTTAATCTTCTGTATCGTTCTTTTTTTTTTTTTTTTTGCCTACATCATATTGCTGTTCTTCGGAATTTGTCCTCATCTTCAGAACAGGTGAGATGGTTTGTTTAAAGCTGATGGGGGAGTAACTTAACAATTAGGCAGGTTTCACGTACTGTTTTTCTATCCCAGAAAATGTATCACATTTCTCCTTTCTCTTTCCTTTGGGTCAGTTACTGGTATTTGTTGATCCTGTTTTCCTCATGCTACTTCCTGAAATCAGGTTATGAAGATTAAAAAAAAAAAAAAATTAAATGTATTTTTTTTTTTATCTTTCTTCATAAAATATTCTGAACTTCCTTGGCAGTCTTAATTTAGGATCTTCTTTGAACACTCAATTTGGATATGGAATCTAAGTGGAGAAGATTATTTTACAATTCTTTTTAATTGTTTGCCTTCTGAAGCTTGGACATGTATATTTTATTCACCCACTGTTTGAATCTATGCTTTGCACCTCTCCTCTTTACTCAATGGAGATTATATTGAGGGGGTGAGAAAACATAGTAATTAAAATGACTTACTTAAAATTAGTATTCTTGTTAATTTTTTAAAATTCTATTACATATGTAGGATACTAAGATTCTAAGGCCAGTGAAAGTTAATGGTTCTACCTTTGAAATTGACAAAATCCTTTTTGTATAGATTCTTTGTATGAGGAAAAGTACTATGCTTCTCTTACTCAATTAACACTTCCATAATTTTCATGGGACTCAAAAATTGGTCAAGGAATGTGTAACTCCATAGTTTTTAAAAAATGCTACAGAAGTCATAAAGCAGTAAGTTACTAAAACATAAGTGGTTCTTAAAAAGATTATCTTAAAAAGATTAGAAACTTGGAAGCTTAGCTTGTTCAGCTTTAAGCCCCTGACAGAGAGGTAACATGTACTTTCTTGAGATGAAAACCAAATCAAGGTCCTAAGTTTATAATTCCAGATTTCAGCCTTTTGAAACTAAATGAAACGACGGAATTCAACAAGCCAAATCTGTGTTCTTTATTGCTAGTTTAGGTTCCTTCAAATATATTATTTGTCTTATCCTCACCTGAAGTTCTAACCACAGATCTTTGCTTTGCAGTTGTAGACATCTGTTCCTTTTTGGTTTTCAATGATGTAGTAGATCAGAGGAATCTCTTTGGAAAGTGTCCCATTCCTTCTCTAGATAAGATGAACTGACATCTGTTTGGTTCACTTTTCACATGGGTTCTGGTTGCTAGATATTTTAGTAGTGAGACAGAGAAGAAAATGAGATAGAAGAATGAAGCTTATTGAATGTTTATCTCTGAAACCATTGGAGGAAGCTACAGCCTTCAGTGATGGTCTGTGATCTGCTTAGTGTAGAGGGTTCAAAAGTTTTTGCTGTGAAAAATCTTTACCTGTCTTTATTGGATGCAACACATCCTAATGTGAAGGAAGGAAATGATGAAACAATTTGGCACATAATATGCGTGTCCCATCCTTCCGAGCCTTTTTCTCTTCTGCTCTGCTATTCTGCACAAAAACAAGTGAACAAAAAGAGGATGTAATTACTAGTTTTCATTCAACCATAGCCTTAGCTAAGAAGTACATACACACATTTTTTTAGAAGTGTATAAGCTTTCATTAAATGTCTGTGTGCCTTTAAATTTACAATCGTCCTTCTGCTCTCTGTATGCTGTGGTTTATTTCTTCCTCCATATGTATTTGTTCACTGAAACTTAAGAAAGGAGAAAGGGAAGATAGCAGTTTATATTTTCTTAGTTTCTCTTGAAGAGCTTTTTGCCTCTGTCCTATTTATTTTCTGAAATGATGATTTTCCTATGTTATAACAAATTTCAGTTGTTTCAGTTTCAGTTCTGCATTTAAAAGATGAGAACTCGCTTTCATTGAGACGATTTAGTGAAAATCGTAAGCTGGGCTTTAATTGTCGAATGCTGTGGAAAAGATGAGGGAAAAATTCTCTTCAAATGACCAGAGTAATTTGTAGGATTGACAGCACTGGTTACTGTAGCTTTCAGGTGGCTAGTGACACAGAGATTGGGTGGCACCTTGTTGCATTATGATGTTCGGATGTGTGTGCTGGCGTCTTTGCTGAGCATTGCTGTCACTTTGGGTCTTTTGCTTAAAATGTGTGTTATCAATTACTATGACTTTTGTTCCTTTAAAGCTTATTCTTTCAGTTCAGTTTGCCTTGTAATTTAAATAATTTTTCTTCACCATACTATAGATAAATAGTATAATAAATATCAAAACTCATGTCATTGAAATATTTACCATTTTATTCATTTAATTTAAAGGGAAAAGTAAAGTAAAAAAAATAAAAATAGGAAGTAAAGTAGTTTGTTGTATGGTTATCTTTCAGGGGTTAGTCCTGTTGGTTGTATTCAGTTGTTAATTTTTTTCCTAATGGATGAGAAATACAGAGAATTGCTAGACTTACTTTGATAACCCTGTATTTTCAGTGTTATAAATTGTTGCTATCTTGAGAATTTTTAACTACTGAAATTCTTAGATTAAACTTGAAGCACCTTGCAGTCCTACTTGTAGGTTTAGAATCAGAAACATCTAATTAATTAATTTCTTCAAGGTTCTCAACGTATGAAGTAGTTTTGGTTTTTGTATTGCTTGTTTCAACCTCAAACAAAAAAAAACCCAAACAACAACAACAAAAAAAACAAAACAAAGAGCAGGCCTTAATAAAATGTGCAACATGTTACTTACTAGTCTGGTACTGTTTATATGACAAAGTGCAGAGTATTGGTGGCCAATTTAAAAGCATATTTGTAATTTGAGTCTTCTTGTATGCTTGTTTGACTTTTAACAGGAGTGCCTGCTTAGGTTTCTAAAACTGATATGTATTGATATGTATTGGCTGTAGGCCTTTTTTGTATAAATCTCAGAATATAGATTTAAATTCTGCAGAGCTGTTGGTGAAAGCTGTTACTTAATAGGTCCTGGGTGCATGCTATTTAGAGTAACAAAAGCATGTGGCAATGCGATATCTGATTATCCTGCCTAAGACTGTATTTATAATGTATTTAAACCACTGATGGGATCAGAATAGTCTAACTGTCAAGAGGAAGAGTACAAATTGTTCATGAGCAAAGTTAGATGTTTGCAATTTGAAACCTTAAGCTAAAATCAATAAATGGAGGCTTCTGCAGTTTTCTGTTCTTATTTAGAAAAATTGAAAGAGCATTAAACAAAGAGATAACATTGAAGAGACCTGCAATTCAGCAAACCAGTAGGCTGTTATTTCGTGGTTCTTCAGCTACTGCTAAATTCACGTTTTTAATCTTCTGTAGCAACTTTTGGAGTTGTACATCAGTATAACTGTGTCTTTCAGTGATCTTTTGTGCTATGTATGTCACATTTGTTAATAATGACCTAACACAACTGAAATCTGGTTTTGGTATATGTTTAAAAAAAGTTCAATTAAAAGGCATTTCAGCTGCTGAAACTCATTTGTTTCTTTCTTCACAGCTAAGTTAAAGTGACTACAGAGGTTTTAAATTTGTCTTAGCTCCGTTAGGGTGAGTTATCATCAGGATACCCTATGTTCTGTAATTGTAGAATTGTACGATGTCTGATGGTTCTGAACCACAGTAAACTGTTAGCACTGGTGGATTGTACTTACTGGTACCTGAAATAACAAGGATGTCTAGAAAGTTGGTGTAATTTGAGGAAATGTAAATTGCGCTTCTAGAAAACAATAATTATTTTTTGCCATTCCTGAGGAGTCTGATGGATGGTTGGACTAGATGATGTTGTAGGTCCTTTCCAACCTAATGTATCTATGAATCTATGAGTTAAATGTGGTGCATCTGCATGTCTCTGTACAACACTGAAGAGTGCCATTAATATTAATTCATTCATCTTCAATGCAACTAATACTATCTTATCCTATCCATTCTTGAAGGAATCCCTTATAAACAGCTGACTGTAGGTGTGCCCAAGGAGATATTCGAGAATGAGAAGAGAGTGGCTCTATCACCGGCTGGAGTTCAAGCCTTGATTAAGCAGGGCTTCAATGTTGTGGTGGAGTCTGGTGCTGGAGAAGCCTCCAAATTTTCTGATGACCATTACAGAGAAGTTGGAGCAAAAATTCAGGGGACCAAGGAAGTCTTGGCTTCTGATGTGATTGTAAAAGTAAGTGCTTTGTTTATGTATTTCTTGCATTCTTTTTGTGAAACTTGTCGTTCAAATTTTTCTGATGGCCTTCTGAAAGCTCAGTACATAAGCTCTTTCAAATACTTTTTTTTTTTTTTAATTCTAAGTTCTAGTTTTATTTGACCTCTGTAACTCGCTTGTATGGTTACAATACTAAACTGGCCAACTTCAGCATTGAAAAACTTGTTTTTAGCTTGGGGCATTTATGTTTTACAGAAAAAGGTTACTAGTTCAAGACTAATCAGGCAAGATCCATGCTCCAAAATACTTTTACTCTGAGATTAGCAGCATACAACTGCAAGTTACTCTTCGAAGAGGGTTGCTTAGAGTTTTGGACATGCAGGTGTCTAAGTTTTCTTAATCAGACATCCAACAATCACTCAGAAATTGTGTGTTTTAGAAGTATTTATAACTAGAGTGTCAAGGAATATTGTTGAAAATAAAGCTGTATGAGATGTGTTAGGTTTTGCAGAGTCCTGAGGGGAAAAACAGATCATTTTTAGGCTTCCTTTAAAGCTTCATTTGAAGTTGTACTGTCAGGAACGAATAAGATGTTTCTAAGAGTTTGTGAATAATTCTTTAAAGTAGGTTTGTTTATAAAGAAAAGTGGTAAACTAAACAAAAATAGATCAAGGTGATTATCTGCTGGATTTCATTCTTTAAATTCCCGGTATGTGATAATGCAGTATAAAATATGTGAGTGATTCGCAGCCTGTTGAGCTTAATTTAAGCCTAAATTTAGTCATTTTGTTTGAAAATGGCTGTTTTTTTTAACAGCTGTGTGTAATTGCTGGTTAGAAGCAATGAGATCTTTTTGAAATTGTGTGCTGACTATTATTGCTCTGTCACCCATTTGCCTGGAGGTAATTCTAATAAGTCGTAGAATGGCTTAGGTTGGTGTTGGTGGACCTTAAAGGTCATCTAGTTCACACCCCCTCTCCATGGGCAGGGCTGCCCCCCCCCCCCCCCCCCCTTAATCTGCCCAGGGCCTCAGCCAACCTGGCCTTGAATGCCTCTGGGCAACCAATTCTATCACCTCATCAGTGTCTGACTAAAAAATTTCTTCCTAACATCTAACCTAAATATTCCTTCTTTTAGTTTAAAGCCATACTTCCTTGTCTTATTACTATCAGACTGTGTGAAAAATAAGTTCCCCTCATGCATGTTCCCCTCATGCTCCCCAAAGTGCTGGAAGGCTGCAGTGAGCTCTCCCTTGAGGCTTCTCCAAGCTAGACTCTGTCAGCCTTTCTTTGTAGGAGAGATGCTCCAACCCTCTGATAATCTTTCTGGCCGTCCTCTAGATCCCCTGCAAGTGTGCTGCATCTTTCCTGTACCGAAGACCCTAGACTTGGATGCAGTACTCCAGATGGGGCCTCACAAGGACAGAGCAGATAGGGACAATCACTTTGCTCTCCCTGCTACCCAGCCCTCTTGATGCAGGCCTGGATACAGTTGGCCTTCTGGGCTGCAAGAGCTCATTGCTGGCTCACGTCCAGCTTTTAGTCCATCAGGACCCTCAGTCCTTCTCTTCAGCACTTTTCTCAATGAGGCGTTCTCCCAGTCTCGACTCATATCTGGAATTGCTTTGTTAAATTTCATTCAATTCTCATGTTCTCACTAAATATACTGCACCTAATAAGTGCAGTTATTCAGATTAGTTGTGTAAACAGCATTTGATATACTCCTTTCTTGTGTACACTGTGGATAGGAATGAACAAACTGCAGGCTAGGAGAAAGAAAGTGAATTGTGCACTGATTTATTTTCACTGGGTAATTTGGAAACTTCTTTCTTTCTTCAGGTGAGGGCTCCTATGCACAATCCAACCTTAGGTGTACATGAGGCAGACCTTTTTAAGACAGCACCTACCCTGATCAGTTTTATCTACCCAGCACAAAATCCAGACCTCCTGAAAAAACTTGCAGAGAAAAAAACTACTGTATTGGCTATGGATCAAGTTCCACGGGTCACCATTGCTCAGGGATATGATGCACTTAGCTCCATGGCAAACATTGCTGGGTATGAAACTTAACTTGTTATTGTTGTTGTTATAGTTGTTAATAAAGACATAATTACAGAACGATGTGTATTTTCAGGTAACTCTACTGATGTTAACTTGGTATCCAGTCACCCATTCCAGGACGGCTATAAAAGCAGATGAGATGAAAGAAATAGCAAGGTTAAGCACGTTGCCCTAAGCCATGTATATCCAAAGAGTTAGATTATCTTTTTTTCTGAATGTGTGCTTGTTTGCTTAAGTGAGTTTTCTGCAAAGTTGTAAACTTTTTCATTCTGTGCATGCTGTAGACAAGTGTATGTCCTTCTAATAGCTGTTGTGAATTGAATTGTACTTAGCTTGAGAAAGTACTGAAGTTTGTTCTTCCTTCCTCAACAGTTACAAAGCTGTTGTACTGGCAGCAAATCACTTTGGTCGGTTTTTCACGGGTCAGATCACAGCTGCTGGTAAAGTTCCTCCAGCTAAGGTATGTGCAGATGCTGTACCAGAAGAATAAGCAAGTTTCTAACACGGTTAACTACTGAAAACTGTGAAAGGCTTTGTTCCTGCTTTCAGACTAACTGTAGAAACTTCAGAAACCTGTGTTACTATTTCCATATATGTTTTTGTTGACTGATTGTAGTATTTTTTTCTTTTTTTTTTTGCGGGGAAAAGATAAAATAATTCAGATTTTATTTGTTTGCTTAGTTTTAAACTTCAGACTAGATGTACACAGATTTGGTTTTTTTAACAGATTGGGAAAGGCAAGGAAGCAGTTAGGAGAAATCAGATGTTGGGTTTTTGTTATGTGCTGTTTGCTTGAATTCCAGTTTTGTCAGAATTGCAGGTAAATTGTGGGATGAAAAGACATGAAATTAAAAGGTTAAAAAGAAAGATGGGGAGGGGTGAGGGGTAAATATGTATCTGGTTACATGAATTATTAGCCACGAATGAATAAGGGAGAGCTTCCAGATAAATGAAGCTAGGAGTTAAATCTTTTAAACTGTTAGGTTTACAGGGCAACTTTACTTGAAGCAGTTCTGGGTTCTGTGTCTTCAGGAAAATTCTTGCAATGACTTTGTGTAATGGGGTTTATCTGCTGTTGTGAAAGTGGCACAGTGTTACTACTTTTCTAACCATCTCTACTTCTAGCCTTCTAGCTTATGTTTTCATCTGAATGATGTTGTCAATCTAGGTCTTGATCATTGGTGGAGGAGTTGCTGGGCTGGCTTCTGCAGGAGCAGCTAAATCGATGGGTGCAGTGGTTCGTGGTTTTGATACGAGGTGGGTGTGTGAAAAAGTAATAGCAATCTAAAATTATTTAAAGTATATTGAAGTGGTATTAAGGGGAAGCACTTGTTCTGCATTGAATCACAGTTCCCTTTCTAACATTTTATATTCCTTCATTGTTTCTTAATCTTTATATTCCCCCAAAGAGCAAAGCTTTCAGAGATCTCATTAAATCATTCAGAACCTTATGAATCAAAAGTTGCTGCTTTACAAAATCAGCGGGGGCAGTGCCTTTGTCCATAGTTTCACATCTTCGTTCCTGTGAGGACAGGGAAAAGGAAAAAAAAAAAAAAAAAGAATTTGCATGCTGCCATTTATAGATTGCTTTGGTAACAGGTTCATAGCTATGTACTGTTACTCACTTCTACTCTCCTCATCCCAGAGACGACTTTTATACTGAGATAAGCTTTGCTGAAGGAAAGAAAGAAGTTATTTTATAGAATCATAGAATTGCTTGGATTGGAAGGGAATTTAGTTCTGCCCACGGCTATGGGCAGGGCTGCCACCCACTACTTGAGGCTGCCCAGGGCCAAATCTAACCTAGCCTTGAACACTGCAAGGGATGGGACATCTGCAGCTTCTCTGGGCAACTTGTTCCAATGCCTCACCACCCTCCAAGGGGAGGGAAAAGTAAATAAAAAAAAAAAAAAACAAAAAGAAGAAAAGTGCTCTCTAATATCTAACCTAAATCTTTCTTTTAGTTTAAAAATGTTCCTTCTTTTTCTGTCATAATCAGAATGCATAAAAAGTCAGTCTCCTTTGGGTTTATAAGTTCCCATTGAGTACTGAAAGGCCCCAGTGAAGCTGAAGCTGCCTTTTCTCCAGGCTGAACAAGCCCATCTCCTTCAGCGTCTTGATGTAGGAGAGATGCTTCAGCACTCCAGTTATCTTTGTGGCCTCCTCTGTACCCACTCCAGCAGCTCCATGTCTTTCTTATGCTGGGAGCCCCAGGCCTGGGCACCAGATGATGCCTCACCATCTGCAGAAGAGGACAATCACCTCTCTTTCCCTGCTGGATGCCTCACTTTTGATACTGCCCAGGATTCTGTTGGCCTTATTGGTGCCATAGTATTGGTGCCATAGTATTGGTGCCATAGTATTGGTGCCATAGTATTGGTGCCATACTATTGGTGCCAATAGTTTTTTTTATTGAAACTCAAGATGCAAGAACGGGATCCACAGTTGAAGCTGCTTTAGTTGCTGCTTTCTTAGGGGATATCTTCTTTATGTTCAGAAGTGCTATTTTGTCCTCAGGCTGTTTTTAGAGCAGGCCACAAACATTTTTGGTCTTACTGATACAGGAAATGCAAATGTGTCTAAACTTTATGACCAAGTGGCCTTCTTACATTGTAATTATATGTGCTTAATACTGTATCTGTATTAAAATTATCTGTGTTTGTTTTTATGTGAAGTTGTTTTCTGGTGCTACTTAGATATATCTTACATGAAAAGAGAAAAGTAATATTCCAGATTTATGATGTGCAATATGAATATGCCTTCACTACCATTTGTTGGAAAATCTCCAACAAATATAGATGTATATTATGTCATATGTATACACACACGCACTTACATATATTATAAATTGGAAAGTTTTTCTTAAAAATATAATCAAAATATGTTTAATTTCAAAAATTGTTTAATTCTCTTTTAAAGCATTTTATATACTTTTAGATTGGAATTAAAGAATGTTTGTGTTCACACAGGAATTTAGATATTGTTTTGATATCATGTAATATAATATAAATTACAGATTTAGAGGATAACTGTTACGTACAGTTCTCCCTGTGAAAAACAGACTTGTATTTCCCACTTCACAGATGAAATAGAGAGGCGTAAGCTATGGAGTGTGTGTCACCTATTTTATGCATTTAACTTTGGTTTATAGACCAGTATAATTGAAGCAAGAGAAATGAGTGAGCAGATGTAGTCAACGGTTAAGTTTCCAGCACTGATTCTATTTTTGGAGAACTCTACTGGTAGAACAGAAAGCCTGCCTGTAAGACTGCCTTCGTTCCTCGTCCAAGAGTTGTCATTAGGGATCTAAATTTACTGATGCAAATGTCCTAGAATAAGCTTTAGCTTTCTTGTCTGAAGACTACTACTAAACAGATCAGAGAAGTCATGATGGATTGAGCTACTTTAAAAATGGATCCCTTTTTTATGTAATATGTTGTTTGTTTTTTTTCTCTTCCCTCTCAATTTTTTCTTCTTAGGGCTGCAGCTCTGGAGCAGTTTAAGTCTCTTGGTGCTGAGCCTTTGGAAGTAGACATAAAGGAATCTGGAGAGGGTCAAGGTGGTTATGCTAAAGAAATGTCCAAAGAATTTATAGAAGCAGAAATGAAACTCTTTGCCAAACAGTGCCAAGATGTAGATATTATCATCACTACAGCGCTTATTCCAGGTATGGGAGTGTTACCAAAGTATTACATATTCTCTGTGTGAACATGTACCTTGGCAGCACATGTGTTCCCTAGCTGTCTCACCTTCAGCATTAGAGTAAGGCTTTCAATTTTTCGACGCTCTATCTCTCATGTTATTTGATTTATTAGCTTCAATTCCAGTTATATTGTATTATATCATGTTATTTTGCATTCCAGCATCATATTTAGTAAATTAGGCTTCCTTCTCAGATTGTTGCTGCTGTTTTCTTTTGTTTACCTTTTCCTCTTTCCTGGGGTGTAGGTCTGTGGTCTGTGGGTACTCCATTAGTCACAGAGCTGGACTGAACCAGCCTGTAAACCACTGACATTTTTGGTGGAAAATGCAGGCAAAAGCTGTCTTGGCCTAGAAAAAGATGTACTTTTAGAATGAATCTCTCTGCACTCACAGAGCTTTTTTTAGAAAGCTTCTCTGTACTGCAGGTGCTGTATTGAAAACAAGGACTTGAGGTCCAGATGGGCTGCCAGTATTCTGGTATATCTGTAAACCTTTTGGGTGCTGCCAGCTTGCTTCAGTAAAGAGGAAAAAAAATGTTTTTGCTTTCTCTTGTAAAACTGCTTCTAGAGGGAGCTGCTAATTTTACAGAACTTGTGATTTTTAAACAGGCTTCCAGTTTCTCCCTTGAATCCTTTGTGTTTTTTTAATGGTCACTATCATGTTGTCTGTCTCCATGAATGTACTCCTCATCCGTATCTCTGTATAATATTTTGAGGAAACATTCCGCAAAGCCAAAAAATGTGGCAGAGAGTATGGAGGGACTTGGGAGAGACTTTAGAGAAATGAGCGTCACTGGTGTCGTGGAACTTCACTCTTGAACGCCTGCAAGATCGTGAGAACCTAAGCAGATACTTAAGATAGTTGTTGCAGCTCAGGCAGATCTGAAGAGGCACAAATTATTTTGGGTCTGGCTTATGTTTACTGGGACTTATTCAGTACTGTCCCAGGGAAGGAGAGAGTCTCCAAGCCAAAAAGGGGAGTTCCCAAGAGAGAATCTGAACTGAGAGCGGGAATCTCCAGAAAGAGTCTCCTATTCAAGAAACAGTTTCCAAGCCAAAAGAGAGTATCTCTGAGCTGAGATGGACAACCTTCAGGTTTAGAAAGGGAATCTTCTAACTGAGAAACAGAATCTCCAGGCTGAGAAGGAAAGTCTCCAATCTAAGAGAAAGAATCTCCAGTCTGGTGAGACACCCTTCAAAGCGAGTGAGACACCTTCCGAACCCACGAGACTCCCTCCAATCTTAAGCTAAGCAGACTCCAAACAGAATGACGCAGCTCCAAACTGAGCTGGAGTGAAAGAGCCTCGAAACTGAGCATCCTGATCAATCACAAGAAGCAGCAGAATCGATGTGAGTTGCCCCTATAAGAAGATGGAAATTGAAATGAACATCACTTCATTTAAAACACAAGAGGAAAAAGATACCATAAATGAAGAGGAGAAAATAGAGGAGGAAGATCCAGGGTAGTGGCTCCTATTTCCAGGGGAGGAGCCCTCAACAAGATCATGGTTGCTGATGTCAAGGAGGGCTAAAAGAGAAGAAAATGAGGAGGACATTGTCACCATTACTACTCGACCTCTAAAAATAGCTGAATGGGTAAAAGAATTACAAGATAGATCAACCAAGGAAGACTCCTCCAAAAAGGTGATTGCTTCAGTTGCTGCAGGACTTAGCAAAAGCTGTAAGGATCCTGATCATGTCTCACAGGGGGTTCCCTGCCCCCAACTGGTGGGGGGGAAAGGGATAATAGAGTGTATTGGACGGTGTGGATTTGATGGCCTGGCACATCAGAACCACAGAAATAAGAGGAAGTGATGGACACTGGCACACAGTGGACTCTAGTGCCTTTGAGTCATGAAGGGTCAGAATCAATTTATATGTCTGAGATGAATGGAGATTCCTAAGAGTTGACAGTGTTGGAGGCTGAAATAAGCCTTGCTGGTAAAGACTGGCAAAAACATCCTATTGTGACTGGCACAGGGACTTTGTGTATACTTAGTATTAATTACCTCAGAAGGGGGTATTTTAAGGATTCCAAGGGATATCGATGGGCCTTTAGAATAGCTGCTTTAGATACAGAAGATGTTAAGCAGCTGTCAGTTTTGCCTGGCCTATCAGAAGATCTGTCTGTTGTGGATCTGTTCCAAGTGAAAGAGCAACAGGTACTCATTGCTACAAAAATGGTGTGGAGGTGGCAGTTCTGCACTAACTGGGATTCCGTGCTCCCCATTCATAAGCTGATTCATCATCTAGAGAGCCAGGGAGTGATCAGCAAAACTCACTCACCTTTTAACAGCCCCACATGGCCGGTGCATAAAACCAGTGGAAAGTAGAAGCTGATGGTAGACTACTGGGTCCTGAATAAAGTCACATTCCCACTGAGTGCTACTGTACCAGACATGCTGGAACTCCAGTATGAACTGGAGTCAAAAGCATCTAAACTGTATGCCACCATTGACATTGTTAATGCCTTTTTCTCAATTGCTTTGGCCACAGAATGTAGGCCACAGTTTGCTTTCACCTGGAGGGATGTTCAGTATACCTGAAACTGCTTGTCCCAGGGGTGGAAACATTGTTCAGTGATTTGCCAGAGTGGTCAGGCACTGGAATGGCCTGCCTAGGGAAGTGGTGGAGTCACTGTCCCTAGAGCTGTTCAAGAAGCGTTTAGATGAGCTGCTAAGGGATATGATTTAGTAGCTCAGTGAGTAGGGATGGTGATAGGAGGATGGTTGGGCTAGATGATCTTGTAGGTCATTTCCAATCTAGTGTTTCTATGAATTTGTGATCCAGACTGTCCTGAAACAGGGTAGTGCTCCTGAGCACGTACAGTACATTGATGACATTACCGTGTGGGGCAGTGCAGCAGGGAAAGTTTTCAAGAAAGGAGAGAGAATCATCCTGACCCTTCTGCAAGCTGGTTTCTCTATTAAGCGAAGCAAAGTGGAAGGACCTGCACAGGAAATTCAGTTTCTAGGAATAAAGTGGCAAGATGGGCACCATCATATCCCAACGGTTGTGGTCAACAAAATCACTGCCACATCTCCACCCACTAGTAAGACAGAGACACAATCTTTTCTGGGTGTAGTGGGCTTTTGGAGAATTCCAAGCTGTAGCCTCATTGTTAACCCCCCTCTATCAGGTGCCACAGAAAAAGTATAATTTTACATTGGCCCTTGAGCAGCAGCAGGCTTTTGAGCAAATTAAGCAGGAGATAGCCTGTGCCGTGGCCCTGGGGCCAGCGCAGACAGGGCAGGATGTAAAGAACATCTACACTGCTGCTGGAGAGAGAGGTCCTGCTTGGAGTCTGTGGCAGAGAGCTTCAGGATAGATCCAAGGCCTTCCCCTTGGGATTCTGGAGTCGAGTGTAGAGGGGGTCTGAAGAGTGCTTCACTAAGACTGAGAAGGAGATGCCAGCCATGTATGAGGGGGTTCAGGCTGCTTCTGAAGTAACTGGTACTGAAATGCAGCATCCTTTTGGCACCTCATCTGCCAGTGCTGAACTGGATATTTAAGGGAAAGGTTCCCTCTACCTATTGTGCTACTGGTGCCACTTGGAGTAAGTGGATTGCACTGAGTACACAGCAAACTTGAATGGGGAACCTCAGTTGTCCAGGAATCCTAGAGGTGATTATGGTCTGGTCTGAAGGTAAAATGTTTAGAACATCACTAGCAGAAGAGGTATTGTGTGCTAAAGAGGCCCCACTTCCCATCTACTGGTGGATCGTATTGTACTGTGGGGAAGCATCACAGATGGAAATCTGCTGTGTGGAGCCCCACATGACGACTTGCAGAGGCCACTGAAGGTAATGGAGAATCAAGCCAATTTGTAGAGATAAAGGCTGTCCAGCTGGCCTTAGATATTGCTGAACAGGAGAGGCAGTCAGTGCTTTGTACTGTCTCATGGGTGGTACAGTTGCTTTATGGGGGTAGTTACAGCAGCGGGGACAAAACAACTGGCAAAGGAGTAAACCTATTTGGGCTGCTGAACTGTGGAAAGACATTGCTACCCAAATAATGAATGTGCTTGTAAAGGTGCCTCATGTAGATGCTCATGTGCCTAAGAGTTGGGCTACTGAAGAAAAACAAAATAACGGGTAGATTGAGCCTCTAAAACTAAGGTAACTCAAATAGACTTGGGCTGGCAACGCAAGAGAGAATTGTTTCTAGCTCAATGGGCCCATGAGACCTTGGGCCATCAAGGAAGAGATGCAGCATGGAAATGGGCTACAGACTGAGGGGTGGACTTAACTTTGAACAGGTTATTCATGACTGTGAAACATGCACCACAGTTAAACAAGACTGTTTTTGCACAGGAACCTGGGTACACTTGTCGAGTGATGCAGAAAAATGGGGATGTTCAGTGTGTACCATAAGGGAATTTGATGTTGGGGGAGTGCAGTCAGTAACTCCTTGTATATATGTGCATGTTTAATGTGTGTTGATTATTGTTTGTATGTGTATATATAAAGCATGATGTTTTGAAGTGGAATGTCATGTTTTTATGGTATTTTTATTATTGGTATTCCACTTCATAACATTATGTAGTGCACTGAGAATTAAAGAGTTAATGCTTCAGTTCCATGGATCATTGATAGTTCCAGGTATACCTGTCTTAGAAGAGAAGAACTGTGTACCCCAGAGGACTTTGTGTTGCTTTGTGTTTCTATTTGCCATTCAGAGGGCAAGATAGAACTGTTCACGTGTCAGGAGGTGCCCTCCTTTTTCCCTTTCTGCTCATCTTGGCAGTGTATGTACTCCCTAGCTTTCTTGCCTTCAGCATCAGAGTAAGGCCTTTGGTTTTTGGATACTCTCTCTTGTCTCATTTTATTTGATTTATTAGCTTTGATTCCAATTATAGTGTATTATATTGTGTTATCTTGCCCTCTGATATCTTACTTAGTAAATTAGTTTTCCTTCTCAGATTGGTATAGCTGTCTTGATTTTAGGCCCATCTCCCTGCCCTTTCCCCTTTTTCCCTTCCTGGGGTGTGGGTCTGTGGTTTCCCAGCCCCATTAGTCATTGAACCAGGCCAAACTGGCCCATAAACTGTTGATAACTACCCATGTACATTTTATTTATATGCTTTATATGTTTAGCAGAATCCTTTGACATTTTATCCTAGCTACTAATTAAAAATTTCGTTTCAAATTTACAGAGCACAGGAGAACTTGACTCCTGAGCTTTACAAATGAAAGCTGTATTTCCTTAATTTACTTGCCATTTTGTCTTATCAGGTAAAAAAGCTCCTGTCTTGTTTAAGAAAGATATGATTGAGTCAATGAAGGAAGGTTCAGTTGTGGTGGATTTAGCTGCAGAAGCTGGAGGAAACATTGAGACAACAAAGCCTGGAGAACTGTATGTTCATAAGGTGAGCATTTTGATGTGCACATCATTCTCAGTTGCATGAATTCACATTTGTCTTATTTGGTAAACTGAAAATGAATAGCTGTTTTTGCTGTTTGGACTTAAGTATTTCTTTAGGCATGCATTTGACTGTGAGTCATCTATTTGCCTAATAACTTGGAGCTTTTTAAAGAAGCAAATACATTCTGTAGTATTAATTAGGTTGGTAAGTAATGAAGTGTTAGTCTTCCAAGACCAGTGATGCGTTTCTGCTTATCTGAGTGTGGTTTGTTATCTTTATCTTGATCTATCTAGAGACAGCAGTAGCAATAGCTTCTTTCTCTTGTTCATTACCATCTGGATCTGGAGGTTATAAAGTATGTCACAGGTACAGCTAAACAGATTCAGACTATGTCAGTGTTTACATCAATGCAGTCTCTGACTTAGCTCAATGTAATTTAAGCTTCAGGAGGTCTCACTGGTGTGAATGTATCTCCCTTAGTGTGTCTGAACCACTTGTTACCCAAACTAGAAGTAGCATTAAATTAAGCAATTTTGACCTAGACTGAATTAACTGCTATTTGGTAATAAAAAGGCATAGTGCTGTTAATGTTGTGTTGTACCTGTACAGGCCCATACAGGTATAACATGAATCACACCTTGTGTTTTGCTTTTGATTTTCTATGACTTTTGATGATGTTGATTAAAAACTGAACTTACAGTATGTAGGACAGAGATAATCATATACTTGCATGAAGAATTCAAATGGGACACTATTAATCAGAAGTGCACTGTATTGGCACTGAGCTGTGGAAAAGAGCAGCAGTGCAGAACTACAAGCAGTGTGTAGAGCATCAGGAAGGTAGTGCAGCTTCCATTCCCCACATCTTACTAAAGCTCAAGAGCCTCACAGCCAAGTATACTCAAGTTTGCTCTTTGAAAAGTTTTGAATATGTTGTATAACAGTTTTATATACATGTAAACCTAGGCATGTTTCCTGTGCAGTTGGGTATGTATGAAAGAGCTCCTTTTGCCCCTTCGTTACACAGAAAATTGCCTCCAGTGTGTGCTTTCAAGAAGGATTGAGATAATTCCAAATGTTGGGTAGGATTAATCTGTTAATCAGGTTGATTTAAGAAGCAAAGAATGATAGGAGTAGGAGAAGGTTAACTGTTCTACCGATACATCCTCCTCCTGCTGAAGGCTTGTTGCAAGTAGCATTAAATGTATTGGATTTCATTGTGTTGAATTGTCTAACTAAGTAACCCTTTTTAAGCTACTTATGTTAGATCTGTAGATAATGCAGAAGAAATGAAACTGTGGATGTATATTTCCAGAAGGCAGTGTTGTAAGAAATACTGCTGCTTTACAGGTTGAACTAGTCCTTCATATTTTACTTGAATCTCTTTCAGGGTGTTACACACATTGGCTACACAGACTTACCGAGCAGAATGGCTACGCAGGCCAGTACTCTGTATTCCAATAATATTATCAAACTCCTAAAGGCTATTAGTCCTGACAAAGAGAACTTCTACTTTGATCCAAAAGATCAGTTTGATTATGGTACTCTGGATCATGTGATCAGAGGAACTGTAGTAATGAAGGTAAGACAGTAAATGTTCCTGTTTTAGCTTGTGAATATGTTTTTTTTGTTTCTGTGCTGTCTCCTTAGAATACATTCAGAGTTAATGCCCAACCTCAGATGTGGTTTGCTGGACAGCGTGGGCAATCATGTTTGTATTCACTTGAATATTCCTCTGTTTTTGTTTTTTTTTATGAAGAGAAACCTCTTTGCTTCTTTTCGCGTTTAAACAGATACCTAATAAGACTACTGTTGGAAAATAGGAAAGCTGTTAAATTTGTGTGTTGTTTTCACGTAGTTAAAAACATAATTAAAACATTTTTGTAACATTACTACAGGAACAGAAAACATTTTTTTTCGTAAATCCATACGTTCTATTCATATAGCCTCAGAATTAAAAACAAACAAACAAACAACAACACAGCAAGAAACCCCCCCCAGAAAAGGAGGTTTAAGGATCTTTCCCTTTTTATTTTAGTTCCTGCTTTCAAGCCCTGTGATGTGCATCTGTCTGGCACCTGTGGATGCCATTCCTAATGCATGTTGAAAAATGTATGAACCAATATGGTTAATTTAGTCAGGGTGTGCTATTCTTCCAGCTTTGTAGACTTCTAACATACAAAATGGAAGGTATTTCTGTGTCATGGCTCTAAGTTGTTAAGACTTCATGGAGTTAGAGGATTAAGAAGGCTCTTAAGTAGACTCTTCTATATATAAAGCATCTAGTA
Source organism: Cyrtonyx montezumae (assembly GCF_038088225.1). Classification (NCBI taxonomy): domain Eukaryota; kingdom Metazoa; phylum Chordata; class Aves; order Galliformes; family Odontophoridae; genus Cyrtonyx; species Cyrtonyx montezumae. The sequence continues at coordinate 10,183,143 of NW_027071992.1, read as the reverse complement.
TATTTGAGTTAACTGTAAGTATCTGTTATCAGGATGGCAAGGTGATTTTTCCAGCACCTCCACCAAACAACATTCCCCAAGGAGCCCCCGTGAAGCCGAAGACTGTAGCAGAGCTTGAAGCAGAAAAAGCAGCTACTATTACACCTTTTAGAAAAACTATGACTAGTGCATCTGTATACACAACAGGTAGGCAATTTCTGGAGTTGGAGAATTACTGCAGAGTACTTTTCACTTGGCTAATATTTTTAAGCGAGTCATCATCTTACTCATTCAATTTAATAAGTGGCTCAAAGAGCAGTTGATTGGCTGATATATTCTAGTGGAAAGTCAGTTATGTGGTAATCACTTTTAAGAGGAGAATAAAATTCTAGAAACTTAACCAGAAGCATTAACACTTCAGACAGCACTGTCATGCTGTGTGCATGCATGTATGCTTTGCTTTCTTTTTAAATATCAGTGAAGCAGTTAAATTTATGAAGGAATCTTGCTTGGGGTTGTATCTATCTTTTTTGCAGCAGAGTAAACTTAATATCATTATTTTCTTTAGTCTGTAATGTGTTGTATAAGTCTTTAAATGTCTACAGTCTTCCACGAAGTATTGGGTATAGCACTCTGTCTTGACAAACTAATTAGCTGTTCCTGCCATTAAGTACTTTGTGTTCAACAGAACACATCTATGTAAGGTAATTAATGAACTGAGTATTCCTAAATTTTACCTCAATTCTTCACGTTTTGAGTCTAATGAGTAGTACCTCAGTATGATTACTGCTACTTTTGTGTGGAGCAGTAGATTGACAAGAGTAAGTGTTAAGGTAGAACCTTTCCTAGCCTCCTCATCTGCATTCGTAACAGACATCCATACTACATTAATGGATTATTTTCCATTTCAGAAGGAACGTGAAGAGCTTTGTCAAAGATAATCCAGCTTGTACTGAAAAAAAGTCTCTGCACAGAACTTCTGTTGCTTTTAACTAAATACTGTACTGCTGTTGTGCAGAGTTTAAATGTAGGAAACCATTCAAAAGTTACAGAAAAGTTTTACTGTGCTTTTCTTCTAGGTTTGGCTAGCATGTTGGGACTCGGCATTGTTTCTCCTAATACTGCTTTCACACAAATGGTGACGACATTTGGCCTAGCTGGAATAGTGGGATACCATACAGTATGGGGTGTAACTCCTGCTCTTCACTCTCCACTCATGTCAGTGACTAATGCCATCTCAGGTAAGCAGGAGTCATACAGCTACTTGTTCTGTATTTGAAATAGACACAACTCCTTTCATGTGAACTTCATACAGAAATCTGTTGATTTGTCTTTGTAGTACTCCGTACTTTCATGAATTGCAAGGACAACTGAAATATACTATTTCCAAGAATACAGATTTGTCTGTCTTATGAAAAAAAAAAAAAAAACCTTTAAAAATTGTTTTGTACTTTTTTGGTTGTAACAAACTTCTGATTCTTAAACAATTTGTTTTACTCAGGGGGCTGCAATTTCCCCTTCCATACAACCCATCCTTCTTTATCTCCATAGCATTGCTCTGAAAATAAGTTGTCTTTCTTGTCCCCTGCTTTTCTTCGTTTCCTCTTTTCAAAATACATACTTTCAAGCTGGCTGAAAATTTCTAACAGTGATCTGTAAGACTGGTGAGGTTATACAAAGATGATAAAGGATGTGGAACCCCTCCTTTATGAGGAGAGGCTGAGAGACCTGGGTCAGTTCCGCTTTGAGAAAAGAAGACTCAGAGGGGATCTGATACACGACTGTAAATATTTAAGGAGTAGGAGGCAAAGGGACAAGGCTGGGCTCTTTTCTGCAGTGTGTGGCAATAGGACGAGGGGAAATGGCCACAAGCTGAAGCTTAGGAAGTTCTGCACAAATGTGTGTGGGAACTTCTTCCCAGTGCAGTGACGGAGCAGTGGCACAGCTGCACAGAGAGGTGGTGGAGTCTCCTTCTCTGGAGACGTTCCAGACCCGCCTGGACGCCTACCTGTGCAACCTGGGCTAGGGAGCTGCTTTGGTGGGGGGTTGGACTGCATGATCTCTGGAGGTCACTTCCAACCCCTACAGTTCTGTGATTCTGTGATAAATATTTCAGATAATGGGAGGCAGAAAACTGGTCAGTGTCTTCATGACAGTCCTCAAATCTGATCTACTTTCACCACTGGAAGCAGTGTATTTATTGAACCAGTACTTAGAAGCTGACTCAAAACTGCCTTCATATGATATTTTCTTTAGAAATATGTTCATCTTAACAAAATTTAAGATCATGGCAGTCTGTGTTTAAATGCTAATACGTAAAGGTTACAGTTTCATTTCATTGGTATCCGACAACTGAAAGGAAGATTTATATGAGGAGGTTTCAGTGCAGACTTTTTTCTTCCCTTTTAAACAGGACTAACAGCAGTTGGTGGGCTGGTATTGATGGGAGGAACCTATCTCCCTGAAAATGCTCCTCAAAGTCTAGCAGTTCTTTCAGCCTTTATCTCTTCAGTCAATATTGCAGGTAAGAAAAAGGCTATCATTCATAAGGATAACTTAATGCACTTCTGTAATTCTTCCATTTCTTTTACCTTTAAGTGGATGAACTTGAGAAGTTACTATTCTAGCATTAGGATCTAGTAGCATCCATCAGTAAAGGAAAAAAAATCAAAACAAATTTAGCAGTAGCTAATGTATCTAGTTCTTGCTCCATGTGGTGCAACTCCTTCTTTAAGGAAGAATTTAAATGTGCATTTTTTAACAGTATTACTTGATTGATGACTGACTACATGAAATGTATGTTCCTTTATACCTGCAGATGGTACTGCATTTGACCTTGTATCCCTTTTTCCACTTGAGCAGTGTACCAGTGGCATGAAACAAAATAATGCTTGGTCTTCAGAAGTTCTAGCTTAATAATATAAATGTGGAAAATATGTCATGTGGCTTAGAAATGCTGTGTTTTTTTTTTTGTGCCTGTAGAAAGTGAGAAAGGTGGGGTCACAAGCTAGGCTGTACAATATCATCAGCATAGAATATGAAGCCAGAGCAAGTCATCCTAACTTTCATACTTCTTTTTTAATGAATTCCCTCCATACATTAAAAAAGACAACAGCATCTCACCCCGATTACACTTTTATTTGTAGTTTACTCACTTTCTGAAAGTTTAGTTGGTGCTAATTAATAGCTTTGTGCAGTAATACCATTTAACCAAATATTTCTCTTGTAGCTTGGCACATACTAAGTTTCAGATTTTATTTTATTTTTTTAAGTTATTGATTTCTTTTTTGTCTAGGTGGGTTTCTAGTTACACAGAGAATGCTGGATATGTTCAAACGTCCCACAGATCCTCCTGAGTACAACTATTTATACCTACTTCCTGGTGGAGTATTTGTAGGAGGCTATGCAGCTGCTCTCAGTGGGGGCTATAGTATTGAACAGGTAAGGAGACAACTTTGCAGCACTTAGCTTACTGTTCCCAATGTGATATTCTTACTCTTTTGAGACACAGTTAGGAAATTAGCTATTAGAATTTCTCACCAGTCTCATATTCTCACAAGGCCAATCTGAAGTTAATGTACTTTTAATTACCGATTCTGGTGATTTTAAAAGCTTACTGTTATTTTCTCAGAAGCCGCAAGTAACATGTTATTCACTGGCCAGCCTTCTTAAATTACAGCTTAAATTGTAAATTGACTATAGAGACCTCCTCCGTGCTCTAGCACTTAGTGCAGTTTTGAGCAGTACAATACAATCTAACAGCATCCAAAGGAGGGATATGAAGATGATGAGGAGTCTGGAGGGCAGAGGAGGGGCTATAAGGCACTCTCTATATATAAGACTATATGTATACTCTTACATAAGAGGAGGGGCTGAGGTCTCTTGGTTTGTTCAACCCAGAGAAGTGCATACTGAGTGGAGGTCTAATGGTAGCCTCCAGCTTCCTCATGAGGAGAGCAGAGGGGCACATAAACTAAGCTTATGAGATGCAGAGAAAACTTTAATAAGTAACACATTTGAATTGGTCAAAATCACATCTCTTCAACACATTTTCACAGTCAGGAGTTTGTTAGGCAGAAGTCACCTGATGCCTTAAACATATTCTGTAGAAAACTGCCGTGCTGTGTAATAATGAGGAAGTTCCTGATAATTTTATACACTTTGTACCTCTACTTGATATATGCATATCAATGTTCTTGTTTTAAAGATGATGTATCTGGGCTCAGGCTTATGCTGTGTTGGTGCTCTGGCTGGTCTGTCCACCCAAGGAACAGCTCGTCTTGGAAATGCACTGGGAATGATTGGTGTTGCAGGAGGTTTAGCAGCAACTCTTGGAGGTCTTAAACCCTCACCTGAATTGTTGGCTCAGATGTCTGGTGCAATGGCTCTTGGTGGTACCATTGGTATGTATATTATTCTTCAAACTAATGAAGATATGTCCAGTATCTGTGTTTGTGTAAGCTCCGGATATAGTGTATTTTGGGTAGGTCAGGTGAATTGGCTACTGTGGTGGTTCAACTACAAGGGCAGCTGAGCTCCACCACAGAGCTGTCTTACTTCTCCTCAAAAGGAGGAGAAAATAAATTGAAAAAATGGCTTGAGCGCTGTGATAAGGTCAGAGACATCACTTGACAGTTATTGCCACAGACACAACAGATGCAGCACAGAGAGATTAATGTAATTTATTGCCTATTGATAGCAGACCAGGGCAGTGAGAACTAAAACTAAAAACACCGTCCACCCCCATCCACTCTTTCCTACCTCCTTCTCCTGAGTGGCACAGGGACACAGGGAGTGGGGGCTGCACTCAGTCGGTAATGCTTCATCTCTGCCACTCCCCCATTGTCACTCTCTGCCCCTGCTCCACACTGACTCCCTTCCACTGGATGTTCTCCATCCTGAACAGAACCTCATGGGCTTCCCACAGGCTGTAGCTCTCCAAATACAGCCCCAGTATGGCACTATTTCATGGAGTCCATCCATTGGGCACTTATCCAGCATGGCTACCCCTGTGTGGCAATTCCCCCAGTCCACCTGCTCTGCTACAAGCCGCTCCTCACAGGCTGCAGCTCTGGCCTGGGGCTACTCCTGTGAGGGCTCTTCATGGGCTGCAGTCTCCTTCATGCTGCATCTGCTGCTGCACTGTAGCTGCAGGTGGAGATTTGTTCTGTGTGATCCCTGTGGGCTCGGCAATGCCAGGCTGCTCCACTGGGGTCCTCTGCTGGGCTACAGGGAATTTCTGCTCTGTGCCTAGAGCACCTCCTACCCTCCTTCTGCACTGACCTTAGTGCCTGCAAAGTGTTTCTCTCAGCCTCTCTCTCAGCTGCTGATGCACACTAGCTTTTCCCTTTGTTATAGCTGTTCTCTGAGATCACACCCAGTGTCACTCCTGGCTTGTTTCTTCCTGGTGGTGGGGAAAGCCTACTCCATCAGGGGATTAATCTTAGATGATCTCCATAGGTCTGTTCCAACACTCATGGTTCTGTGGCTCTGATCTGACATGAGGCTGCTGTTGTGCTCTGCTCACAGAGCCCACACCTGTGCCACATTAGTCCAATTCACTATTATACATCTGTGAATTGCTTATGTAATTTTTCATTCACATTCTTGCAAAATAACAAGTCCCAGGACATTTATTAATGCATCAGGATATGATAATGAATGGGGAGACTGGTGGAAAGCAGGGGAGCATCATTTATGTTAGAGAATGTGAGCATGCAGTAGTGAATAAACAGTCAGTTGTTGACTGAATGCTGCCAAACTACCCTTTTCAAATAGTGCTTTCTTCACAGAAAATTCTGAATTTCTCAGTATTTAATGAAGCATCTCAGAATGTGTGTTATTCATCTTTCTAATTTATACATTTTCCTTACTGTGTAAAGTAAACTTGTGCAGCTTTCAGTTGTCATACTCAGCTATTTCTAGTGTAGGAAAGTTTTTTTCCTTGAGAGCAGATATGTATTTGCCATGTATTTGTTGCATAGTGAACTGTGACGCATCGACTCACAGCTTCACAAATGGTGTTCCTAAAAATTCCCTTATGTCTTCAACTCTCAATAGGTTTGACAATTGCTAAACGCATCCAGATTACAGATCTGCCTCAGCTAGTAGCTGCTTTTCATAGTTTGGTTGGTTTGGCTGCTGTGCTCACCTGTGTAGCAGAATACATGATTGAGTATCCTCACTTCGCTACGGATCCAGCTGCGAACCTTACCAAGATTGTGGCATACCTCGGAACGTACATTGGAGGAGTGACTTTCAGTGGCTCTCTGATTGCTTATGGAAAGCTGCAAGGTGAGGCCCTCTATTCAGAGCTAAGTATTCATTAATTTTTTTGCTTTCCATCCGGATTTACCTCTAACAGACTGGTGTGTTAACTGGAAAGAAAGCTTTGTTTACCTAATTCTGTTGGACACACTGTTTTCTTTTTAATTCTATGTTTGGTAGTCTACAGCTTTAATTGTGAATGGTTTCCCTTCACAGTGCTTGAACATATTACCTTTATTATAGTCAAATCTTATCAACTTTCATCGGTTCATGTGTTGCTTTAGAGTGTTAAAACAACTGAACCTGAAACAGTTTCTCTGTTCTGTTGAAGTTACATGATCATGACTTCGTCTAGACTGTCTGCATTGATAGTTTAATTTTATATTGCTTGACTTAGAAAGCAATGGTAATATTTATAGAATTTTGTTCCTGGCATTGCAGGCTTCATTTAGGTAGATAGTTTTGCAGTATCAGACTGCCTCATTTTATCTCATTCACTATTTACTACCATGCCAATTCCACACTCCATACCTCTTAGTGTTCTAAGTTAAACACACAAAATCCTGATTCTCGTGCATGTGAATGTTTAGTTAATACATTTATTTTTGATTTTTCTAAAGACACAGCTCTTGAGAGACAGATAATACTTGTCTGTAAAAATTTCCAACCGAGAGCTTCCTATTGATAATCCTTTTCTTACTGCTAAGACTTTGCAGTAGTTCCTTTGGGAAACATCTGTTTGCTTTCTTCAGTGTTTAAGACAAGCCAGTGAAGAAGGAAGCATATAATGGATGAAGCTGTCTTTCAAAGGATTTGTCTGTAGCGTGTATTCTACTGAGTAGAAATCTAGAATAAACTTGAATGTGTTGCAGTACTGAGTCAGCACAGGGTCTGAGTTTCTGCTTTTATCTTTCCACTTCTTTATTTTTCCAGTCCCTCTGTACCTTCCACTTCCCTGTTCTTCTTTTGTTGAGCTATTCATTTGTTTCTGGTACGAGAAACAAGACTGCCCACAGATGGATGTCAACCTCTGCACATTAATTTGATTGCAGGTATCCTGAATTCTGCACCACTGCTCTTGCCTGGTCGACATGCATTGAATGCAGGGTTATTGGCTGCCAGCTTTGGTGGAATGATTCCATACATGCTCGATCCTAGCTACACTACAGGGATTACTTGTCTTGGTTCTGTGTCAGCTCTCTCAGCCATAATGGTAAGTTGGGGAATTATAGAAGGTAGAATGGAGAAAACAAGCAGTTTGTTCTCTAACTTTGCAAGTTTCCTCTTAATGACTGTATTTTACCATCCTGAGACTCCATCATCTTACATAGTGCCTGTATGTTAACTTTCAGTAGTATATAATAGCTGACTTTCCAAAATCTAGCTGTAAAACTGGACTTTCAACTTCATAAGACTTATATGATATTTTAAAATACTGTTGGAAAGTTCATCTTTAAAAATCCATGAAACTGGAGGATTCATTTTTCAAATAAAGGTATGTAAATAAACAGATAAGGACAGTGAAGCTCCTTCTTATCCTCCAGCCTCAGCTTGATGTCTTATATATTGAAAATACGTGAATTCATTATTAAGTAACTTCATAGTTATGTTTTTCAAAGCGTCAGGGAGACCCTCCTTTCTGCATGTTCTCTTCAGTCCTAGCTTATGCTTTCCTTTTCCAGGGTGTAACTTTAACAGCAGCTATTGGAGGTGCTGACATGCCTGTAGTTATTACTGTCCTGAACAGTTATTCCGGATGGGCATTGTGTGCTGAGGGCTTCCTGCTGAACAACAACTTGCTGACCATTGTTGGTGCGCTCATTGGATCCTCTGGGGCCATCCTCTCTTACATCATGTGTGTGGTAAGAAGTGAGCAGAAATAGTGCTTTGTTTCCAAGTAAACGAAAAACCTCATTCATAATGTTTGCCAAAAAAATAAGTAATTGGAATAGAAGAGTGCTCTAGGTATTCAGACGTAATACCTCTTTGGTGTGGAGGAAGACCTACATTCAAATCCTAAAAAGGAAAGCCATTGATTACTGTGGGCATCTGGGATTTGAATCTAAAATTACTTTCATCAACAGTCTTTTTAGTTGTGTCATTTACAGTGTTGTTAAATTTAGACTTAATTTTATCAGCAGAAGGTATTTTTCATAGTGCCTTCCATTAAAAAAAAAATAAATAAAAAGTGCTTGGTTAGGGAGTAACCTAAAATTTGTTTCCTGGAGTGTGGGACAGTGCACTTCAGAAAACATTTACTTCGAATTATCACTTGGTGGCAGCAAGCTTACACTAATTTGATGCATATAGTAATGTGTGTCAGGGCTAACTTGAGCTCCAGTTCTTGGTGTAATCATGATGCATTTTTATTAATACTTTTTTTTTTTCTGGATCGTATACACACAGGTCGTTTTTCTTGGCCTGTATTTCTTTCCTTTGTGTTTCTGAGATAGAGCAAGAAAACTGCAGCAGCTACCAACATTCTGATTCTCTTTTGTGTGATTTTGTTTCAGTTCTGTTTCATTCTTGTATGGTAATTGTTGCTGGTGAGCTGTCTGAAAGCTTTCCTGTGGTCAACTCTGGCCATCTTTTTACTCTGTCCCTTCTAGTAAAAGAATATTGTTATCTTATTAGGTGTGAGGAATAGTTTCAGAAGAGCTTAAAAATATTTTTGTGCAAATTCACATAGGGGAATTCAGCAGACAGTCCCAGATAAGAATTTTAAAGAAGCCTGTTCTTTCCTAAGTGTTTTGTATCTATTACCAAAAGGAAATAAAATTATGTGGCTCATGCAATATCGGTTTACATTTATATACCTATATTCAGTCAGCAGTTTAGGCCATATCAGAAGAAAGATATTGCTTACAGAGCAACAAAGATGTGAAAAGTATGTTTCTTAAAGTAAATATCAGATTTTTATAAGCCCAGCATCTACTGGATATGTATTTTCCCCCAGGCATGCTCATTGTATAACTTAATTTTTTTTTCTTTTACTTTAATCTTCTATTGCTAGCAGAGAGTTCTGTCATACTTCCCTAGGTAAACTTAATTTTTTTTTTCAGTGACAGGAAGGTTTTTCTCTATGTATTTCTCAACCTTTGGGAAATTTGGTATTTTGAGAATATTAGAGATGTCTTGTGCTGCTTCATGTAGGCTTAGGCAAGTAAAGTTGATTAGCTAGTAAAAATTAAAATCACTTTGTATAACTTCAATAAATAGAATAATTAGCTTATCTCCCAGCATTTTTCTTTTGTTTGCTTCCTTTAAAGGAAGTCATAACTTTTAAAAGCATTGTTACAATCAAGGGATTCAGTAATACTGCCTTCCTCAAGCTGTATTTCAGAAACTATTTTCAGAAACATCTTAATGTCTGAAAGCTTCTTCTTACATTTCTAATTGCCGCCCTACAGAAAATATGGCTTTTTTCACTGGTAGTTCTATTGTCCATGAATAATTTAAAACAAAAACAAACAAACAAACAAAAAAGCCAACAGTAGCTGATTAATCTCAAACCTGTCCAGATAATTTCTTAAAGCTTTTAAGATGAGTTGATAAAACTCACCAACATCTATTCCTATAATCCTTTAAAAATCTTTGCATTTTGTATCTTACTGACCATTTTTTCTGTCCATCTGCCCTTTGAGTGTGTACTTAGGATGAGTTAAAGACAAATAATTTAACTTTCAGATAACAAAAAAAAGCAAAACCCTTGCTCCTCATTCCTTTGTGGGTTTTGACCATTTTTTAAATCAGTCATGCAACATGCCTTTTTTCACAGCATTTGTTTTTATTACATTTCTTTCTCCCTGTTATTGCAGTGAATAGTTGGTGTTTGCAGCTGTAGTTATTAGAATCCGTATGTGTATGGCTGGAGAATATGCTTCAGATAGGAGAGGAACCAGAAACAGTCAAGGGACGAACTGTTAATTTTACACACTGTATGCTGCACCCTTATGTATTGTAGCTGTGCTCTTTATGTGGGCACACTTGAATGTGGAAGAACTTGCAGTTCTCAGAGATTGAAGGCTGGGATTTTCTTTGTCTGGAAGCTCCAAGCAGTGTTACCTGTGTTGTACACAAAAAGTAGGGCTTTTTTCACTGGTAGTTCTATTATCTGTGAATAATTGCAGTGTTGAAGCCTGCACTTTATTCCTGTATGTGTGTGATCTGTGGTGGTAAAGAATATGAATAAGGCTATTGAAGACATAAAAACGGTGTCCCTATGCTGAGTAGGTCTTAGCTGCTTTGGTTAATTGTTTCTTAATGAGGTCTTGGCTCACGTTGAAGCCTTCTGTGGTTCAGAGCCATTCAAGGGTGTGTTGACTTCATACATGCTTTGTGTGATTTCTCAGACTTCCAATAATATTTGAACATCTTTTTTTTTTTTTTTTTCCCATTGGCCTGGCCTTGCTGTGGCCTTTCAGTTTAGATAAGAATTGAATGTGTTCTGGTTCTTGTAAGCTCAGTGTGCAACATCTGAAAAATATGTGCTTCTGCCTAAACTGCCTTACCAGTTACAACTGCTATAATATACTAGTCTGTTTTCCTGTTTTGAGGTTTAACGTTGTGATACACATCAAAGGCAATTGTTTTCTTAAAGGACATGAACTGCTGCCTACTGTACAAAATGCTGATTTCAGAAAGACTGTGTTTGGGCCCTGTTGTCCTTAAAGCAGCTGGAACAATGATAATGTGTAAGGATAAACAGAAGTTCTAATATCTTTCTTTTCCTATTTGCTCAGTTTCAAAGAATGGAACATCTTCTCAGGCTATGGCAAAAACCTGTACAGTTCCATGATTTTATCTATCAGTGGAAAATGGATACTTGGAAGCATACTTTTGTGTGGGTTTTTCCTCTTGCTCATGAGTGTCCCTCCAGATCCGTTCTTAAATTTTGCTGTGGTTTATGAGCTAGCACAGCAAGTGTATGACACACATGCTTAATTAAAGGAGCAATTTATGCCTGTTTGTTTCGTGCCTCTAAAGTATTGTTTAACTGCAATTACAAGTTTTGCCTGCTTCCAGATATTTCTTTGGGACCGCATTCACAAGGAGGTATGCCAGTGAAAGCACTTAGCCTCTGTATTTTCCTGGCTATGTATCTTCAGAGATGAATTTTCAGGATGTGTTCTCCTCTTAAAGCTCCTAGTTTTAAGATCTCTTGTTCCCTCTTGGTGCTCTGTGAGTAAGTTAATGGGCCCCTTCAGTTCATTAAAATTTGTTTTGAATGAACATTTGGTTAGTTTTGTGTGGCTACTTAGCTTTGTTCTGTTCTTTTCTGTTGTGTTCGTGTAGGAGCTTTGCTTCTGTACTGCCTGTAAGAGTCATGTGGTTTACATGGAATTCTGTGCTTACATCTTGAATTGCTTAAGCGTTTAGAAAAATATCTCAAAAAAAAAAAAAAAAGAAAAGAAAAGAAAAAGTGTGTGTGCATATGAGGGCTGCTCTGAAAGTAATGCCTCCTATTTGGTTATGTTGGCTCTGAACATCAGAAAGGCAGATGTTGGTGGTATGGCTAAACCTTCCCACCATTGTTCTATTAACATTTTTTGCTGTGCAACAGATGGCAGCAGAGGGAGTCTAACAAAATGGTATCTTCCTCTGTATGGAAAAAATGGCACCCACTTACATTCATTGATGCCCGCTGAATGCTGATAGAACACACGGAGGTAGAGGGTGGTGCATTTCAGTGGTGGCAACAGTGATGTGAAAGACAGCTCGTGTTCCAGGTGGCTCTGTACAGCCGTCACAACCTGATCTATTCCTCCTCATAAATCAGTGGATTATGACCAGGGAGCTGTGTATGGTGCTGGGTATCAGCTTCAATGCACTGGAAGTAACAGTGGCAATACTGGAAATCACATAAAGTGTACCATGAATGCTCACTCAGGCGGAGATAGAAATATGCAAGTTTGGCGGGACCTATTGAATCAATATGTAAAGGTGAGAGTTTCCTGGCTCCTGTTGTTACTGGTGATATGACGTGGTGTTACTGCTGTAAGCCAGAATCAAAACAGTATTTTCTTCATAGAAGAAAAAGTTCAAGATACAGCCTTCATCAGATAAAGTGATGTGTTCTGTCTTTAGGGATAGGGAAGAGGTAGTAGTGGGTTTTCTGAATCTTGGATGAACCACTGCCTGAAGGCTTACTCTTCTAGAGTCAGGCCAGACAAGAAGACAGCCTTTGTCTTGCATTATGATAATGCCAGGCTCAACATGCTTTGAAGATTGTAGAGCATACTACATGCACTGTATAGTCCAGATTTGGTGCCTTCTGACTTCCATCTGTTTGGGTTGGTGAAAGATGGAGTGACTGTGGACAACATTTTCCTAGCAACGATGCAGCTGTGAAACAGTGGGTCACCTCCCCTGGTACAGATTTTTATGAGCATGGCCTGCAGGCTCCTATTCATCCCTGGTGAAAATGTGTAGCTAATGCTGGTGACTACTTTGAAAAATAGTATTTTGTAGCTGAGATTTTTCTCTATGAAATAGTGCTATTGTGCTTTTTGTATCTGTTGTATTTTCCATGGAAATACACAGGAGGCATTACTCTTTTGGAGGAACCTATATATATATATATATATATGCGTAACATTTCTGTCATAAATATATATCTTTTATATAAGAACAGAAAGAGACCAATATTTGCTTACACATTTTTTTTTTTGTGTGCTGTTGTGTTTTTTGCCTTGGTGAAATGGTGATTTATCTGTGTAGTATTACATGTTAGAAATGGGTGTTTCTTTTAAGGAGCCTATTCTGAGAAGTTTTGAGTTTTCAGCAGGTAAAACCAGCACATAAGGACCACTGTCAAGGAAGTGGTCTTTATATTTCCAAACATTTCCTTCGTGTATATTGTCTTTGCTTTGTTTTTGGGTTCCATCTTTAGCTGATCAAAAATCTCTTCTCTTTCAGGCTATGAATCGTTCCCTTGCAAACGTGATACTAGGGGGCTATGGCACCACATCGACAGCTGGTGGAAAGCCTATGGAAATCACTGGAACCCACACAGAAATTAATGTGGACAATGCAATTGAAATGATAAAAGAAGCAAATAGCATTATTATTACTCCAGGTAGGACATTCTTGGTTCATACCAGAAGGTGTATTGTTAAAACAGATACCTCAAAACAGAACAATAAACTGCTGTCTTACATGCCAACAGCATGTTAAGTGTTGACTGGAGATTTTATTCCCAGATTAGTAATCATTCCTTTGTGCAGACAAGTGTTTATTACTTTATTTTACTGTGTGTGTCTCTTCAAATTTTGTTCTATTTATTTAGCTCAGAAATGTTCAGGACAAAGTCTATCTTCTATAAATGATGTTTACTGTTAATTTTCGTGTACAGCTGTTTGTGGCGTGAATTCCAAAGCACTAACACAGTACCACTGCTACCAAGAAGAAAATACGTATCTATCACTTAAATATTTTTTTATGATTTACTTGCTCAGTTCTATATTGCAATTGTTGAAAAGCCTGAAAACAAACATCTAAATCTAAGTTAATATCCAATAAATACTGGAATTAAAATAGAAAAATCCCTGAGTTCCACATAACTCCTATGTTGGCCATAGGATCATATGATTCAGTGATACTTTTCCTGTTAAGAGATGTCAGGTGAGGAGCAGATCACAACATGCTTTCTTCAGCTGAATGGCCACTACTATGATGTTAAATTATATTTAAGAACTGGAATGAGAAGAATGATAGAAATAAATGCTTTCTTCTCTGTTTGAGCAAGGAACATGTTTCTGTGAAGCTGAAACAAATTATGTAAAGAATTTGGCTGCCCTAACTGCTGTACTGTTAATTTAGTACCCCAGAAAGTAGAGGTGAGTTATACTGGTCAGATTGAAAAACTCCTTGGGGATGTAGAAGTATTTGAGATATATATACTCACACAGACATATACATTATATGTAAAATTTTAATTGATAGCTGTTTGTGCAAAAAGTATGCTTACTGTAATTTTCTGTCTCTGCTGAAATAGCAAATAAGCTTAAAACTTTTGATTTCTTTCAGGCTATGGTTTGTGTGCAGCAAAAGCTCAGTACCCTATAGCTGATCTTGTGAAGATGTTGAGAGAACAAGGGAAAAATGTTAGGTAAGTACTTTTTCTGATGAAAACTGTTACAGATTTTTATTTTATTTTATTTTATTTTATTTTATTTTATTTTATTTTATTTTATTTTATTTTATTTTATTTTATTTTATTTTATTATTTTATTTTATTTTATTTTATTTTTTTATTTTATTTTTCCTTCCTTTAAGATAATCTGCAAGTGTATAATTTAGTTTATTTTTACTTTCTTCAGTCATTCTTAAGCTAGTCTCTGAGTGAATTCCCTTAGGAAATTACCTCCTCTGATTGTTATGCTGTAGGGGAATAGCTGAAGGGCTGTAGTGGGGATGGTAAAGGATCCTTGGCAGGAAATATAGACCTTTTGCAACATGGAGAAAATGTTTGCTTCTGTCAGTTTCATGTAAAGTGGAAGAGGTAGCGAGCAGCCTTTGCACCAAGAACATAGGATTTTTTTTCTTTCCTAGGATAACTTATTTGCATTAATGGTAGCAGTGCTTACTACTACAGAGCAGAAGTAGTAAATAACATGGATATAAAAAATATAATGCCGATTTAAATATTTAGGTAGATCCTCTTAGGTTAAAAATAAATTTAAAAAAATCCAGTCTTGCCTCTGTTCTCTTGTCTTCTTCTGGAAGTTTTCTGTGTTCTGGAATAGCTAATGATGTTCAGTGATTACTGATGAGAAATGTCTTGCAGGTGCTCAAGAGTTGCACCTGTGTTTGGACTAAGATGTGCTGCAAACAGTCCCCCTGCTAGAAGCAGATACCTAGCCTCTTGCATTCTTTCACAATCCTCAAGGATCAGTTCATGTGATCTTGCTTTTGCAGCAAAACTTCTGAGGGATATTCTGTTTGATTTTCCCTTTACTTTTTCCAAGCCTTAGGGCTGTGGTGTCTTCCCTTACATACTTCTGAGATTTTTACAGTCTAATTTATTTAGAAGGCAGAAAGGTCTGTAAACATCTATCAATACTTTAATGTAACATGATTCTTCACAGAGTCACTGTATTTGAGTTAAAGTGATGCCCCCCTGAGCATTCTCTTCTCCAGGCTGAGGAGTACCAGCTTGTTCAACCTTCCTGCCATAACAGATATCCCAAATCCATAAGCATCTCAGACTTACTTTTACTGGGTTCCCATAAGTTTTTGATACTGAAACATGACTATAATTAGTTTTCTTTGATTATTGCATGGAAGGATTTTTGGAGTGGCTGTGACCATTGCCATGGGTTTATTCTGCTGGTGTGCAGCTCCAAAAAGCATTAGGTGCTGGTACTGACCCCAGGCTCTTTCCTTCTTCAAATTCTCGTACATCTTAGAGATACTGAAAAGCCGGAAAGGTAGTGTCATGCCTCCCTTGCTAAGTGTTTGAGACAATATTTTCTAATTATAGTAATTTAGTATTTTTAAATTAGTTAAAGCTCAGCTTTCATTTGAAACAATATATTTGGATGCATGCTGGCTAGGAAATATCATGATCTGAATTGCATGGGTGAATTTCAGTTAACTGGTGACTCCTTTGGAATCAGTACTTCAACAATCAGTGTTTTTTGTTTTTTTTTCTTTACTTTCACTGTTTTTCCAGACTCAATGAAAAGATGTATATAGATTATCACAGTATTTTATAGCATGTATTGTGGTGAAAAAGAGCAAGGTTGTTGTAGAGTTTAGCAACAACTCTTTGTAGGTGTTTATCCAGTGTTGCAATTTGGTATGTAACATGGCTTTAAAGACTTACTTGCAGAAGCGTTGATGAAAAGTGAGGGTGTGTGCTGTTATGTCTGTTTCTTATAAGAGTTGTTTTAACTCCTTATGTTTCTAGGTTTAGCAAAGACTATGTGTCCAAATTGCATTAATTTTTTTTAAAGACCTGTTAACTGTGCACAAATGAAACCTAGAAAAATCATTGTGCTAGCCAAAAAGGTGGTGTCACGTGCTTTTGGCTTTCCTTTCTAAGCTTCTGTGTGGGCAAGCTTTTTTTCATTCTTTTTTTTTTTTAAATGAATCTTGTTAATATAGGAGATTGTCAGTTTTTGCCTTCTTATGTTGGCTTGAGAAGCATGAATGAATTCTTGAAATATCCAGCTTACACTTGAAATGAGTCAGTTTCAGGAAGGGATCACTGGTTACCTAGTATTTTAATGAAATAAATCTGTATTTACAGTTTGTGGTAGTTTAGGCCTTTCATCACTTTGCGGAGCTCCCACGGTGTTCATTGAGTGCAGCTGCTGTCCCTCTGGTTGCAATAGGGTTGAAGTGCCTCGGGACCCTAGTACACTCACCATCCAGATGTAGTGACACTCTCACATATCCGCTGTGGAAAGGTGCCAGCATGGACATACGATTGTCATCAATTTGCAGTGCCCATACTGTGCCAAGAAAAACTGCATCTGTCATATGGTCTTTTTTTTTTTTTTTTTTTGCACCATGGCTCACAATTGGTCCAGACACACTGTTGTTTTCATTTACTTTGCATATGGCTAAAACATACTCAATGAAGAGTACAGATTTTATATAATGCGATGCAAAAACTTACGACTGGGGTTTAAATTTAGCAATACAGTAGAGATTGGAAACTTCAGATTGTTGCAGTCATTACATTGCATAGCTAATATCATTTACTTGAGATGATTTTACAGTAGATTGCATCTTTTATGCAGTAATAGATAGGATCACATTGAAAATTGTGTATAGCTGAGCCTTCAGTATAATTTTCCTTGTTATGGATGGGCAAAACAACAAAACATTTCATAGGCTGTATTTGTTGGACTTAGGGAGAAAATGCTTGTTCTGTAACTAGGTCTGTGTTTCTACAAAGTTGCAACTGAGTAAATTGTGGAAAATTCCTATCTTAACATATTTCTGTGACTACATGCTATCTGTATAGCTTCCTAGTTGTGAAATTCCGTTTTTTTTAAATATAATATTTTTAATAATTCATTATTGCATAAATTAGTCTATAAATTATAATTTCCACATGTATTTTAATGTATTTTAATTTCCCGAATATAGTACTTCTGGAAAGAAAATTGATTTCAGGGTAAAAGAATTCATAAAATTATGTTTTTTGTGGTCTTTGTAAGACTAATTCATAATCAAGGCATGATGTTTTTTTAAACTTTAATAGTTTTGTGGGGGAATACAGGTGACTTCTTTAACCTTTCAGATTAGCTGTTAAAGTGCTGTTTTTTTCTTTCTTTTTTTTTAACCTACTTTATATAGTTAGATGTTTTGCAGGACTTCAGTTTCTGTGTTGTGATGCTGGAGAATCTTAATTTTTATTTTTTTAACACATGGAAGCACTAACAGGTTTCTTACTTATTTAAAAAAGTGTCAGGATGGATTTAGTGTTGAATCTGCATTTTTGAATATTTATTGTTACCTCTATGGCTGAGCTCTAGAGAGATGTATTTGGTTTTATTTTTCCTCAATGGTGCTGTATGTTTCTGAGTAACAAAATGTGGATGAGTTCCTCTTGTACATTTCTATTTATAACATTCAACTGATAAACTAAAATTATTTAATTTCAATTTCAAGTTACCATTCTTTTGTTCCTATGCAAGGAAAACAGGTGGAATTGTAAAGACTGAGCAGTAAAGATGCTGTCTTAATCAGCCTTCACATACTGCATGACTCAGGTGTACATGAAATAGAAACTGCTGCCACTGCACTGAATGGCAATTTACTAACTGTGTCTTGACTCAAGTTTCTTCAAAGCAGAAGTAGACTGATGATGGAGACACTGGGTAGGTTATATGTCAGTGCTCATCTCTTCTGAGACATACTAACCAGGCAGGTTCTGAATTATTAATACTGCTGATGGGGGGACAAACAAAGTCTGTCCAGTACATCTGTTAGCACAATATATCTGTGTAGCTAGAGAGAACCATCAAACCTTGCTGTATGATTTGCTTCTGCAAGGGTAGCTGCATACTTCTGTAGGTATACTGTAGGTATGCTGTTGGCTCCCAATGGAAGCACTCAGATTGAAGTCACTTCACAATGTCAGTCTGTGATGTTCTTTGGAGACTGGTTCGTTATTTCCTACTGTTGGGATCTCAGCAGGTCTGTTTCACTCAGTAAGGTGCACGCCATGTATTTTAATCTTGTCTTTGCTGTGATAAACTTTATTACCATAGTGGCTGATGCTATATACAACTTCTGTTCAGCAAACCTGACTCCAGCAGAGCCTCTGAGCTTTGTCCATTCTCAAGTACTGTTTTTGGGGACATCCTGTTGCTGAGGCATGTAAGCCTTACCTGAACTAGCAGTGTTCTTTGATGCTAGCAATCTGCATAGTCATCTATGATATGTGATGAGAGAATCATACTGTGATACTTAAAAACCATGCTGCACTGAAGACGATAACGAATGTCAAGATTCAGACTGTGGACTATCTGAATGGTAATGACAGGAATCCTGAGTTCACGTAGCTAAAGTGACCTTGAAACACTTCTGCATTGGTTTAGGTACATGTTAGCCCTTGCAGTATTGATTACAAGAATATTATCTGGTCACTTTCACTGTAGAAAATAGCATTTTCATCTTGAGGTTTTTCAGTAATTTTAATGCAGTAGTTTTGATTTTAAATTCTTTATCTGCCAGGAAGGGATGTTCTAGATATGCTATGCTTTTGAGAAGTTCTAGATCTTTAAAGTAAAAGAAAATGTTATAAGAAAATGTTCAAAGTATTTTGTATTTAATGTGATGTATTGTTTTTATGAAGCTAAAGACTCTGAAAGAAACTGAAAAAAGGCTGTGTATCCTTTGGTGTACCCATACTGCTAGGTGTGAAGTCATTTAGAGGCATACAGATGTGTGCTAACTTCAGTGTATCTAGCAGCAGGAGTGGTAAGTAAATCCCCAAGTCAGGGCTGAGACTGAAAATTCATGGTGAATCTGTGCTTCAGAGATCTACCACCGTAGCGTTTAAGGTCAGACAGCAGGATTTTGTATCTTTGGGTAAAGTAAATCTAGACTGAAAACTTAATATCAGGTAAACAGAAAGTTAAGAATATAAGATTTCTACTTGATGAAAAAGAAAAAATCTCTAAGAGATTTATTGCGTCACTGATAATAAAAACATACTGAAAAAACTTAATGTTTTTTCACTTTAAAGCATTGTTTTCCCATGCTGTGTATCTCTTTTATAAAGTCATTCATGTTTTGAATTTTTAAATACAAGAAGGTTCATATTTTCAACATCCAAAAGAGCATATGTGACAAAATGTTTCTGCCATAAAGGATGTAGCTTTGAAGAACTGCTGCTCCTGTGAGTCAGAAGCAAGATATGCAGCTTTTGTTAGCCGTTCTGCAACACATTAGGGGTTTTAGCTCTCCCTTTCCATCCTTCCTTAAACTCTATTTCCAATTGGCCTGGCTAGTTTTATTCCTGCGTGCATATATGTTACCTTACAAAGCTATAAAATCCTAAGATAAAGGATATATTTCTAATGAATCTTTCTGACACATTTGCATGTCCAGTTTCAAGAGGTACTGGCAGACTACTGTCATTTTTGGTTAGCAGGCCTTCAGAACAGACTTCTGGGAGTCATTTCAATATTTGTCCAAAAAGCATTTGTATGAGTGGCTTTCTCAAACTTTATGAATACACAGTGTGTGGTTTTAAGCAGAGTCTGTCAGAAGTCTTTAACTGCTGATCGTTCATGCCATTTTTTTCTGAGCAAAGATTATTTGTCCCTTTTCTTTTCTGCCTCTTGCCAGGAATGGTGAAGTCAAAGGTGAAATTCATTCTCTTGGCAGCTCAAATTTTGGCTTTCCAGCCCCTGAAATAAGATTGTATATGTATATAGTACTTAATAGAAACCTCACGAGTATTTTGTTTAGTGTATTGCCAAAGCAGTTTTCTTCACAAAGAAGCTCAAATCATTTTATTAGAAACAAAAGAGAATTTTGTTGGAAAATCTATTTTCACTGCCAAAGAAATGATAGTTTTTTTTTTTTTTTTGAGTGTACTTCAGAATAAGAGTTCTGCTGTACTGAAAGTGATTGAATTTGTTTTAGTGTACAACTTGCTGCAGTACTACATGTGGCTTATATTACTGAGTGATTGGCGTGAAACTTTAATTGTGAATGTTTTATCCAGTGTGTTTGCTCTCCTTTTTCTGATTCTAGGTATCCTTTTCATCAGGATCCAAAATGTTTACCAGCTGAATACAGTCTATTCTCTTCCTTTAAAGAAAGTGTTCCTGATAAGGCTAGCTGTTACCCTTCTTTTTGCTGAAAACTGCAGTATATTTAGCATTATGTGGATTAATCATACGCCCTTAATTTTGTTTCTGAATTTCTAGTTGTCTCGTCTTAGCATTGTGTTAATGCTGTGTTGCTGATGGAGCACTGGTTGTCCTTTTAAGGATATATTTGTACTGTGACTTGCAGACCCTCAGTCACGTGTTATCCACTTCAGTCACAGGGAAGCTGAAAACAGAAGTGAATGTCAGTCCCTCAGACATGGCAAGCTCACTTATCGGTCTCTCATTTCTCTCTGAAGAGTTCTGTTCGCATTATTACATTCCTGACTCTCTTAGATTTTTGCTCAGCAATTTTTCTTCAGAAATCCAAGGGCTTACTGTTTCCAATGCTTTTATTTCAGAAAGGCTTTGCAGTCTTTTGGCCTTTTCATTAAGATTGTTTGTACTGTGGCCTGTTCACTTTTCAGTACATTCACTTTTCAGTGACTTAAGGGACCTGTGAAGCACATTAATGTGAGAGTTGGTTTTGCCCGGAACGAGCTTGTTCATAAAGAACGAAAGATATCAGTTGTGAGGTTTTAAACATGTTACCACTTGAAAGGTGAATGCAAGTGCTTGCTGTGCAAGTTGTGGCTCAGTCTGGTGGCTGTAGCCAGCAAAGAACTGTAAAGTAGACCTGTTATTCTAAAAGTAATTGAAGAAAACCCACCAAGTTTATTTTTATAAGCTACTGCTGGGCGGAAAACTGTTGTTCCATCCTGCAGTAATGTTTCCTGATGCTTGTGGCCACTGATTCCTTCTGTGTTGTCTCTAGAAATGTGAATGCCATTGTTATTGTGGCATGTTCTCCAAAACCACTGTTCTTGCAGCTGCAGTGGAGTTGTAAGAGAGTCTTATGGTGGAAAGGTTAAAAACGTTCTCTTAGTCTCTTCAGTTTTATTAAAAATTCGGTGTGATTATTTTCTTGTCTAGCTATTGTGTCAATCATATTTCTGAGTTTCCTGAAAAGGAGCAACTGCTGTCTAGGAGAAGAGTAAAATCAATTGGCTTTGTTCCTTTTCCCATCCACTCAGTTCCCTGCTTCACTGGGAGATGTTAATGTTTTTAAAGTTCGACCATTTCCTTCTATTGATTCACATATGCTTACACTTTAAGGACTTGTTGGCCTTTGAAGTCGCAAGTGATAATTTCACTGTATAAAACTGAGTGGCCAAATCTTATTAATGGGTCTGGGCTTACTTTCCTTTTAGATTTGGTATTCACCCTGTGGCTGGCCGTATGCCTGGCCAGTTGAATGTCCTCCTAGCAGAAGCTGGTGTTCCCTATGATATTGTTTTGGAAATGGATGAGATCAATGAAGACTTCCCAGGTCAGTATGCAAGCTATAAGTTTCTAGTAGATTGCATTAGTTCTTGCAAATTTTGATTTGATTTTGTTTTGCCATTGTACAAGCATTTTAAAACGAGGAAGTCTCAGTGAAATCATACAATTTCTCAGGCTGTACATCTGCCTCAGTATTCACGTTTCAGATAATTTTGTTGACTTTTGTTTTCTTCCTGGCTGCAGACACTGACTTGGTTCTGGTAATTGGTGCAAATGATACAGTTAATTCAGCAGCGCAGGAGGATCCAAACTCCATCATAGCTGGGATGCCAGTTCTTGAGGTCTGGAAGTCTAAACAGGTGAGATTTAGCCTTGTTTTGTCAGTACCTTCCTACATAACAGTAGTACCTATAGATTTAAAAATACAAAACAAAACAAAAAGTTTATAGGAGAAGCTAATGAGACTGTTCTGATTTCCATACTAATTTTTTTTCTGCAATCTTTGTTGTTGGTTTTGTCCAACAAAGCAGTCAGTACTCTGCAGTGGCAATGCGTTGTTCATGACTGTGGTGATCATTGAGTAGATTTAGTGAGATTCTTTGTGACTTCAGTCAGAAAGACTGATGAGTGTACTTCTGCCCACTGATGAGATTGGGACAAATGAACTTCTGCTCACATCTGCAGCCTTGAAGCATTTCTGTTAAATTTGCAGGGAATTTTATAGGCAACTTTAATATTGAGCTACAAATACATAAATATGAGTGCCTGGGTTCATTATAAAGCTTAGTCTGTTTAGATTTATCTGACAGTTATTTCAGCAGTTTCACGCTGTGTCATCTGACCTCACATATTCTTCAGAGTCAAGTACTCATTGTCAGAGGCATTCATTAGTCTGTGTTTTACCCACAGCTATGTGTTGCAGTGTGAGACATAAACTTGTATACGTTAAGTTGATACAGCTTCATTTTCTTTCCTGGAGGTGCAGTGAATTACTGATTTGACATGTCATGGATAAAACTTTTTATTTACTTATTTATTTATTTGAAAACTATGTATGAATTAATCCAGAGTAATGCTCTGGATAAGAAGCAGAGGTCATTGTATCAAGTGAAGTGGCTTTGTGTTTCCTGCATTTGAAGGGAGGGTGCTGGTTGTTTTTTGCTATGTCAATCACAAACTCCTTATATGCAGGTCATTGTAATGAAGAGATCTTTGGGAGTCGGATATGCAGCTGTGGACAATCCAATCTTCTACAAACCCAATACTGCCATGTTGCTGGGAGATGCTAAGAAGACTTGTGATGCCCTGCAGGCCAAAGCCAGGGAATCATATCAAAGCTAAATACTGATTTGTATTCAACTCACAATAGTGACTACAGTTTTGTCACAGAAAACAAGTTTTGGAAGTATCTCTTACTGCCACAATGCATCCGACATTTGCAGAAGACAGCATTGACTCCTAGGAGATATAGTTGAGTGAGAGATGCAGGTTTTTATGAAAGGATGGACACATCAGCCCATCAAACTAAATTTCCCATGAGACAATGCATTAGAATGAAAACATGCTTTCTAAGGTTAGTGTTGAGTTGGTGGAAGCAGGAGGTAATTATTCTTTATCTTTAAGTGGTTATTGGTTTCTTTCTTCTATCTATACTTCTGTCATGGAAATTGGCTAAAAATTACTGTGCCAAGATTGTATTCTGTCTTATCATTAAAGCTGTCCTTCGGCCAGGGTGAACAAAGATAGCTATTTATTTCATCAGAATATAAAGTAAAATCACAACCAGATGTGAACAGATGCAAATAAATGCTTCCGTGATTTGAGATTCCAATCATATTATGTTAAATCTCTATAAGGAATTGAACTGTTCCTTTGTGGATCATATGGATGCTGTGTATTTCTTTAAAATACAGTTCAGCTTTTTTTGTAGCGTCTACTTAGATTATATAGAATAAAACTGGGGATTTCAGGGACCTACTAATTGATCTTCAAAGCTGACAAGGAAGCGTACACCTGCACTGCTTAACTGTTTGCAGCAGCTGCTAGCTTCTCCATCTTTTCCAGTTGTTGCCTTTTAAAATTTTATGGAGATGCATGGTCCAGTTCTGCACAGGCAAAACAGGCTGTGGAATCCGGACTGCAGTGTTTCAGTTGCTGTTCACTTAAATATTTAAATATATTTACTATTTTAAAATTTAATAATGCTTTCTTAATCAACATTCTTGTGATGCTGAAAAAGGCACTTTTGAACATATTTAAGATGCTGGAGTTTATTAGATTTTTTTTTTAATAAGCTATTGTTTGGACAGCACAGAAATGTACCAAACTTAAAATCCAGTGTTTTGATTATTTGAATTCTCCTTAATCCAATTTAGAGCACTGTTTGAACTCCCACAATAAATTCTGCAATGAATTAAATTATGACATAGATTGCTGTTTTATTTTTATTATGCTAAGTGTACTTGAGTGGAACTCAAATATTTGCCTAATAAAATGCATTTGTCATGTTTTCATAATGATGTAGCAACTGTCCATGGTGACAAAGGCTAAATAGAAATAGTTTACTTCTGTAGAAAGCATTATTATTTGGGGATAATAACTTACTATCAAGTAAGTCTTGAAATTAGTCCATCTGTACTGACAGAACAAACTTCTTTGTATTATGCCATGTATTGAGACCTCATATAAAATAGAGTATTTCCACGTAGCTACCTCTGTTTTTATGTGAAGATCACTTAAAACACAGACTTTAAACAGGTAATGCGGGAAGAAATGTAACAGTATATAAAAGTTACCCTTCTACAAATCTTTTTTGTATAATTTGAAAATAAAAATTATCATGTAGGCATTAACATGTTGTACACTGCAGGGAAGTACTTGTAATGAAATGATAACTTAAAATGTTGCAGCATCTTTGTTTGAATGTAGTGTGTGACCTCTTTATTCCATTACATTCAACTTTTCTTTGAGGTATGCAAAAAAAAAATAAAAAAGCAAAACGAGGGAAGGGGAAAATACTAAGAAATGATCCTCTCTCTTTCACAATTAAGCAAAAAAAAAAAAAGGATTTGAAGGGATTCAGTATCCTAAACCAGCATTAGTTTTTGTCTTGCTAAATTTCAGGTACCTAACTGTAGTATGCAACATGTCTTTGCTTATAGCTATTTAAACTCAGCTCTTCTCTTTAAAAACAACAACAAAAAACACCTGGGGAGATGGAGGGAATTCTTTTTTCCTTTGTATTTGATGACAAAAATGTACAGTTGGATTAGAGGTACCAGTGTGACAATTAAAACTGTTCTTTAACATGGAAAGTCAGGTAGTTGTACTAATAAAAAGATCAGTTATTTTTCTTTATTGATCAATGTCTCATCTCTGTCTTGTTTTTCCTAAGGTAGGTAGCCTGGGGTTCTTCGTGGTAGTTAGAAGATCAAAAATGTAGTATGTACAATTCTTTCCCTTTACACCTGGATGACTCTTAGAATATTTATTTGAGGTATGAAAGATATCACTTGACCTTAGAAAATTGTCTATAACCTCTTCTAGTAAATGAGGAGTCAAGGAAGATGATCCTCCCCCTCTACTCTGCCCTGGTGAGGCCTCATCTGGAGTACTATGTCCAGTTCTGGGCTCCCCAGTATAAAAAAAAAACCACAGGGATCTCTTGGAAAGAGTCCAGCAAAGGGCCACAAAGATGGTGAAGGGCCTGGAGGATCTCCCCTATGAAGAAAGATGGAGTGAACTGGGTCTGTTCAGCCTTGAGAAAAGAAGACTGACAGGGGACCTGATCCAGGTTTATAAATATCTGAGGTGTGGGAGGCAAAGGGACGAGGCTGGACTCTTCTCAGCAGTGTGTGGTGATAGGACAAGGGGGAATGGACACAAACTGAAGCACAGGAAGTTCAGCACAAGTGTGTGTGGGAACTCCTTCCCAGTGCAGTGACGGAGCAGTGGCACAGCTGCACAGAGAGGTGGTGGAGTCTCCTTCTCTGGAGATGTTCCAGACCCGCCTGGACGCCTACCTGTGCAACCTGGGCTAGGGAGCTGCTTTGGTGGGGGCTTGGACTGCATGATCTCCAGAGATCTCTTCCAACTCCTACAGTTCTGTGATTCCATCCTAAATAATGCACTTTGCTTCTGACTTTATCCTTAATGAGATGCCTATCTGCCTGTTTCTTCAGTCCCCTGAAGTCCCTTCTGGTATATCATAGTGCCTGCAGTTTGCTAAAATCTCCAAACTTGATTAGCGTGCTTTCCTTTCCTTTGTCCAGGCTGTAATAAACACATTGAAGAGTAGTAATTTCAGCACTGACCTCCTCACAAAGTGCTACCTCATCAATGTCTTGGCTTTCTACTGAAATCACAACCATTTAAGCCTGGGGGATCAACCAATTTACCACTTGATAAATGTTCCACCTCTGCAAGCAACATGACACCTATGCGCCTGGGTATTGTGGGAAACCTTGTCAAAGACCTTCCTAAAATCAATCTTTTTTCTTTAGTCTGAATTTTTAGAAACCACATCATGATCTAATGAGTAATACATATCCTTCTGTGTCAGTGCCTTGTGGAAGGCATATGATTCTGCTCTGTTCAAATAGGGAAACTGGGATCTGAGCCTACTTTTGCTCAGACAATTTCAGTGCCTTGAACCTTCTCCTAGTAGGAAGTACCTGCTCAGGATGTGCACAGGTGAATGACCTTTCACGACAAGTGGCTGAGCTGCAAGAAGCAGTTTCAAGGCTTCATAGTATTAGAGGTGCTGAGAGAGATTCTTATCTGCCTCCCATGATGTGAGCCAGAACGCCAACCACCTTGTGGGTGTGTATAGCTATGGGGGATCCTCCTGCATCTCTCTGTTCCCTTTTCTTCTCTGAAGTGCCTGTATACCAATGAATGCAGAACAGGGAATAAACAGGAAGAATTAGAGATCTGTGTGCAGCCACAGGGCTGTGATCTCACTGAGATCATGGAGACATAGTGGGACTGGAATGCTGTCATGGGTGTCTATCTACTTTTTAGGAAAGACAAGGTGAGGAGTTGCTCTTTAGGTGAAAGAACAACTGGAACATACTGAGCTGTCTTGAAATGAATTATGAGCAAGTGGAGAGCTTGAAGATAGTGCTAAAGGGTTTTTAAGGGTTAAAGACCACCTAGTCAAGAGGAAGAAGTTGATGAGGTGACTCAGACAGCTGACAGCAGCCTCATGATCACAGGCACTGGTTCTCATGGGCAACTTCAGCCACTCTTGATATTTACTAAAAGAGCAGTAGGCTAAGGCTCACATTAAAGTATGGCAAATGGAGATCAAGGACAACAACAAAGGCTTCTTTAAGTATGTCAGTAGCAAAACGAAGACTAGGGAAAATTTGGATTTGCTGCTGAAGCATGTGGATACCCTGGTAACGGAGGAGACTTAGAAGACAGCTACTGAACATCTTCACTGCTTCAGTCTTCTAGGACTGCCCTTTGGGAATCCTGGGCCCTAGCGATGAGAGAGAGAGTCTGGGGAAAGGAAGACTTTCCCTTGGTCAAGGTTAAGATCTGGTCAGAGATCATCTAGGCAATCTTGATGCACACAGATCCATGGGCTCAGATGGGATGCACCTACAAGTGCTGAGGGAGCAAGCAGAAGTGATTGCCAATCTGCTCTCTGTTGTCTTTGTTAGTTAGGTCATGGAGAATGGGCTTGAGGACTAGAGTAGAGCCAGTATCAATCCAGTTTTCAAGATGGAGTATCTGGGAAACTACAGACCAGTCAGGCTCACCTTTGTCCCCAGTAAAGTGATGCAGCAGCTCATTCTGGATGTCATCTCCAAGCAAGAGGAAGAAATAAGGTTATCAGGAGTAATCAGCATGGATTCGACAAAGGGAAATCATGCTTGATCAGCCTGGCAGCCTTCTATGATACTGTGACTGGCTTGGGATGTGGGAGGAGAGCAGTGGATGTCATGTACCTTGACTTCAGCAAGGTTTGGCAGTGGTTCCCTTAACATTCTTATAGGTAAACTCATGAGATGTAGGATACACGAGAGGACAGAGAAATGGATTGAAAATTGGCTGAGTGGCAGATCTCAGAGGATTGTGACCAACAGTGTGGAGTCTGATTGGAGGCCTGTAATTAGAGTTGTACCCCAGTGGCTGATACTGGATCTTATCTTGTTTATTATCTTGGTTAATGTCCTGGATGAAAGGATACAGTCTACCCTCAGCAATATTGTCGACGATACAAAGCTGGGAGGTGTGGGTGACAAACTGGAGGGCTGTACTACCTTTCAGTGAGACCTGGATAGACTGGAGAGTTGAGCAGAGAGGAACCTTATGAAGTTGAACAAGGGTAAGTGCATAGTCCTACACCTGGGGAGGAATAATATATGCATCAGTACAGGTTAGGGGGTAACCTGCTGGAGGGGAGCTCTGAGGATAAGAACCTATATGTCCAGGTGAACATGATAGCCATGGGCCAACAGTATGTCCTTATGGTCAAGAAGACAAATGGTTTCCTGGGGTGCAGTAAGAAGTGAGGCCAATGGGTTGAGGGAGGTGGTCCTTCCTTTGCACTCTGCCCTGGTGAGGCTACATCTGGAATCCTATGTCCAATTCCAGTTCAAGAAAGACAGGAAACTTCTAGAAAGAGTCCAGCAGAAGACCACAAAGATGATGAGACACCTGGAGCATCTCCCATATTAGGGAAGGCTGAGAGGCCTAGGACTCTTCAGCCTGGAGAAGAGAAGGTTGAGAGGGAATCTTATCAGAGCTTATCTAAGGGTCAGAAGTTATGTGGATGGGGCAAAGCACTTTTCAGTGGTGTCCAGCAACAGTACGAGAGGAAATGGGCACAAACTGAAACATGAGAGAAAATTTCTTTTCCTTGAAGGATGCAGAGCACTGGCACAGGCTCACAGGGAATTTGTGGAGTCTACTTCTCAGGAAATATCACAACCTACCTGAACACTTTTGTGTGTGTAATATGCTCCAGGGAACCTACTTTAGCGGGGGGTTGGACTCAATGACCTTTAGAGTCCATCTCAAACTCTACAATTCTGTAATAAAGTAAATATGGTGCTAATTTACTTCCTTCTATTCTAGTGTTTAATTATTTGTAATATATTTATTAAACCAAAATACTGCAGTGTTTAGGTTCACTGACGCTTACATGCTTTAACGTGAACTTCCAGATTCTGCAGGATAATTCTACAAAATGGAATTTGAATACTGGGAAGTCTGTTCCATACCTAAGTGCAATTCACATACTCATTTAATGGGACTTGCAATGAGTATATTTCCAACAATATCACTAGTGTGGGGTGGTTTTTAAAAAAAGTCTGTTAAAATAAATCTTAAATAAGAAATGATAATGACATAAATAGTCCACCTTCTTTGTAGCTGCCCATAAAATATACATATAAATTTATACAGATATAAATTTTGTGTCAGAGGAGTAACTGTGCTGCCAAGATCATATCTTTTCTTCATATATGGAAAGCAGCCTTGTAAATAAAATTATACGTGATACACTTGTTAAATGTGCTGATTATGACAATTACTATCATTCTGATATTTTGCAATTAGGTATCAGACTAGAAAAAGACCCTGTATGTCTCTTCACCCTCTTTTACGGTCCATTGCAGACAAAACCTGTCATTTTCCAAACCTTTCCCTGTTAAAGAAGAAACCAACAGCAGAGCTGGAGGACAGAAGGAGTGAGGGGATTCACACTCAGTAAGAATCGTCTTCTGAAGGAAGACTGTGGTTGAACTTTAGCACAGCATGAAATTAAGTTATTCTATTACATGGTCAGTCTAACCCATAATTTAAAAAATCCTGGGCAGAATGGAAAATAACAGCTAGTGAACATAAAAAGCTCAAGCAGATGTTGAAGCTGTCTCATGCAGTAATAACTAGCAGTTGCCCATTCTCCCTATTAAAATATTACAGATGTGGAGAGTAGGAACCTTCTGGTTTTCCGATTGTACATTCTCAGAGCTTACTGTTGTCACAGGCCGTGGCACAATGAGCTGTGGGTTTGTCAGTGTGTGTGCACAACACAGGAAGTTGACTTTCGTCTGATTTATAGGCACATCAGCAATCCTTGTTTGTCATCAGAGTAACATCCCCAGAGGTACCCACTGAGTGCCAGCTTAGTAAAGCTTAAGATGTGAGGGGATCTGATTATATCTCAGTTTTGGAGAGAGGATCTTATGGGTGCTTATACATATCTAAGAGATGGGAGTCAAGAGGATGGGACCAGGCTCCTTTAAGTGGTATCCAGCCACAGGTCAAGGGACAATGGGCACTATCTGGAATATAGGAAGCTCCATAAGAATGTGAGGAAAATATTGTTTAAGGATGACAGAGCACTGGCACAGGCTGCGCAGAGAGGTTGTGCAGTCTTCTCTGGAGACATTCAAAACTTCAGACCATGCTTGGATGCTTTTCTGTGTAACATTCTGTAGGGAACCTGCTTTACCAGCAGGTTGGTCTTGATTGTCTCGAGGTCCCTTCCAACCTTTACACTTGTGTGATACCGTTATTTTTGTAATTGTCTGTATTTTGTGGTGGAGGAGGTGGACAAAATTAACAGGAATGAAAACATTAAAAAATTTACCGTGGTTTGTACACAGGTAATTCTATAGAATACAAGGAAAATAGGAAAGGAACAGATGAGAATAGGAGTGGAGCATCTAAAAGATTTTTTCCTCTTGTTTTTTTCTTGAAAATTTTATGTTCTGTATCTGTGCCGTCAAAATAAAGATGCAACAAAATACTTTGTACAGCCTGAATCTGATGCTGTATCCACCATTTGCAATTGTTTGTGATTGGAACTATTAGTGTTTTGTATCAGTATTCACAAGTTGGCCAGATAGAGGAATTTAAGAAATGTAAACGTGTTATTATTTCTGTAAATAGCTCACATTTTTAAAACACAAAAATCAAGTTTTCTAATTGAAGCACAGACAGATAAGCCATGATCCCCTTACTAAATCATGTTTATTGTCAAGATAAGCTTCATTTTGTCTCAAAATAGGGGAAAACTGAAGCGAGCCTTTTGAACAATAGTGTGAACCTTTCATATTTTGAGGAGAGTCCTAGTTTGCCTTATGAGTGCCCTGTGAAGTAATGTCTCCACTTTGAAAGGAGTTAGGATCTTTGTCACCCCAAGTGCTACACGTGTTGAAGATGTGTAATATGAATTGCCATGAAACATGCACATCCTCAGTGCTCATGTTTTGCAATCATTTAGTAGAATCTTGCAGAAGTAAATGCTATTATAAATGCCCCCTTCATGTACTGGAAAGCCCACCATAAGGTCTTCTCTGAGCCTACTCTTCTCCAGACTGACAGCACCCAAGCCCTCTCAGCCTGTCCTCACAGGGGAGGTGCTCCAATCCTCTGATCATCTTTGTGTTCCTCCTCTTGACCTGCTCCAACAAATCCATGTCCTTCTTGCGCTTGAGGCTCCAGAACTGGACACAGTTCTCCAGTTGGGGTGTCACAAGAGCAAGTAGAGGGGCAGAAGCACTTCTCTCATCTTGCTTGTTGTGCTTCTTGATGGAACATGTACACATGTATACAAATGTGAGTTACTAAAAAGCAGACTTAAGCTAATATTTATCTCTACAAAGACATTTTTGCTCAAACAATTATGATGTATACGTACACTCCCTCTTGGTTGCATGCTTAAAGATTTTTTTGAAAGGTTATTCTGGAGATGTCAAAGTTAGCTTTCTGGCTTAGCATGTGTTCTCATTATCACTAAGAAATGATCCTTACGCAGACTGCACAGTGGAATAGCTATGACAGTCTTCTTGAAGGATCTTTCCTTCTTGGGGAGTTGGTTGTTGCTATTGTTTGCTGGTTTGTTTCTGTCAAAACAGGCTGAAAATGAAAGGGAGAGTTTGACTTCTTTTATTAGGCAACTTATGTAGCTGAGAAACGAATAAACACATTTTTCAGACCTCATTTTCTCCTAGTTGGAAATGGCTTTTTTTTTTTCTCAGCTTTGAATGGTGTTTCAGCCTGAAAGCTTGTCCGGCTCTTTTCCCGGCTGTCTTGTACCCTAGCTTTACCTTACACTATTTCTTCTTACAAAACTTGTTTTCTTTGCTATGTCAGGCAAAACTTCTAACATTTCGCAGTGATACAGGTTCTAAAATTATTAAATATTTATGTAGCATTAGAGTTTCATGGTATGCTTTTCTGGCATTTATGACTTCACATGTTCTTATTTTTATCTGCCAGCAATATGTATTACTTTTTTATTTTTAATTCTAAAATCTTGAACATGACAAGATTAGAATTTAAAATAAAATGCATATAAGCACATATAAAATGAATGCATAAAAGTAACAATGAAAGGACCTTCTCTAGGTGGAAGTGCTGTCTAATATAGGAAATATTGGAAGCTGTGCTGTGCTGTGAACAGATTATTTCATGGTAGAAAAGGCAAAGCATTTTTATGTTTTAAAAGCAAATGCTATTTTGTGTTTTCATGTGACACAGACTAGATGCCTTCTGATGGCACTTTCACTTCTCTTCTGTGCTGTGTTCTTTTCCAGCGAGTTCTAGTATTAGCTGTAAGAGCAGCAAGATAAGGTAAGACCCTGTTCCTGTGACCAGGCCTTGTTCCTGAGATTGGTGTAGGGTCCCATTTTCCTGGGATTATTCCAGAGTTTCCAGGTTGGAGATCTATTCAGCTCAGTCTTGCCTGGTGTATATATTCTGATCGTGTGATGTTATTTTGAGAAAAGTTCCATGACAGAGTAAGGGGGAGATTTTCTAGGTCCTTATGCAACATTATCTACGCAGAGCCATTTAGTATAGAAATACTTGCTTTTTGAGCTAATGAAAATGAATTTGAAAGTAGTTTATGCTTATAGGAATACCTTGAGGTGTTGAATATTTATAGGATTTTTCACCAGATATACAACATTTCCATTTTCCTTTTCTCATCCCTAGCAGTGTCTTGATAGGATGTTTCAGAAAAAAAAAATACTCTGTACAGATTTTAATTTGTGATTTTTGAGAGTACTCTGTACAGCATTTTGAGTTTTAATGTATATCACAATCAGGTCAAAAAATTAATCAGAACAACTTTGGGAAGTCAGATTTAATTTTTTCTTTTCCTGAGAATTAAGATAAAATTAGTCAGAAATGGCTCTGTGACCAAATGCTACTGCAAAGCTGAACGTCAAATTTTTCGTTTAAGTGAGATGTGGGCTTCCATCTACAGTCCTAATCCTTGTATCATTCTCCCATCTGATTTTTGTCCTGAAGGAATCATCTTCAGACAGAAAAGCTGGCTGACTTGCTATGGGCACTTGGTGTAAACTGGGTGCAGAAGAAGGGAAGGAGGAAGATAGAGATGATGGAACACCTGGCAGAAAATTTACAGGCTGCAGAACTGAATAGTAGTTGGCTGTAGCAGCCACTAGATGTCACTTCTTCCACATATACACGTGGAAGCAGTTATTCCAATGTCAAGGAAGATAATGTGTGCCTGTTCAAATGCTGCCTCGGTGAGCACAATCTGCACACCTTTTTTCTTCTTTGTTTTCATCTGCGAATTAAGAGAAGTTTTCTTTTGATGTAGCATCTTGTTATCTCGGAGTGCAAAATGCTTGTGGCTGCCTATTGCCTGGGTTACCCTATATGCTTAAAGCAGGGTTTAGATGTTGGCTTTTCCTTAATGCACAACCATGAGACAGTCAACAGGGAGGTCCCAGTTCTGCCTCTATTGTGCTGATCTTTGCTGTTGTGTTAGCAATGACTTGCACCACATGTTTGAGTAAACAGAAATGTCCCATCACTTCTTTTCTGTTCCTGGCTAAATTTTAATATTTCAAATAAATATTTAAAATAATAAAATACAATTAGTTTTATAAATCTATGAATAATATATAATAAAATATGTAAAAGAAATATTGTGTCCAGAGTATTGTGTCCAGTTCTGGGCTCCTTGGTAAAAAAAAGACAGGGATCTCCTGGAAAGAGTCCAGTGGAGGGTCTACAAAGATGACAAAGGGCGTGAAGCACCTCCCTAATGAGGAGAGGCTGAGAGACCTGGATCTGTTCAGTCTTGAGGAAAGAAGACTCAGAGGGGATCTGATCCACGTCTTCAAATATCTAAGGAGTGGGAGGCAAAGGGACGAGGCTGGACTCTTCTCAGCAGTGTGTGGTGATAGGACAAGGGGAAACAGTCACAAACTAATGCATAGGAAGTTCTGCACAAATGTGCATGGGAACTCCTTCCCAGTGCAGTGACGGAGCAGTGGCACAGCTGCTCAGAGAGGTGGTGGAGTCTCCTTCTCTGGAGACGTTCCAGACCCGCCTGGACGCCTACCTGTGCAACCTGGGCTAGGGAGCTGCTTTGGCAGGGGGTTGGACTCAATGATCTCTGGATGTCCCTTCCAGCCCCTACAATTCTGTAATTCTGTGAAATATATAAACACATAATAAGCAATCTATGTGTGTCAGATATCCCCTAATTAATGATCTTAATATTATTATTATTATCAGGACGAGAGGGAATGGCCACAAGTTGCGCCAGAGAAGATTTAGATTAGACCTCAGGAAGCATTTCTTTTCTGAAAGAGTGGTCAGGCACTGGAATGGCCTGCCTAGGGAGGTGGTTGAGGCACCATCCCTAGCGCTGTTCAAGAAGCGTTTAGATGAGGTGCTAAAGGACTTAATTTAGTAGTTGGGTAGAGATAGTGATAGGAGGATGGTTGGACTAGATGATCTTATAGGTCCTTTCCAACCTTATGAACTTATGAACTTATAATTCCAGTATTAATAAGACAAACTTCCTATAGTGTCAGAATGTTCTGTTCAACTGAAATGTTCTCTGTGCAGATGTAATTGTCTGCTTTTAAAATGTTACTGGTACTTAGGATGCACACTGACAACTTGGTCTCGGTAAGATGAGGTGTACCTCTTTCAATTAATTCATTTGGAGTAGATTTTTCCCATCCCGTTCTGTATGCACCAACAAAAAGTAACAACAATGACAAAACAAACAAACAAAAAACAAAAAACAAAACCCAAAAACCCTACAAACCCAAAATAAACAAACAGAATTATCTCCGTTGATCATGTGGGGCAAAAATTGGAAATTCATCCATTACAAAAATGAAACCTGAATTTATTTCCAACCAAATGTTTTTGTTCAGAATAAAAAGATACCTTGCTGTATCTCACAACATTCTCAGTATTTGATCCTGAAAAGTAGAAGTCTGTATGGGCCCACTATAACAAGCTGCAAATTTTTTGGAAAACAACTTTTCATCTGTATGTCATTCCCCTGAAACTTATGATTTATGACTTATGTCATGGAGTCTGCGGAGTACGTTAATATATTTTTAATATGTTTGTGAATTGCAATGGTATTTATCATAATTTATTTTGAAACCATTTCCCCTGGTCCTGCCACAGCAAACCCTGCTGAAGTGTTTGTCCCCCTATTTCTTACAGCCCCTCTTAAGACACTTCGAGTCCACTCTCAGATCACCTGGCAACCTTCTCTTCTACAGACTAAACAGCCCCAGCTCTACTCAGTCTGTTCTCATAGGAGAAGTGTTCCATCCCTTGGATCATTTTTGTGACCTCTGGATGTGCTCCAACAGGTCTATGTCTCTCCTGTACGGAGGACTTCACATGTGGATGGAGTACTCCTGGTGAGACCTCATCAGCACAGAGCAGAGTGACAGGATTACCTCCCTCGCCCTGTTGCTCACACTTCTTCTGATGCCGTCTAGGATATCATTGTCTTTCTGGGCTGAGAGGGCACACTGCTGGCTCATGTCCAGCTTCCCATCCAGTGGCACCCCCAAGTCCTTTTCATCAGGGTTGCACTCAATCCTTTCATCCCCCAGCTCCTATTGGTAGTAGAGGTTGTCACAACCCAGGTGCAAGGCCTTGAATCTCATGAGGCTCACCTGGGCCCACTGCTCAGCCTGTCTAGGTCCCTCTGGATGGCAACCCATCCCTCTGGTGTGTCAACCTCACTCCACAGCTTGGTGTCATCCACAAACTTGCTGAGGGTGCACTCAACCCCTCTGTCAAAGTAATCGATGATATTAAAGAGGATCAGACCCAGTACTGACCCCTGAAGGACACGACTCATCACTGATTTCTGTCTGGATATTGATCCATTGACCACCACATTCTGAGTACTGTCTTGCAACAAGTTCCTCATCCACTGAATGGTCCACCAGTCAAATCCACATCTTTCCAATTTGGAGAGAAGGATATTATAGGAGGTCATGTTAAAAGCCTTAGAGAAGTCCATGTATTTCATATATTTATGGTTAATTAACATATATAACATTAATTTAGTGCTCTAGAAAACCTTTTTCGTTTTTACAGTAGTATCTCATTAGTAGATTTAAAAATGAAATTACTTTTTTCCTTCTAGGTTTTTTTTTTCCCCATAATATTTTGGTGTCATCTTCCATTCAGAGTCAGGTAGAAGTCATTGGATGATATGGTGTCAGGCAGCTGCTCTCACTCAGTGACTTACTAAATGAGCAGACTTCTTCTCATCTTGTTCCAAGGCTCTTTCAGTAAGTGTAAGTGTTTCACGTCTGCTTTTTGATCACATCTTTTATATATATATATATATATATATATATATATCTTTCAGTTCTGTTGTATCTTAAAACTCTACAATGAAGTTTTCAGTCCCAGTTGGTAATTACTATTTGGAGCATTAATTTTCACTCAAGAAAGGCTGCCTCAGTCTAATTACTGTAAAACAATATAAGATACCTAGGAGACAACTGAACTTGTTTAGTCTTAATTACATGCAATTCAAACAGTGTATAATACAAACCTTTGCTAATTTTGTTTTAATAATTAAACATATTGGACAAATTTGGTAAATGATGCCCTAAAGGTCTGTACTACAGGTTATAAGAACTAAAACATTTCGTCTCGTGAAGTGTAACTGCTTTCTGGCACTGAATATTTTAATTAAAAATATGAATGCAGCTTTTGTAATTGCACACAGGATGAATGGAAAAATATGAAGGAATAAAGAATTCATGATTAACTTGTTATGCCCCTTGGCAAAACTTCATCTAAATGACCTAACATGAAATTTCAAATGCTCTAATGGAATTTGGAGAAGGAAGGTGACTGCTATTTTCCCTGTGGCTGTTCATGGAGATAAGTGTGCATGCGCCAGGCCTCCACCATCCCAGTTTCCGGAGGAAGTCACATTCACTATTCACCTCCTTCTGTTATGACTCTATTAGTATTTGGTTTGTGTGCTATTTTATATTTGAGGAGAAGGGCAGAGGTCTGCTGCAGCTAGTTAAAGACATGCATAACGGTTTCAAATCCTGGTTTTCCATTTACATTCTCTACTCTTAGCAGTGTAGATTTTACCACAAGTAAGCCATTTCAAGTGCCAAGCAGAGGGTTTTTTGTTTATTTATTTATTTATTTATTTTTGTAATTATTATTATTATTATTTAAATTCTTTGCTATCATTTTCTATTTCTGAAGGTGAGAACAAAAAGAAGGTGTTAGTGTTAATACTGCAGAATTTCCACTTCTCCATTGCTACATCCAATAACAAAGTGATGGAATCCTCACTGGCTGTTTTGATCCATTCATTTGTTTAAAAATGACAGAATCACAGAACAAGTGATGTTGAAATAGATGTTGGAAGGTCACCCAGTCCAAGCACCTTGCTAAAGCAGTTCACATCCACATTCCTCTGGATGGCAGTATGACCCTCTTCTGAGTCAACCGCTCCCTGCTCTTCGGTGTCAACCACTCTGCCCCATTATCCAGATCATAAATGAAGATGTAAAATGCACTGAACTAACTTGGTACTTGGGGTACTCCATCACACTGGCTTCCAACTAGACTCTTTTATTGACCACTATTCTCTGGGCCCAGATGTTCATCCAGTTTTCAGTCTGCCTCACTTTCTGCTCATCTAACCCATACTTCAGTGGCTTCTCTGTGAGAATCTTATGGGAAGAAGTATCAGTGCCTTACTGAAGTCCAGAAAGACAATGTCCGCTGTTCCCTGTTCATCCACCAGGTGGATTATTTCACTATAGGAGCCTATCACGTTGATGAGGCATAAGTTCATATTAGTGAACTCATGATGGTGACTCCTGATGAATATTTTCCCTTTATGCGCCTGGAGACAGTTTACATGATTAGCTGTTGATGGGAGACTTACTGGCCTGTAGCTCCCTGGGTCCTCCTTCTTGAAAATAGGTGTGTCATTTCCTTTCCTCCAGACTTGGAGCACTTCTCCCTCATGTCATGATTGAGCAAAGAGAGTGGTTTTGCAATCATGCCTGCCAGATTCCTCAGTGGTCATGGGTGCATCCTGTCAGGGCCCATGGACTTAAGAATGTTCAGTTTGCTCTGGTATTCCCTGACCTGATACATCTTCCTTGCTCCAGTCTCTCAGCCTGGCCTCTAGAGCATAGGATTCCTGAAGGCCAGTTTTACTGGTACAGACTGAGGCAAAAGAAGTGCACCGGGGGCTTACCTAGGTCTAACTTGTAGATGAGTCAACACCAACAGATTAATTTTTTGCTGCTTTCTTAGCTAGAACTTTATCAGCTTCTTCTAAAGGAGCTCTTCTACAGTCTCGTAGAAGGCCTCCTATGTCTGATATATGCTATTAAAAACATGCTTTAAGGAAACATTTACTAGCTTCAAATTCATGATATGTGAAGTCATGAAGAGTGGTATCCAACAGAGACCCATGTGTGTAATGGTACTGAACGTATAGCAGATTCTTAGGGCAGTAGTGTATTAATCATACAAGAGCCCAGTGTTGTAAATTTTACTGCAGTCTGGTTGCAGGCACTGTAAGTGATGAAATGAAACAGTACCTACTAGAGTTCCTCTTCAAGCAAACATTTCAAACAAGCTGAAGCAGAATGAACAATCTATGCATTAGAGTTCTGCAGGGCTATATATTCATTAATTCTTTTAAAGTATATGATGGGCCTACTTGGGAATCATGAGAAAACACTAAGTAGCTCCAACCTGCTGGATGTCAAAATGCATTTAAAATGAATTTTGATGAGAAATGAGAACAAAGTAATTTAGTTTTGTTTTGTTCATTCCTTTGAAAACGTGTGCCTGTATACTTTAAGATTTAAATCTTTTTTCTTTTCTTGTACAGAAAATAATGAAGTTTTGCAACTGAAAACTCACAAGATAAAGAGAGAGAAAAAAATTGAGGTGAAATATCGTAGATAGTCTAAATAAATAAGCAAGAAGTTGTGACTTTTTCTCTCAGTTCTGGCAAAATGCAGACTGACTTGTGGTGTAACAGTGGGCATACTTATGTTTTATGGCAAAGCTCTGGGTTCTGTGTCCTGATATACTCACCATTAAATTGGAAAAAAATCTGTACCTGGAGTCAGAGCAACCTCTCTCTGAGTCATAAAATGATTAAGGCTGGTGACAAAGCCATAACTTACTGTAAAAAGGAGTCTCACAGACACTATGTGCAGTTTTTCTTAAAGATCCCTTTCCAGCAGAAAACAATGACTCTGGTCTCAGCAAACTCCAGCTCCAGCTCAGCTCTCCAAGGCTGGCATTAACATACAATGTTAACATGGCCAGCATGCTACTGCATACAGATGAAAAGTTCATGGCTGAACAGCACGTAATGCTAGATTTGCATGCAGCATCTCCAAGAGCACAGAACTCCTGTGTATTGAGCTCAAGAGGGATTTCTGTCAGCTGCAATGGTTTGGAAAGGTTTCATTCCTCTCTAGGTCAGCCAATAAGGATGGACCCATTTGCACGCAATTTGGGAAAGGAAGGCATTCCATCTAGAGAAACTGCGCAATAGACACTCAAATGAATACATTTCAATGGGCAAAGTCATGTGTAGTGTTTTCTGCAATTAGAAAATATTTATATGACTAATCTCTTAGGAAAATGGGGAAAAACTATCAATTTTCCCACACTTCGAACTCTAGAATGTGACCTCAATAGGGGAGTCACCTTTGCCAACAGATTTCTTTTCATGAGCAATACTCTTTGGTTTGACATTTGAAACTTGTGCTGATCAGTAAACCAAACAAAACCACTGAGGTCAAAAGGTAGAATTAAAAAGCTGTTTTTTACCCCCTTTTCTCCATCTCTCTCTTTGTTTTTTTTTTTTTTTGAAAAAAAGAGAAAGTACCAGGTATGCATATCTGTAGAGAAGGTAAAAAGATGGATTTTTTGCCTTTCAAAAAGTTACTTATTCACTTGAAGTTTTACAGAAGAAAAAGTTATTTACACACTGGGCAAATATGTTCTGTGTATCTGCCAAGACAGTTCTTGCACCATAATAATTCCTTCTGAAGAAACAAATGTCCCCTTTCACATTACAGCTCTGCACAGTTTACATGAATTTTTCCAGAACTTCACTTTAGAAAAACTGCAGTAACACTTACATGTTTTTCTTTCCCCTCATGTGCAAGCTGTGACCTTTTTATCATGGCCCCATGCTTACACAAGCCAAAGCACTATTAGGTGATAACCCATAGACATTATGAAAAGTACTTGGCTAAACAGGAGCGGCACAAGTCTTGTCAGAGAAAAAGTTCTACTGCACTGGTATTAGAAGGGCTGACAAGAAAAGGAATTATAAGTTCAGGCCTGATGTGAACATAGGACCATGTGGTCTGTGAAATGCATCCAGTCTTAACATCTTTTGGGTACCCATATAACAGTGTTTAGAGGCATACTGCACTAAAAGCAAGTCTCACTTGTGCCAAGAATTCTCTTACTACCCACCACTGGATTCATTAAATGTAATCTTCTTTAAACCCTCTGCAATGGAAAAACCAAAACAGAGCAAAAAATCAATCAGTCAGACAAAAATGCCACATCCTTCAGCTCCTGAATAGGATTTATAATACCTTTTTTGTAATTCTTTTAGCTTGGCAGCATATCCGGGGGTTACCAGAAAGATGTAGAGGTAGAAGTTGTTCAAGTTTACGGAACATCCTCTTCTGTAATGGTCAAAGGCACTGCTAAGTCCCTCGTAACATCTGGTCTGCAGTCTTCTGTAGTCCCTTGCTCAGAGATGTAGAACTAGTAACAAGAGAACCAAATTCCAAAGCAGTCCAAGTCACATTTTAATGTAGACTCACTTGACTGTTCCTAAAGACTATAAATGTCTAATCTCATAAGAAACCACTTTTTTGATATAAAAATCGGAGCCTTCTTTTTATTAATGTGGAGATCAACACTTATCTTCTTCTGAGGGCTTTGAAGATGGGCTGGGTGATGCCTTCTTCATGGAAATGCCAGTTCACTGGGAGTTCTCCCAGGATGCCTCACACTGGAAGCACTAGATTATTCCAAAAATGAAGTTACATAGATACTTTGTTTTAAAACAGAATGAGAACAACGGTGCAGTAAATAGCCTTTATAAAACAACCTAATGCACAGAGCACAGTCTCTGATGTAGAGGCTGTAACCAGGAAACACCTGTGTCTGTCTGCTCAAAGAGCAAAAGCCTGTCTTCAGCAAGCTCCCTCAAGCAGAGGCTTCTATGGCTTCTTATATTTTTGTCTAGCTTTTAACTATTCTTCAATTATTAACTGGC
Source organism: Cyrtonyx montezumae (assembly GCF_038088225.1). Classification (NCBI taxonomy): domain Eukaryota; kingdom Metazoa; phylum Chordata; class Aves; order Galliformes; family Odontophoridae; genus Cyrtonyx; species Cyrtonyx montezumae. The sequence goes on along the minus strand of NW_027071992.1, from coordinate 10,141,677 downwards.
ACAGACTTATAAAAAAGGGATGGAAGAGTCTGAGAAGGAATTGTATTTTCTCCTTGGTAAATATGATGCTGTAATGGCATTTTTTGTTTCTGTTGACCGCATATGGAATTTTCCCAAACTGCTTCAACACAACAAAGCATCTATAATGCTAACTCTGAGAAAGAGTGAAGCTTCTCAAGTGACCTGAATACCAATCTGGAAGAAGGAATCCAACCTTTTGAGTATTTTCTGGCCACACAGGTGCCTGAAAGTGTAAATTCATCCAGAGTTAGGCTAGTGACATGAAAATCCTTGGATATCCAAACCTTAGCCATTTGCCCAAGGTAACTCAGGTGCAGTGCAGCAGTGGAGAGGGCTTCCAAATGCTGTAACATTCATGGGTGCCTTGCACTAGGACCCTATAACACTGCAACCCTTTTAATTCCTTGCTGTGCAGAGCTCCAGGCAGGAGGTTTGTTTACCACTGCTGATTGCCTAAAGGGCCAACATTCATTTCCTGCTGGAGGAACAGACCCCTCCTGTCAATTTGTATGGCTGCAGTAGGTGCTGAAGGAGGATTCTGAGATGGCAGCAGATGACCATCAAAAGCACCTCAGGCCCTCTGTTACCCGTCCTCTCAGAAAGATGTGCCCTGGACCCTGACAAGTGGTCACAAATTGTTATTGTTGGAGTAACATCACACAGGTGCATTGCCTCCACCAAGAATTCCCAATAAAACACAACAGCATAGCTGAAATTCATAACTGCACAGATACTCCCAATTGCAAATCTTCAAAATACTTCACATATCACTAGGATTAAGCATCACTTGCTTTGAATCACCCTTGCCTTGGAGGCTACCAGGTACAGATTGATTTTTGTTCTTGTCTGTGCCTTTTAATTTAAAAATCTATTAAAAAAAATCTTTTCCTTCAAGGGAGTTCCTCTCCTATTGGGAACGACATACCATTCACAAAAGGCCGGTGATATTATTTTTGTGACATTTGTGATGGGTGAGATGTCATTCACAGAAGATTTGGGTGTATTGTTATCCTGATGAACTCGTTTTCTAAACACCATGTAGAATCTGTAATGTTTTTTTTACACTGTCCTATACTTTAGAAGCAGACTAAAACCTGATAGAAGTTAAATGTATAATGTGGGGTTTATAAAATCAAATCAAAACGTATTCCTGGAACATGATTTCATGAACATATTTCAATTTTTTTTATTTTACATGAAAAGAATTTAGTTAAAGTTTCCTATTCTGAAATACTCTTGAAGCTTTTGTTGTGGTGATAGGAAAAGCAGATTGACCTTTGGCTAGTGGAAATGGGAGATATACTATTGTTTTTGATATCAACTGTAACTTAAGTATTAGGACAAAGCATGTATTTTGCTTTAAAGAGCTATTGATTTCTGAGCTGCATGTGCTGTAATAAAAACTAATACTTGTATGTTGAATGATTAATGTAAAGTGTTAAAAGTGAAAATTAGGAAAATAATTTGGTGTTTCTTTTTCTTGTATTTTTCCTCTGGTTAGGCAATATGAGCAGGCCGGTGTGTCAGACTTAGTAAAAATCTGTTTGATTTCACTCATTAGCTTTTATGGAGTGAGACATTTCTTAGAAATGCAACAGCATTAGGGGCCTCTTAACATATGAACTGCTCTTTTCACTGAGACAGTTTAAAATCATCTTAAAATTTGTATTAACTTTATGTTTTGTTTAAAAAGCTTTATTAAACCCAGAATGCACACCAAAAGTTATCCAGACACTGCCCCTTTAAGAACATGTCAGCATATAGTAAGTGCTCTGGATATGCTTTAATTTTTTTTATTGTTGAGGGTTTTTTTTTTGTGTGGAGGAGGAGGCAGGGGGGATGTTGGACAATTCAGAGCAAGGGGAAAAAAACCTAACAAATTCTTGGGTACTGGCCAATGCCTGAGCTAAGCCATGAACTCCAAATTTGGCTTGAAATATGGAATTTTCTCCTCAACAGCTGTCCCTGGAGTCAGTATAAACTGTTCTAAAATATTTAGTTACCAGCAGAGAGATACTACAGCAGGCACTAAAACCAACTGCTGGGAAGCACTGAACATCATCAGGGAGCCCTGATTCAAGGATGGTACTGTACATTGCATAATGATGCAGCAGCAATTCTCTGCCCTCTGTGATTTTGGTGTCATAGTGTGTTACATAACAGGAGGGTTCCCACACACCAGCAGTTCTCTGGGGAGTCAAGACATGCAGATCAATAAGGCTGTTTGCAGGAAGGTCTGCAGATCCAGGTACAATGACAGAGGCTGGATTACCTTTCACTTACTTACTCCTTAGAAGACCTTTAACAAGGGTACAGTGTATGCCTCTTTGCCTGTCTTTGTACCTCCTAAAGACTTACTGCTCTAATAAATGGTGATTTTGGAAACAGCACTTCCTGACAGTGGAAGAAAGCCAAGAACCCCTCAAAACTTAGCTGGAACATTAGGAATAAAAGCACCCCATGAGTAACATTTATGTGTTGATTTGTATAAGTATTCAGTTAAAATCTCAAGGCACCACTTAAAAGGAAGCCCTAAGAAAGTCACTACTTTCATTTATGAATCATCATAATGTTCTTTGTAAAATGCCTCCTCAGCTGCCGATCTGAAATCCTAAGATAATTCAGTGTGTGCAGATGAGTAAAGAGCTGAGGCTGAGATTATCTACTCTCGTGTTGTATATTTACATTTCTGAGAAGGCGGCAACCTCACTGTATATTTAAACAGCACATAAAGGAGAGTGCGTGCAAATAAAGGATGTCAGGTAGATATAAAGCAGACTGGCTAGGATAAGGGGGCCGGGAGCTCTTTCTTTTCTTGTGGAACATTGTGCAGTCTTCTAGGTGCCCTGTATACTCCGTTATCATCATGGATGGTGACTATTGCTGAAGTCTGAAGTATTGACATAGGAGGTTTGGATGTGATTTCTCCAGAGAAAGCTCTACCAGGATTCATCACAGGTCCTTATGGCATTTCTCTTTTCAAGGGCAGCTCAAAAGTATATAATGGATTTATTTTGTACTGAATGCAATAGTTAGCAAGCGGCATCGTGCAACTAAAGCAAAAGATTAAGCCTGTATGGGGATTGGATGAAGTACAATGGGAAAAGGTTGGCACTACAATATTCAACTCACAGATACTAAATGAATATCTCTGGCAGAGAGCTCATTCATGTTTTGGATGTCTATTTTGAGCATAGTTAACCTCGTTCAGTTGAAGTACAACCAGGAGACTGTTTATGCTCTAACTGGCAGGAACGTAGCACAAAAAAACAGCTTGGCCCTTGCAGGGGCTCTGTGTGTGGAGAGCAGCTCTGGGATGGTGAGGTGCTGGGAGGTGTCTGAGGGGACTTCTGAGGGGGATTCTGAGCACCAACACCACTGTGGTGTGAGAGAGATGAGTGGACATCAGGCAGCACTAGTTGTGCCAATGCAGGTTCCATCTGACAGAAACTGGCACCAACTGCACCTCAGGCCATCTGAGGAGAACATGGGGTATGTGAGATATGGAGGGTGCCTGATGGGTGCTGGACCCTCATATCTCTGGTCTTGGACATAAGCTGTCCAGCAGAGAGCTCAGGCAGTTGTGGCCACTCAACAGAAGGCTGTGTCCTCTGCATCCCCTGCTATATTATTACCTGCTGGGACCTGACAGATCTCCCAAGGGAGGAAGCAGGCACTCAGTTCACTGGTGGTGACTGAAATACAGGAGGAAGGACATGTGGCCAGCCAAAGAAATGTTGATCTTGGAGGCTGAGCACAGGGAAAATGGAAAGGTCGATAAACATCAAGGAGATTGACTGTGGAACTATACTCCGCCTGCACTGGAACAGAAATGTCAGGTAGCCTTAGCAGACAATAAGGTGGATGATGATCCATAAATGCTAAAGAAGTCACCATGGTAAGGTCAGAGAAGCCTCAGTATCACAACCACCTCAGTGAAGAAAAAACTGTGGGTTATTGCTGTAAGTTACCTCCTTCTGAGAGGAGAAAGGTCTGGTCTGCTAACCAGAGTTGCATTCTAGAGAAATTTACAGATCCCCAGGTACTTGGATTAAGGATATCACCAGGAAAATTCCTAGCTCGGGATGGCTCTCAAACTATCATCTGCTCTTGATTTTTCACGTGAAAAGTGAGGAAATAATGATGATAAGTTGAAGGGTGATCAGAAGAGATTTCATGTCCTTGGGGGATGTGTAAATGAATCAGGAACACAGGTAGTATTCTCTATCCTTCCAGTTGCTGATGCTAATAGATGCAGAATGAAGAGAAAACAAGCAGAATTAGGTGCTTTGACTCAGTCTCAGAGCTACAGCGCTGACACAGCTGAGAGTTGGTGAGAAGAGCTTTGTGACTGGTGTGTTGTAATGGATAGTCAAAAGACTTTCAGGAGAGATAGACAGGGCAGAGGAGGTGAAAGGGTAGCACTGAATGTGAATAAGGTGCTGGACTGCACAGTACTTGCAGCTGGCTAGTACTGTGGAAGGATTATAGAATGGTTTGTATTGAAAGAGGCAGTTGACACTGGTTTGTGGAATACACTACTGAATGTGCATAAACTGATGGATTTCATCCCAGAGAACTGAAAGAGTTGGCCAGTGTTATTGCAAGATATCTCTTATTTATCAACAAGTAATTTTATTATTTTTTAATATGTATGTATCTCAGTTGACCATAAGCTAACAAATGTTAAGCCTAATTTTCAAGAAGGAAAAGAAAGATGACCCTATTAATTATTGGACTGTCTGTCTCACTTTGATGCATGCTAAAATTACGGAGATTATTCTGGAAGGAACTGAAAAACACTTGAAAGACAACAAAGTCATTGCTCAAAGCCAGTATGGTTTCATGAAGGAAGTCATAACTTACTATTAAATGAAGTAATCTAAGTAAATAACCTTGTCATACAACTTACCTGTCTACTAGTAGAAGGGAAGGCAGTGTATGATATATGGATAGGATATGAGTTTTTTTGGATTTTGGCAAAACTTTTGATAGTTTCTCTTATTATCATTCTGGACAAAATGCCCAAGATACAGGTAGATGTGTATATAAAGCAAAGGCTAAACAACTTACTGAAGAGTTGGATTCAAACTGTATTAAATGTGGTAACATCAGGTTGGTAGGCAGTCACTAGTTGTGTTCCCTAGGGCTCCATTTTAGGGTAATTCTTTTCAGTTTTTCTTTTAATCAATGACATGCACACAGGCATTGAGTACAAATAAGTACGTCTGTGGATGACACCAGAATAAGAGGAGATGTCAGTTGCACTGGTGTTAGAGAAACCCTACAGAGGCAACTTGTTAGATTGGAACACTAGGCACTCACCAGACATAAGTGTAACAAGAACAAATGTCATATTCTGCACTTGGGATGGTGTAATACTATATGTAGGTATAGGGTGGGGGACAAGTGTCTGAAGCACTGAGAGAGATCTGGGGGTTTTGGTTGATGGAATTCTCAGTATGAGTCTACAGTGTTCCTATGGTTGCCACAGGTCTGACCATACAATGGAATGCATTGACCACTGTGTAGCTATCTAGCCAAAACAATTGACTGCCCCACTATATTCAGGGTTAATGTGACCTTACCTTGACTACTGTGAGCAGCTTTAGGCTTCACAACACAAGGAGGATATAAAAACATTACAATATGTCAAAAAGAACAGGGGTGATGAAGGGTTCTAGAGGGCATGACTTAGGAGGAATGGACGATGTCCCTAAGTTTGTTCAGCCTAGAGAAAGCTGACACTGTCTCATTGCTGCCTCCAACTTCCTAATGAGAGGAGAGGCTGGTGACCAGTGATAAGAGGCAAGGGAATGACTTAAAGGTTTCTTTGTGGAGAAGCTGGCCGCTTAGATTTGGATGGGCATATGCTCTGCTGGGTGAAACACTGGCTGGATGGCCAGGCCCAAAGAGTTGTGGTCAACTGAGGTAAATCCAGTTGGCGGCCAGTCATGAGTGGTGTCCCCCAGGGCTCGCTATTGGGGCCGCTTCTATTTAACATCTTTATCAATGATCTTGCTGAGAGAATAGAGTACATGCTCAGGAATTTTGCAGATGATACCAAGCTGGAAGGGAGTATTGATCTGTCTGAGGATAGAAAGGCACTACAGAGGGACCTGGATAGCCTGGATCAATGGGCCAAGTTCAACTGTATGAGTTTCAATAGGGCAAACTTCAATAGTCAAGTCCTGAATTTTCGGCACAACAACCCCAGTCAACCGTACAGAATTGGGAAGGAAAGGTACCTTACAGAAAAGGATCTTGATGTACTGATGGACTATGCTGATGGAATATAAGCCAGCAGTGTGCCCAGGTGGCCAAGAAGGCCAATGGCATCATGGCTTGTATCAGGAATGATGTGGTGTGCAGGACTAGGGAAGTAATCCTCCCTCTGTAGTCAGCACTGGTGAGGTCCCACCTTGAGTACTGTGTTCAGTTTTGGTCACTAACACAGAAAGGTGCCAGAGCAGGTCCAAAGAAGGACAACAAGGCTGGTGAAGGGCCTGGAGATTATGCCCTGTGAAGGAACTGGGGGTGTTCAGTCTGGGAAAGAGGAGACTGAGGGGAGATCTTATAGCTCTCTTCCAATACCTGAAAGGTGATTGCAGTGAGAGCAGGGCTGGTCTCTTCTCACTGGTGCCAGGTGACAGGACAAGGGGAAATGGCCTCAAATTGTGGCAGGGGAGGTTTAGTTTGGATATCAGGAAGAGCTTCTTCACATAAATGGTTGTTAAGCACTGGAATAGGTTCCTCAGGGACGTGGTTGAGTCACCATTCCTAAATGTGCTTAAAAAACATCTTGATATGCTGCTCAGGGACATGATTTAGTGGTGGGTTGTTAGAGTTTGGGTAGTATGGTTTGGTTGTGGTTGGACTTGATGATCTTGGAGGTCTTTTCCAACCTAAGCAATTATATGATTCTATGATTCTAAGAGAAGTTCAGACTGGATATTAAGAAAAAGCTCTTCAGTGTAAGGGTGGTCAAACACCAGAACAAGCTCCCCAGGGAGCTTAAGACATAGTCCAAAGCCTGTCAGCATTCAGGTAGCATCTAAACAGTGGTTTTCAATACACAACTCAACTCTTATGTTGCCCTGCGTGGAGCCAGGAGATGGACTTGATCCTTGTGATCTCTTCCAAGTCAGCATGATCTCTTACTATGTAAGTGGTGAAGAACGGAGAAGGAATGGGACAGAGAAGAGAAAGAGAATGGTAAATGGAATGGTAAATGGAAAAGTGAAAAAAAGTAGATATGTAAATATATGCAACACATGAAAATATAATAAAACTCTGGATTCTGAAAAGATTCAGACTTTTTTTATTATTCCTAGTATTCTGGCACTGACAACTTCTCAATAGCAAATTAAATTACATATTTATTTAAATGAGGCAAGAACTGGGGTCAGAATTTCTGTGCAAACTTGCTATCTTTCTTAGTAGAACTACAGCTAAAAAGACAGTATCATCTTAAATTTATATATAGACATAGGAACCAGTTGTTTACATTAATATGGTCATATGATCTGTAATAAATTTTAAATGAAAACAGACCATTATCTAAGAACAGTCCTCAAAAGTAATTTTCTCTAAAGCCATGTTACTAGTCTAGAGCACTAGCATGTGTTGTCTGTATACCTACCTCTTTGCTGTAGCCAGCTACAAAGGGTTCCAGCAGGCTATTGGAGAGCCCACATTAATGTTAAGAGTATTACACTGAATCTCTTTTAATCACCATTTAATTAATTCTTCAAGTAGGCTATCAAAAGTTGGAAGGCTAAAGTTAGTTCTCCTACAAAAGACAGGAACGAAAGGCCAATGCATCAGAGTGCAAGTGTCCGAACAAGACACTGCCAGCACAGGTAGGCAAATACAGTGCTCCCATGTGTGCTGTTAGTTGTAGATCACCTTAGCTGTCCTAGAATGATGATCCATATGGGTTTCGGGTGAATGTAGAACTGAAGCATTTGCTCATGCTGCCAATAAAAATCCTACTAAAAATCAGAAAGCTCAAGTTAGAAGTTTAAAATTGCCTCTCTGCTGTTATAAAACCTAAATGAAGCTCATTTTCTGGAGATAGATCAACTATTTTTGCACTCATTCTTTCAGAAAAGCACTGCTATTTTGTTGCCTTCTGCTTGGGTGATCTAGTTCCCTGTAGGAATCTGAATAGCATGAGAATATCCAATATTTTGACTGAAGTCTCCTCAGAGAGTGTTTTCAAGATTTTATTTTTTGTAAACTGAATCATAGAATGGTTGAGGTTGGAAAGGATCACTGTAGAAAATGTGGTCCAACCCCTTACTGAAGTAGAGGCACCTACAGCTGGTTGCCTAGGACCACATGCAGATGCCAGATTTAATTTATATCTGTTGTAGTGAACCAACAAATTCTCCTCATAATCCATGGAAATTACACTTATGTAGTGTTTAAGATTTCTATAAAAAGTTGAAGAACACAGAAGTAATCAATGAGAAATACTACACAGAGGACAAACTGGAAGGCTACAATTAAATATTCTTGTTGGTCTTGCATAGCACAAGATGAATTGTTGACACTTGACTGATAATTTCATTTCAAAAGCAATCAATGAGAGTCTATTCTGAGAAATTCTGAAGTTAGTATTTTAATTTAAATATATTGCTTGCTTTATGTATCACTTAACTTTTCTGCAAATTTTTTAAATTAATAATCTTTGGTTTTTAAATTTCAGACAACTCAACAGTTGTCTGAACTCAATCCTTTTCTTAATGGAACCTCTGTGATGAAAGCAGTTGTTTAAAACTGTCAGTCTACAGTCTGCAGTAAATCACATCTCATTTCTGTAAATTTTACTGAACACACACTTGCAAATAAAAATTAACTCATAACTCTCAAATGTTGATATGCTATATCTGCTGAAACAACTGATTTTATAAAAATATTAATTAAAGTTTATACTTGACACTTGGGCACCGTCTGCACTCAGTATGAAAACAAGTCTTTATGTAGTAACATTGTAAAATTTATGATGCCCATAACATTTCACTTCTGTGAACGTAAAGACTTGAGTTTTAAAATAGTGAATTTCTCCTGCTGTTAATAAAAATATGATCTGGAAAGAATTTTGCTTTAGACTCAGAAAAAGATTTTAGAGACAGTCCAGCCCTTTGGTTGTACCTTCTAGGATGGTTAGGATAATTTTCTTTATCTCACTCCTTGTAAGTGGCACATTACCGACCTCATAAGCATCAGTGTTTTGAATTGATCTGTTTTGCTAAGTTTGTGCTAAGTGACTATAGCTATATTAGTAAGGTAAAGGACCTGGGCACTGTAAAATTATGTAGTTTCTGTCTATGGCCCTAACCAACTCACACTTCCTCTGAGGGAACAAAGTGGGAGAACTTGATCCAGTAGTTGGTTTGTGTGTTGCTACCCTGTTACGTGAGTGAATGGGGAAGGAGACGCATAGGTTGCCCTGCATGGTGCCTGTTGGCCTTGGTCCCCATGAATATAGCTAAAACAGCTAGAAGGATTTACCTGAGAGCTTTCTGTAATTAGGAAAATTCTTTGCTGGCAGGAACAATTTTTCAGTACCTGCTGGAAAAAACACCAAATGATACCTCACACAAAAGAGCACAGTGCTTTAGTGGAGACGTGTATTCACTGGAGAGCTTGTCCCTAGCTGCCTGCTCTCTATCTGATTAGCCCAATGTCTCCTTTCTGAGAAACCATGATGTATATTTTCCATACTATTCTGGGCCTCATTTCACCACTGATGTAAGTTGGAGTTGTTAGTGGACACTTAAACCAAACATATTATCCAAAGAGACTTCCCATAAATGCAGGTGTGCACACAGTTTTACATATCTCTCTAGCAGATGTAAAATCTCTTCAGTAGCTCATTGTAATGAAAAATGTGGTTTTTCACCTATTTTTCATCTATTTCAGAGAAAAGAGGGAAGAAAATCTTCCTCAAAATCTATGGCTGCAGTACTGTATCCAGAATAATTTAGTCCATAAATGTATCTAAGGTGAATTCTAAGATTCTTTCCCATGGGCTTGCTTTCATACTAACGTGTGCCAAAATCAGGTCCTGTAGTACATTCTACTGATGAATTCTGTCTCCCAGAGAGGTGGGTCCCCAGTGCGCTGATTATTTGAGTTAATACACTTGGCATCCCATACACCCATCTGAAATTCATAATCACTAGGACTAAGAGGTCAAAAAAACATTTGGAAACAACTGACAAAGGCATTTTCTTGTTGTTATTGTTTCTAGGATTAACATGGAAACATTTCTTGCAAACATCACTTTGAACTGTTCTGCAATTACATTTCTATTCCAAATCTTCTTGTGAAGAAATTAATATAATTTGCCTAGGGCTTAAAATGGAGTCTTTTTATGGCCATACCATCTTCTTTTTGGGATCTTTCCAAACCTTACAAGCTGTGTAGGGTAGAATATGTTAGGAAACTTCTGAGAAGTTATAGTCAAACCAACTGGCAATCTATAAGCCAATTTGTCATAGCTTTCCTGCCTTGCTCTCAGTTTTCCTTGTGATTTCTTGTTTATCATTATGAGTATGGAGTGTCTAGCCACATGTTTGAGTTCTGTTACAAGGTTTCTTCTATGCTCAGTGGTGTGGCAGAATGCTTTGGGTCAATATTACCTCTGTTTTTACCACAGCATCATAGTATTGTTGACGCTGTGTAAACTGAATGTGAGAGTTCCAGGATTATGTGACAAGAGTGTGGATGGGACTCGTGCCTTTCCTGAGCTGTTGTGCAACAGTGATGCACTTACGGCGAGCTACACATCCTCTGCTTCCAGGAACCTGCGCATGGAACTCAAGGAACATAAGAATGTTTACCCCTCTCTTGCTTGTACTTCTATGGGCTGCAAATATAGACTGATATTATTCAGAGACTTTGGTGTACAAGCTAGGAGTCATCCCATGTCTCCACTGGATCAGCAAAGTTATTTCCAAGTCCTCATGCCTTGGTTTTCCACTGATTAAAAATAAGAAGTCCTTGTCTCACAGAGAAGCTCTGAAAAAAAAAAAACGTGCATGAATGAGAGTGATATTCCTAGCATAGCACTGAAAGAGTCAGTGTTTTGTTCTTTTTTGTGAGGCAAGTATAAGATTTCAGATGTCCTTTATTAATTTCCGGTGTTTTTTTTTTTTTTTTACTGTTTTGCTTTGTAAATGATGTGATAAACTAAGTACAGTATCATTTAGCAATATTAACCATTTTTGGAAAAAAAAAACGGAATAATTTTCTCATTAAGAAAAATAACAGTTTGGGTAAATAAGATAATAGTGAAGGCCTAGTTGGTTCTTGTCTTGGTGTATATTTTCACCAAATGATGTCTGTTTATAAGAAAAGTAGGTACAAATTAATTATATTTCAAAGCAGTATCCCATCTTTAGAAATGATAGCCTTTTTTTCTTTTCTTACTACCAATATGGCCTGAATTTTGTTAAATGAAAGTTCTGAGTCTCTCTGTGTTTGTATTTTCCCAGGCTTTTACTGCCAGAGGGAATAATTTATAGGGCTGTAATTTTGTGGGTTACTGTGTTATGACCACTTATAAATGTCTCCTTAGGGCACTAAAAGGGCCAAGAAAATGTAAATAAAAACACAAAACAGAAACAAATACCTGCAACATGAAGAAAACTACATGGAGAGAGGCCATATGGCCTAACAGTTCAACTCCACTTAATGGCTCCATTCAACTTCTATTGAAGTAAAAACATGTTTTAATACTGGCTGTAGTGAAAGAAAAATGGAATGCTAGAGCCTCACCTGTAACACAATCACCTAACTCTGTGTTTAATAATATCCATGCCTATTTTATTATTTATTTATTTTTATATTGGGCTGCAATTCTTTACTACCAAATATAACTCCAATTCCTGCATAATAATGAATATTTTGCAGTATCTGTGTAGCTTTAGGCTTGACCTACCAATGAGCCCTTTATGACATTTTGTGTAGTAGTAGTTATGGAAATCATTGGCTGGGGCACCTGAAGGGAGCCAGGCATGGCAGGTTCTGGTCAGTATTACTCAGAACAAATACACACTTCCACAGGGAGAAATCACAGTGTTGCTGGGCTGAGCCATTCTGTGGAAGCATATCTTATTGGCAAGAGCATCTAAGCATCCATCATAGGCAAAAATGCTCTGTTCTGGAAATGTTTATGTGCTTTATATCCAGTTAACTTCTGATAATTATTTGGGTACTGAGAAAGGAGGGCATAAACAATTGAAAAAGTACTTGTGCCAAACACTACTCCCTTCCCTTTCCCAAGTTTAACTTCCCTAACCTATGCTGTAGGTTAAGTCCAGCCCATCCCAGTTACTCCATTCATGTGACAAGTGACACAGGAAGTTTGCGGTGTGTGTAACTTTTTTTTCCCTCCTCTCTTTGCTTAGTAATCTTTCTCTGCTGTACTTCGCTTCTCACTGCTTTTTCTCTGCTACTTTCTGCTTCTCATTCTCTCTACTGCAACTTGCATCCATAGATTTTCTTGCCACTCCTTTGCCATCCATCTGGTGAGGGTTGCTTGTGGGCAGCAGTCACTCAGGTGTGTCCTTGCTCAGGTTTGGTTCACCTGTGGGACACAACCTCACAGGGAGTGTCCTTGCCATGGAGAGGAGTTCTGGCAGGCTGCTATCCTTCAGAAAGGTTTCTACCCTGCTCTGTATTGCCTGTGGGCAGGAGTCCCTTAGAAGGGTCCCTGATTCAACATTGGTTGCCCATGGGCTTCCGTCCTGTGAGGGACTGTAGGGGGTTTAAAATGCAGATGCAAACTTCTTGCTTTGCATCACTCTTTGTAAGGCTTATTTCTCCCTGCTGTGAAAATTTCTGTTGTGCTCCTACTACCTCTGCTGTTACATTCCTGAAAATGTCAGAAAAGGTATTCCTTTGTTCCCCTGTTCTCCACTGTTAAAAATACCTATTTTAAATGAGCATTACATGCACAGTGTATGTACATTATCTACAGACTGAGAAACTCTGAGAGTACAGATGTATAGGCAAATATCTCATTTTGAACAGAAATCGTCTTCTCTGTTACCTTGTTATAGATTTTGCAAAAAACTACCTGCAAAGGCATGCTGGGCCAGATCATGGGCAGAGCCTGCTGCTTTCATAGAGACAGAAGCTGCACAGGCCAAGTTCTGTGATTTAACAATATAAGACAGCAGTTTTCTATAACATGAGGTACAGCCAATGAAATCAAGGTTTTACTCTGCTTATGTTTGATATACAGGAGGCCACCGTCTTCTGCAGAAATATGGAAGATCCAGAAATAGAAGAAGCCCCAAATCACTGTTTTGGGCCACTTTTGCTCACGTTAAATTTGAATTTGAACTAAAAGCTGTCACATATTTAAAGTGACTGACACAAAAAATCCACCTTTTTTCCAGTATGACACAAGTCTTATTTGATGGTAACAAAATGAAAAGGAGTGATGTAATCAGGAAACTTTTTAAGCCTCGCTGATGTTTTGCAGAAGGGTAGGTGCCATATGAACAATGCCACATAAGCTTCAAAACCTCCTGGAAGGGATGTCAGTTCTGAATGAAAAATCCTTGCCAAATGCAGCTTGTCATGTTTTCCATCACTGGAGCTGGATGTTTGTGTATAATTCCTGTGGGATTGGAGGATGGTAATGTATACACACAGAAAAAGTTCAATTTCAAGTAGCTGCTAACATCCAGTAAACAGTATGTTCCAAATTCCTTTCAAGATTCCTAGCACACTGATTTTTTTTTTCTAAACACTGCTGTTCACTGTGATGTTCAAAACTATTGGTGAGAAGCCTTCATAAACACAAAAATAAAAGAACTGGTCGCAAGATATTTTATAATGGAGCTTCAACAGACCGTGTGCCTTTCTCCAAGTCACAGTTCTGAGTTCCTTTCTCCAAGTCCAGTCTCTGCTGCAGCCCTTGGCATGGCATTTCAGCAAAGAAGGATTCCAGTACCTCAAGGTAGTGTGTTTCTGCAGTTTCTCTGTTTGATAGTAACAGATGGCCTGGCTACATTTTTATCATCACAGATAGAGACTGTAGACCTTTCTAGTACGGGACTTTATGACCAAGGTAGGTAGCAGGCTCAAAGTAGTTGGTACTGAGAAGGTGCTAAGTGGCAGAAACACTCTCAGAAGAGGTTGGAATGCACCTGTGAGTTCACTGACATTTTTATAAGGAGGGCATCACACGCATTTATTTGTGTATGCACATACTCATAAAAAAGAACATTCGGCTGGCCACATGGCAGCACTACAACCCATATTAACACTGATGTTGCAAAGAAAAATCCTCTGTGCATAACCCAGTTTGCTTCTTCACACAACACAGGCTGTAAACATCAATAGCTACAGCTCATTCAAGCACATAAAATCCCTTTTCAGCTTAAAAGCCTGAAGTTTGCATGGATGCTTCTATGCAGCCCTTTCTGTTCTCAGAAGCCTCTTGTACAGCCTCATACAGGCTTGTCATTATTTTCTTCAAGAGAAGGAAGCTGCACGAGCTACATTTAGGCTGAAAAAGACATGATGTGATGAACTTGAGAGCCAGAATATTTTTTCAAGAGTGCATGCAGCGCTTCCAGGTACTCAGTGCAAACTCAAAAAATCTTGAGCATGGCTTCAAAATCATGACTAGGCATAAAATATATCACACTTTGCCTTTTCAATTTTAGACATGAGGGATATGCATCCTTACACCACCATAAACTTGTGGTATGCAGGCCACCCAACCAGTGGCTTCATTTTAACCCTATTGGGACGCTTCTCCAGGATCCCCTTGCCATCGAAGGGTAGCAGAAAATGTCTTTGGGGGCCTGTAGAGATAGGTCCTGTCTGCCTAAGCTTTAGGATTTCAGTGCAAGTTGAGTGCTTCAGGTAAGTACTGAATGCTCCTGCATAAAAATAGATAACTGTGGTTGTTCATCAACAGATTTCAAGAAAGACCATGTAGTGAAATATTCTTGGTAAAGTCCTCAGAACTCACAACACTCAGAGTGAATAGATCAAAGTAAAAATATGATTTTATTTGGATTCTTAGGTCCAATAACCACCTAAAACTGCAATTCTCAGAGTTCTCAGAGTTTCCTTGCCCTCTTAGCCCAGCAATGAAGCAAACAATTAGTACTGACCTACACTCACAGACATAAAAGTTCACCCACTTCTGTTGTAACTGATGTGAAAATTTCCTTCCTTACCTTTGCTTAAACTCAACACCTTACACACGTTCACCTTGTAATAATAACAACTATTAGCCCACTGACAACATCCTTCATTATAACTTTGTGCAGGACTACAGACACCAAAGTACAAAGCAGGATCCAAACTGTGTGGGATTCCTCTGTGTTGGAGAAGAGCAAATTTTGAACCTTACTAGCAAGAATTTTATTTATATTCCAAATGATGAAAGGCATTTCTGTGGCTTTAATTACCTTTGAACTAAAAGAAATAATTGTTGCCATATTTTAAAATATGTGTTCAGGAAGGTTCATCATGCTGGCACTTCAGTCTAGGTTCTATTGACAGGGCAGCAAAAGTGCCTAAAACATTTCCATTATGGTGATTTTGTATCAAGCTTTAATAGGTGTTAATTGGTGTGGTAGTAATTTGCATTTCAGCAGTTATCTAAGCCAGAAAACTAACAAGTACTGACTAAACTTCACAAGATGATTGTTAGATTGGTGTAGTCCATATAACAATATTAAGTTTAGAAGAAAGATTATTTAAAATGTTAACTGACTTGTCAAAATTGGTATAGTAAACAACCTGGGAATGCAGCGTTTCAGTTAATGCTCTAAGCCATTTGTCCACACTAGATTACAGTTCACTGGAACTGTAAACGAACTCAGAGCAGTCCTAATGCATATGGAAATGATGCCTTAATGTCTTTTGTCAGCAAATTATGAGGCATCAAGTCAGTCACACTGGAATTACAGAGAATTTGATGCTGGAGCAGTTGCATTCAATAACACAACTAATTATACTTGATGTGGCATTATATGAGAGGGTTCTCCAGCATAGACATAAATGACATGTTTGTTTTGAGAGCAGGAGAATCCCATCTTGGGAAAGTCAGCTGAGTATTCAGGCTTGAGTTTGAAGCCTTTGATGAGAGAAACATGTCTAGTCTAATCTCTGAGTGACAGGTTCATAAACCCACATACTACAGTTGATACACTAATGGCCATATTATGCTCTACTGATTTTCTTTGCCATGCTCATTCAATTTCTTTCGAGACATCCAGAGATGAAAGAGAAAAACGCGCAGTGTGTTGTAAAGACGAAAGAGTTTTTGTTTGCACACTCTCTTGTTATCAAGCAAAGCATTAGAAATGTACAGCAGCCAGTGTAACTTAAAGAGGCTGTGTAGCATGAAAGAATACGTCTTGTAGATGAAAACCTGTCAGTGCCCATGGGAGGTAAATGTAGATAGTGAAGATACCATGTCACTGAGAACTGCAGGCTTCTGTCTTTGCTCACATTGCTGTTCACATCTGTGGAAATCATTTGCTATCAGTTATGACCACCTTTACTGCTTAATGTTATAATGTAATTTTTAAGTCAAAGAATGACTAGCTTCAGTTCTTCCTAGGGAGTTCTTTCAGAGCAGGAGAAATCTAGTCTTCAGCATGTGCAAGTTCATGCTGAAAACAAGCGTTGTTATGATTTTGTTTCTCTTGTTGGTAGCTATCACTGGAGCTCCAGGCAGTTGGTGTGAAAACTAGGGTAGTCTGAGCTGTGTAAATGTACAGCACTGCTTGTATTTCTCTTGAGTGAAAGCTGCTGGTTTTCTGAACGCTGAACAGTAGAAAACTCTTCCTTTCCAACAGCTGATACAGAATATTACCAAGTCCATCATGCAAAAATCTTTGGAATCTTTATTCATTCTACTTCTAAATCATGTTCTTTCATTAGGATAGTTTCATCTGATGCCTCACTCTCTTTACTTCAAAATCTCTGTGTTTAATTCTTGATGTATGTGAAATTGTTAATTTTGCATTCATAAGAATGTTCTTGCCAGCTTTATAGACATAAATCAAAAGATATCCAACCTTTTGGCTTGTCTGTGTCACACTGAGTGAAGAGGAATTATTTTGGGCCACATATGTGTAGGTTGCTCCAAAAATAATGCCTTCTGTTTATTTCCATGGAAACGACGACAAATACAATGAGCACAGTGACACGCTTTGACAAAGCAAATTCTCAGTTACAAAATAATGTTTTTCAATATATTCACAGCTATTAGCTCTTGCATGCCATGCTTGTAAAAATTTGCACCAGTGGAGATGACCCACTGTGGCTGCTCTCACTGCTGAAATGTCATTTTGTTATTGACTACCCCTCTGCTGCCATCTGTCACACGGCAGCAAATGTAATGGGATATTGGTGGGAAGGTTCAACCTCTACTGCCATACCACTGATACCCTCTTCTGATGTCATGGGCCAATATAATAAAATCAGAGGCATTATGTTTGGAGCGGCTGTCACAAAATAAAGTGAACTTTATTAACTTTAATTGTATATAAGCATCACAAAATTTTATTTATTTGTTTATTTTTGTTAAAGCGTAAAAAAGACATGAAACTGGTGGGATATGTGATGTTGTTTTTATGAACCTAACAGACTGGTTTGATGGCAGTGGTTGCAGTTGTTACGGAGCTCTCAAGGTGTTCATCAGAGATTTTTGATAAAATTTTACTGCTCCTGTACTTCTTCCTAGATGTTCGTAACTGTATGTGCTACCAAAAGTGATCGCATGAATAAGACATGACTTTGAAGTGTGTGAAGAGATGGCTTGTAAAATCTGGGAGAGAGACATGAACAGATTTTTGAGTTGAAGCTTAGACTGGAATTAAGTACATTCCATTTAAAAATTTGTAGGTCCTGTGTTTATGTTGACTGCAAATGGAATTGCAAATACACAAAGAAGTTGGAAGATTTTTTTGCAGTCTTGAAACCTATTCTCAAATTTCCTTATCACAACAGAAAGCAAGGCTGCATATTTTTCACTGCTCACAGGACTGTGTTTAGACAATGTATTAAATTCCATAAACTTGTTTGCCACAACTTGAGCTGGCGCTGCACTGTGACCCATGACCTGGTTTCAGCTTAGATGAGGTTCACAGTGCATGCTCAGTTAGTGCTGAGGGGCTGGTCCATGAGTTGGTCAGGCCTGCATAAAACCACTAATCTTTGAATTAATATCTTCTAAAAATCTTTAATTCTTTGTTACAATAAAATTGTAATGTCCGTGTGGCTATACCTTCCACTTTTCAAATGCCCTCTCTACTGCCAAAAGCTTAATTGCATTAATTCAGGGTTATGTTATGGTGTAGGAAAGAGCTAGCTGAGCTGGGATGCTCAGGTTTAACCCCAGCAGTGCCAATCCTGTTTGGTGGCCTATGGTGAGTGACTTTCCAGGGCAGTGTCTAAGTGCCTGCGCTTTCCCCACTCAGCCTATGCTCTTGAGCATGGCAGTGTTTCCCCGACACTGGAAAAAAATGGATTCTGTCTTGATGAGGCATTAAGCATCACTCAAATGATTAATAAAGCTTTTTTTGTATGTGTCAACTGTGAAAAATTAAACAGTGGGTAGGAATCTATTCATCTTCTCTCTCTTTCTGTACTTCTCTCTCTCTCTCTCTCTCCTTGAGAGTAAAAGGGACCAAAAAGGCTAGGAATAGCAGCTGCGCTCTCCCCTGTGACCTCGGTGAGAACTAAAAATCTGAAAATACAGCTTACAGCTAATAATGGGTTTGGAAGCTGACTCCTGTTACTGAAAACACATTTCTCTGCCCCAACCCCTCCCCCAACCTGTATGTATCTATTAACTACCCAAGGGAGCTGCATTCTTCTTTGATTTGAGTGTCTGGAAAGCCTTTGCCTTATTGCACTGCTGCATGACTATGAGCTTTGCAGCTGTCCTTTCTTCTACACTGTTGTGCCCATAAATGTTCATCAAATATTTCATCTTCGCTGCCTATTCTAACTGTCCCCAAAAATATCATCTGGTAAATACACTCTATAAATCTAGAAGATTATAATGGCACTAGAAAGTTACCTTTGCTGAGTGGGAAAGCAGTAGATAATTCTTAAATGTATTTTCTACTGGAAAAATGAATACTTTTGATTCTTGTTGTGTGCAAAAGGTCCAGGCACAACGAGGAAAAAAAAAATGGCATAGGTAATATCTTTGTGGTCCCTTTGGGCTGTTTCATCCACCTGTTTAGGTGATTATATGCAAAGAGTGGCCCTAATGATATGTAAGGTACTCCATTCTTCAATACAGACTGTCCTTATATGCACGCTATATGTCTTGATCATCTGCCTTCATATCTGTCTTACTAGCAAACATGTGGTCCATTTCTCCATATTCTTAGGAAGTCAGTTGGACAACAGCTTGTGCTTCTTGATGTTCCTGCCCCCTGAGTGAACTTGATGCCTCAGCCAAGTGACATTTCATTTCCAGTCAGTGTGGAACAACTAGAGCTGGACACAGGACCCCACAGCTTCCTTCTTGTCCTCAGCTTGGGCCCTTGGTCAATAGATACTGGGATTGTAATGAGACAGATGTATGCCATATAGAGGGCCTCAGAGATTTCCTTGCAACCTAAGGAATGGATCTTCCCAATAAACATTGAAGATCCTTTTAGTCATAAAAGCTGTTTTGTGGCTGGATTGTGAGAAAACAGAATATCTTTCTCAGAGCTCTTATTATCTCAAGCAGTTCATCTTTGAGCTGCTATAACTGAAGGAGTTTAGAAATTTGACCTAATTTGCATAATACTTGTCAATTTAGTAAACTATAAAAGAAAGTAAGACTTTTCTACCCCAAACTACATCTTTTTTTTCCTTGCAGATGCTTTATTGCTCCAGCCCAGTTTATAAATGAAAATAATGCAATACCTTCCTCTCATGGTATAACTTATAAAAATTGTACCATATTGAAGAGAGGGAAGTAAATATTCAGGCACAGACAGATGAGCAGATTTACAGCTGGAAAGGACAGACAGAATGGAGAGAAATCAGGAAGAAAGAGAGCAAGAATAGTATTCTAAGAAAAAATATCTTTTAGTAATATATTCTTGCTTTACAGATAGAAAAGATTGATTTCCTTAATCTTGCAGGGAATCTTTATTCAAGTTTGCAAACTTAAAGCTCTAATTTACAAAGTCTACAGTGATCTTAATATATTACATTGTCAGACTATATGTACTAACAAAGAAAATAAGGGAATAGAGAAATTTCAGACTTGTTCTCTTGGTATCCACTAATGCAATGCTTTTGCTTGCAAAACAGCTGACGTACAATTTGTTTCAATTAGTCAGTGCCTAGCTTTTGTGATTTATTTTTCTAACTGAAGTAAGAAAGAATCATGTGTAACACTGTAAAGCAGTACTATGATAAGACAGAGCATGAAAGTGCTTTGTTTTCAGAACTTAATTGGACTTGTAATTAAGCTATTAGTGAGGAAAAAAAAAAAGGAGAAATAAAGAGTATGGCATTGTGCCAAATAAAAGCATGAAAGAAAAGTTGAGAAGATGGAATATAGCTTTTGAAGAAATAAACAAAAGATATAGAATGAAGGAATAATCTGTACCAAGATTTGCATGACTATCAATTCATGCTCTCCCTCATACTCTGAACGAAAATGCAAACTTGTGTGCTAGGGCTAGTCATTGATATCAATGTAAACAGAGACTCAGTCCTTTAAGGGAGCTGGCTCTGCAAAATCTAAAACCCAGAGAACCAGGAAAAGTAAAGCAGATCAAGGAAGAGGTACATCAGTGAAATCAAACATTAAATGTGGAGGAGGAATGAGATGATTACACAGTGAAGTAGAGAGTGTAAAAGATTAGAAAAATAATATTGGCAAATGCAACAAATACCCTGAGATGAAGATAACAATTTATCAAGGAGAATGGATTGTGTATGAGAGACAAGAAGCCAGAAGAGGAAGGAGAAAGGCCTCTAAGAGCAGCCGGAATGAACTTACTGCAGGAAAAATTAGATATAGCTAAAATCTCTTCTAAATCTGTGCCCCTCCAAGAATGTAATTCTGCACAAATAAAGAATCTGGCAAAGTATTTACACATGAAATATTGTGTAAAAAAGCTCATGAATCTTAAAACGGATGGCAAAAAGTTAGCCTGTATGTTCAATGGGAAGGGGAATGAAAACTTTGAATGAAAACTTGGCTTGGAAGCAGATTGCAACAGCCCTTTAAGATTCCACATGACCAAATAGTTTTATTTCAGTCTCTGCATTTTGGGTACTGGGCTGTCTAAATCTATGCCCCAGGAATCTGAGGCAATATTGAAATTCTTTGTCAGTTGACCATCTGTATGAACAAGTTGGGTCTTCCAGAGACTTTGACGACAAAACACCATGCTGTTTCGATGTGTTTCCAGAGAGCCTACCTGCTGGTGGAGCTCTTGTTTCTAGTCTTTAGGGATGAAGTAGGAGGCAGGCGAAGAACTTGTGCTCAGCCAAGCCACAATCACTTTTACTCTGGAAAACGCTAGACAGTTACAAAACAACACATCCTGTATGTACCCTCCTCCCCCGCTTAGTGTGATCTCATCTCTCTTGGGAGTCCTGGCTTGGACAACATCTTTCCTGCCTTTTCATCAGGCATGTGGTAGTGGTTTGGCCTTGTCACTCACACAATCAAGTTTTATCACGGTCTCTATCACTCTTTTGTTCACATACTTCAACTGGGAGCAGTCTATTTTGCGTACTCCCCACCTTCCACCGGCTTCCTTACACAGTCTGTCAAAGCAGTGACCTTACTGTCCAAAAACTCCTTTTTCTGATAAAGATTATCAGACACCAATGGGTCTTCATTGCTCTTCCTTTCACTTGTTAGTTCCTTCTGAGACCTCCATATAGCAGCTTGAGTGCTATCTATATTAAGGAAAGAGTGAGCCTGAAGTGCATCTGCTCACTCCAAAGTAAGGATCTGGGTAAGAGTAATATTAGAATGGTGTGTCCCAAAGCAAGAGTCATTCCCAGGATGGTGTGAACTTATCCCAGTGCAGAAGACCAGTTCTTGTCTGTATGTTGAAAGGGTAAAAACTGGGTCATACTGCAAGTATTATATACTGGTACAGCATGATGTTTTGTCGTCACAACTCACCCATTTTAACCTTGACACACCATAAAGTCAGTAGTCACACATTAACAGCTTTCAGATGTATTTACAAACTCTGCATGTCAACTGTTAGCCCACCCCACACTGTTCAGTTGCTTTGTAAGTCATTGGAGGGGCTTATGAGGTTCTCATATAGTTCAAAACTTATGCTTTTATTTGCAGGGGCTATATTCTAATCTTTTTCTCTGATAACTTTTTTCATCTCATTGTTTGACTTCTTTCAAGATGTTCATTTTGTAGCTGACTGAAAATCTCCTAGATTGTCTCAATCCAGATCATAGAGAAGATGAATTTCCATCAGGGAACATTGCTGCTACTGTGTTTGGCTTTAGCTAAGATCCTTACTGGCTGTTTGAGCAGAGAGGCCAAGGATTTAATTTATCCAGGGACTGAATTTTTCTGTTACCTCTTCCATGATTTGGTCTCTACTCAGTGGAGTACACTATCCAATGCTAAGTCTGGCATTGTTTTCAAACAGTTTAACACTTGCAGTGAGGGGGGGAAAAAAACTCTTGAATTTTCTTTCGGTTTTTACTTGTAAACACTCCCATGGGAGTAATTTTCTGAGACGATCCAAACATGTTATTTTGCAGTAGTATTTTAGAACTCTGTTGCAAAATTGGTAAATAGAAGATTAAATTCACCATAATTGAGATGAATGGATTAAGGCTGTAAATCTAGCATGGCCTCGTGAAGATGAAGGTGATGAAGAGGGTGAAAGGTGAACATGTTTTTCCCCTGGTATTGGGTTAATTTCACCTACTACATTGCCTTCCTAGAGGAATATTTTATGTAAGTATGGACTACCAGTGGGAAAAAAAATTCAAAAATTCTTCTGCCATCCTTTATTTTTTAATTTTCTATTGAAGGGGAACTAGGAATTGTTTGAAAACTGTCCTGCCTGAAAAGACTCAGGTCATTCTGGTAATGTCTGATAGAAGAAAGTAAGCACTTATTTTGTATTTGGAGAGCTAACCATATTTTTGTATGTGAATATTTGTGAGTTTTTTTCTCCTCATCTTTCCAAAGAAGCTGTAGAGTCTTCTTTTAGCTGCACACATTACAGATATTTGAGATTAAAGTGACTGCAGTGGAAATAACAGCCAATACTGGGGAAAGAGTATTATAAATCATTCCCATCTCTAAATCAGTTTTGTCTCAGACATATTTTTGTCTCTATTAAATTGATTTTTGTGTCATTCATGACTAGCCCCTGAGTTTGGTAATTTTCCATGGTGAAAACTAAGATGGATAACTTTCTAATAGCTGTAAGAATACAAGAATGATTCCATTGCACACATCTGGATGAACTGAAATCCAGCTTTCCAGGCAATCCATTCTTTCTACTGCTATTTTGAGAAATAATCATGCTGTCTTATTTAGGATTATTTTAAATACTCTGGGCTTATTTGAAAGAAATATTATTTCATGATTTATAACTCTTGCAACCCTGTTGACTTCTATGGAGAGCTAGACAGTGTCAGACTTGTTGTCATTCTCCAAGGTATGTAAATAGCAGCTGTCAGTACAAACAAAGCTGCAAAGAACTTCCTTTGGAGTCCATGCTTGAAGTCTGTCTGTTTAGTTACTGCTAGAAGGAAAGTGGCTAATGTGTTCTCTGCAGGCACTAATCCAAAGCTGCGTTGTCATGATGAGGCATCTCTTGTCAAAGTACGTGAGGAGATGTTTGATCCAGGGGTGCATTCTGTTGTTTTTATAAACTTGTGTCTGAAGTTATCCCACTGAAGGCAATAGAGCTATCCTGGAAACTGAGTTCTTTCTGCCATATGTGAAATCTGTAATATGTGCAGTACACAGAGGATAGAGAGCAGTAAACCAGAGGCTCACAGGCTGCTTGTGTGGTAAATTTAGAAGATATCACTCTATGATATACAGTACTGGACTCAATTTCTGACTAGAAAGAACAACTGGATTATTTCAATAGAAAAATAGCCAGTTGTCTTGGCATTTGGTCTTACAGAATCTCTTGTAAGATTACTGTTTCAGTCTGAACTGAAGTGCATACTTCTAATTAACCAGATAGGAGGTCGAAGTATTGCATAAATGATAGCATCAAACCATGGCAGCACTGTGCAGGGGAGTGGAAATTATACTGATGTCTTGCACAGGAAGACATCTGTGAAACAGATCTGGTGGAATCAGAAAGCATGGACGATACTTGAGAAGGCAGTGAAACCTGGATTTTATTGACCCTTTCTGAGGAATGGTGGTCTGAGGATGCATATATATGTTTGAAAAGCAAGGTCCTCACTAGAAATCAACAAACAAACAAACAAAAGACAGAGATTAAATAAGGAAAAGAAAAAAGCTAAATTATTTAAATATCAAATTATTTTAGTTACCCATTTGATGTGCAGTTTTGAAAAAATCACCATAAAAATAGTGGTAGCTCTCAGTGTTTGCAGCAGTTTGTATATTTGTAATTCATTGCATAGTGCATAGTATCAGTAGGAAACATATCTATATCTTGGTCCTGAGTATAAGCAGGACCAGAGCAACCACATATTGATAAAGAGATGAAGATTGACAGGTTGCAAAAGCTGATGGTTCAATTCCTGCATGGACAAGAATTGCTGTTAAGAGAGTAAGTTGCCCCAGAAGGTAATCTATGAGCCTGCATGTGAAACTTCAAAGACAATGTGCCTTATTTAATCTTTCTCTAATGTTGCCAGAATTTGCTTTCCTTTTCCAAAGAAATCTGCTTGGCAAGCTTTCCATTCTGTTTTCAGCATGGCATTTCTTCCTAATGGCTTCTGCCGATACTCGTGCATGTGCTATTCAATCCAGTTTTTACTGTTGTCCATGGATTTCCAGCTAGATTAAAGGCAAAGTGTAAATGAAGAAGAAAATCTTGTGCACAGATTTTACTTAACGGACAGTTGCACCACAAGCTAGGTACAAACTTGTACTCAAATGCAGACATCTGTAGCTATATTCTTCAGAAAGGACAAAGACTTGCTAGAATAGCCCCTCTTCTGCATCTCTGCTATTGTTAGACTGAAAATTCTCTGCAACTTTAGGGAAACAACAAGCTGTCTAGTAAATATGTGAAGTGGAATATACAGATTTTGCTGAATATTTCCAGTTTAGGATCTCTCTCAAAAGAAATCGTTTACAAAACTTGCATGGTTATTTTCTGCCATCTCCAAGTCCGAATCATTGCCATTTACTGATTTATTGGTAGGAGGAACAAAGCCAGTAAATCTCCTCCTTATTTCTATTTCCGCTGCTGTAAGCACTCTTGAGGAGTTTTTGTTATTCCCCACTTACGTTTTGTTCTTTATCATTTACTGGGTACACTATTCTCTGCAATATGCAGAGGTACACATTTTATACCTCTATCTTTCTTTTTGAGTCTATTAATATAATCTAATTTATGCACAGCTGTAATTTTCCACAGTTTCATTTGGTTTACTGATTTATTTCTCTTGCATAAAATGATCTCTATGTTCTACATTCTGTGTATAAAACGATTTAGAAAAGTCTTCACAGAACTTTCACTTCCATGTCCTTAAGCAAACTCTTAACAAACAGGAGAGTTTGGGATGACAGGGTTCTTAAGAAGATACCAATGGGTAATGTTTTAAAGGAGAAAAGATGTGAACATCAGTTTGGAACAAGAAAGGAAAAGTGAAGAGATCAAAAATAATCTGAAAACAGAAGCAAATGAAAACGCATCTTAAACAAGACAGTATTTGTGGTATTTTGGTTAAGTTTTAGGTTCCTGTTAATATGAAAGTTCCCACTACATATTGCTTTTAATTCTTAGCATTGTTATTGTCTCTGACCTTTGAAGAGTAATACAGTAATGAAAATTTTAATGATTCCTAGCCAGTGTTTGGCTATTCCCAAAGATATGTGCAGTTCCTAGAGGGATCAGGGAGGAAGAAGCCGAATACCATTCCTAGGGTGTCATGGTTTTACAATTTTTGGTATTGGTATTCCACATCATAGCATCATGTTGTGCACTGGGAATTAAAGAATTAATGCTCCAGCTCCATGGATCATTGATAGGTCTGGGTATATCTGTCTCAGAAGAGAAGAAGAACTACGTATCCCAGAGGACTTTGCATTGCTTTGTATTTTTCCATTTTCCACTAAGAGGGAAAGATAAAAAAATCTTTGCGTGTCATGAGACACAGGCTCTTTCCTTTCCGGATTGACCCAGCA
Organism: Cyrtonyx montezumae; assembly: GCF_038088225.1. NCBI lineage: Eukaryota > Metazoa > Chordata > Aves > Galliformes > Odontophoridae > Cyrtonyx > Cyrtonyx montezumae. The sequence continues at coordinate 10,115,291 of NW_027071992.1, read as the reverse complement.
GGGGGTGCTCCCTAGCAGTCTCACTCAGCGTTTAGCGTAAGGCCTTGAGTTCTTGGACACACTCTCTCATTTTATTTGATTTATTAGCTTTAATTCCACTTACATGGTATTATATTGTGTTATTTTGTTTTCTGATATCTTATTTAGTGAATTAGTTTTCCTCCTCAGATCATTGTCTATCTCCCTTTTCCTTTTTCTCCCTTCCCCTTTCCCAGGGCGTGGGTCTGTGGGTTCCCTGCCCCAGTTGTCACGTAACCAGGCCAAACCAGCCCTTAAACTGTGGGCATTGAAAAAAAGGAAAAAGAAGTTTTTTTCTCAAATAATTACTGCCCTCTCAGCTGAAATTCAGTCTGGGTTGTTGAAATCTAAAATTGTTGCTGTGAAAGCAGAAGAGAATATTGCAGAGTTATGATGCTGTCACATCTGGCACCCTCTATTCAGAATTGGGGATTAGACCTTGTGATGCCAGATCAGTGAACAGTGTCTTTGTGATGTTGTTCTGTCTGTTCCATGGATAAAGAAGATATTCCAGCCTTCGTGGCTGTCAAGTGAGGCGTTTTGAGGAATATTCAGTAACTGTGTTTCAAAGTAGCTTTAGATCACAAAGACAGTCTTGACAAATTTACCATTCATTGGTCTAGAAGAAGAAAAGAATGTGTGAGCTCTTCATGTTTGTCTGAAATATTGTTATTGCCAAGATACACCGTAACTCCAAAGTACACATCTCATAATGGGATTTGAAGGTACAGCACAAAATGTTCTGTAAGCTATTACAGGGTAACAGGAAGGAGGGATTTTACCTGACGTAAAATATAATCAGAAAGCAGAGTTAACAAAGGGATGGTGACACACAGAATCACTGAATTGTAGGGATCATCTAGCCCAATTCCTCTGTCAAAGCAGACTCCCTAGACCAGGTTGCACAGGTAGGTGTCCAGGTGGGTCTTGAACATCTCCAGAGAAGGAGACCCCTGGGCAGTGCTACATCACCCTTACCATAAAGAATTTTTTACATACATTTGAGCAGAACATCCTATGCTCCAGTTTGGGGCCATTTCCCCTCATCCTGTCCCCACAGACCACTGAAAAGAGTCCAGCCTCATCCCTTTGCCTCTTGCACCTTAGATATTTATAGACATGGATCAGATCCCCTCTCAGTCTTCTTTTCTCAAGGCTGAACAGACCCAGGTCATGACTCTGTCATGATAAGAAAATTTAATGATGTAGATTGTGATTTTGGTTTGTGAGATTTGGTCTCTTGAGTAATAGATCACAATGCTGCTAAATTAAAGCTTGCTTTTCAATGACTTGCCCAGATCCAAGCAATTCTGAATTTCAGTAATAACAGTGGGACCACTTTGGACATCTCCATTATGTCCTCGTAATTTGTTAAAAAAATCTAAATCATATAAATTCCGGGACCAGACCAAGGTTGGCACTCAGATTTGTTTTATCACCCATGTTTAATTAAACTTAGTTCACATTACAAATGAGGAGTCTCATTGTGATCTTCCTGATCTGGTTTACTTTTTGAAATGTGACCATATCAAACACAAGGCAAACAAAATATAAATATAATCTTTCAGTGGTAATAATTTTCCATTTTTATTTCTGTTTATTAGTTCTCTCCAAAACATAGCAAGCAACAAAGCTGCAATTTAGAATCATTGCCTCACTGCCAAAAAAAGTTCTGATATACTGCATGTGCAACCTGTAGATATTGGTCAGCTAAGTGTTCACCATCTGTTCAGTTACCCTCACAGTAAATAATCAGTGATGGAGCATTTAAATAAAAAGTGTGATGAGAAATTTCTGTGCTCATTATCAGAGTGCAGCACAGCTCATCACACTATTTCAAAATAGATCTTCATCACTTAACATCTGGGAATATTAAAAGCAAGTAACAAAACAGGTGCGCACACACATGGGGCATCTGAGAACATTTTAAAACCTCAACAGTATTTCTGGTTTTGATAGACTTCCTTTGTCATTGTATACAACGAATAACAAACTGTATGTAATTGTACAAACAGCTGAAATAAAAGCAGCAGCCTTTGTATGGATTACGCAGGGACCCAGATCAGCCTTAGTCAGCTCAGTTGCAGAGCCAACTTGTTACTGCTGCGTGCATTTAGTGCTTTCGTAAAGGTATGTGCTTGGCTGCTGTCATCCAAAAATGACATCATCTCATTTTCACAGTCCTACCGGTAACTGGGTGTCTAACGTTATATTGGAGAGGATAGAAATTATTTCTTTTAAATTTTGAAATGTTATGAATATATAATTGGGAATGAATGGTTCAGATTATAAAATGATAGCGCTTTCAGTGCTGCAGCATTTTTAGAGATTTAAATTCAGCTTTTACAAGAAGCCTGCAAAGATAAATTTACTAAACTTTAAAGAAAATCGTGCCATTTGTATAATTCTCTGCAGAGAGAAATATTTTTGCAAGGTTCTAAGCATGACATTCTTTTCAATTTTTAGAGCCTTTTATTCAGCAAATAGTGTACAACGTTAAAAGCAAAACTTCCCCCGTGCTCTAAATTTTGGCCCTGTTAATCTTTCAGGAGTGCTGAAAACAGGGCTTTAATAAGCAACTTTATCAGCTAACCCAGTCACTCATTCCAATGCTTATCTGATAGTAGGCACTTACAAACATCAGAAGTAGGCCAACTTGTCAGTAGAACAGTTGAGAGAATCTCTGTAGCAGAGGAAAAAATTGAGATCATGAAAACTGATAGTGTTAAATGGAATTTGATATAACCCCGAAAGGAATTATATGACCAAAGTAACCTAGGACAGCAGTGGATTTGTCTCGTATTTCCCCCTAATCTGCTATGCCATGCCACCTATAGCAATGCAGAGGAAGTCAATAGTCCTTTGTAGTGTGAGTGTAGGGCCCAGAGCAATTGAAGTCCTTTGCTGGTGAGGTCCTGTGTTGAAAATAAAACTGAGCTGATGCTGCAGGTGCAAGGAAAGTTTGATGAAGTTTTCTCTCTAATGGAAATAGAGTGCATGTATGTGAACATTGCTGTGGGGGTGATGTTGGTGTTGGGAAGAGCGGATAGGAAATCATATCTGTTTGCCTGTAAAGCGATCTGGGACTAATAATGGATGAAGACTTTCTGGTGGATGTGGGAGCAGAGGAAAACAATGCTAATGTTTCTCAGGGATGAAAAGAGAAGATATCTTTTTTCCATTGGGTGAACTTGTCATCACATACCTCTTCTAGCAGAGAGTAGCTTATGCCCTAGTTCACAAAGCACTCGATCACTAGCAGAATTCACCATGCGAATACCTCAGTCTTTGCTCACTCTTTGTGTGACTGATCAGACAGGAATATGCTGTGGTGTTAAATGCCTTTCCTGGTCCTGGGTTAAATAAAAATACCCAGGGACTTAGGGAAAAATATAAAGGAAGATAAACCAAAAGAACATAGGTGATCTGCTTCAGGTAATCCTGCTCAGTAAAAAACATGAAAAAAAAGTTCAGAAAATAAATATGGAAACATATTTCCAAGACTGAAGGCTCATTTAAGAGCCATTTTAGGGAGAACTGGACTCTCATTTCACTCACCTTACTTCATTTGCATTTGTGAAGTGGTCTGTGACACATTTTAGTCTTTCACATGGCATAATTTGCAATTCAGAATTCTTACTCACCTCATTTTTTTCCCTAAACAAACACGTACCATTCAAGTAGTTCTAAAACTGTCTTGTCAGCAAAAAACTGTAGCTCTCACCAATGCAAGAGAAGTCTGATATTAAAAACATGCATCGCTTTACTATCTCAAGATGAACCCATTAGCATGTGGCTGTAGAGTAAGTTTGAGAGAGAAATTGTGTTAAGAGGATGGAGTGAATACCTGGTGCCAAGAAGATATTTTATGCTTGCTCAAGCAGTTCTGATGAGTTGATAGCTGAAATGTTTATGCTTTTATTCACATAGATAGCATACTAAAGACATCTATTTTAAACAACAGATAATCCAAGTGGTGCATTTAGTTTGTGATGTAACTCTGGCTGGTGTTCTAGGGCTCGTAGGGTTTGCTCCCACTCTTACTGACTTCTAGTAAGGCTCTGCAAAGCTACACTCTTGACTTCTTTCCAAAGGCAACAAAGGCAGAAAACAAAATAGGAAGAGGTCCTGGCTATAAATTTTGTGTTCCTGCTTCTGGTACTGAACACAAATGAAAACTGCAGTACTGAATTGCATTCTACTGCTAAAATGTGTAAAGTCATGAAGAGTTCTGTTTATAAATAGAAAATCTAAGTATTTGGAATATCTTAGTGAGTGACACCATGATATGCAGTATTTAATGATACAGAGTTCCAAATGGCTTTATTTGATGCAGGAATTTATATATCATCAGAAACTTTACTTCTGAGAATTCTACACAACTCATTTCTTAATCTTTCTTGTGTTCAGTCACCTCCTTCAAACTGCCACAATTGTTACCTTCGCTCATTTTGCTCAACAGCACTTTTCTTTTTCCTTTTTTTTTTTTTTCCTGAGGAAAGGAATTTAGTGTTGCCACTATATTATCCTGAAAAAAGAAGACCATATGTTTTTTTGTTCCTGCCTGGATCACTTTATATCCCCAGCATCAAGTCTTTGCTGCCTATTGGAACCAGAGGTTTATATTCTCAGCCTTGAATTCCTAGTCTTTTTCTTCAAGTTTGTTAGAAACCCAGAATGTTTAAAGGAGAGATGTTCTAGAACACAGTTTATATAAAAAGATCCTAGATACTTCTTTTAGCTTCTGGGCATTTTCACCTTTCTATGACGGGTATCCATTTTGGTACAGCTTGTCACGTGTTGAAGAAGGTGCACTTAACCAGTGTAGTCAAAATAAAACAAGCAGAAAAAGAACAATAAAATATTTATTTGACATCTGTTTATCCTGTACTTAACATCTTTCTTCCTTTTTTTACAAATCCTCTCATCCCCATTACAGTAGGTTAGTAGATCATCATCATAATTTCTAGATTTACGTTATTGTTCAGACTATTCCTTAAACAGAAGAAGCTGATGCAGTGGCACATAAATACATGTAAATACTCCAGGTGGGTGTATCGCTAGCCAAAGTAAACTTGTTGATGACCTTCCCGTGCAAACAAATTCCCATTATCTTTGTGGAAACAATTTTGTGGTTGAACAATTAATCTGTGTAATTTTCTCAGTCTTTTCCTTCAGAAGAGTGATATTTTATCAAACTTTCTAGTAGCTTTTACTTTTTTTTTTTTTAATTTTTTATTTTTTAATCTCTTTTGTAACACAGGCGTACAACCGTGAGAGTGGAGTCTACTCCTTTATCCAGGTCACTGATGAAGATGTTGAACAAGATCGAACCCAGCACTGACCCCTGGGGAGCATCAACAGTTACACGTCTCCAATCAAATTCTGCTCTGCTGATGATCACCCCCTGAGATCTGCCAGTCAGCCAGTTCTCTGAATGCCTTGATGCAGTTACAGACAAGTGAATTATTGAACAATGCACTTTAAGAACATTTCTTCTTCAAGGGGAACAGAGTAAAAAAGCATAAAATACAGTAGTCAGTGTACATAACATAAATAGTAACATGGATAGTGGCATATTTTTATCCTAGAGAGTGGAGGAAACTACAAGTGAAACAAGAAGTAGGAGTTTACCAGCGTTACAGGAGAATGTATGTTAGTGGAGATACTGTGTACACTGAGCAGGGAAAGGGAAAAAAGTCATTCAGTTAAGTCTCTGTTTATGGCATTCATGAAAAATAGCTGTCTAAACTATTGAATTCCTAATCAATAGCATAGGCACTAGATAACTGTTACTCTGTATTCCATAGTTTTTCTTCTTATCTAAATTAAACAATCGCAGGGTTTTTCAAGCACTTCTTCCAAGTCAGGTTTATTAGACTGCTTTATCATGGCAGGCTTCTGTATTTTTCCTTCATCTGGTCCCTCTGCAAGTGATTGAATTTGTATTCCAGCTGAGGACTTAGCACTCTTAAAAAAGAGTACTTTGTGTATTTGGCAGAATATACGGCTGTTTAAATGCCTCCATCTGGAACTGTTCTTTTCTTAGCATGACATTTTTGACTTGCGCAGCTTGTGTTCTGCTACCTGTTGCTCACTTTCCTTAATGTTTAAGTGGATAATCCCTCCCTATTATCCACTGAATTCAATCAGCTGAATTGACTTTTATGCTGCTTCTCCAATAGCTAAGATCATATTGAGTTCTTCTTCAACTTTTAAGCTTGACGTTCACTACAAATTCAAAAAACAGTTTCATTCTCCAGGTCAAAAATGAAGACACTGAATTATAGAGTCAGCCAGAGGGCAGACTACTTCATAAAGCTTGATGCAGTCTTTCACATTAATTGTTAGCTTTTTGATCTCAACTACCTGGAAACATTATTCTTGTTTGCTGTGATCTCACATTCTAGTCATGTCGTTCATCCTAGGCTTCATTAAACCATGGTCTATAACCAGGTGAGATTTATCAGATTAGGTGGAGCATTTTGATAACTAGATAGTATCTATCTAGCTGGAAATGAGGATGGCAGATTCCCATCCCATTCTGATGATCCTAAACTGTCATTGGAATCAGTTTCAGCAGTCTTACTCAAGTCAAGACAGACAATTCCTTTGCTTTTTCCCCTTCTTAAAGAGTCTCTTACCCAGCAAAAAAAGAAAATTAGGAGAGATCTTGTCTGGTTTGTCTTGACTGTTGCTTATCTCTTCATTCCTTTTAAGTGCTTGTAAACCATTTCCTTCATGATGTATGCCAGCTTTGTGTTTTTATTTTATTTTATTTTATTTTATTTTATTTTATTTTATTTTATTTTATTTTATTTTATTTTATTTTATTTTATTTTATTTTATTTTATTTTATTTTATTTTATTTTATTTTATTTTATTTTATTTTATTTTATTTTAATTTTATTTTTCCAGGGAAGTTAAGCTGAATAGTCTAACACTCTCTCATTACCCTTTATTTTCCCCATATTTTAAGGATAGATAGCATGTTTCCCATTTCTGGATCCTCACTGATTCCTTCAGGTTTTAAAAGATTTTTGGAAACTGTGATTAGTGTTTCAGACAGTCTTCATGTTTCTTAGGACTAGATTTAAAACCAAGGTGCTTTTAAACCATCTAATATAGCTAATGACTCTCTGATATTAGTTATGATAGTGTAAGTATGACTGAGTCTTTTAGAGGCATTTGAAAGTAGTAAAAAAAAATCGTGCTTATGATATATAGTATATTAAATGTCTCCTGTTTTTCCCATTTCTCATTAAGGAGTAAGCCAACATTTCTCCTGGTTGTCCTCTGAATTCTAGTAGGTTTATAAAACCACTGCTATACTTTCTTTTCAGCCAGCATTTAAGATGTGAATGCCAGACTGGTTTGTCGTAATGTTTAGGTTCCTTCTACATTCTCCCAAAATACTCTCACTTGGTTTTCTCTTTCTATAGACTTTTCTAAACATCTGTATGTATGCCATATATTCTGTATTTTGCTATTTGCAATAAATTATCACTGGTGCACAAAAACATGCATATAATTAAGTACTGTTAGAAGGCTAGCTAACATCATGGGATTCCTAGACCAAAACTAATACTCATTATCATGAACAGTTAAGCCATATGAGTACTGCCACATCCTTAAGTGTAGTGTTTAAGCTAAGTGCACCTTTAATCCTTTCCCAACTACATTCCAACATTCTACTTTCAGCACAGAGGAATATATATGGTATGGGGCATGGCTTTCTTTTTCCTGAAGGAAAAATATAATACTTCTTGACTTCATGTAACAAATTTTGTCACAGAATTTCTGAATTTCAGAAATCTTTTTGTCTTGTTTTGTTTTGTTTAGGAACAAAACAAAATTAGAAAATAGAAAGCACAGATCACATCTTATCTAAATTTTATAAGGTTGCATTATAAATTAAACTTGGACAGTTGATTTATCACCTAACTGTATATTCTGAGTGGTGGCTAATCCAAGTCTTTACAGATCCTTTTGACTCTGAAAAGGCACTATAATGGCTGTACTGAAATGAGAAATATTTTTCTTCTTTACTTTACCAGGCCGAAGATTTTACCTAGAAGATCCTTCTATCCTCCCCCAAGGAACTTGCTGAGAATTATCCTAGCTGTCATGATTGCAACGACAGAGACTGCAGCATTTTCACTTCAACCAAAGAACACGTTTTCCATTGCTATGTTGCTAAATAATCTGTGTTGTTCATCACTAAAGGCAATTGTTTATGAAAGTTACAAGGATAAACAGCCACTCATACTCCACCATCAAATGTTTCACAGTCCTTCCACTTTAAGTGTACTATAGATATCATGTAAGGAAACTTAAATATGTAGTAATGATAAGCAGCGAAAGACTATGTGAGAAAATACAAAGAGAGTAGAACAAGAGAAGCAATAAAGTAAGGTGGAAGATTTTGTTCTAGTTTATCACAGAAAATTTCCCATTCTGTCAGTTCTGAGGGATATCTCCTGGAAAGGGAAAATGACAATACAGTAAATAACTGAGGGATCTGCAAGGAGTATCACAAGCCAACAAGACCTAATCTTGGCAGATGGGTGCTCTCAGAATTTTGGGTGAATGTGGTACTTCGTAGTTTTAATTGTCTCTGATGCAACACTTACCTGTATGTCTCTCCCAGACATAAGGCTTTGCAAGTGGAATTATTTAAGATTTCATCAGATGTTATTCTGTACTTTCCTGTATAAACATAAGAAGGTTATTACCCACATGCCCTTGTTCAAAAGCCACCTGCATACAGTATTTATATGGAATAAGAACAAAAGAGAGCATGTCATTTTTTATTTTCTTCTTAGAAACACATGATATTTGATAATTTATTTCTAAGGCTTATGACCAGTTCTAATTGCAGACTGTGTTTCCACAGGATGTAGAAAAGTAAAGCAGTATGCTAGAATATCTTCAATTCTAATGTTTGAAGTAATCTGCTGTGTGATAGCATCTCCAAAAACAAAGAAAGATCACTGCTTGTAGTTCAGCATCTTCAGTTTTTAACTTGTAGAAATATTTGACACCTACTTTCTTTCTTATCTTTGTCCCAACCAGGTTTTAAATGAGTTCTTCCAGAAGAGTTCTGGGGAAACATAGGTATAAATATGTAGATATAAATGTAAAAGAAAATACACTGTTGTGTTTTCTTAACAAATAGGTTATTAGTTACTTGGAAACTAGAGGTTATGTGATATTCATGTATGCAAAAAAAATGCATAGCATATACCACAAAACCATGATATGACTATTGACACATTACTTATTTTAGTGATGGAAACTGCAGCATTTGTAACTATGATGTGGGTTGAAATCCTCACACAGCAAATTCAACAAGAAAATTTCAAGTTGTCTTGACAGACCTGGCTTATGGTTGGTTAACAGCTCAAAAAAAAAAAAAAAAAAAAACAAAAACCCAACAAAATAAAACAAAAGCAGAGCTGACCATTATTATGAAATAAATAATACTGTTCAGTGACTTCTGTATATAATCCCAATTGCTTGGCTGCCTAGGATGTTTAAGATGAGACAGAAGAGTACACTGTGGGATTGCCACATGAAAAATACACAGATCCTCTCCCTACAGAGAGCCCTTGAATTTCAGTTATTGTCTTTTCCCACTGAACACTGAATTTGGACTTTTGTGAGTTCTACTTTTGTCTCTTTATGGGGCAAAAATCACTGCAAAACTGCTCCTCTCTTCCAAAATTCTTATTACTTGATTTGCCATATGTCAGAGTTTTCATATGCTTTCCACATTTCTCTGTCTTTTCTTACAAATCTACAAAAGTAGCGCTTTTGCATTCGCAGAAGTGGATTCACTGGGTCAAGCATGTTACTTTATGACTGCATCTCCAACTATCACCTGATTGTTGTTTTTATCAGTAGGCATACAAGAAAAAAGACCCATATATTGCTGTATGTCTGATACTAGAAATAATCAAGAATGTTTACTTGATTTTTTAAACAAATGCTACCAGGTTCTAGGAGTGGAACTTCAAATTTATTTCCTTATCTCACAAATTCAGTGCAAAAACACTGCAAATGAGTGAATGTTACAGAGGATATTTAGGAAGTCCAATGGATACCGAACTACCATGTCTTGGCAGCTTATTTCTGTCTGATAAGCATACAAATCCATAGCCTGCCCAGATTAAGTGTGCTCCACTCCCACCCTGGCACAAGGGTCATATTTATTCTCTTCCTGCAGTGAACTACCAAAGACACTTTTATGAATAACATTTAAAAGAGGTTTTCAAAGGGCTGTGATTAAGAAACAGGTAACGATACACACAATCCAATATTCAAATAATTCAAATAAATAGTGAAATATGAATTGAGAAAGCTATTTAGAGGTATCTGCAGAAAAACTTGTGATAGAAAATTTTGAGTTCCATTCTAAATAAAGAATAGGTTAGTGAACAAGATCAGCACATGTTTTACAATACTTTGATCTGCACTTCTAAGCACATTACATACCTAGTCACTCATCCATTTGATCATAGCTTAGTAACCCAACCAAATCTCAGACATGCGGGAACACACAATCAAGTGTCTTGGGTCAGTAAATACTAGGTAATTTCAGTGAAAATGGCCTATTTTCAGATGTGTGACGTGTAGACAAAAAGCTTAAAATTCACAGAATTTTTAATTCCTTGAAAATCAATCACTCATTTTGAGATGTGGTCTGCTTTTAGCCAGAAAGAGCACTGTCTTTGGTAATGACACTGAGCTGCACATTTTCCATCATTACATCTATCCCTCTTTTTCTAAAGTATTTCCTGTGAAATGCTGCACATGTGCTATGGCAAAAACACGAAATGCGTATTTATCAGGTTCCTTTTCTTCTTATATTTAGAAATATTGACAGAGAATTTACAAATAAGTCAAAGGTATCTTTAAGATTTACTGGTGAGACTTTCCAATTACATGCAGCACTAATGCCAGACACAACTGCCCCCTAAGCCATCCTAGCAGGATATTATAGGTAAGAGGTTATACATTCCAGGCATGAGCAAAAAAATCGTGCTGTCTCCCTGGCTGCCAATTTTAGAACAGAAAAGTGTCTTATAACTTCAGTGCGTACAACACTGTCTTGCACCTGCAAAGATGAACATGAAAAATTGAATTTATTTCTTAATCCCTTTCAGTGTGGAATACAATGTATGTGTTGCTATGCAGGTCCCAATCTCAGCCTCTGGGGCTGTAACAGGTTCTTGGAGACATATAAAAAAACAGCATTAGAAAATAGATTTCTCAGTGCTATTTAAAACAGATCCTTATCATCCTAAGAAAAGCTCTCCTTTATGTTTACATGAAAGAAAGAGACCTGTTTTTTTCTTAAAAAACTAAGTTATGCTGCACAAAGCTGTGGGCAGCTAACAGAGACTTGTGTCCATTCTTCTCTATGTGACTAGTTTCCTACTTGAGTGGTGAGAGGGAACACAACTTGCAAAGGCAAGCAAGAAATGGAGCTTGCACATCTGACCCTCTTTCCCTGAACAAGTATGTAGATAGACCCATATAGTAATTAGTCTCCTACATCAAGTCTCCCGTATTGCCTGCTCACAGGCATAAAGCACGCTAATGTGAAGAGAGCCTTGGCTCCCCTTTGGAGCTGTAAAACAGCCTATGTAGCTATTTTGTAAGCAAGTCATTTGGCACCTAATTCACAAATGTGAAGAAAGTACAGAAGTTCAGAGAATGGAGAAAGCTTTTAGGAAGGGAAAGCAGCAAAGATAGATCACATAACAGCCTAAATATGTGACACATCCTTAGATAAAGTTATAACTACAGCCAACAACTGCTGCTGGAGTCTGCCAGGAGTAGGTGCAATGACTAGCAAATATACTTCCTCTGTTTGGTATCTTGGTAGTGCTGACTGTTGAAACCAGAAGTACTCAAGAGGAACAAGAGGAATGGATCAGTAAGGCCAAGGAAATAACATTTCATTCTTCAGAAATATGTTTACTTTTGTTCATTTCCCTTAAAAAAGATTCTTAGAATCCTGGTTTCAACACTGATTGCACTATACTTCCACATTAGCACGTGCAAGTGATTTCTGGTTCAGAAGTGGACTTGTGTGTGGCTTTACTTCAGTATTTGATGCAGTATTTAAAGCCACCTAACTAAATTCAGTATCCTTTTTAAAAATTATTTTGTACTGTAAAGATAATGAAAGTATCAAATTATTTTGAAAAAAGCTTGAAACTACACAGTGTTAATTATACCACTTAGTTTGGTGAATTGTGAATTTTATCCAGCAATATATGCATGTGGGTCCTCACTGAAATTTTTCTTCTTACTGATAAGAAGCTGGAACACAGACTTTAGACATGGATGAATACTTTTTCATCCAAGTATCTCCAAGCAGTGTTAAATGAAATTGTACCTCCAAATCAGGTTTTCTTGATGCAAGTGGTAATTCCCATGTTACAGGTCCAAAAAATGACTCATATAAAAATAAGTGGTCTGCTGAAAGTCACAAAGCAGGTGACAGATGAGGAACTAGGAAAGTGTGTCTTGGGGATTTGGTATGTAATGCACCATATATTTCTATCTAAAATCCAGAGTACAAAGTGCAGACTCCTACTGTTATTATAATTAAAATTATTTTAAATACAGTGGGATTTCTTATGGATTTATTGCTGCTGAGAGCCCTAATTCCATTTCTTTAGGCAATGTGTACCTAAAAAAAATTGCCATCTCTGTGCTGGGAGGTGACATAATAAAAATATGCTGTGTCTTTTGCTGATCCGTTCAAGGTCATTACTCTGATCTTTTTACTTTTTAAACCTTGAAAGTATACCTGTTTGAACTGAATGATGATCATATGGGCAAAGTATGACACAACACATATATGTTATATTTGCAAGGTGCCTAATCAAGGAATAATCCTCACATTTTTAATTCAGTGCCAGGACAGCATAATGCACATGCGGTGTACTACAGATACATCTTTTGCTGGGCTTCCTTAATTCTTTTGTTTAACAAAGAGTGATTTCCATCAATGGCAAGGTAAACTATAGGTAAACTGTAAAAACTCCATGCTAATGCTGTCTGACACAGTACTGAAAACTGAGCTGCAAGGGCTCTTGCTTTGTACATTTGTACCACGGAATCCCAAAGCACTAATGGTATTTTTACAAGGAGGAAAGAAAAAAAAGTAGTAGCTGACAACTCAAAGACATACCTTATCTGAATAGTCTTATTGTGAAGAGAATAGACTTGTGAACAAAAGATGGAAATTACAGAAACTGGAATCAGATATCACAGGTCCAGAATAAGAATGGCTAATAGAATATTGGGCAAAAGACCCAAAGCCTGAGTGACAGCTCAAAGACAAGAGGGGATTTCATACTTTTTCTAAACATTGCTGCAGAGCTTCTTTCAAAGAAATTTTCAAATCCCAATTGGCTTTCCTAATTACAGAACAGTGAATGTTCTATAGATAGGAAATGCATGCGTATAAGTAGGGAGGGACTGGATTGCATTCACCCTCTTCTCAAAATGATTAGGTCTATTTAAAAGTTTGTGAATCTTTGGGGATGTAAACGTATATTAGTTTGAATCTGAATAGTTTCAAGTTAAGCGCTGCAAATTTTGGAGGGCAGTGAAGGGGGGTGGGGGGTGGAGAGAGCAGAGGAAGCAAAAAAAGCAAATGTGAGTGGAAGTACAGTGAATATAATAATGACTCTTGTCTGATAATGTAGTCCAATATGGGTGGTTTCTTGAGTTGCTTCCTCTCAGTATTTAGTTCCTTGAAACGATACTCCCTTGGGCAAGAGACAGAAGTTTTTTGGGGGGTTGTCATTAAGTCATGATTCATTTGGCAATCCCTTCTACATCAGCCATCTTTGAAAGAGCATAAGTTTTGCACAGAAAATTTTGTTTTTTAAATCTCTTGGCTGCTCTTCTAATTAATATTAATTCAGTTTTGCAGACATCCAGAGGGATGCCATCTAAAGCAACCTGGACAAGCTTGAAGAATGGGCCCACATGAATCTAATGAGATTCAACAAGACTAAGGTTAAGATGCTGCACTTGGATCAAGGCAATCACAGATGTGTCTACAGACCGGGAAAAGAATGTGTTGAGAGCAGCCCCATGGAGAAGCACTTAGGTGTTGTAGTCGATGAAAAGCTTGACATGAACCAGCAGTAAGTGCTTGCAGCCAGAAGGTCAACAATATCCTGGTCTGCTTCAAAAAATGGGTAGCCAGCAGGGCAAGGGGAGTGATTGTCTCCCTTTGCTCTGCATTTTTGAGGCCTCAGCTGCAGTACTGTGTCCAGGTCTGGTGTCCCCTGCACAAGGACTTAGGGCTGTTGAAGTGGGCTGAGAGGAGGGCCATGAAGAATGTCAGAGGGCTGGAGCACCTCCCTTATCAAGAAAGACGGAGGGAAGTAGGTTTGTTCAGCTTGGAGAACAGAAGGCTTCGAGGAGACCTCCTTGAGACCTTCCAGTAATTACACTGTACCTCACTACAAGAAATACAGAAAGACAATACAGTGTATGCAGAGTCTATTAAAAAGACAGAGATCTACTGTTTGTACATAATCTGATTTTAAAATAAAGAGGGGGACATCTAGATTAGATCAGAGAATACCAAGCTGTGAGGAAGGGTTGGTCTGAATAAGGGTTGGTAGGCCCTACAGAGAGACCTGGGTAGGTTGGATTGAAGCCAGTGAGATGAAGTGCAACATGACCAAGTGCTAGATCCTTCACTTTGCAGTCAGGAAAACAAAAAGCTCAGGGGAGACTTCATTGCTTTCTACAACTGCCTGAAAGGAGGTTGTGACAAAGTGGGAGTCAGCCTCTTCTAACTAGTGATAAGACAAGAGAGACTGGCTTCAGATTGTGCTAAGGGAAGTTCAGTTTGGATATAGGAAGAATTTATTCTCTGAAAGAGTGGTGATGTGTTGGAAAAGGCTGCCCAGGGAAATGACGGAAACACCATCCTTGGAGGTGTATATATATATATAAAGTGTAGATCACTGAATTGTGGGAGTTGGAAAGGACCGCTAGAGATCATCTAGTAGTAATTAGGGACAGGGATTAGAAGGAATATTGGTGGTAGGTGGATGGCTGGAGTAGATGATTTTAGAGGTCTTTTTGAACCTTAATGATTCTATTATTCTACGGTTGTATGATTCAGTATGTCAGGAAGAAATTCTTCATTCTACAGGTTGTGAGGCACTGGCCCAGAAAAGCTGTGGGTGCTCCATCCCTGAAGAAATTCAAGGTGAGGTTGGATGGGGTATGAGCACCATGATTTAGGATGTTCAGAGTAAGGCTGTCAGAACTGGATGGTCTTCAAGATCTTTTCCCACTGAAATCATTCTATGGGTCTGTGAATGTGTAGCCAGGTTGCAAGGTGCCTCCTGTGGAAGGTGAAGCCATTTATTTGCAATTTTTTATTTAGCTAAGCTCCTTACTCAGTTGATTATTTTTAATATAATGAAATATTAAGGAAGGTAAATAAAGCAAGAATAAAGTAGTTCCTTTTCAATGGTATTTTTAGCTGCATTCCATTTTGACAGTTGCTGTAAATCCCAGGAGTGATTTGAGTTCAGGAAAAAGATTTCAGAAATTTTGTTTTTGGAATATATGTTTCTACATGAATTGAAGCTACTGCTATTGAGGTCACTACAGCAGCAGCCCCTGAGTTAGAGCTACACCAACTCATCTATCACATGCATTCATGATATTGATGAGGCATCCAAGTCCTCTCTGTGATTTGAAAGATAGATTTTTGTCCTGGACTTCCCATATATGAAGGCACTGTTTATATATCTGAACTGAAACGTTTGGACTCATCTGGTGAAGCTGTTCTATTTCTCTGAAGCGATGTAAGCACTAGCTGGGCCAGAGGAGTGTGGTGATGACTGTTTACTGGGATGATGAAGACATCCACATGGTAGATGCATTGACATATCTTCTCAAACAGATCAGCAGAAGGGTTTGGAGTGGAATCCTTCGTGACTTACCTAACCTTGTATCTAGGTGGAGAACTAGCTCTGTTACACAATCAGGCTTGGTCTGATTGTCTAGTGGTGGGACATAGGTCATCCCTGAGTTCATGTAGTCAGATTGCAAGGTTAACCATGTTGCCTCTTGAGGAAGATTAAGCCATTTATTTGCACTTAACTCAGCTCCTTAGTCAGTGCAGGAATTTCAGTGCTCTGTTCAGCTTTCACCATTCCTGGCTCATAACTCAAGTTTGAATGCTGCTTTAACTGGTGGGTGTTGTAATGCAAATCCTGAAGCTGTCTTTGACATCCAGATCTCACTGATAGCTTTTGAAATGTCCTTCATTTCATAGAAATGAGGACTTTGACAAATCCCAGTGATAAACACAGCAGAGCTTTCAGCAGTGTTTGCCCACTCATCCAGGTCTTCCCTTTATGTCACTTCTGAATGAAAACTTTTGCAGGTAAAAAGTGTAGTGGAATACTCTTTTTTTTTTAATTTGGAAATAACTTCAGCTTCAGTGGGTTTTCAGCATAGGATCATAGGATAAATCGAGTGGGAGGCTCATAGTTAACAGCAAGCTTAAATTCATTATTGTTTGTAAGCCCTTAACATGCATACGTTGTGGTAGAAACAGTTTTTTATGGCACTAAGTGACTCTCAAACAAGTAGTGAAAATCCTAGGTTTTCACATGACCACCACAGTACAGAACAGAAAAGCAGGGTGTGGAAAATTTATGAGAGTAGTGTGGGTAACACAGGAAGTACAGTGTAGATCCTGACTTTTAATGATTCTGACTCGACTCTGTTTTCCTCACAATAATATAAAATGTCTAGGGAATGAGAACATGGATCTGCAGATCAGCAGAAACAGGCTGTTGTTTTTTACTTTTAAGTTACTTTATTAGTGTTGAAGAATCACAAACAAAGGGATTTTGCAAGGGCGTGGTTTGCTTTTTAAGTTCTTGTGAATGTATTTACAAAGAGGTTGGAACTAGATGATGTTTATGGTCCCTTCCAACATAAGACATGACTATGATTCTATGACTGTCTGTCTGTAATTCTATGATTGCTCTATATCATACCTATATAACTTCTATATATCATATCCACAGGCAGAGGTATGGAACTTGAGGAAAGAGGAATATGAACAAGAACTATATGAGCAGTATGTACAGGTTTTAAACCTAATAAACTATATTTGTGTAAAATAACATCCATGGAAAAAAGTATTGGAATCAGACAATTTTTTTTTTTTGCATGACAGTACCTTTTATCACTGTCATCTATGCTCTTTGAGACTCAGAATTTAAAAAATACATTTCTCAAAACGTTTTGGAAACTTTTCTGACAAAGCAAACACATAAATGAGAGAGCAGACAATGAGGCAGGGATTAACACAAAGACATATTACACGTTTTCAAATGTAGAGATAGGAAATGAGGAAATGGGGAAAAGATTTAGATTGGATATTAAAAAAAAAAAAAATCATATGTATATATATGATAAGGGTGGTGAGGCACTGTAACAGGTTGCCCAGAGATGTGGTGGGTGCCACATCCCTACAGACATTCAAGGTCAGGCTGGACCAGGCTCTGAGCAACCTGATCTAGCTGTAGATGTCCCTGTTCCCTTTAAGGGTCCCTTCCGTTCAAATGGTTCTATGATTCTGTGAAATGACTGAGATGGAAAGATAGAAAAGTCATATGCAGCTGAAACTGACACTTGGCTATCATAGCCATATCTCATTAGAAATGTTCACTAAAAGAATGTCATGCAAAGATTCTGAAAAAGGGAAACTAATGAAGGGAAGGTTTCTTGTTCAAGAAACATGTAGCTGCGGCACTTAGGGACATTGTTTATTAGGCATAAGTTCATAAGTTCATAAGTTCATAAGGTTGGAAAGGACCTATAAGATCATCTAGTCCAACCATCCTCCTATCACTATCTCTACCCAACTACTAAATTAAGTCCTTAAGCACCTCATCTAAACACCTAAGTCCTAAGCACCTCATCTAAGGCATGGTGGTGATGAGGCTAGATCATAGAATCATAGAATCACCAAGGTTGGAAAAGATCTATAAGATCATCCAGTCCAACTGTCCACCTATCACTAATGGTTCTCACTAAACCAACATCTAAATGTTCCTTGAATGCCGCCAGGGTTGGTGACTCCACCACCTCCCTGGGCAGCCCATCCCAGCACCTGACTGCTCTTTCAGAGAAATATTTCCTAACATCCAGTCTGAATCATCTCTGGTGCAACTTAAAGCCATTCCCTCTCATCCTATTGTTAGTTACATGAGAGAAGAGGCTGATCCCCAGCTCACTACTACCTCCCTTCAGGTAGTTATAGAGAGCAACAGGGCCTCCCCTCAGCCTCCTCTTCTCCAGACTGAACAATCCCAGCTCCTTCAGCCATACTGACCAATATCCCCAAGGTCCATTTCCTCTAGACAATCCTCCAGCCACTCTGTCCCAAGATTCTTTTGTTGCCTGGGGTTGCTGTGGCCAAAGAGCAGGACCTGACACTTGGTCTTGGACCTCGTTCCATTGGCTTCAGCCCCTGCAAACATACTGAGGGTGCACTCAATGCACTCATCCAGGTCATCAATAAAGACACCGAAGAGGACAGGCCCCAGTACTGACTCCTGAGGAGCCCACCTGTGACTGGTCACCAGCTGGATTTAACTCTGTTCACCACTACTCCCTGGGCCTGGCCCTCCAGCCAACAGGATACCTGTCTAAGGCACAGGCTGTCAGCTTCTGCAGGAAAATACTGTGGGAGACAGTGTCAAAGGCTTTGCTGAATCTACAGCAGGTGGATTCTCTTTTTCTTCTGGACCTCAAGAAAAGCTCCCTGTTCATACATGCCAGTCTTCTTCCCTGCCAGCTCATTTAGTATCTTAGGGGGACAGCCTGCTCCTGTGCCTTGAAGACTACCTTCTTGAAGAGCAACCAGCTGTTGGACCCCTTTACCCTCCAAGACTGAATCCCAGGGGACAACCCCTACCAGTCTTCTGAACAATTTGAAGTCCACCCTCTGCAAGTCCAAGTTAGCAGTTTTGTTGTCCCCTATCCTTGCTCCACCAAGAGTCAAGAACTCTACCCTTTCATGGTTACTCTGTCCAAGACAGCCCCTGACCTTCACATCTCCCACCAGAACTTCTGTTTGTAAATAGAAGGCCTAGCAGGACTGCTCCTCTGGTAGGCGCTCTCACCAGCTGGTGAGTGAAGGAAAGTTGTCTTCCATACACTCTAGAAACTCCTAGACTGCTTCGTCTGTGCTATGTTGTATTCCCAGCATATATCAGACGATCTTGGAGGTCTTTCCCAACCTTAATGATTCCATGATTCTATGATTTTGTGAAAGAGTTCAGAAAGGCTGATTCACCTCTTTCTATTGCTCCTCTATTTTCTGTAAAGATTCCTTAGTTACTCTTTCTATTTCTCACCTTTTAGCTATCTGCAAATTTTTAAGTTGCTTTATTTGTCTAATAACACATGCGGAGTGATATTACATGCAGAATATGTTATCTGGAAAAAAAAAAATTGGCACATTTGTAATTTCTTCAATGACGTCTGGCCAAACTCAGCCAGAACATAAGCAGGTGCAGCTCAGTTTGAGATCTTCAGTATCCATACTCTTTATATCAAGACTGGATTTTGTCCAGAACTTATCTGTAAACAATTATGGTTCTTCCTTGTAGACTTAGACTTCATGCATAATTATCTTAATGTATTACTGTTTTTACATTGATTATACATATTTCTGCTTCATTTTTGCAAAAGCTTGAGGGTAGCTAATAAACTGTACAGCCTAATAAAATCTAACTTACAGGCAAACCCTCTTGTATATAAAATTGAAGAGAACAAAGTGCCAAGGGCTTGTATTAGTGCCATCCATTTTGTTAGCATTTTTCCAATTTATCTTGCGTTACAAACCCTCAGAGTACTATGTCTATTGTAAATATTTAAGCATTACTGTTGACATAAAGATAATACTGACAAATTGAGTTAACATTTCTGCTGAGGATTACTGAACATGTGTAGTGCAGAACAACATTAACACCCACACCGAGCCCTGTGCTCATGCCAAACAGTGTTTAGTCTACAATACAACAGTGTCCCTCAAATGAATTTTTAGCTTTGATTTACACAAAACATGAAACAACCTTTCTTGGATCAATTAATTGTTTGACTTTCATAATACATTTCCATTTTAACTAGATTATGTCTGTATCAAAGGACAACTAATGGGTGCAAGATGTTAGTGCTCTCATGTGGGTGGATATCTGTGTGCACATGTGCATGGTGCCATTGCTCTCACTCCAAGCTAATATCTTATGTGTTTTGAATATCAGAACACAGTGTAGATAGTTAACTCATGTATGTGCTTGCATTGGCAATAACACCTGTAGGTGCACAGTTAAAGTAACATAGAGACTTTTTGATGTGTTGCTCAGTCTCCTAAGTAGAAAGCTTCTGCAGAAACTTTTCTGACAAAGCACACACAGGGCAGAAGTAAAGGATCAGGGCAGGAGAAGTTTGAAATCATTTACTCTAGCAGTGTGATGATCATTCTCTGTGGTTTGGAATTTGCTTTCGGCACTTGCAGCCAAAAGTCTCCCAATAATGCAAGATTTTTTTTTCTTGTCTTTGCATGTTATACTTTCATCCTGTACAGAGCCAACTTATTTTCTATTTGAAAAAAGTTATAAGGCTTTCATATATATAACTATTTGCACAAAATTTGAGTACTTTCAGCTTTGCAATAGGTAAGGATGCTGCAAGTTAACATTTATCACATGTTAAAGTTTTCTAGAGACTTAGCTGGTAACATTTTGAGATGAATTATTTCTTACAAGTAGCATGAGTTAAGGCCAAGCCCTGTTTTCTTAATTCTGGGATCATGGAAACACTGAAATAACTGCTGTGGATCACGATGCCACGTTCCAATTTGGTCACGCAGCATCATTCTTACTTGCATCAGTATCAAATTCCCCACATTGATTCATTACGTTGATGAAAGATTTCCAAAATTTGTTTTATGCTAAGGCAACTAAAACAATCTTTTTCTCTTGATTTCCTTATTTATTTTATTTTATTTTATTTTATTTTATTTTATTTTATTTTATTTTATTTTATTTTATTTTATTTTATTTTATTTTATTTTATTTTATTTTATTTTATTTTATTTTATTTTATTTTATTTTATTTTATTTTTTTTTTCTTTATCTGGCAGACAATATTTTCCATGCTTACAAGTCCTCCAATTTGTATACTCATAACAATACTCTTAATAGCTAAAGTATTTTTTAAAGAGAGGGAGTTAAAGCCATTTTTCTATGTGAATAGGTTTGGAGATTGAGGTACAAAGTATGTAGTTGACCTGCCCTAGCCACCCTGAATATTTGAACGGCGGCCTAACAAAGATACAGGTCTTCTGCAACTCCCAGTTTATAACACTAAACCCAGAATAAGATATTTCCAAGAGTGTTGTCCAAACACTTTTTTAACTCTGGAAGCTTGATGCGTATTCCATGCCCACCACCCTCTGTAGCAGAACCTTTTCCTAACAAACACTCCCCTGGCACAGCTCTATGCCATTCCCTCTGGCCCTGTGGCTGTCACAAAGAGCAGAGCTCAGTGCTGCCCTTGCTCCCTGTGAGCTGCGGCTGCCATCAGGCCTCCCCTCAGCTTCTCTGCTCTGGGCCCAGCACACACAGGTCCCACTGCTGCCCACACATCTTCCCCTCTGAACCCTAAACCATCCTAGTAGTCCTCCTTTGGACACTATTTTTTTTATGTCTTTCATTACAGCAAATAAATATAAGAATATAAATTAAGAATAATATAACATCCTGCCTGTCAGAAGTAAATACAAAGAATCTAGACATTTTACATCCTTACTAAATCTCTGCCCATGGGACTCTTACAGAATCTGAGTTCTTTGCAAACTTTCCATGTCTGTACCCAGTGCAGCACTATAAATCTGGCAAATAAAGAACTAAAAGAAGGCACAGTAGAAGAAATGATACATCCATAGCCATAGAAATGATAAATGGTATGGTAAGATCTAACTGCCGGTTTCAGACATGAAATATTAAAAAATAATTCAAGTCTAAAAGATCAGTTTTATTGTTTCTTTACTTCAGCTCTTTTGTTTCAGCCAATTGATTTCTATGCCACATTCTGTATTCCTGTCCTTTCTGCTCTGACTCCTCTCCTTCACTTGCAATTCCATTCCCTACCCACCTTGCCTCCCATAAAAATAATATACTCTTCTTATTTTTCATTGCCTGGGTGGAATAAACTCACCACTTGCATGTGACTCATTTTGCAGACAAGCTGAGATAAAGTGATCAGCAGTTGTGCACAAAGTACTCTGTAATTTCTTCATAAGAATCTCTGTTTTATTATATTCTTTGCTCTTGTGATGCTAATGAAAGATGAGTAATATGAACACTCAACAAGTCATCTGACATGAAACAAAATGGTATCAGGAAGAACGTCTTGTTTCACTTCTTTGAGTGAAAACTCATACCAGGCAAAACCCAATGTTTCAGCTTTTTTTGCACAGGAGTTTTGTAATATAGACACAGTGCCTTTGTTTTTATATTAAATTCTTTCTTTGTGTTTGGCTATAGATTAGATTACAAAGATGACTTTCTAGTTGAATCTTTGCATAGCTCTCTCATTAGAGGCTTTCCTTCACTGTAATGATAGTAATAAACTAAACATCCTACTTCTTTCTGAAATCGCTGCTTAAAACTCCAGAGATTTTTTCAAGCTAGAAATCTTTTCATAGTTAGTAAAAGATTTTCAGTAATATTTGCATCATGAAGTCCTAAGATAATAGAAAATGAAACATTTTCAGATATTTCATAATTTCATTCTAGGTCTTTTTCTCAGATATAGGCTAGATTGGAAAACTCACATCTCTGATAATTTCCTTTCTGCAGAGATGCAAAGGTTATAACTTCTGGAAAAACATTATGCTCATTTAGAGGTGTCTTTAATGATCTTTAATGGGGTTAAGGATTACTTTGTGTTTACACTGATACTTGAAGTGATGACTGAAGAGAGGAAGTAATTAACTTGTAATCAACACTTATGAGTGTGACATAAAGTGTATGAAAAAGCCACTAAGCTGAGTGTCAAATAATTGTTTACAGGAATAGAAGAGACAGTTACCTACTGCTGCTCTGCGAATATAATAAATAACAGATGAATGACAGCAACCTCCTTTATGGTATTCACAGATTTTTTAATTGTTTTTTAGTTATACAAATAACTGTGCATCAAAATACACTGCTAGAATAGGGCTATTTATAGACATATGTTAAAAAGCTGGCAGGTTAATGGTTCTTTAGTTGGTATCATGCTATGATTGTGCCTGATATACCCAAATGGTGATGCCAGCATGGTGCAGAGGGAAGCCAGTGTGAAGGAACACTTCTTCAGAAATGGAGTACAGGAATTAAGGATTTTGAATGTGTCAGAAGTCTTGGAAGGAGAAGAAAGTGTAAATATATAAAGATGGATGCATTAGCAGTACAGAGAAATTATTTAAAATGGCTTAGTAACAGGAGAGTAATCTAAGAACAGGATAGAGTGGAACTGAAGCTTCCACATATTAATTGATAATAGAGTGAACCACCAGTTACATAAATTATTTAATTAATGCAATTTTGGTATATTATTTAATTAACTGGATAAGAGATCAGTGACTACTCCTATGCATATCTACTTCATTTAGACTTTCAGTCTAGTGGCTAGGGGATAGCCAATGTCACTCAGGTCTTCAAAAAGGGCAAGAAGGAAGATCCGAGCAATTATAGGCCAGTCAGCCTCACCTCTGTCCCTCAAAAGGTGCTGGAACAGCTTGTGCTGGATGCCATCTCCAGACAATTGGATAAAAAAGGAAGTTATCAGGAGTAGCCAGCATGGGTTCACCAAGGAGAGGTCATGCTCGACCAACCTGGTGGCCTTCTATGATGTTGTCACTGGCTGGGTGGATGGGGGGAGAGCGATGGATGTAGTCTACCTTGATTTCAGCAAGGCATTTGATACTGTCTCCCATGACATCCTTATAACAAAGGTAAGGAAGTGTGGGATAGATGAGTGGACAGTGAAGTGGATTGAGAACTGTCTGACTGACAGAGCGCAGAGTGTTGTCGTTGGGGGTGCAGAGTCCGGTTGGAGGCCTGTAACCAGCGGTGTCCCACAGGGGTCCGTGCTGGGTCCAGTCTTGTTCAACATCTTCATCAGTGACCTTGATGAGGGGATAGTGGCCACCCTCAGCAAGTTTGCTGATGATACAAAGTCGAGAAGATTGGCTGACACGCCTGAAGGCTGTGCTGCCTCTCAGCAAGACCTGGACAGGCTGGAGAGCTGGGCAGTCAGAAAATGGATGAAATTTAACGTAAGCAAGTGTAGAGTCTTGCACCTAGGGAGGAATAATCGAATGCACCAGTACAGGCTGGGGGATGAGCTGCTGGAGAGGAGCTCTGTAGAGAGGGACCTGGGTGTCCCTCTCTTTCCAGTTTGAGAATAAGTGTAGAAACTGTTAGGAGGAGAGGAAATACCTTCTGAGTCATTTAAGAGAATAGAAATTGTTGCCCACCATTAAAAATAAAATTCATTAAAAGAAGAGGAAGGAAGATGAAACCATCCTTTCATCTTAGTGTAACAGGGAGTTCCCAACTCTTTCTGTAAATGAATAAGAGCTTAAGCCAGTGCCAGAAACAGAGGCAAAAATGGAAGTGCTAGGTTACAATTTTTGGTAACACAAAAGTCAGTTTAACCTACTTTTCATAGCTTATATGGAATCTCTGTGGTACAAATTTTCTGCCTCCTATTGCTTTGTGAAAATAACATTTTGGAGGCCTGGAGCTAAATGTAAGTAGTGGAATGCCAAGCGAATAAAATTAGCAAGAACACTGTGCACTTAAATTTCCAGAATCCAAACCCAGAAATTGCCTGTCAGCAGTGTGTGCTTCTCAATTTTTTTGTCAGGGTTGTGATTGTTGCTACGGATGGAAGGACAATTTTGGGAAGCAGGGAAATACCTACAGCATAGAAATACACTCAATGTTGCAGATTGCCAAACAGGTTGTTGCTTTTCCTATTTGGACTGATTTTGGTAGCAGAATGTCTCCTCCCTGTTCTGAAAAATGAGGTGGTTCCAGGCTGTGGGGCAATGGAGGAGCCTCTGCCAGTGTCTCTTTACTGTTTCAAAGCCTAGGACATTATTGCTTGTGGCATACCAACAATAAGCAATAAAAGATAGGTGTCTGTGCAGGCTACTTCCAGGAACTGAAGAATCCTGCACTATCCTAAATTAAAGAAGTGCAAACATTTCAGAACAAAAGAAGCTGCTTTGACGTAACAATTGCCTGACACGTGACCCTTGAGTGAGGAGGTGTCTTAGCTGTAATTTAATTATCTGTAGTCTGAGTACTTTGTAACTGTAGATTCCAACAACTTCAAAAAAGACTGACATAATTAAGTTACACACAGAGAAGGGTCCTAAATAGGGTGGGACACTGAAATCTCAGAGTATTTATGACTAGCAGGAAATATTCTGGGATAAGAACAGAAACCATGTACCTTATGCATGTAACAGTGGCGGGGGCAGCAGCAGCTGGAGAGAGGAACATGGCTTGAAGTAACATGCATGGGTGGGATCCACAGTTTGGAAAGGGTGAGTGAATAAACAGCATCAGTCCCACTGACCCCAGTCCTGCCTCAGCTGTGCCCACAGAAGGAGAAATCTGCAGGTTTTACCAGTGATTTTTAGAAACTTTTGCCAGTGATGTGCTTTTGAAATGGTGTATTGGAATAGATGTCAATGGGACTGAGCTGAAAGCTTCAGGTTTTGTCAAGTTCTCTGTGATTGTTTACCTGTCTAATAGGCAGGTGTGGATCTTTGCTAAGCATTAAAGCTAAAAAAAATCCTTTTCCTTACAAGTGTAATAATGGAACCAGAACAGTTAGAAAAAAACAAAACAGTGAAGTCTCAGAAGATGCAGATTCCGAGTCTTTATGTATTTTACTCTAAAGCGTGTAGACATTGAATAAAAGGATAAAATAAGCATAAATATAATCTTTGATTTTAAAATGACTACAATTATAAGTATGTCCTCTTCAAAAACTGAATTAATCTGTACATTCACTTACAATGAGCATCATACCCTCTCTGATATGTATATTTCAACTTCCACTCTTGTTTCATCTACTCTTCTGTTGTAATCCACATTCCACAATATTTTTACTTTTTTTTTTTCATTTTTTTTCCTTAGATATAATATTATTTCTAGTTATGAACTGATAGAATCCTTAGGTTTGGAAGGGACCTTTAAAGGTCATCCAGTCCAACACCCCTTCAACGAACATAGATATCCACAGATGGATCTGCTTACTCAGAGCCCTATCCAGCCTGTTTCTGAATGTCTCCAGGGATAGGGAATCCTTTACATCTCTGGGCAACCTGCTCCAATGTCTCACCACTGTCACTGTGAAAGATTTTTTCCTTATATCTAAACAAACTCTACCTCCCTGAGCTTGAGGCCATTTTCCCTTGTTCTGTCACAACATACCCTGCTAAAGAGCCTGTCCTCCTTCTTTCCTGTAACTCCCTTTTAGATATTGAAAGGCCACTATCAGGTCACCTTGGAGCCTTCTGCTGGCTGGTCAACCCCAGATATCTCAGCCTGTCCTCCTAGGAAAGGTGTTCCATCCTTGGATCACTTTTGTCGCCCTTCTCTGGACACACTGGAGCAGGTCTGTATTTCTCCTGTACTCCAGGATTCCACATCTGGACACAGTACACTGGATGAAGCCTCACCAGCACAAAGCAGAGGAGCAGGATCACGTCCCTTGACCTACTGGCCATGCTTCCTTTGATGCAGCCCAGGATCCAGTTGGTTTTCTGGGCTGAGAGGGCACATTGATTGCTCATGTCTAGCTTTCAATCCACCTCCAGGTCTTCTTTGTCAGGACTGTGCTCAGTCCTTTCATTCCACAGCTTGTATGATTAGTGAAGGTTACTTTGACCCAGGTGCAAGATCTTGCATTTGGAGTTGTTGAACCTCTTGAGATTCACTTGGGCTCACTGCTTAGCCAGTCTAGGTCCCTCTGGATGGCATCCCATCCCTCTAGTGTGTCGACTGCTCCCCACAGCTTAGTGTTATCCACAAACTTGCAGCCAGTTCTTTGTCCATCAAACATTCCACCCATCAAATCCGTATCTTTCCAATTTGGAGAGAAGGATGTTGTGGGGTACCACATCAAAGGCCTTCCTGAAGTCCAGATAGATGACATCAGTGTCTCTTCCCTCATGCATTGACGCAGTTGTTATACCATTGTAAAATGCCACGTTTTCAATTTGCCCTCATCCAGTTCCCACAAACCTGGTGCCATGTAGGCCATTTGCTTGTAAAAAAAAACAAAAACAAAAACCAAACAAACAAAAAACAAAAAAACCCAAATTTGGGCATCAGTAACATCCATAAAGCCAGTTATTTAAAGATAAGATCTTTTGATTCATTTCCATGTTCTTACCTAATACAAGAAGCAGAAAAGATAATCTGTGCATTCTGTTCCTTCAGCTGTCATCCAAAGGCCCTGAAGTCCCTTTTGATATCCCTTGACCCACATGTAGCTGCTTCATCTCTCCATGTATGGAAAAGCAGTGAGTTGTGGCTCATCAGCCGTACCATGCTAGGCAGATTTCTGGTGACAGCCCAGGATGTATAAGTCCATATTGTCAGCTGCAGTCAGGGAGTCAGTTAGTCAAAGCAATGAAACTGATTAACCAAAGTTGGATTTTTTCTTAAAAAATGAATTTTTGGATAAGAAGGAGTCAAGCATTAGAAGAATATTACTTGGGATTCTATTATATTTATTGTTGTTTATTGGTTTGATATATGTTACAGCTACAAAAAATAAGTATAGGTGTGGCTTCTTCCTACCTTTCATATCAAATTTGATCAGAATCAAAAGGCTTGTATTTTTTAGTGGCTAATCCTTCACAGTCAAGTTGGAATCTAAAAGCTAGTCTACCTTTTATATTCTTGCCAATCATAGTTGCTCTGTGTTTACAAATTAGGTGATAGTGCTATTGCTGATGCACAAGAATGGCCTGAGTCCAGCTCCTTGTTCCACACTGCAATTGGCTTTGCAGTGCTAACAGAAGTGAAACATTCCTTTTGTCAGAAAAAAGCAGGAGCTACTTCTCAAAGACACACAAAGAGCAGATAGATTTTGCAGGAATGTGACATTTCAACAGAGTTGTTTTTTGGAGCATAACTCCCACTTAAAAAGAAATAAAAAGTTTGGAGTAGTTCTGCTCTAAAGAACAACTTGTACACCGACTTAACCTGTTTACTGACTTTATTTTTATTATTATTATTATTCTTTTTTAACTGCAAGCAAGTAAAAGCATTTTTCTTGAGAGAAGTTTGTCGGAGTGTATTGCCTATCCCTGAAGTGTAGGCTTTCTTTTATAGGAAACACACAAAGAACTTCCGCCGAAATTATTTACATAACTATTTCTTAATGTTTGCAATTCAGCCTCAGTTCCGGTTCATGAAGAGAGAGAATGCAAGTTGTTGGCCTCCAGCAGACTTGTGATCCACATCTGCAAGACTGTCAGGGGCACCAGCTGGGAGAGGTTGAGGAAGGACTGAGATTTTCACCTTCAGACTACTGACAACAACAGAAAATGAAAGCCATGGTGGCTGTCTCACCCTCTTCATTGGGAGGTGTTGTGTAGGTTACTTATTCTGTCTTGCAAAAGACAAGGACACGCTGATGTTAAATCACCACAACATTTAGCATTATTTACCACCTTATATTATGTATATTATTATATATTCTGAATGTAATCAATAAACAATATTTTTAATGCATCCCCTCTGATAAAACTGCATAAAACTGTAATCAAAGCAGTGCAACCAGAAATAAAAATCACTGATGAATTTTAAAAAGTGTTACAGATTTGAGTAAAATTTAAATACAAATGCTCATTTTGCATGTTTTTGATAAAATTGCATTAAGTAATATACTGTTTCTAAAGTTTGATGACATTGAGAAGGACCCATTTTATTACAAATGCAATTTACACATACCTCTGATAGGATAAAACACTTAATAGTGCACATGATCACAGTTTCATCCTGACAGTAAATGCTGATTAGATAGCATGGATTTGGATTGTTCTCTGCGCTCATACAGCAGTATTGGATGATAACGCAAATCTTTGAGTCAAACTACCTTGACAAAAAATAATCAAAATATTTTGTGATTGATAATACTTTCTAAAGGATTTTGAGATAATAATGTAGCCATTAGAGTGACCTTTAATATTGTATGCTGTTCTGGGCTCCGCAATACAGAAAAGATGTTAAGGTGCTTGAAGGCATCCATAGGAGACAACAGAGCTGGTAACAAGGCTAGAAGGCATGTCCTGTGAGGAGGGGCTGAAGGTGTTGAGGATTGCCTTGTCTAAAGAAGAGGAGACCAAAAGGCAGCGTTATTGCTCTCTGCAGCTCTTCAAGTAGGGGAAGCAGAGCAAGGTGTCAGGATCTGCCTGTGGAACTGATGGCAAGATGGGAATGGCACAGAGCTGCCAGGGGAGGTTCAGGCTGGTTGTTAGGAAATATTTACTGTGAGTGTTACCATACAGTGCAACAGTTTTCCTGGAGAAGTGGTTGATGCCCCATGCCTGTCAGTGTTCAAGAGACATTTGGACAATGCTCTCAGTATGCTTTAACTTCTAGTTGTCCCTGAAGTCATCATCAGGCAGTTGGACTTCAAGATCCTACTCTAGATTCTACAAACAGTAAAGCTGTTTAATTTGGGCAACAACTTATGTTGACACTTATCTGGTGATAATCTGGTATTTCTGACCAAGTTTTTAAAAAGACAAAGGCTGTTATTCAAACTATCTGTTCTAGAAGTTCCAGCCAGGTTTGTCAGAAATCGAAGTAAAAATGGATAGTTGGATGACAACTATCCTGCCAAACATGAATGTCTCTACCAAGTGACAAAAGTAATAGTATCATGCTTATATGGAAAATTGACAGTCTAGGGATAAAGTTAGATCAATATTTGAACATGAAGAGCAGCTTTTACTGGTTTTGTTATAGTGAACAAATTACAGTATTAGCCTTTGACTTGTTAGTATATGAATGTGTGTTCCTTGTTTGGGTATACTATTAGTACTTTGTACTTGAGCTTACATTTCAATAAGTTGAATATATAAAAAATACTTGGACATAAAAGGATGAACATACAGTGACAGCCTGATTCTCCTCTCTTGCACATTTCACTGAAATATGTACAATATCTCTAGTGTAAAAAATGTGTTTGGTAGGAAAATGAAGCTCTCCAGTGTTTGCACTGTTATATGCAAAACAATCACTTCCACTTTTATACATGCAGATCCTTCCCAGATACTAGTTTGTTTCTTCTTTTTCAGGACTAGAATAGGAAATGCAGGAAATTATATGATCACACAACCAAATGGAGTACCCTAAGTGCAGTGCCGTTAGAAAAGTTTGAATTTAAAATCTTAAGGTCTTGCAAATGAAATGGATGAACATTTGGGAGATATTATTAGTCAGTCCTTGGAAAGTTCTACAGAGACATTACATGCCTCTTACCAGAGGTAACTCCCATCATGTCTCAGTGTGGAACAATCTGATGTTTTCTCAGTATTTTTTTCTATACTTCAAAGACAACAGTAATTGCAATTAATCTATTGTACAAAATGTGCTATTTGGAGACAAGTTTATTTCAATTTTGGGCACTCTGCATTGCTAACTCTTCATTTCCTTGCAGTTAATCCAAAAATTTTCATACTCCACCCTTACTTTGATGAAGTAATGGCTGCTCAAGTGTCCTCAGTGGCAAAATAGATCTGTGATGTGTAAATTCAGAAGGATGACTTTTGTCCATGCTTACAGAAATGTCTGAAAAAACAATGGGAAGAAAAGATGGAAGTGCAACTCCTGAAGTGTATGGTGCAAGAGGGAGGTTGTTATCCCTTCTGCTGTGTTCAGAATTCTGTCCTCTACTATTGTGCTCTTGGAATATAGTGCAATTGCATAGGTCTATCTCATTCTTTATCAATCTTGAGCATAGGTTGCAATGAGACAAAAATGTATACTTCAGTGCTTCTGCGTGGGAGGAAAGTTTGCTTTTTGAACAGTTGTGAACACTGCTTCAGTCTTAAGTGTGTATTATAAACAAACAAACAAACAAAAACAAACAAACAACAAACAGGGAGTTTGCAACTGGAATAAGCAAGGTCTCCTAGTAATTTGAAACAAATATCTTGTCATTTGAAACTTTCTATGCTGTTTAGTTTACCACATGATGCTAGAAGAAATTTCCTTCAGTGACTAGGAGCACATCCAAGGCACAGCCAGGCCTTACTTAGCAGGTGTTTGCCACATGCTGTTGTGATGGCTAGGATTAGTTGGGTAACAGTGAACAAACATCTGTCTTGTATTATTCATACAGACTTAGTTTCAATTCATATCAATGTTCCTATCAGTATGTGACGGTTGATTTGATTCTCCAAAGTTCAGTACTAGGTCTGGTGGTAATGGATCCAGTAAATGTATCTTTCTATTCAAAGATGTAGTTTCTTTGCAGTGGTGATGACAGGACTTGCAGGTCATCTGAACATAAAGAAAGGGGAACTTTCCCAGTCATCATGTGTGAGGGTTGTTTCCTAACCATTATGTATTCTGACTATACAAAGCAAATAAATCTTCAAATCATATCTATCCCAAAAGCAAAGCTTACCATAGTAAATTCCAATGGGAAATTAAAATATCATGAAACAATGTTTATTTTCTAATGTTTTGCCAGCTGCAGAAAGGAGTCCAGTACATAGAACAAACCTGGCCTGTTTGGTTGTTTCCTCTCCCGTGGCCAGACTTCTCTTGCGAGTCTTCACAGTCCCCTTTTAGAATATTTATTCTCCCCTGAATACTGACTGGCAAACAGCAATCCAGGCAAAGAAAATATGTAGCAGACATTTCCTAATGTTTCATTGACCATTAGGGAAGAAAAAAATAGCTGAAGTTACCAAGAGTGGAAATCTGTTATTTATGAGGTAAAGAGCAGTATGATGCAGAAAAGGTAACTAACCCTCAGGAAAAGTTTCCATATGAGAAAAAAAATTTAAAAATGAGACATTTTTAAGGGCATTACTCCATTTTTCAAAGACTTTATTCTAAGGCTTTTTCCATGGCTTATTTCAGTTCTCCTTAGAGAGCTGTTTTGGAGCCTACTTTTCAGTATATATGGAGAAACTAAAGATTTGTTGCTGGGCTCTTTTTTACTTAGTTCTTCTTCTCCCTTTCCCTTTCCCTTTCCCTTTTTCTTTCCCTTTCCCCCCTTCTCCATCCCCTTCCCCTTTTCCTTCCACTTCCTTCTTCCCCTTCCCCTTCTTTCCCCTTCCCCTTCCCCTTCCCCTTCCCCTCCCCCTTCCCTTCCCTTTTTTCTCCTAGGTAATAGTTCAAGATTTTAATATAATCTTCTTGTTTTAAAATAGGATGGAAGACTGAAACTTAAAAAGCATAAAAAGTCAGTTAGAAAAGTTTAATGTGATCAATCAGCAACTTTCTGTAATGCATAGAGTATGCTGTTACATTTTGTGTTTTCACCCAAACAGGATGAGTATGCCAATAAAATCTTAAAAAAAAAGGAAAAAAATCTCTGTATTACAGATCCACAACTTCTACTGGAAGGGCAATGTGGAGGTGGGATGCAAACTGAGAAGATTTCCAGAGGATATGAAGAATAACTTCTTGATAGTTAATGATTTGACACACAAAATAGGAGGCATGGCTGCTGCTTCTATTCAGTAACAGAAGTGTCCGCCTGTTGCAGTGATGAAATGGCGAACATCACAATTCTATTGGGTTTATGTGGCTTATGTGGTTGCAGGGGGTTCTGCGGGGTGGCCTATATGAGCAAAGCCCAGTAGCTGCACTGAGAGGAGACAGCTGAACTGCTAACAGAGATAAAGGCATGTCCAATGAGGAGAGGCAGAGGGAACCTGGGTTGGCCAGTCTGGAGCAGAATAATCTAAAATGTGATCTTAGGAAACATTTACTGTGTTATCAAACACTGGTACAGGCTTCCTGGAGAGGTTGTTGATGTCCCATGCCTATCAGTGTTCTAGAGACATTTGGACAATGTCCTCAGTATGCTTTAGCTTTCAGACAGCCCAGACGTGGTCAGGCAGTTGGACTAGATTATTTTGTAGGTCCCTTCCAACTTCTTCTCTGTTCCATATTTTACTCCAATTATGTTATAGCTCAGAAGATAAAAGTGACTGAAAACTAAGGGATGTTCTTAAACAGATGAACCAACTGAAAATGCCACCCTGTCTGTTGAACACTGGGGACTGAAAAAAAACTTGTTAATTTTTCCAACACTTCACTGTGATTCTTTATACATCAGTATTTAGTACATATAGCTTTTTCTGAATATTAATATGATATTAAAATAATCATACTAAAATGCCCACAACATCTATTTTGTGGATATTTTCTGCCATGGGCAGACTAGGCTCAGTGAGATATTTTTTATATTTTATCCAGAACTAGAGATGAGTAAGTTGTAAATGGTGTTCATGAGACAAGCGGTTGTGGTGACAGATTATATTTGCAGCCATCTGCTTTTCTTCTGAGTCCAGAGCTGTGTAAGAAAAATACATAACAAAAGAGTCAAACTACTGTAGATGACATGACACTCATTGAAAGAATTTTTTTTTTTACATAATCAGAGTGTGTGGAAATGACCTAGCCTTATGAGCTGTTGCAGATATGTCTCACGTGGTTTGAAATCTCCTTCTCCACATCAGCTACTGAGCTGTAAAGGATAGATGTTTCATGGCAGAATAGGCAACAAAAAACATGCTTTGTAGTCTTTCATACCATACCTGGGTGGCCTTAGTTGCCTAGATGTGAGATATTTTTTTTCTACCTCTACAGGTTAGTAAGAATTGAGTTATTTATTTGTGGAACTGACAAGGACAATAACAAATGATTTGGTGAGAATGAGCAGCAGCCTTTATGCATAAATATTTTCAAGGTCTTGTCAAAATTGTAAACTTTCTTCAAGAAAATATTTGTCCAAAGAAGTTAGATCATCTTGTTACATAAAGCTTGTAGCACATAGGAAATTTGGTGATGAGTAGTAGTTAAATGAGAACAAATTGTTAAGACAAGTCTGTAATCAGATGGGGAGACTGCAGAACTGCCTGGGTGTAGATAGCTAAATAAATAAGTAAATATGTATTGCAGTTGTGATCCTGCTCAGTGCTGAACTCTGACAATTAAAAAGTAAGGCACATGATTGTCTGATCAAAGCTTGATAAAACTCACTGAAATTAAAACTTTCCATGAAATCAGCATGGATTGTATAACCAACATAGAACTCATAGTATTCTAAACTAAAATACTTTGAAACCCATGCAAAACAAACAAAAATCATTTTAAATAATCCATTTATTACTAGGTATTTTTAATGCCTTATACTTATCTAAGACTCTGTCCTAGTTTTAGCTGAAACGGAGTTACTTTTGTTCACAGTGGCTGGTATGGTGCTGTGTTTTGGATTTAAAATGAGAATAATGTTGATCACAGATCGATGTGTTAGTTGTTTCTTAGTGGTGCTTACACAGAGTCAAGGAGGTTTCATCTTCTCACACTATCCTGCCAGTGAGGGGCTATGGGTGTGCAAGGAGCTGGCAGGGGATAGAACCTGAACAGCTGACCCAAACTGCCCAAAGGGAAAATCTGTAACATACTGTATTCATATAATATTAAACAATAATACTGGGAGGAATTGGTTCCTGGGACACTGCTTAGGGACTGGCTTGGCGTTGATTGGCAAGTGGGTAGCAATTGCACTGTGCATGATTTGTTTATTTTTCATATTATTTTCCCTTCCTTTTCTGTCCTATTGATTTGTCTTTATCCCAACCCACAGATTTACCTTTCTTTTTCCCCAGTTTGCTTCCCTGTCCCACTAAGGGTGAGTGAATGTCTGTGTGGTTGCTTAGCTGTCTGCCAGGCTAAACCACAAAATTTTGGCACCCAAAAGGTTGAGATAATGAGAGTTCTGTTCAGGTTGTGTATAACTGTGTTACAACAAATTTGTTTAAGCATTGTATTAATTTAATTGTTGCTGATCAGTGTATCATTTTATTTGTTTACGACACTGTTGTATTTGTTTTCAGGGTTGTTTTTTTTCTCAAATCCTTTCTTTTTTTTTAATCATCTCTAGAGGCTGAGCTCAGTTTGTTTATAGTTTTGCCAGTTTTTACATACCATTTTCTGATGATACACTGACCATGAACATAATCCAGTACTTTTATGCTGTACAGCCATCATTTTCACACTTCAGGAACCTTGCCATGGAAACAATCAACAAGTACAGTCTTTATGCCAGATGAATTAAAACAGTTTTTGAAAATTTTTAATATTCTCGAGATGTTCAAATTAGCATGATCCTATTGCTGTCTCCTACACATGTATCCAGTTATTAAAAATGCCACCCTGACATCTTCTCTGAGGCAGAATCATTGAAATGTGTGTTACTTAATGAATCCAAAAGGGTACTGATAGGTTTTTAGTGTTGCTGCCTTGAAGATGGAGGACATTAAGCAACTGTCTGCCTTGCCTAGTCTTTCAGAGGACTCTTCTGCTGCGGGGTAGCTAAGAGTAGAACAGCAGGTGCCAATCACTACCACAGCAGTGCACTGGCAGCAATACTGTACAAACTGAGACTGCCTGATACCCATCCATGAGCTGATTCATGAACTGGAGAGCAAAGGAGTAATCAGAAAGACTTGCTCACTCTTTGATAGTCCCATATGTCTAGTGCAGAAATCCCAATTGGATTTTTTTTCAAGGTCTGTTCAGCCTTGAAAAAAGACTCAGATGGGATCTGATCCACATCTATAAGTATCTGATGAGCAGGAGGCAAAGGGATGAGGCTGGACTCTTATCAGCAGTGTGTGGTGATAGAATTGAGGAGAAATGGTCACAAATTGAAGCACAGGAAGTTCTGCAAAAATGTGCATGGGAACTTCTTCATAGTGCAGTGACGGAGCGCTGGCACAGCTGCACAGAGAGCTGGTGGAGTCTCCTTCTCTGGAGACGTTCCAGACCCGCCTGGACGCCTACCTGTGCAACCTGGGCTAGGGAGCTGCTTTGGCAGGGGGTTGGACTAGATGATCACTAGAGGTCCCTTCCAGCCCCTACAATTCTGTGAATCTGTGATTCCCTATGCTACACCAGCCTCAAGGAAAATCACATGGACTGTTAGAAAGTACTCTGAGAGCAATGGGTGCTGGGACATTCAAGCACTTGGATATACATTTAGCAAAAGCTACCTAGTTTGTTGAGTCTTGGGCATTTGGCTGTTGAGCTGGCCTTGTCCAGTGAAACCTCTTATGTACAGTGGGAGGGGATTAAGTTGTTTTAAATATATCTGAAAAATATGCTGGGCAAGACAGTCTGAGTTATTCCTACCCCAGGAAAAGGAAAGTTTATCTGCTTTATCTCAAGATCTAGGTGCATTTGGTGGGTAATGCAGGAGGATGGGAATATCCAGTGAATATCTCAAGCATAGTTGTGTTGGAAGACAATAGAAAATGACTGTAATTGTACGGTGCTGTTATATAATACTGCAAGTAATTACTACTATGATTTCTGTATACTTATCAATGATACAGTAAGAATCACCCAAATTAATGAAGACTCACTTCTGATGGAGCCAGAAGTGGCTTCAGCATGCAGCAGTTCAACACTGTGTGCCGACTCTCCTGCCTGGAAGGACTGTTATGACAGGAGTCCTAAGTCCTGTACTACGTAAACACAGTGAACACTTTAGAAGGATGGCCCATAAACTAAGGTGTCATGGTTTTATGATTTTTGGTATTGGTATTCCACATCATAATACCATGTAGTGCATTTGGAGTTAAAGAATTAATGCTCCAGCTCCATGTCTCAGAAGAGAAGAAGAACTCCATTCCCCAGAGGACTTTGCGATGCTTTGCATTTTTACGTGTTTACGCTCAGAGGGAAAGATAAAAACTGTCTGCGGTCACAGGATGCTCTCTTTCCTTTGGGATGGACTCAGTGGGTGCTCGCTGCCGTCCGCCTTCAGCGTTAGCATAAGGCCTTCGGTTTATCGGACACTCTCTCTTGCTCATTTTACTTGATTTATTAGTAAATCAAGTAAAATTCCAATTATATTGTATTATATTGTGTTATTTTGCTTTCTGATATCTTATTTAGTAAATTAGCTTTCCTCATTACCGCTGTTTTGTTTCTAGGCCCATCTCCTTTTTGACTTTTCCCTTTCCCCCTTCCCCTTTCCTGGAGTGTGGGTCCGTGGGTCCCCTGCACCAATCGTCACGGAACTGGGCTGAACCAGCCCGTAAACTGTTGACACTAAGGGAATGACCTGTGTGTGTATGTATCAACACACAGGAAATGTGATTAATTGGAACACATAGGAAGGTGTGGGACCTGAACATGATGTAGGTAGAAAGAAATGGTGTAGATGGTAAGGTGGCTATTGTCTTGAGAGAGAGTTAATTTTTGCTGTTCTTTGGATTTATAAGAAAAACAGTATTTTATAATACTCTTAAGTTTCAAGTTGTTATGGAGCAGTTGTTACACAGAGCCATGGACTTTTCAGCTTTTCACACTGCCCCTGACAGTGAGTAGCTGGATGTGTAGAAGCTGAGAAAGACAGAACCAGGACAGCTGACCAAAACATGCCAACAGGATTGTCTATGTTAATTGGTTCATGTTGAATAATAAAACTGGGGGGAATTGGTCCCCCCACTGCTTGGCGACTGGCTGGAATTTAGTCAGCAGGTAGCAAGCAATTGCAATGTGAATCACTTATGTATATATATTAAAAACTTGTAAAATTTATATACAAAGCAAACGATATTATTTTTGTTTTCCCTTCCTTTCCTATCCTATTAAACTATCTTTATCTCAACATATGAGTTTTACATTTTCTTGACTGTATCCTCCATACTGTTCAGGGTGCAGTGGTGAAAGAATAGCTGTGTGGTTAGCTGTTTGCAATAGACTTTTGAAATATTTCAATAGCTTTTGAAAATTTTCAGAAAGCATTATTTCTGCATTATCTTTTTATTATCTCAAATTAGTCTTACCATTTTTCAATATATTCCATAAAAATATGTCTCTTTGCTTCTTCAATTCTTCAGGCAGTAATGGCATGATCATTTAGTTCAGTCTGTCTTTGTTCACAATAATAAATCACTGTTCAAAACACACTCCACTGTCAAACATATATATTCCTTTCCTGAAAATGATGTAATTTTTCCTTAGTACATTGTGATGCATTTAAATGAATTGATGTCTTTTCATTGGTTAGACAGCTCATGTACATATCTTTAAATTCTGCTGTGCTGTGTTACCAAGAAAGGGGAAATCAGACAAACAAGAAGTAGGGCATATACGTTTTGATAAAGGCTAAATCATAGAATCATAAATCATAAATCACAGGATTGTTTAAGTTATTGATTAAATGTCCCCCAGATTTCAAATATTTATAAACCTGGATCAGGTACCCTCTCAGTCTTCTTTTCTCAAGGCTAAAGAGACCCAGTTCACATAGCCTTTCTTCATAGGAAAGATCTTCCATGCCCTTCACCATCTTTGTGGCCCTCAGCTGGACTCTTTCCAAGAGATCCCTGTCTTTTTTGTACTGAGGAGCCCAGAACTGGACACAGTACTCCAGATGAGGCCTCACCAGGGCAGAGTAGAGGGGGACGATCACCTCCCTTGACCTGCTGGCCACGCTCCTTTTAATGAATCCCAGAATGCCATTGGCCTTCTTGGCCACGATGGCACACTACTGGCTCATGGTCAACCTGTCGTCCACCAGGACACCCAGGTCCCTCTCTACAGAGCTCCTCTCCAGCAGCTCATCCCCCAGCCTGTACTGGTGCATTCGATTATTCCTCCCTAGGTGCAAGACTCTACACTTGCTTACGTTAAATTTCATCCATTTTCTGACTGCCCAGCTCTCCAGCCTGTCCAGGTCTTGCTGAGAGGCAGCACAGCCTTCAGGCGTGTCAGCCAATCTTCTCGACTTTGTATCATCAGCAAACTTGCTGAGGGTGGCCACTATCCCCTCATCAAGGTCACTGATGAAGATGTTGAACAAGACTGGACCCAGCACGGACCCCTGTGGGACACCGCTGGTTACAGGCCTCCAACAGGACTCTGCACCCCCAACGACAACACTCTGCGCTCTGTCAGTCAGACAGTTCTCAATCCACTTCACTGTCCACTCATCTATCCCACACTTCCTTAGCTTTGTTATAAGGATGTCATGGGAGACAGTATCAAATGCCTTGCGGAAATCAAGGTAGACTACATCCATCGCTCTCCCCTCATCCACCCAGCCAGTGACAACATCATAGAAGGCCACCAGGTTGGTCGAGCATGACCTCTCCTTGGTGAACCCATGCTGGCTACTCCTGATAACCTCCTTTTTTATCCAATTGTCTGGAGATGGCATCCAGCACAAGCTGTTCCAGCACCTTTTGAGGGACAGAGGTGAGGCTGACTGGCCTATAATTGCTCGGATCTTCCTTCTTGTCCTTTTTTAAGACTGGAGTGACACTGGCTATCCTCCAGTCTTCAGGCACATCCCCCATTCTCCAAGACCTCTCAAAGATGATAGAGAGTGGTTCAGCAATCACCTCTGCTAGCTCCCTCAGCACCCATGGATGCACTCATGGGTCACATGACTGGTGATCCTAAGCATTTTAGTAATAGAAATTATAATAAATTTTTGTAATAAGAGAAAATGTATTGTGTTTTTGAAACATGTATATTTGGAACTGTCTTAGGGTCTGATATGATATTCTAGGAGAAAAACAATGTTGATAACATACTGATGTTAATAGTTTTTTCTAACTGATATTGTACAGAGCCAAGGCCATTTGCAGTGGAGGGCTTAAGGTGTTAGGAGGAAATAGAATTGGGAGAGGTGGCTGAAATTGGCTAAAGGGGTATTCCCTACCATATAACATTATGCAGAAGATTTTTAACAGGGTGAGAGTTGATCTTTTTGCTTCTGCTGCTTGGGGTGTTAGCTGGGCATTGATCAGGGAATGGTGAGCAACTGCTTGTTCTTCACTTGTTATATACATTCGTATGCATATATATATATATATATATATATATATATATATAGTCATAACTACCATCCTTTTCCTTTTCTCTGTCTTAGTAAATAGTTGTATCTCAACCCATGAGTTCTATTTTTTCCCCCGATTCTTTCCCCCTTTTCACTGGGAAGGGAGGAGTGAGAGAACAACTGTGTGATGCTTAGCCACCTGCTGGGTTAAACCACAATGGGAACACATGCTGAAGTTCTGTGTCTTTGTTTCAACGAAGTGAAATGCATAAATAAATAGTAATTTCACTGCAGTCTACTGTCTGTATTAAGAGTAATTCCATTCAGAACACATTCAGTTACTGAAGTGTGAAATATTTTGTTATTGTACTCCTTCTTTGTTGTAGTCTTAAAATATTGAATATTCTCTATGTGTTCATATGATCATATTCTATAGTGTCTTTGCCTGTGAAAAAAGCAGAAAAATGTTCCCCCCAATTTTAAATGGGATTGAGAGCTCATAAATCTGCTTTGGAAGAATTAGCAAATTGTTCAACAGACTGCTTAGAGCAATCAGTCTCTTTAATCTCCATTCTCTGTCATAGTAGCATGTTATTATTTTTTATTTCAGTCTCATGATAAAATAGTTGTGCTGAGCCATCTTGCTTCAGAAAACATATTTACAATGATTTTGTGTTGATTAGTGATGATTGCTTGTTATGGTTGACTTCACAGGTTGGTGATTTTTTGCTTTAATCTTGAAACAGACAACAGTTTTGAAGAAATCATTTTAATTCCTTACCTTTATCATAACCATCTGATGGTCCCAGTCACCCTGTGTCTGCCAGGACACTGATCCTCTAAGTGTGGGTGAGAGGAGCGGATTCAATTCCACTGTAACAGTGGGATAAGTCTGAGACCTCCTCATGAAACGGAATGTTTTGGTTCCAGATGATATGCATCCCTGGGTTTTGAGAGAGATGGCTAATGTGGTTGCCAAGCCAGCCTCCTTCATATTTGAAAAAGTCATGGCTGTTGGGTGAAATAGACAGTGACTGGAAAAAGAGAAAGATTACTCCCATAAAAAGAGAGAAAGTTTGACCCAGGAAACTACAGACTGGTCAGCCTCACCTCTTTGTCTGGGAAGATCATGGAGCAAATCCTCCTGCTTACCACATTAAGGCACATACGAAACAAAGAGTTGTTCCAAGACAGACTCCATGGCTTCACTAACGGCAGATCTTGCCTGAGCAATCTGGTGGCCTTCTGTGATAGAATGATGGCATCGGTGGAAAGTGGAAGGGTGACAGATGACATCTATCTGCAGTGCTGCAAGGCCTTTGACATGGTCCCTCACCACGTCCTTCTCTCTAAACTGGAGAGGTATGCATTTGAAAGATGGACTGTTCGATGAATTAAGAACTGGTTGGCTTGTTGCAGTCAAAGGACTGTGATCACTGGTTCTATGTCTAGGTGGAGGCTGGTCAAGACTGTTGTCTCCAAGGGTCAGTCATGGGACCAGTGCTCTTCAACATTTACATGGGTTGATAGTGATATGACAAGGGGGGATGCTTTTAAACTAAGGTAGAGGAGACTGAGGTTGGATGCTAGGAAGAAGTTTTTCACAGTGTGGTGACACACTGGAACAGGTTGCCCAGAGAGGTTATGGATGCCTCCAAGGCAAGGCTGGCTGTGGCTCTGGGCAGCCTCTCTAGTGGTTGTTGACTCTGCTCATGGCAGGGAGGTTGAAACTTAATGACCTTTGAGGTTCTTTTCAACCCAGGCCATTCTACGATTCTATGATTCTAGATACTCATTCTAGCAGCTTAAAACTTTTATTGCAGAAGGATAAAACACTAAACCCTGAATTGCTTGAGGAAATTAGTTTAATTAATTGAATCAGTTGACTTAATTTGATGCAGTTACTTAAGGATCAATTAAAACTGTTTGTAGTCACTCAGAGAAAAATCTGAAATATATATTTTTCAAATACTCCCTTCCTTGTCTCATAGGAAAGACAGACAACAGTAAAATACAATATTTTCTTTGTTCTGCTTTGTATCTTTCTACATCACGGATGTGTTTGTAGTTCAATATTGTCAGGAGCCCTATGCTATATTTGAGTCTTGAAGTTTGCATGGGTTTCTTGTCTGTTAAGATATTAAAGTATCTCAAATTTTTTTTTTTGCTTTTGGAAACTTTCGAACTAACAATGTTAAGTAGCAGATGTTTTAGAAATACACTAAACAGCAGTCATTCTCGACTCTATATGGGAAGACAGAAGTCACTTCTTCCCCTTTGCAGAAAACACAGACAAATATTAGTTTGATAACTGGCCATGAGACATTCATTATTTCAGTAGACCTGCAGCATTGTCAATGTGTTTCCTGCTTAAAGCATTAGCTTTAGAAGAAGTATGTAGGATAGATTCAGTTATATGTCTTTATCTTCATCTGAATTAGGTTTTCCTTACCTAATGTTTTCTGACTCCAGACACTACGAGCACTTCATAGCTTCTGCCAGTAGTCTACTACTAACCATCTCAAAACAGCAAATCTTTGATAACCTCTAATAGAAGTAGAGGTTTAGACAGAAACATTACAAGTGGAGTAGACCATCATCTCTGGGACACAAAGGCTCTTTTCAGGCTCTGAATCGTTTTCTTTGTTGATTCAAAGCCACTGTTGTTGTGCTCAGAGCCTCTTCTGGAGTGGTCAGTGCCTTCCCTATAGGACCAAAGCTGCTGTTTTGTGTTCAAAGAATCATTCTTGGGGTCCAAAGACCCAACTTAGGGTCCAGAGAGCCCTTTCTCAGACTCCCAATCCAAATTTTTGTGGTCACTCTCTCAATTTCGGGTTACAAGCTCCTTTTCCAGGCCCAGTGTCTCAGGCTGGTATCTGGGGGGGGGGGGGGGGGAAGACATATAAGGAGCAGCTGATGTCTTTTGG
This sequence comes from Cyrtonyx montezumae, assembly GCF_038088225.1. Taxonomy (NCBI): domain Eukaryota; kingdom Metazoa; phylum Chordata; class Aves; order Galliformes; family Odontophoridae; genus Cyrtonyx; species Cyrtonyx montezumae. The sequence goes on along the minus strand of NW_027071992.1, from coordinate 10,072,125 downwards.
CTTGTTCAACCTGGAGAAGACTGAGAGGTGATCTCCTTCTGGCCTGAAGCCTCTCACAGGGGAGCAGAGGGACATGGCAGGACCCAAGGGAAAGGCGTGGAACTGTAACTGGGGAAGGCCAGGCTGGATATCAGGAAAAGGTTCTTCAGCAGAGGAGCAGGGGAGTGGTAATGGTATGGAGTTCCAAGAAGAGTCTGGATAAAGCTCAGACATATGGTGATTTTTGGGTGGTCCCATGTGGAGACAGGAGTTGGCCTCTGTGATCCTTACAAGTCCCTTCCAAGTATGGATATTCAATGATTCTAAGTATGGATATTCAATGATTCAATGAGTATCAGGCTGAATGGTCTGTGAAAAGAATGGATTTGTGGTTTGCAGCTTCATACAGTGAAAGACAAGTCTGCTAGTCTTGCCAAGACAGTGTTTTCTTAAATATAGCACCCACTCACAAACAATGATTTTATATGACTACTCTGCCATGATTAGTGACACATGACAGCTAATTTAGCTTTTATTTTTGACATCTACTCAAAGCAGTGAGAAACATTAAATAATGAGAGCATTAAAAATATCACCTGGTGAAACTGCTGATCTACCAGCGCCTAGATACTGATGCAAAATATTAGCCCACCTAGGGGATTTTGGTGTCACTTTGACTCTCACTGGTTCAGGGATTGGACAATTAAATAATTGAGGGTAATCTTTCCCTTCTTACACTAACTAGGTCTTGTGGGTAACTGCATTTTAGGCCTGCACTTCAAAACTCAGACTGTAGACTACAAAAATACATTATTCTGGGTGTTACTTCTGATGATTCATGTGTGCTACTTTCTCAGGAACAAATGGTCAGACTTCTCTACTGGCAATCATTCCTAGCTTTCTTTGAGTCAATGACTTATTTTATTTCCAAGGGAGGAAAGTGAGATGCTTACTAATATACAGTAGTCTGAAAATATACATTTTCTTTTTGTTTTTTACAAGAGTTGTTCCCTCCCTGCCTTTTCAAATATTGTCTGCTATTTTTGGTGATTGTTCCAAATATGCACAGTGCTATGTGTGGTACTGATAGGGAATATATCTTTGCTGACTGTCATGTTACTTTCTGAGGAATGAAGCCACAGAAATAACCTGCTTGTCATAGACTTCGTCTATGACACCATGTAAGAACTTTTTGATTCTCATAGAAGCTGGACATGAAATATTAGAATATGGTCATCTCTGACCCAATGGCTATTTGTGGAACAAAAGAGAAAAATAATTTTCATTAATTCAGTTTGTTATCTGAAACACTGGAACATCTTATTTCTTGTCTTTCACCAAAAGAAATAAGAATGATCAAAGGCCACATCTAGACTGTCCTCAGGGCAAAGAACATACTGTGATTCTTTCTTTTCCAGTGCATCCATGTTTTGCTTCTTGGAAGTCACAGGATGAGGGGAAGTAACACAAGTAGAAATGCACTGAGAATCTACCTGGCCTTGGGACCTGAAAGTGCTGTGAGTCAGACTAGTACTTGTATGTTAAAACCTCACATTTGTGTGTACAGACCAACTTCACAGACATTTTCTCGGGTCTCTTCTCAGGAATTGTTTTCTTGCTGATTGTTTTTTCAGACTTTTTTTTTCTCTAGTTCAACTCTTAATCAATTTTAGACTATGATGTTGTTTGCCAGAATCCCTTTGGAAAGGCAGAGGTAGAGGGACAGCAGCATAGCCAATCATGCAGTCTTCAGTGAGAGAAGAATTAACCAATAAAATGAAATAAATAATATCCTATCAGAGCATTAGTGTTCTCAGTGCTAGAGGAGCTTGCCATTCAGACAGGCCCACAGTACAACACAATTTCAGTTACACAGTTGATCAAGTTGTTTATTGCTGTTCACATCATTGTTATGCTGCATGAATTCTCTTTCATCTCCAGGTTCAGGTTTTGGATACACTTTCGTCTGGAAAAATTTCGAAGTCAGTTAGCCAAGGGCTTATAGTGCTGAAGAGGTTAGTCATAGCTTGGTTCAAATTCTGAACAATGATTAAGCTTATGATTTCTGAAATGTTTATGTGAGCTGTGTCTTGTATTGTTTATTGCTGTTGTTGACACTAACACGTATGGTCCAGATGACAGAATAAGATCTGCATTTGAGATTATGTGGTGTATTGTAAACTCAACATTGCAGATGTACTTCTAACTAATCAAAGACAGAGGAATTGCTTTGAGTCACATGTTGGAAAGTTAAGAGGGATGTTTAATGCAACTCTTCCATTTCCAACTTGGAGAAGCTGACAGACACAAATAACTGGAGGCTTAGCAAGACATTCTGAAGCTACTAACAGGCTTCTTTCTTTGGAAAATCTTAAGTACAGCTGAAAGAGAGCTCACAGATTATTTACAAAATAAAAGAGTAATTAATACCTGATGGTGAGAGCAGACTTAATAAATACTGAGTGTTCTACAATGTGACCTAAAGTAATTCCCTCACAAGAGTCCGATGAAATACAATAAATATGTGACTACTCCCATGTTGCAGCTGGGGAAAAAGATGCAGACTTTCATATCATGGGGACATAACTAAGCCTGAAGCCCTGTTACCAGAATTTTCCTCTCAGTATGAGGGGAGTGCTGAATCCTTCCAAAATGTTAGTCAGTTATTCAGGGGCTAAACCACACACACATTGTTCAGCCCCTGAGAAAACTGTGGTCTCAACCAAGTGTCTTGGATTTATGTTAAAAATACCATGAAAAGATGGGATTTTAGCACTTGTCTAGATGCCTAAGCTGCTTCTTAAGGGTTGGCATCAGATAAGCCAATGTATTTTAGTAAAAAGCACTCAGAAAACACTTGCAGGTCCAAAATGTAGTGCTCACATATTGCATCACATTCAGCCAAGAAGGCATCAGGGTGGGAACAAAAATTTAAATTTGTTTTGAATTTTCACTATTTCTTCTATGTCCAGTTCATTCACATTTTCTGTTGGGACTGCTGTCCATGGCATTAGCTTTGCTTACAATTTAACTGTACATTTTCAGTTTTACTTAATGATCACAACAGTTTGTCAGTCAGCTGCTAATTGTGCTGGATTAGAATACGGTCTTATAAAGCATGATGAAGTATCATTTCATCTGATCAATCATTTTTTTAACAATACTATTGCACCCTAATTAATACTGTAGACTTGGAATCTTTCAAGTCAGAATTTGCTCTACTAAAATTCATAATTTTGCTTGCTTTGAAAAAGATCAACTCAAAGCTCATCTCTACAACACAAATTATCTTAGGATGAATGACATGAAACTGGTGTTTTTGGTTGGGAAATAAGTAGACTGGATTTCTGTAATAGGCTAGGACTTGCAATCTGGTGTGGTCATTGCATCATACTTAAGAGGTATCCAGCTCTACTTTTCCATACAGATAATTTTTGTTCTAATCTGTCTGTTTCAGACATCTTTGAAAAGGCAGATAATCAGTGCCCATCCCTCTAATTTCCTTTTTGTTATTTCTGGAGAACCAGTTAGGCTTCCTGTTGTACTGTGCTGAATGTTCTACAAATTACTATTTCATTGGGCTTATCTGTCCATTTATAGTCCTCTTGAAAATTATTTATCTGGAATAATATCTGATTTGATTTAGCACAAAGAGTACTGTACCATTATTATGTAGAATATTTAATATCTTTTGAGGTACTAAGAGCTTTATGCAGAAAAAACTCTTCCTGTTTTCTACTTATATTTTAGCTTTTTAGAAATTATCTACTTTCAATATTGGCTTTTTTTAATGGGTAAAGTTGTCTCACGCCTTTCTTCTGGTTTTACAAGAGAGATTCGTTTTTTATGGTATGCACTCTAAGAAATTTTTGTTTATAAGCCACTTTGCATCAATAAATTGCAAATGTGGTTTATACAGAAATAAACCACAGCTTAATTACCTACAAATATGATATAGCCTTGTTTCTTTTTTTTTGTTGTTGTTACTGCAGTATTGATAAATTGTTAACAAAATAAAAAAGGATCTATTTCTTAATAGTTAACACAAGTTTTACATTTGTTTATGTGAAAAGAAGTAGGTGTTATCAATAATCAAACAAAATAAATCTCAGTAGCAAAAGCTCTAAAAGCCAACTGTATACTTTTCATCCACAGTCAAGCACTTTGTATTATGAATGTTTTAATATTTTTATTCTGGAATAACAAAATATCTCCAAGTGCTAATATATTTATTAATTTTAGTTTTACCACAATAAACAAAAATTAGAGCATTTGGATTTGTTTGTCTTGTTCGAAATATGACCTTGTAAAACTGGATCACATTTCACCATTTGTATTTACATATCTTCACTCAAATATAAAATTGAATTATACAATCAGGCTATGTGAAACACATTGTTTTAGTACCAAAGCATTTCTCTAATCTCTTTTGCTGTTTAGTATGATTTGTTTTGTAAATATTTACAAGTTTGTTTCTAAAAGCAAGAATTTTAAATGAGGTAGGAAAGACAAACACAACAAAAGTAACAAATCAGGAAAGTATTTTTTCTTGGCTACAGAATGATTGGCTTCACAGGCTGATGAATGTTGCAACATAGAAGTTGCGTGGAGGTAGGGGTACGCTTTTTTCTTTTCACCACGAGAGCAAAAACTGAACTTCTGAGTCATTTACATCTTTGTCAGCTCATCTGTACATTTAAAACCATTCTACAGCACCTATTTTTACTAGGTTTGAACTGCAGAACTCAAATGTTGTTCTGAACTTATCCATTGTTAAAATTCAATTAGACAATTTGTTCTTCTTTGACAGAAATCTCATGAAATTATTTCTGAATAAAGTTATGTAGAAAAGGTTTTTATTTGTTCAAATGTTTGCATTTTATTTCCACCACTTATCATTAAGTTAGCAATGTGACACTTTAAAAAGATGGATTTTCATGCAGAAATTTTGTATTGTGGTGAAAAGTTGTCCAGGAAAGTCTAAATGAGATAGAAAGCCTTTTGAGAACTGCAGGAAGGATTTGCTAACCCTGGGAGAGCACAAAAGCTTTTTACTGAAAAAATGATTTAAATAGCTGGACAGAGTTGGGTGAATGTTGCTTAAAAATATTTACTTGACTCAAAGCTACAAACTCCACTTTAACTTTTCCTCTTTTTCTATTTCCTCTTTTTCTATTACACATTTTATGAGTGAAATGTTATTCACACAAATATCCTTGGAGAAATAATTAGTCATTAATGGAGTAACCTGTATGGTCATATAGGAAGCTTATCGTGAACCCATTTTGTAAGCTCTTCATTTGTTGGAGTATTATGCAATCAGAGGAACAATTATGCTAAAATCAGGTAAATCACACAACCAAACTCAATGAATTCTGCAGATTGTTCAAGATACTAAGTATGGTCATTATTTAATGGATAAAAGAAAAGACACATAGCAATCATGTATGTTTTAAAATGTAGTAATAGATAGTAAATAATAGCAGTAAAATGACTGAAGTCTTTACGTACTTTCTATGTCCTCTAAAGGACATAGAAAACGTACTTTCTATGTTAAAAATTCCATGAAAATATGGGATTTTAGCACTTGTTTAGATGCCTAAGCTGCTTCTTAGGTGTTGGCATCAGATAAGCAAATGTCTTTTTTATACAAGTTCTACGTACTTTCTATGTCCTCTAAAGGAGAAAAAACTCCTGGACTGCGTTTCATTCATTTATTTTCAGTGCCTCTCTGAGTAGCAAACTGCAACTTTTTAATGCCTACTTCAAAAAGTAATCTCCACCTTTGTCTACTGTACTCTGATCTGCTATCAGCTCCAGCCTCTCTGGAGGCATTCCTGATGCAAAGTCCTTTTCTTCAACAGGTGGGTTGAGTTGCTGTAACACTTGTCTTACATCTTAGCTAAAACTTACAGCAGGATTTTTTCTAATTTTTCTTGAAAAATCTCTTCAGCCTGGTTTACTGAAGATCCCTCTCTGTTGCTCTACCTCACTATGAGCACAGAGCAGGTTTTGTGGTGCTAAATCTTCAAGCTCAGCAGTGTGACATTCTAAGTCAAGTGTTTCTGCTTGCATATATTTTTCCTCTTGACAGTCTGTTGTAGGTAGGGTCTGGGGAACAATGTTGGGATTTTTTTTTTTAATTTGTTTTACTCAGTCATTCTGTAAGAAAAAATGATAAGGTAATAGAATCATAGAATGGCTCAGGCTGGAAAGAAGCACAAGACTCATCAAGTTCCGTCTCCCTGCCACAGACAGGGTTGCCAGCCACTAGATCAAGCACTTAGATCAGTTTGGCCAGGGCCCCATCAAACCTGGCTTTAAACACCTCCAGATATGGGGCATCCACAACCTCTCTGGGCACTCTGTTCCAGCACCTCACCACTCTCTCAGTAAAAAATTTCTCCCTGACATCTAATCTAACTGTCCCTTCCTTTAGTTTAAAATCATTTGTGCTTGTCTTGTCACTATTTACCCATGTAAAAGGTTGATTTCCCTCATGTTTATAATCTCCCTTTAGATACTGGAAAGGTACAAAGAGTTGTCCCCCCATCTTTCTCTTTTCCAGGCTGAACAAGCCCTCCTTCTTCAGCCTGTGTCTGTCTTCATAGGAGAGGTGTCCCAGCCCTTGGATCACCTTCATGGTGCTTCTTTTGGACTCTGTCCAAAAGCTCCACATCTTTCCTAAGAAGGGAGCCCCTGACTTGGAAGCAGTATTCCAGCTGAGGTCTTGTGCTGGGGCACTATAGAAGGGGACAATCATGTTCGCCATCCTGCTGGCCACCCCTCTTCTTTTGGAACTCTGGATACCATTGGCCTTCCAGGCTGCAAGCACACACTGCTGGTTCATATTAAGGTTTTCAACATCCAGAACTCCTAAGTCCCTCTCAGCAAGACTCTCAATGAGTTCTCCCAGTTTATATACATATCTGGGGTTACCTTGACTGAAATGCAGAGCATTGCACTTCGCCTTGTTGAACCTCACTATGTTCACAAACACGCTCACCATTCGAGTTTACCAAGTATTTTTTTTTTCCTTCTGCTTTGTCAACTACACACATGGACGATCCAAATTGTTTATTACAGATAATGACAGGACAAGAGGGAATGGCCACAAGTTGCTCCGGGGAAGATTTAGATTAAATCTGAGGAAAATTTTTTTCTCTGAAATAGTGGTCAGGCACTGGAATGGCCTGCCTAGGGAGGTGGTTGAGGCACCATCCCTAGCGCTGTTCAAGAAGCGTTTAGATGAGGTGCTAAGGGATTTGATTTAGTAGTTCAGTGGGTAGGGATGGTGATAGGAGGATGGTTGGACTAGATGATCTTGTAGGTCCTTTCCAACCTAATGTATCTATGAATCTGTAAATCTAGGTTTTAAGATCCCTTTTATACATTCACAAGGTTTCTCATGTAACTTTCCCACCCACCTTTACATGTCAACAAAAATATTCCCCAAAACAGTCCTTAACCATGCATACAGGCACTTATCCAAGCAGGATCATGTGTCATTCCAAGCCATGTACTCTTCCTCCACTTGGGGTCCTCCATCACACAGCTTACTTGAAATTGTTTTCCTTTTCTTCTGGAGCATCCTTGGTTCTCAGTCTTCCTTTCTCATGCTGTTTATCCTGCTTACAGTTTCTACTCTAGATTTACTTTCTTGTATTCCCACAGTGTAGCTTGATGTCACCACCAAACTGGCCCTCAGTCCTATCATATATGACATTGCTAAAGATGTTAAGGAGTACTGGTCTCAAGGCAGACACCTGGGGGATGCTGCTTGTTACTGGCCTCCATCTGGACATGGAGCCGTTGATGATAACTGTCTGTGATTTCCTCACCAACTCCTTATCCACCAAATAGTCCACCCTTCAAATCCATGTCTCTCCAATTTAGAGATGAAGATGTCATGGAACATCATGTCAAAAGCCTAGCAGAAGTCCAGGTGGATATCAGTTGCCTTCCCTTTGTTCTCCAATGACATCACTGAGATGGTAGCAGGTATTTCTTCAGGCAGCAACAACTGCACAACATCACCTTTCTGGGTGGCTAACTTTGTAAACAGGATCTCTGATGCTCTGATGCTCCAAAAATTAAATGTCCTCTAACTGCTAGATCCTATAAGCACTGAGATCCATATTATCATCATCTACATTGTAGTACAAAAGAAAATCTCCTTCCATCTTCCCATTGTCAGCATCTTCAATACTCTCATTCCCTTCAAACAAAGAGAAAAAAATAACTGTCGAACTTTTACCAGAGAATGACTGGATGAACTCCTTTGTAAACTAACAGATTGAGGAGATAATTGCATTCAGTCAGTGTTAGATTGAAAAAATTATGGGCTCATGAAAATCAGGTTGACACACTTTGGGCACATCAGTGAGTGGTATTTTTGGTGAAAGTCTCAGATAGAAATATAATAGATTTAAAGTTTGCCATGAGCTTAGAGGATTCCCCCATACTTGGTTTAAGTACAGTTTAGGCACAGGTGATCCTCCTAGAAGAATAGACTAAATTAGCTCTTTTCAGTCCTTTTATCTAGGATTTCTCTGCAGTTTATAGAATCATTCTAGGTGTGAGTGTGTTCTTAAAGTGCTCTCTTGGCATCTGCTTTCTCAAGTACCTAGTATGTTCCTGAGCCCAGTCAAAATTTGAATTCCAGCACTTTGAGGTTACTGACACTGTCTCTGTTCTGTCTGGAACATGGGTGTTTTTGTGTTTTGTTTTTTTTTTTTTCTTTTCTTATCCTCTTACATAATCACAGTATAGAGAAGAAAAGATATAAATATGTTGACAGTAGTATCAGAGTCCAAGGGTTGCTGCCTAGGATGATATCCTAGTATTATATTTCTCAGATAACTGGCATAGAGCTGAATGCGACAATAGAGGAGGAAAAGTAAACATATGCATTCTTTGTATGGCAAAACCCATTGGGGATATACTCGAACTTAATTTTATATAAACAGAAGTAGCTAAGAAGATAAAACAAATATAAAGAATATAACCTATTCTCAAGTCATTATAAATTCCTAAGAAACTGGGAAGGAGCAGGCAGAACATATTTAGGGTTGCCCTGAAAGTGTATGTGGGGAATCTGGCAAATGATCCACAAAGAGAAGATGCTGTTGGGACAGGTGTGGAGGCATGCTAGGAATGTGGGAAGAAAGGCAATGTCCAGCATTACATGGAGAAACAGAAGTAGTCTGTGTAGATACTAAATAAAAAAATACAGAGACCATTAAGTGTAGATTTATATGAAGTCAGTGGGAGGAAAGGTAGATGACTCAGGCTATTGTTCTTGAATGCTTGGGCTGGTAATATTACTCAGGTTTGAAAAAATGTTGTTTATTTTTGAATTCATCCAAGAAACTGAGTTCCTTTTTGGCTATGCTATTTTCATTAAAAGCCACTGACTGCTTCAAATCTTTAGATTTCCCTTTCAGTGATGAAGTGCTAGCTTGGTGCCTGAATTAGTGATCACCCCAAAAGAACATGGCAGAACAAATCACCTCCACCTCTTAATATGAAAAGTGGCGAGGAGAAAAATCAGATATAGATTCCAGGAGGTGACTTCTAAAACCCACACTACATTCTGTCCAATCTACAAGAGAAAACAGTGGCATGGCCCATGTTCATCAAATTATTATTTGTAGAAGTAATGGCTATATAGGAACACAGAGAAGGATATACTTGACTTTCATGTACTCCTCTGCATGCTGATATAAAACAAGGAAAATTGGAACCAATGGTCACTGAGGCAACAGAAGGACAGGCAAGTTCTTGTTCTATTCTTTTTCATTTTCCTGAGGACAGTTATATTTCCATTTTCACATTCTACTCTCTGTGAAGACATAAGAACATGAATGAAAATTTGAAGACCATGTACTGAAGAGTAATATACAAATCTTGCAAATAGCAGAATTTTGCAATGACTCTAGAAAAAAAATTTCTGGGGGTTACTGCAGGGATATTTTCATGTTTCACAGTCAGTATGAAAGGAAAAAGTCTTACAGCTTTGTTTAGGTATAAACAGTTCTTTGGTTGAAATAAATAAAATTATCTCATTTTCTGTAGACCAGATTAGTATTGTTTTCAAGCACTGAGTCTGAATAAACAGCAGGCTGTTCTCATTCAGAGGTGAAATCATAAGTTGTTTCCCCCCTTAAATGTCCCAGGACTTTTTGAAATGACATCACCTGCGCATTCATCAAAGCTCTCTATTTGGCATATTTTTTTCTGGTTTGGCAAAAATTAAGCAATGACTTGAATATGGTCCAATTTGTAGAAAAGAATACTTTGAAAAATACATCTGTTTTAAATTTGTTTTGGAGGCTCAGTAGTATAAAAGTTTTTATGCCATTATTTCCATACTTCTTTTTCTCCCTTCAATTTTTTGGAACATGGTTTGTGTAGGATGAATCAGAAGTGTTTTATTATTGAGCAATCTGCAAATTAATAGAATAAACTGCCCAGAAATGTCCATGTTTTCCCGATAACGTTGCTAGAGGAAAATCACGTTTGTCATGGCGGTACTGTGGTTTCTGCCCAGTGGGTGAGTCGGCTGTGCCAGGAGTATCTTCCTCTGAGCAGCTCTTGAAAAGCATGCTGCCAAAAGGACTGTGTGAACAGAACTGGAGGTGGTGGAGGTGCCTCCCCAGATACAGAATTGGACTCAATCCACAGTGCTAGATGTATTGATGTCTAAGTGGAAGAGTGCTGTGTACATGCTGACCATGTCATGCCTGTGCTTTGGTGTCATGCCAGCTTCCCTCAGAGAAGCATGGGAGCTTGTTGGGAGTCCTCTCTGCCCAGAGGAATCTCCTTCAGCTGTCAGTTTTTTCAGGTAGGAGGCACAGTGCCTTCCCATCCTATGCTTTCTTGTACCAGTGAAGGAAAGTATCAAAAAATTTTACAAGCCTAAATAAGTATCTAGATTAACTTTTGGGTGCCAGTTTGTCTTAACATGGGAAAAGTCCAAATCTTTCTTGATTTTATTGTTAATTAGATAATAAATATAGACTTTTATTTTTCCTGATTACTTTTTTAGTTTGTGTAACAATGCACTGGACAATAGGAGACAGGCTGTGGGCAAGTAACATTCTTGTATTAAATTAATTAAGGAGGCCAGGCTGGAATTATGTAATCTTCATTCCTCAAAACTGAGAGCTTGGTAAAATAATTAATTCTTTTCATAGCAGTTTTAGATTGGACCCAGAAGGCCAGCTTATTGCTGGAGTTAATGAAAACAATATCACTGCTCTGTACTCCTGTTTAGAGTCAGAAGGCTAAAAGCTGTGGCTTCACTGGACCAGATTTTTCCTCTTGCTTACAATTTATAAGAACTGCTGTAGTGGATTAGAGCAAAACCAAACAAGCTAACTTTTGTCCCCAGCAATGACTAGTACTTCGTATTTAAAAGGAAAACTGTCTTTAGTATCTCAGTAACACCATGAACTTCACTGAGTTTACTGCTGCTCCTGGAGAGGGATGCCTTGGCTGCATGTAACTACAATGACAGCAGTTTACTATTGGGATAGCTGAACTAGCTTTACACCAGCCAGTTCCCTGTCTAGAGCTCAAGTGGCCTTTATCACCTCTTGTGTGCAGAGCACAGGCATACAACATCACTAAGTAACCCTAACGCTGAAGAGTATTACTGATAGAAAAGTTTGGCACACACAGTGAACTTCATATTTAGGTATCTACTTACTCTTTCCTAGGCCCTTATATTGTATACATCTTGATCTGCATGTACATTTGTGATACTCAGGGCTCATTTTTGGTTGTGTTAGCATTACTTCAGCTTTGGTTTCTTCTACTTCTGCTTTTCTTTATTTTTCTTTGTGTTGGAGGGAAGAAATCAACTTCAGATGTTCAACTTAAAAGAGTTGAAGTTTCATATACAATAAATAGGAAAAACAAAGACAAGAGAATAGGGAGAGGCACAAAGCATCTTAGAAACAGTAGCTGGTTAGTGCCTTTGGAATTAGACTCTTACATTGTGACTAGTATGCTCACAGCAGGCAAAAATAAATAAATAAATAAATAAATAAAATTATCCAGGATAGATAGATGACCTTTGACAAGAAAAAGTATGTTAACTCAGAGGAAGCACTAGGGTTCTTCAATAAAAATGGCTGGCAGTCAGGACAAAATGACTGTTTTTGAGAATGAAACCCAAATACATAATAACCTGTTTATACCTTTCTTCCTTTGTCATTCAGATTCCTTTTTATTTTTATGTTGTAAAACAGTTGACTTCTGCATGAATAATTCTTATTTTATTTGCATAAGATAAAGTTTCATTCCAGTGGGCTGTCAGATAATAATGTACTGGACAGTGTACACTGACAATCTTTTGTAGATACCCAGCATATACTTCTTTTTGTCTGTCACTGGTCTATAAAACTGAAGAACTTGTATATCAGCCCCACAATAATGGAGGGATTCATAGGAAGTTTTTAATACAAAAATACACAGAGGACAGATATCACTTGCCTGTTGCAGAAAATTGATCAAGTAATTGTAAGAAATTATATATATGAATTTTCCCTCTGAATTTACCTCAAAGTTTAAACAAAGCCCAACTCAACATTACAGAGCTGACATCAACTATGTATTATTTTCATTGTTATTGTTATTTGTTTGTTTTGTTCTTTAAAGATCTTTTTAGAGCTGGACAGTAAATGACGTGGGCATTTGGAAAAGATTACCATAAGGAAGAAACTGGTCAATTTTAAACATACTAATCATGGTAATGTTTTGTAAAAACAAACACCATGATTCTTCTTCTCTGCATAAAATATGAAGAAAGTGCTAAGATGTGCTGTCAGTGTTTTCATAAAACCCATATTAAATTTAAAAAATGAGAAGCACAAGGGGAACATGGAAAAAAGTAAATGCATGATGAACAAGAGAATACAGAAGCACTGCTAACTGGCATTGCAGCTACCAAGGAAAGCAGGCCAAGAAATAACTGGGAGGGAAAAATATAACTTTGGGGAAATATGAATCCTAGTGGAAGAAAAGCAAAAACATGTGGCATGAAGCAGTTGTCAGAACCTAGTTAGAGGAGTAGGTGAAATGTACATGAAAGAAGAGAAAAGGATAAATTGAAGGAGTAAATATTGTCTCTGAAAAGGAGTCTCATGATGGCAGACTGAACTAGGAAGAAGAGTACTTAGAATGCAGCGTGATGAAGTTATGTAGAAGGAACAATTAGAGTATGAATTAATTGTCCTAATTTATTTTGTTCTTTTTTTCTAGATGTTTTTAAACTGATGTTATCTATTTATGATAAGCTTTTTTTTTTTTTTGTTATTAAGCAGATGCTTTCAAAAATGAAATTTTAGGATTAATCTTGGAACACAGCAAGATTTTTTTTTCCAGTAGATCCTACACTTCATGTGTTTAATAGTACTTTCTTTGAGATGTTCTGTCTTTGTTAATCTTTCATTTCTATCTTTTGCCTCCTGCCTTTGCCAGTCCCACTGGGAGAATCCAGAGAAGTTGAGATATTTTCTCTTTTCTCCCTTCCTTAGAACTTCCAGTCTAATGAAGCACAGATGCAGTTTCTTTTTTAAGTTTCTAATATGAAATCAAAGATGAAATAGGGGAAATATCTAGTAAGCGAGGAAAGTATGTAATTATGTGACCATCACTCTGTCAGAAAGCTTTACTTTTGAAAAGCATTCATGCACGCTTGCCACCAGTCTAGCCATCCTTCTTTTTTCTCCAAGTGCCTACAAAAGGAAAATGTTTTGAGAACAGCTCTGAGTTAGAAACTAGTAAATTATGCCTTGCCATAATTTAACTGTGGACATTCATGTGATGTAACTACTTCTAGTGGTCATTTTCCATGGTGATCAGCACCATTGCAGTGGCATTCTGCAGTGGAATGGTGGATCACCCTGTGAGATTAAGTTTCAGAAGTTGGAAGCCTGGCAGAGTTGACTGAAGATGCTCAGGGTCCTCAGTCCTTGTCAGAGCAGGTGACATAGTGAGGGTGGGACCAGAAGCAGCAGTGTAACACTCTCACTTGTACAAAAACAGCCCCCAGGAAGCATATCAAAGATGGGAAAAAGGCATGGCACAGCAGTTTGCATGACAGTTTGCAAAGGGAGAATACAAGATGGACAAGTTTCTTCTCCTCTGGATCTGCATTCTGTTAAAACAAATATGGTGACTACCATTGCAATGATCAAGCAAAGGAAGAAAGGCTGAGGAGCCACAACATTTCCAGACTGACACATGTACCTGTTAGACCTCTTAAGTAGCAGCAGAGCTGCCCAGACCTTTGGCTGCAGGGAACTCCAGAATCTGAAGTCATCCCAGGGCCTGAGGGCTGAGAGGGTGTCATGACTGCAAGTGTGATGAGCTTGATTAACATTTTGAGCAGGTAGCTAGGTTGTGTGAGGAAATCACCAGGCTGAGAATTATCCAGCAATCCAGGGGAAACTGATGTGTGGTATCATGGGCATGTTGACAGCCCCGTCTTAAATCTCTGCAAGGGAAGAAGATAAATTAGCTTACAACCCTGAGGAGACAGTAAAAACATTCATGATGAAGGGGACTGGATACTCACCTCTGCTCAGAGCAGAAGGAGAAGCCTCTCATTTGCTCCTGAAGGTCCTCTACACAACAGATATAGAGCTCTTGAGATAGAAAGAGAAGGTGAGAATAATGGTTCAGAGCAGGAAAGGGACAGCAATGTTAAGATGGTCCAGCCCAAGTCCAACCCAGTGCTACAAAAGGAAGGTGAAGGGTCTTTTTAACTGGGGACTCTGTGCTAAGAGACACTAAGGCACCCATCTGCTGCACAGATAATCTCTTTGGAGGATTTTACTGCCTGTGAGGGGGCTTAGATTTCGCATATCAGGAAGAAGCTCCAGGTATAATAAATATAGAGAACTACTATCCATTCCTGCTCTTTCAAGGCCACAGAAAGCTGCAACTAGGACATCAAAAATTATTGAGAGATGTTATGTCCTATGAGAGAATGTTTAAGGAATCAGGAGTATGGATAGTGTTCTCCTGGTCCTCCTGGATGGTGACTGGGACCTGGGTAGGAAGGAGAAAATGAAGTTACTTAATGAATGGCTGTGAGGATGGTGTTGTGCTCAGGGTTTTAGGTACTGTGATCTTGGAAGCACATTTGAGAAACTGCATGTTGATGCTGGATGAGATGCAACTGGCCATATGAGACAGGAATATACTGAACAGCAGGCTTTAAACAGATTTGATGGCTGAAGAGGATGTACTTCTGAGTGATAGTGCCAGAGAATAAAATTGCTTAAAGAAGCAGTCAGGAAAACCTTGGATTTGTCCTGGAGGAATCTTGGGGAGCTTCTCCAGGAAGGTGATGTTGCTGATGGACCAGCTGAATGTAAGCAGCATGGGAAATAAGTAGGAGGCTATAGGATATGTGGTGCAATTAGAAAACTATTACTTAACTGATATCACAGATAAGTGATTGGACAAATTGTACAACTGGAATACTACAAATGAGGATGACAAGCCTTTTAGAATGTATAGACAGGATAAGATGGCAAGGGTGTTACCCTCTGTTTTAAGAAATAGATATGAGGAGCTGTCTCTGAGAACCAGACATGACTGGGTTGAGGTATTGTGGGTTAAAATTAAGGACCAGTCCAATAGAGCATATCTGGTAGTTTGGGTCTGCTACAGGTCACCTGATCAAGAAGAGCTTGTTGATGAGGCCTTCTTGCTTCTGCTACAAGAGGCATTATGTTCGCAGGCTTTTATCCTAATGGGGGATTTCAACCCCTTAGATATCTGCTGGGAAAACAACACTGTGGGCTGCAAGTAATCCATGAGACTCCCAGAATCCACTGAGGACAACTTCCTTGTCCAAGTAGTAGATGAAACAACCAGAGGTGAAGTATTACTGGACCTGGTGCTCACCAATGAAGAGGAGATCATTAAAGAGTTTACGATTGGAGGCAGCCTGAGCTGTAGCAACCATTCCCCATTTGAGTTCATGATCTGGGGGAATAAAGGTCTGGCAGAGAGTGGAGTCAGGACTCTGAACTTTAGGAGAGTGAAATTCCAGGTATTTAATGAATTATTGGGTGAAATACTCTGGGAAACTGTCCTTAGGAACATAGTAATGGAATAAAGCTGGCACCTATTTAAGGATACCTAAATAAAAACACAAGAAACTGAACTAGATTATCTTAGAGGTCTTTTCCAATCTTGGTGATTTCATGATCCTATGATTTCATACTTACATCTCAGAAACACAAATCAGCAGAATGGTTTCAGACCAATTGCGTTACAATTCCATTGCAAAGAGCTAAATATTCAGAAATGTTTGGGTTAAACAGATTAAAGAAGAAAGGTCTATTTCTACCGTAATCAAAATCGTTATAGTAGAACTCCTTACACTTTAAAGAAACAACAGGGGATATAGTGTAGTCATTCCCTGATGAAATTTTAAGAAAACAGGTTGCACTTGTAACTCCTGTATGTATCTCCTAGACAACATCTAAACCTCATAAAACATATGTATTCCAATTAGACTTATCAACAGTGCACTGATGTCAGCTTGAATCCTGAAACCCTTAATGAGGGAAAATGTTTCAGTAACAGGCCTCTGGCTGAGCAAATATTCCAAGATTTGGACCATAGCTGCATCCTCTCTGGAGCTTGGCAGTGAAAAAGTGCATCAAAGCAGTTACTCCTCACAGTAAAATGAGAAGTATACAAAGCTGCCCAGTAGCTAGCAACCAAGGCAACATCATTACATGTAACCACATTAGCTAAAAGTCGAGACTATGCCAATTACATAACCACAGTATCCACAGCAGCTAACAAGCAAGATAGCAATTGTAGTGTAGCTTCAGTTCCAGTTGTGCTGATGTCTTTTGAACATGTATTCACATAAAATGTCAGAAGAACAGAGAAATCTGGATTTTCTTAAGTTGTCTGCTGATTATATTGACCATATAGCTGTGCAGAGAAGCTGAAGAATGGTGCATACAACATATATAGCCTGGGCTAAAATACCATACTGCATGTACATAGCAACACTATGCAGTGTTTTTAGTGTTTAAAGCCCAATTTCACTCATTTATGAGAAAATGACTAATTATTTTTTTTCTTCCCCTGTATTTTAATTACAATCTTCAATTACAATCTTTAATTACAATCTTGCTTCAATTACAAATGAATGTAATGCGTTCAATATTTCCTGTTGTCAGTTCCTAAAAATAATTAACTTAGTCACATCCATAGTGCGTATACTACTATAGAAATGGTTTGTATTTTGGGAGATGTATAATCATGTAGCAAGGTCAAAACATATAGATATGTCCCCATCGCTGTTAGTAGTTCTCAAGATTCAATAGTCAGTAACCTTGCAAACGAATGAAAACAATGCGTAAGCATCAAGAGTACTCTAAATAAGCTGCTTTATCTTCAATCTTTGTTTTTTTGTTGCCTTTTCAGACTGACATACACATGCACACACTAGCTTTACTAAGGATTTTAAAATTGATTATTTATTAAATTCAAAATATTACTAATGGTAATTCTTATTTAGTTATTTAGTTGAAAGGGAATCTCAGTTTTCTTTTTGTTTCTCAAGAATAAGAGTGAATTTGGCTAAACATATGTTATGTAAAATACTGAAATCCAGGCAGAACTAATCTCTAGAATCTTTTCCCAGAACAGTCTGGCTAAAAGACTGGAAGCTTTCTTTTTCTTTTTCTTTTTTTTTTTTTTAAGGGATATTTCATTCACTCAAAAATACAGATGCAATTTCAGTTGGAACTATTTGACAACTTATGCAACTGTTGGGGAACAATTTTGTTTAAAAGTATATAACTTTTTTTTTTTGTTTCTGGAAAAGTGACGTTTAATTTCAAAGTTTTCCAGATAAAATATTTTACAGTTTACCTTTGAAAAGACATTTTGTTTTGAAATTTGATTCTAAAGTTTTAAAACTAAAACTCAAATATTCTTTGTTTTCTTTTTCAGAGAAGGAACTTGCTTAAAGAAAAATAAAAGACTAGCAGAAGTACAGAAGCTATTTTCATCTCATGGAGTGAGATTTGATTAAGACCATTTCTTTGACTAACAGATTTATTGTATCCTCATGTGCTCTGCAACTGAAGGTGCACTTTTCTTACGTAAAGCTGTTACATCACGTTAAATGTGGATGCTGTATTAAATACCTCATAATGAAATCTGCCAAGACTGATTGAAAAACAGCAGTTCAAAATGAGGCTGAGAAAGTAATTCTGACCAGAATGCCGATTTGCTGGTTTGACTGCTCTGATTAAAATCATCTGTGAAGCAACAGCTTTTGCATGATAGGTCCAGACACAAATTAATAAGACAACAGCATATTAACCTACTAAACAAAAGCACAACAGTCCTATAACTACAAACAGACACAGTTATTTTACTATTTAGCTGAAAGCTCCCTCTCTCCCACTCAAATTGTTGTGCAGTGGCTTCTTCTGGCTACATGTTAATTCCCTTGTGAAAAGTTGCAACTGCCCAGTCAGACCTAACTGGGAATGACTTTATGCTTTAACCTTGAGATTGCATTTTCCCATAGTAGTTATGAAATGAGGTTATTTATTTATTTATTGGTCCGGATTTTTTTTTTCAGTTGCTTGGTGGTAATATTATATGAACCAAACTTGATGCAAGTGAGCTTGGTCCCACAAACCACACCTTTTTTACACCAGTTTTCCTCTGTTGGAGATGTCTAATTACTATTACTTTCCACCTCAGAATTATGTCATGCTACAAGTTAAGGTTAGTAATTATTTATCCTATAGCACGAAGAAAATTAGCAAGATATTTTAAGAATTCTATACCTGCAAGAAGTGAAATGCACTTTTCATGTGACTAGCAGAATCTTTTACATTGTCAGAGTAAACAGTAATCTAATTCTATAGTGCCTACAACAGAGGAAATTAATATTGCCTTTGTCTCTAAGATGTTATAAGCCTGCTGTATTAATACTCCAGCACTCTGGACATTCAATTTTTGCCAATTTACTCCAGTGAACTTGAACAACTTTTTTCATTATTCTTGTTATTACCAAAGTTTTGTGTGACACTGCACAATCTATTTTCTAATGACATTTATAACAGACAGAGTGTACCTAACATGACATTTTCCAAGATGAGTGAACACGGACAGTATCAACCTATTGACAGAAATTTAGTTTCTTAACTCTTCTGTTCCTGTTTGTGAAAAACCTAATTAGGAGAATTAGACTAAGCATATAAACACCCATGAGACTTTCCAATAATTGTTTTCATAAGTAATATATGCACAGTAACAGGGAATTAAATTAAATTGGTCCTGGGTTTCAAGTATTAATCTATATTCAAATAGTCAAATAGTCAAATACTCAAATATAGTCAAATAGTCTAATCCATTTATGACTTCTTTTTTTTTTTCTTTTTTTTTTTCAGTTTATTAGTTCCAAATTTGAATGGACTAGTAGTTTCCATATTGAAGATTTATGCTTTCACATGAAAAGAGCACACTACAGATTTGAGCAGCTTCCATCAGGCTTGATGGAAATGGGAACATGAGGTCCCTACTTAAATGTGGATGTCGCACAGTCACCTGGCCATTCCACACAAGAGTACATACCAGAATGGCTGGTACTCATGACAAGTCCCATGGCATCAGTAAATATCAGCATAAACGAATTGTGTCCAGTGGTCGGAGCTTCATGAGCAGTACGTGAGTAAATGGACTGTATTTTCTATTGCTGTGTTAAAACCTCATTGCTTTCCAACACTAGATCAGGATATAGCAAGGAGCTGTGGCTTGAGAAATCTGCTATATGGCAAACACCCTTTGAAGGAAGGTGCTGGAGAGATTAGATGTTACTATGCTCTTAAAGAATTATTTCTCCAGAGTTTCACTCATAGGTTCATAGGTTCATAAGGTTGGAAAGGACCTACAAGATCATCTAGTCCAACCATCCTCCTATCACTATCCCTACCCAACTACTAAATCAAATCCCTTAGCACCTCATCTAAACGCTTCTTGAACAGCGCTAGGGATGGTGCCTCAACCACCTCCCTAGGCAGGCCATTCCAGTGCCTGACCACTCTTTCAGAAAAAAAATGTTTCCTCAGGTCTAATCTAAATCTTCCCCTGTGCAACTTGTGGCCATTCCTTCTCATCCTGTCATTATTTATCAGGGAGAAGAGGCCCACCCCCTCCTCACCACAACCCCCCTTCAGGAAGTGGTAGAGTGCAATAAGGTCTCCTCTGAGCCTCCTTTTCTCCAGACTAAACAATCCCAGCTCCCTCAGCTGCTCCTCATAAGACTTGTGCTCCAGACCCCTCACCAGTTTTGTTGCCCTTCTCTGAACACGCTCCAGGGCCTCAATGTCCTTCTTGTAGTGAGGGGCCCAAAACTGAGCACAGTACTCGAGGTGCGGCCGTACCAGAGCTGAGTACAGGGGGATGATCACCTCCCTGCTCCTGCAGGCTACACTATTTCTAATACAGGCCAGGATGCCGTTGGCCTTCTTGGCCACCTGGGCACACTGCTGGCTCATGTTAAGCCGAGCATCAACCAACACCCCCAGGTCCTTTTCCTCTCTACATTCTTCAAGCCATTCTTCCCCAAGCCTATAGCATTGCATGGGGTTATTGTGGCCAAAGTGCAGGACCCAGCACTTGGTCTTATTGAACCTCATCCCATTGAGCTCAGCCCAGCTGTTCAGCCTATCCAAATCCCTCTGAAGGGCCTCCCTACCCTCAGGCAGTTTGACACATCCTCCCAACTTGGTGTCATCTGCAAACTTACTGAGCAGGGTACACTCAATTCCCTCATCTAGGTCATCAATAAAGATATAAAACAAGATGGGCCCCAAAACTTGCCCTTGGGGGACACCACTCGTAACAGGACGCCAGCTGGACTTAACTCCATTAAACACTACCCTCTGGGCACGGCCCTCCAGCCAGTTCTTCACCCAGAGAAGAGTGTACCTGTCCACACCACGGGCTGCCAGTTTCCTCAGGAGAGGAATACTTGTATTGTATTGTGTTGTATACTCATACTTGTTCATATTAAATATAGGAAAAATATAATGTAGAAAAGAGTTTTAAAATATATAATTCAGTAACTTCCTAGTCTTCGATGAGTTTATTATTTTTAATATAAAGAAATAATACAGGAAGGTAAATAAAGCAAGAATAAAGCAGTTCCTTTTCAATGGTATTTTTAGCTGCTTTCCATTTTGATAGTTGCTCTAAAACCCAGGAGTGATTTGAGTTCAGGAAAAAGATTTCAGAAATTTTGTTGTTGGAATATATGTTTCTACATGAATTAAAGCTACTGCTATTGAGGTCACTACAGCAGCAGCCCCTGAGTTAGAGCTACACCAACTCATCTATCACATGCATTCATGATATTGATGAGGCATCCAAGTCCTCTCTGTGATTTGAAAGATAGATTTTTGTCCTGGACTTCCCATATATGAAGGCACTGTTTATATATCTGAACTGAAACGTTTAGACTCATCTGGTGAAGCTGTTCTATTTCTCTGAAGCGATGTAAGCACTAGCTGGGCCAGAGGAGCATGGTAATGACTGTTTACTGGGATGATGAAGACATCCACATGGTAGATGCATTGACATATCTTCTCAAACAGATCAGCAGAAGGGTTTGGAGTGGAATCCTTCGTGACTTACCTAACCTTGTATCTAGGTGGAGAACTAGCTCTGTTACACAATCAGGCTTGGTCTGATTGTCTAGTGGTGGGACATAGGTCATCCCTGAGTTCATGTAGTCAGATTGCAAGGTTAACCATGTTGCCTCTTGAGGAAGATTAAGCCATTTATTTGCACTTCTTAACTCAGCTCCTTAGTCAGTGCAGGAATTTCAGTGCTCTGTTCAGCTTTCACCATTCCTGGCTCATAACTCTACTAGTTTAACTGGCGAGTGCTCTGATGCAAATCCTGAAGCCATGTTTGACAGTCAGATCTCACCAGAATGCTTTTCATTTCATAGAAATGAAGACTTTGACAAATCCCAGTGATAAGCACAGCAGAGCTTTCAGCAGTGTTTGCCCACTCATCCAGGTCTTCCCTTTATGTCACTTCTGAATGAAAACCTTTGTGAGTAGAAAGTGTAGTGGGAAGCTCTTGTTTTTTATTTGGAAATAATTTCGGCTTCAGTGGATTTTCAGAATACGGTCGTAGGATAAATCAAATTGGAAGGTTCGTAGTTAACAGCAAGCTTAAATTCATTGTTGTTTGTAAGCACTTAACATGCATATATTGCGGTAAAAACAGTTTTTTATGGCACAAAGTGACTCACAAACAAATAGTGAAAATCCTGTTTTCACATGACCACCACAATACAGAGCAGGAAAGCAAGAGCATGGAGAATTTATGAGGGTAGTGTGGGTAACACAGGAAGACATATCTGGAGTGCAGCTCCAGTCCTTTAATGGTACTGACTTGACTCTGCTTTCCTCATGGAATTATCCTCTGTTCTGGGAATGAGAATGTGGATTTACAGATCTCCAGAAACAGGCTGTTAGTTCTTATTTTTCTGAAAATTTTGCTGCAGTTTTGATTGATGAATCACAAATAAAGGGTTGTTTTAAGGATGACATGCTTTAAATTTCTTGGGATATGCATTTTAATGAATATATGTGTAATTTAAATCAAAGAAATTCAAATTAACTTCAAGTAACTACATACTAGTCTGTGGAATTATGGGAAGATTGTTTAGCTATGCAGGATGTTATTATCTCTGCAGAATCCAACCAACACAGCAGGATTAACGTATATTCTCAGTTAGAGTGGTGGTGTGGCATTTTTCATGACACAAATAAGCATTACGTATCCATTATATGACAGCTGAAATATGGTGCTTCCAGCAGTCCTGCATAGCTGTTTCTGGTAATAGGTTGACATTAGCCAAGAGCAGAAAATACGTCTTCCTGTAACTCCCAGGCTTTCTTATCTAAATTTTAATTTGGACAGGGTCCAGGATTTAGTTTATGACCTCTGATGAGCTCACAGTATGAAGCAAAAAAGGCTAACACTTCATATGTGTATTCTTGTCCATTTCCCTTCTATTGTATTATTTCTTACTGTTTCTGTAACTTTCCATTCTTGTACTAACATTGCACAACCTATTGGCAATGCAGTTTAATTACTTTCTTTATTTACAATTAATTGATACCGGAAATTCACACTCTGGGAATAGTTATAAGTGGAAATTTTAGTTTTTCAATAACTACAAAAAAATAACAGTGTGTAAGTTGAACTGTTTTTATGTGGCCTGTTTGGTAGAGGGGTTTCCTTTCATGTCTCATCAACTGCTACTCAAAAAATATTTTATAGCATTAATAAAAAGGAAGTGGAGAGTATCTGATGACAGGAATATTATTTTACTAAACCTTAAGCTAACCTTGTTGTTTTAATATCATCACCTATGGTGAGTGCATTAAGGCACCTTATGCCCTTTTTGTTTGCCTGCCAAACATTATTATTTTTTATTCTTTCTTACTATTAAAAAAAGACTCTTTTAATTTAATCCAAAGCAGTATGGTTTTTAAGTTACCTGAGAGAGCTATTAATCCACAGTAGTAGCATTTATCTTAGTTAGCTGAAAGAAATATTCTAAATCAGCATTTTTCAGCACTGAGGTGATGACTTCTCTGGGGAGAAGATGAAGTCTTGTAATAGAAACTCAAGAAGGACCAACAAAAAAAAAAAGTTTTTATTTCTTATTAGGTATTTCTCTTCTGGGACCTACTAAGGGCCAAGCTATTTATTGAATATCCTGTAAGCATTTTAATTTCTGGGTCTCAAGAGAATGAGAACAGCTGGTGAGCTGCTGTACTCTTCCTGGTGAGAATGAACAGCAGATGCAGTCAATGGGGAAGTTGCTGTTTCAGTTTGTCTCAAGTGGGATAGGTCTCTCCTGCCTGCTGATGTCTCAAGTGGGATAGGTCTCTCCTCTATGCTGCACTGTGCAATGAGACCTGTAGGTGAGAACAGGACTGCTCAAAATCTGGGTGATGGGCAGCATGTTGAAGACACCAGCCCTATACTGTGATCAGCCAGCTCGGATGCAGCTGCCGTGGGACAGGACTCTCACTCACCACTTCGGAGATAGCATTTTCCTTCTATGTCCTCCATATCTCCAGGTGACATATTCTCCTCAGTGTTTGCTTAGATAAATTGCTTTCCTAATTTAAGCATAATGAAGGGTTTTTATAGCTGATATTACTGCCACAGATTAAAGAGGACTGGTCTGATGATAGTATACAAGAAATCAATACATTTTATGCTAAAAGAATGTACACATTTTAAAGACTTCTGGGTTATTTGATGAGAAAACCACTATCAGGAGTGATGGCAGGGGTTAGAATCTGTTACAGCCTGTGGCTAAGCAAAGTAAAGGGTTCTTGCCCTTGACATTTCCAAGCTAGAGGCAAACAAGGACAGACATACTTGTTTAAGCACTGGTAGTGGCATGCTCCACAATGAAAAGGGAAAAATGGATGCATCAATGAAATTAAATTAGATGAAACAGACATGGAATGTATTAGTCATGGAAAAATCCCAGCTTCCAGCTCTTGAGGAGACAATTTCTGGAAGGCTATTTTTGTGATATGATTGACTTTTAAATGGAATCCACAATGCTTTGAGAATTATCTGGAGGCAAGACCAGCAAAAGCATTCAACTATCCTAAATCTGTGTTGGGAATAGTAACAATTAGTAAATGGCACTTCTAACGTTTTCTTAAATGCCTCTCTACTTGGGAGCTCCTGTGACTGCCTTCTGTTCTGTAGGCTAAGAAAAAAGTCAGTGCCCTGTTTGCTTTTGCATCCAGCATGGGAGATGCAGGGATAAGTAGACAGGTTTGGAAAGATGTAGAGGAAGAAAATGCAATTGACTTGATGAAACAATAAAAGTAGCTAGAAATCTAGAATTGGAAGTACTGCCAATCCATACATGCAGCGATCTACCCTGCCACCTATGTGATGATGTGAGCTTGGTAACAGTAGAGTTTCTTTCTCCCCATCATTAATCAGAGTTGCATTTGCTGCTACCTGGGACCATAAGTCAAGCTGTTGAACTGTACTGATTGTTTCCGTTCATTCCATCTTTCTACTGGAAGCTTCGTTGTTTACTTGGGATTTTGGGGAGCAGTGGAAGATTTTATCTTAATGGATTAAGAAGAATTTTTCCATTGGGAAATGGATTCCTCTGTTTTGGTTACAAGTGGATTCAAGTAGTAATTATAATAATACTATGCACATGGACGGCTTGACTTTTCTCTGATTAAAGAGACTCATGTTCATCAGAGCTTTGAGAAATTTTATAACCTGTTGTATGTGCAGTGCTTTATAAACAAAGTTCATGCTCAATGATTACATGATGCAAAGAAACAGATGTGTTTTATAAACAGTTTTAACACTTTTGAAGGGAGCAAAATACTTTGAACAACACAATGAAAATATCAGACATTACAAGTCCAAGCCAATGGACTAAATTAATATCATATTGTCTCCTCATGAAAAATAATAGGCCTGATTGTGAAGTAACTTAATCAGATACTCCGATAGCGTAACTCTCTTGACCTTATCAGAGTTGTATGAGACTAATATTTGAATAAAAAGTGTTGAAAGTTGAATGATATATTTTTTTATGAGAAAGATGAGGAGACGTAGAGTGATTTTTGAAGCTGATTCATTATTCAACCATCTTACAGCAAGCAGCAAAATTTAAAAGGAGAGATGTTTATTACAAAGTTTCCAATCTTGTGTTGCAGGGTCCTATCAAAAGGCTTTGAAACTGTCAACATGGCCCCTTATAAGTTTATTACTTGCCTATGAGCTGGCATGTGTTTTAGATTTGCTAGAGGAAGTTTTCTAATGTACACTTTCAACGTTTCTCTACTGTAAACAACTCTTAAATACAGAAAGTTGTACTGTGAGCCAAGCTGGACTTTTACTGGTCACCAGGGTCAACTGCAGAACCAAACTTGACCTCCAATCTCTGACTCCAATTAGTCACAGAACTAATTTATTTTTCATTTTTCAGGCCATTTGTCTTCTTGGAAACCACAGTGACTTATATGATTCCAAGAGCCACACTTGGAAAAAATTATTGTAGCGTGTTCGTCTGTATTTAGTTTTAACACGTGTTCTTACCAGTGATTTATATATTACAAAAGGTGCTAGTTTATTTGAATTAGAAGACTTGGTGGCTCTGTTAGTGTTTGTGTCTGGAATATGTTCTTTTCAAGATGAATGTTGTTTGATTTTGACCTTTTTATGGTTTCCTAAGCATAGGTAATGTGGTACAGCTTATATATAAATATAAATATAGAAAAAATTGTCATTTTTTAGTTATTCAAATTTTCTACTGCTTTATATTAAGAACGGCACACTGTAAATTTATATAAATGTAGTTTCTGTGAATTTGCAACAAACTTAAATGTGCCTGTTGAGTGAAAAAATTTTCTTTCCAACTATTGGAGCTGCAATGGCGAGCCATATGATTTCCAGAATTTAGCAAATCATAGACTGTGGTATACCAGCACTGTTTTTTCACCACTGAAGAATTAAATTTCCCTTGTGGTGCAGCACTATGTACACAGAATTATCATGAACAATAACTAAAATTACACACACTGCTCATCATAATATAGGGTGAATAATCATCTCTAATCTCTTCCTTCAAATATCAGGATGTCACAGGGACTGGTATCTTGCATTCATACTAGTTCTTCTAGGTAGCTTGCACCCAACATGAGAAACAAGAAGGTGTTATTTCTCTCTTGTCTGGGATTGTACTGGAAGAATACTCAGACACATAGGTCTGGAGAACCCGCAGCATGTCCCTGAAGTCTAGACGTAGTGTCAGTCTTTCACCTACCATGCTGGACCTGCTACAGACTAGCCTTAAAATAAGCTACTGGTCTTCTTATATCAAGAAAAGAGTAGGCTGGGAATTGCACTTCTCTGAAAACACTGTACATGAGTCCTTCATACACCTGATGTGTCCTGGCCTTTTTGAAGGTCATGTTTGCAATTGTACGACTTCTTTCTTGATTACAGATTCACCGCTCTCGTATTGAAGCATGTGCATTAACGTGCTGAATTTTTTTTTAATAAATATATAAAAATCTACTTCGATAAGTATCTTCTTGAGTGACAGTAATTTATATATTAATTACACTTCTGTCAAGCTATGTAAGGTTTTTTTTTGTTTTTTTTTTTTTCTTGTGCTAATCTTGGAACACATTGTCCAGGGAGACAGACAAAGAAGAATTTTGAGGTTTATTTATTTAAAGCATTTTAATTTCACTGTTGGTAGCTGCTGTGGGACTTTTTTGGAAGCTGTATGGAATGCACTTTTTACAGTTTTCCAGAGGAATGTCCAGCATGGGCATTCTCAGAGCCCTTACATTCTGTCTAGATTAGCAGCCAAACTTTATTCCAATTTAATATTTAAAGCTTACTGGAGCTTCATCTGGTAGATGCAAATTACATATTGCATCATAGCACTTTAAGTGTCTTTAGCGATCACATTTAAAAGGAATTAAAATATGTTATTCATACACAGTGGTAAGTCAGTGGGAGGAAGAGACTTTGAATTTCTTCATATGAATGGCTAATAAAAAGGCTAATAATAATCTGGAAAAATAGCTTATATGATTTAATACTGTATTCTGCAGAAAGTGGAGGCTCAAAATCCCACTGGTGATCTAGGTTCTTTAAAGAGGCCGTCAAGAGACTTATTTTCCATAGAGAAAGTGATGTAGTAGTCTACTGCAAAGATGTCTTTGAGGATCACTTGCAAGTTGTGTTGCAAGGTGTGAAATGTTTGCTAGGATGAAGCTGAGACCGAAGAACCTGCTTGTGGTGGCACAGAAACACTGCTCAGCACTGCAGAGTCTGGAAGATGCTGAGGACAGCTAGGAAATACAGATATTAGTCACACTTGTCCTGACTTGCGAGTGACAGGTAATACCTGAGAGGTCTTGAGTCATCCGAGTTGGTCTGAAAGAGCCTGCTAATTTCATTTCCCTTCTTGCAAGCTGTGCTATAGGACTACCTGTGCAAGACATGTACATACAATATGTATTCATCTCTGTCCATTTAGTATACACTTCCATTTATCAGACTTAAAAAATAAACTAACAATTCTGAAGTTAATATGTAAAGTCTACACTAAGTAGGCAGGAAAATGTAAAAGTTGGTGTTCAAGAAAAGGAAACATCACAGAGAATCTTCAGAGATAAGGACAGTAAAAAATAATGAGACATTTTGTTAGTCTCACTGACCAAAAGAAATAGTTTGGGAGGAAAAAGCTTACAGACGGTTTGGAATGTTTAGAATACCAGAATTGCTCTCCTTGCAAAATGGTAATTGATGCAAATGTTAGCATGACAAGATAAAATGTCATATGGTTTTCTTCTTCAAAGTAAAGCCACACCTAAGCACTGCATGAAAGGGCTAAAGATTTCAAGTCAAAGACTCTGAACATTCTTTTATTTTTCCTATAACACAGCATAGAATTTTCTGGAAGATAAATTCTAAAAAATGTCTGGTGCTTTTCTATTTCCCTGGAATATACTCCTAAAATTCTAATTTCAAGAGTTTGCGTGTTCTACCTATATATCAAGGGAGGTAATAAAAGCATTACATTCTTTATTTCCAATGCCTTGGATGCATGGATGACTTTTGACTCAATAAATATCTGTATTTGTTAAGCTTCCTAAGTGCCTTAGGTGTGGAGCCTATGTTCCAAACATTTTTGTTTGCTGTCTCTATTCTTACTATCCTTACTAGTACATTTTGTGAGGTCAAGATTCAGAGAAGAGGAATCTGATTGATTCCTAAAGATGCTGACCACCTGTTTTGCTTCAAATACAAAATATGTAGAGATTCATCATGTTTCACATGAAGGCTCACTAGTTTTGCTAAATTGCTGAATAGGTTCAGTCATTTCTCATAGTTATTGTCAGTAAGTCAATGCAAAAGAAAATAGGAGAGAAAAAGAATAAGACACAAAAAGGACCTTTAAAAAGTGCAAAAGGAGGGAAGAACAATAGAAAAATGAGAGAAAAACAACAATCTACAGAAAGAGGAAAGAGTCAGAAACTCAAGGGAGGTTTCAGAACAGGAGTATTTGGAGGAGAGAGAACCAATATGTATAGAAATTGGAAATGCATACTAGGCAGACACACAGCTTTGGCTTAGCAGCAAAAGAGCCTGAGGCCTGACTCAGTGTTGGATTCATATACCTCCCATATTGCTCAAAACTCAGACCCTGAATTTACTAGCTCAATCTGCATTTAATATTTAAGTTATTGAGACTGCAACAATGAATTCTCTTATTTTCAAACCAGACACAGAGCTGTGGCACAGCTCTGTTCCCACTTAACAAGGGAGTACAGTCATGGGCCTAGTTTCAGTCCACACAGGGATGAGATCAAGTCACTAAGTTTGGAAGGATATTTTAGCTCATCTGTTCTGCAGTTCTGGATCATTTGTATCCCGGGTTTCAGTTTGTGTTCTGTCAGCTTTTGTGTGTCCATTGCCCCCTTAATTATTAAGTCTGGGGATTGGACTGGGTTGGATTTGAGCTGGGTTGCATCCATACTCATTTCCATTGTTGGCAAATCTTTGATCATTTCTCTTTCCAAGCAGATGGAAATATTTGTTTACTACAGTCTTATGACAGGAATCTTACAGAAAATAAAGTAATTTTACTTTAGACTGAAAGCATCACAAAAGCTTGTGCCAGTAGGAAGAAGAGTAGACATCAACAAATGAAAAATCTTCATGTTACTTCCAAAAAAAGGGTGTTGTGTTAAAAATCCAGAGTGGATTGGACTGTTTATAACAGTTATGTTTCTTTTTTTTTTTTCCACTCTGAAAAAAATACACCTTTTTCCATAGTTTCACTAAACTTTTTTTTTTTCATAAAACATATTTTATTGTTGAATTTCTTATTCCTCTGCCAAAACAAGAATCTTGGTTTGAAGAAGTCTTCAGAACTTTGTTTAAAACCTATTTTTCAATAATTTCTTGGATTGATTATCAGCCATAGAAGAAGTGCATCAGTGAAGCTGCTAAGCCTTCTTGCTCATTCTATGGTGCAGAAGGGGCTGTGATTACAGTTGTTATTAAAAACAAAAACACAAACACAAACAAACAAACAAACAAAAAAAGCATGTAAAATTGATGGGAATTATTTTGTAATATAAATTTTTCCTCTAAGTTGCTGGAGCAGTTCTGGATCACTGACCTGAGGTAGTATCCCTGTAGATGATAACCCAACTAAGGAGAATTACATAGCAGAAAGATTCCTTGTAGACTTAAGGTGAATTGTTACTAAAGCAGATTTGTTACTGTGTGGGTAAGCTACCAGTTTTTCTGTTTTCTGTTAGCTCAGAAGGACTGTTGTTTTCAGAGCAAAGAAAACTTTATTTGCATTCACCATTGGTCTCTGAAATAAAGCAGTTCCAGTTACTTACTACTGTTGTTGCTCCTGGCAAGAAAACTACTTTTACAAGCCATACAAGAATAGTAGTATCTTCCCAAGCCTTGCTATTCAGCACACCTTTACCTTATTTAACACTGGGACAACGCCAATTAGGACCACCCATTCTTGGAAATATAAAGGACCAGCACAAATTGGAAAAACATTTAATGTTGAATCATCGTGTGGAATATCCAGTTCCAGCTCCTCAAGGCTACACTTACAGCAACCCACACGGGATGCTAGGTCACACAGAGAAGTTCTGAGCCTGTCTGCGGCCCTGATTCAAGAAAACATTTTTATTCAGAAATGGTGCTTAAATATATTGTAATAGCTAGCATGTGTATTAAAGCCTGTTGACCTCAGTGGCTTTTAGACACACACCCAGAAGACTCTTGTGAGCAAAGGACTAAGCCAGTAGACAACATCCTTCTCACAAGGTTATATGACACTCTGCCAATCTTTCCTAGCTGCTTATTTTAAGTTACTT
Organism: Cyrtonyx montezumae; assembly: GCF_038088225.1. NCBI lineage: Eukaryota > Metazoa > Chordata > Aves > Galliformes > Odontophoridae > Cyrtonyx > Cyrtonyx montezumae. The sequence goes on along the minus strand of NW_027071992.1, from coordinate 10,041,121 downwards.
TGTTCTACATTCACTTCTGCAGCAATAGATAAGTTACTACTGCGTGTTCAATTATGAAGATATGAAAGTGTTACAGTTGATTTATACCCTGCAGGAAGGCAAATAAATTTACTGAAACAAAAAGATCCCTATTAGCGCTGTTTCAGTACAACAACTGATCAAAATAACCTAATTCTTCTGAAAAGATATCTCATGATGAAGTGTGTGTAGGCCCTGTAAAGCCATGATTTCACATACAAATTACGAGGTCACTTAATTGAATTCATAGACTTTTCACTCCTGCTGAGAATTTAATAGAAAGCACCCTTCTTTGGTTTAGCTTTCTGGTATTTTTAATAGGTTCCAGCTCTAGAATAATTAGCAACTCTCATATTACTTAACATGTTATCATGGTATGATGCTACTGGCAATTCTGACAGTCTCTAGCAATGAATCCAGTAGTCAGGTATTAAAATTTGGTCTGTTAGGTTTCATATATGAATAAAACATCATATAGAGAAGAAGAAACAGAAAGATTATTCTAGTGGCACATTCAGTAACTACAGCTATTTGGAAGAAGTTTATTGTTTCCATAAACTCAATCAAGAAAGATAAGTGTGATGTTTATTTCTGTGCAGAAAAGGGACCTCTGCCACATAGAATTTATTTCAGTCAGAACAATTGCATTAGTTTTTGGAGATTTTTTTCATAGTATTTCAAGCCCATGTCATAGAACTGCTCATAATACCATATAGATTTAAAGATCATCTAGTTCCAGCCTCCCTGCCATGGGCAGGGTTGCAAAACCCTAAATCAGGTTGCCCAGCATCGCTTCCAACCCTGCCTTAAACACCTCCAGGGATATGGCATCACAGTTTCTCTGGGCAGCCTGGGCCAATGCCTTGCTGCCCTCTCAGGAAAGACTTTCTTTCTAACTTTTACCCTTATCAGAACTCTTAAAAAGTCAGTTCTGCTCCTGCTTAAAAGCTCCCTTCGAGAAGTGGAAGACTGCAATGAAGTCTCCCTGGAGTCTTCTCTTTTCCATGCTAAACAAGCTGAACTCCCTCAACCTATATTCCTTGGAGAAGTGCTCCATGCTGCAAACATCTTTGTGGCCCTCATCTGGACTCACTCCAACAGTTTCACATCCTTCCTGTACTGGAGATCCCAGGCCTGGACATAGTACTCCAGATGGGGCCTTGCATGGACAGGGTAGAGGTGGGCAATAAACTTCCTTGCCCCGCTGGTCACTTCTCTTCTGATGCAGCCCAGAACACTGTTTGAACTTCCAGCTGCAAGAAGACATACCTAGATTCTGTCAAGTTTTTTGTCCATTGGGACCCCCTGGTCCTTCTCTGCAGCACTGTTCCCTATGAGCTCTTTTCCCATTCTGTACTTGTATTTGGGATGGCCTTGACTTAACTTCAACACCTTGCAATTGGCCTTGTTGAATCTCATTAGAATATCATGTGCCTACTTTTTGAATGTGTCCATGTTCCTCTGGAACATGCCTCTCCCTTTTACTGTGTCAACTATATCACTCTGCTTAGTCACAACAATAAACTTGCTGAGGGTACACTCAATCTCACTGCCTATGTCATTAATACAGATACTGAAGAGCACTGCCAGGATGAACCCCATGGGGGACTCCATCATGACCTCTTCCAGCTGAACATAGAGCTGTTGACAACAACCTGTCTGGTTGCAACCATTCAACCAACTCTTTGTCCACCAAGCAGTCCAGCCTTCAAATCTATATCTCTATAATTTCAATATAAAGGTGTGATATGGGACCATGTCAAAGGCCTTGCAAAAGTCAGGTAGATGACATCAGTTGCCTGTCTTTTGTCCACCAGTGTTTTTGCTCAATCTTAGGCCTTTAGACTGGTCAGGCATTATCTTCCCTTAGTGAATCCATACCGTATATGTCTTGGATCACCTCCTCATCTCACATGTGCCTTAACATCTCTTCCTGAAGGATTTGCTCCATGATCTTCCCAGACAGTTCATATAACACTTAATTGTATTTTCCTTTGTTTATAAATTTATTCAATCAAGTGACTATATCATTTCTGGCTGTAAGGTTTTTAAATTTAATATCTGTGATTTCTGAAAATATTTCATGGTTTAGCTAATGAGGATTATATAGAAAACAGTTTTCCCAAACTTCAGCTATAACCTGGAAGCCTGCCAAAGCATTCGTGCAGCCATTTTCTAGAAAAAGTCAATGTGCTGAAGTGCTCATCACGATTTGGAAAGGTTCTGGAAATTTATGTGATGTTTGAGTACTTCACAGTTACACACCTGCTAAAGCTAACACATTTTCCAGGTCTCAGTGTCATATTTTGATGCATAAACCATTGAGCAAAATTAGGATTCAAGATGAAAGCTCACATGACACGATTATCTAACACCTGCCTGTGTTGAAATTCTTACACCTTTCTCTGGTATTTACATCTGGTATTTACAACTATAACAGATAAAATATTGACCTCTATATCTGAATGGCAGAACAACTGAATATCAGTTGTTTGGCTTGCTTTGAGATGGTAAATAATGATTATGCTTTGGAAAAGTATTTCCCATGACAGTAGCTATGAATGTTCAGGTGGAGAAAAAGAGCATGTTACTTAGATATTCTGTTTATTTTTTGAGATTAATCAAACGCTCTTTACATTCATGGGTAATGTAGATTTTTCTTCAACTGAGATAATGCTAGAAAGAATAGTATTTGGCATGGAAGCATGTCACAAATCTTGGTTTAAAGTGAAATGGAAAAATTTATATTTTGTAGGATAGTGTGGTTTATTTTTCTTTTGTTTGTTCTTGGCTTAATAGTACAATTTGATGTGACTAAAATATATGAACCCATGACTTTTTTTATAAATAACTATTAGAAGTAGTGAGTAAATCAAATATGGAAAAAATGCCCAGCCACCCAAGTTACTAAATCATACTGAATTCCAAGTTTGTGATTTTGAAAATGGACTCATTCAAATATACTGTCAATTTCCCAAAGGGGAGATGGTTTTCATGCCTATAATAACACTGCTGGGATTCCTCCAAGAGAAAAAGAGACTTAAATTCTTTTTTTGACTGACATGACCATAATTTGAGGGAGATATAACTAGAGAGCTCCAGGTAATGGTGAAGAGTTAGTAATGCCTATGGAAGTCTTGGAGAGGAATTGCAGTTAGTTTAATTTTGAAAGTCGGTAATTTTGTGTGTCAGTGAAAAGGACACAAGAACAGTTATGCTTTTTGTACCATGTGTAAGTAAAACATGGCAGATTTTGCTTATCTGTGCTTGCAAATCTTTCTTTCATAAATGAAAAGTTTTTTAGACCAAGAAGAAAAGGCAGCAGGAGACAATGCGGTATTTTATTATTCTCTCAGCACCTTAGTTCTCTCCCTGTATTTCCAAGGGAACAATTAATGTGGAACAAACATGAGCAAGGAACACAAGATCCACATAAAAGGGCACCAAGCATCCTGTTTGTGAATAGTTGTCATGTAGTTGCAGCCAGCTGCCAGCATGTAGCAATGATTTATGCTTTGGCTACCATTTGCTTGCTTTACTTGTGATTGGCTCTTAATCCAGCCTAGATGGAACAATTGGGCTGCTTTCAAAAGACATGGCACTTGAAATGGAGCATTTGTTAATGCCTTTCTTAATCCATTCATCAGCTGAAGAGCTCTAATCAATGTTTTTCTAATACTGATCATCAAAGCAAGCAGATAGTGTAGGCTGAAAGGAAAAGGCAGCTACAAGGTACATACTTGGGCCAGTCATGCTGATTTATCTGCTGTGCTGGCAGCAACTTTGATTAAGAGAATTTGAAAAAGATGTTTTACCTTGCCAAAGTGTTTAATAGAAGATACAGAGAAGAAGAAAAATTCTGGTGATGAGGATGTGTCATCAGTAATCTAGGCTGGGGAACAATGAAATTTTGACTTTGCATGAGGCCTCTGCTTAAATGTCCAAAAATAGTTACATGTAATTACCAAGTTTTCAGCTGAACAATTTGGCAGGGTTATAAAACATGTGCAGAGGCTTTCCATCGCCTCATGTGGTCTTTGTGCTTGTGAAGGGTGAGAAATGCTTAAACTAAAACAGTCGTGATGTATGGGTTCTCTGCTGGACCAGCATTTTTAACTTAGTTTCCAAAGGTCAATTACTTTTTTGTTGGGAAGTTTTGCTAATTAATTCCTAGCCAACATGGCTTCTCAGCTTACAAAAGCAAGCAAACAAAACAAGGACAACAAAAGCCTTCCTAAGGGGAGTGTTACAAATTAAAAAATAAATAAAAAGACAAAAAAAAAAAAAAAAAAAAAAAAAGAAAAAGACAAAACAAACGTGCACAAAAAGACAGCCCTTTAAAATGTTTTATAAAGTGCTGTAAGTAAAAGGCCTTGGGTAAGACAAATTCTATCCATTCAGCTCAGCAGCAGTGTAAGTCCATTGATGAATTCTCTATGACCCATATATAAAGTACCTAGAATACAGTACCAGGTATCTGACCTAAAAGTAATATCTATAGCATATACTATGTGATCTGGAAATGTATGGAGGAGGAAGACACATTTTCCTTTTCTTTGGATCTGAATTTATTTTTGTCCAAAAAGGATTACAGAATAGCATAGTTCAAAATATCCCATTTCAGCTTCCTGTTACATTTATATAGGAAGTTATAAAACATCAATAAAACACTATTAATTTCAGACAAGATTCTAGGCTGAATGTAGAAAATTTGAAAAAATTTCTGTGTGTGTGTCTTTGGTAAACAACTTTAGTGATAAGACATGTGTATTTTATATGTAATTTATATTGTCTTATATTTTATATTTATTATTGGAGTTCATTATTTATATTTATTATTTTATTTATTATTCTATTATTTGAATTCTCTTTCCATCAACCATTAACTGACTGGGAAACTGACATGACATTAATTCTTGGGCTAGCAATTTGAGTCTTATTCTGTGTTCTGCTGAGAAAACAGTCCATTTGGGAGATTAGGAAGATATTCCATTAAAAAAAGTTATTCACATAAAATGTTCTGTATAGGAATTATTGTAAGACAACTTGGCTTTTTTCAATATCCAAACACCTCTAGTATGGGATATAATTAAGCCTCTCCAGAAAATGTGTTTATGATTTTCATAGCTGAGAATATGCAAGAATTTTAATGATTAGTGGAGGATTTGTTTTTTCAAGTTGAAAGTGAAACTGTTTATTTGAGCAACTGAGAAAATTTGTTCATTGTTTGCAATATTTTTGAAGTAAGCTACTTTCTCTACCATCCATTTAATTACAGGGATTTTTTTATAAGTTACAAAGTAGAACAAAACATGTAGATGTGCTTCTTTGTAAATGATTTATATAAAGCAACCTAGATACATAGGTTGTTCTGAAATTAATGCCTCTTTTTTATTTCCATGCAAGCTACAACAGATACAAAGAACACAATAATGTTACAATGAGCAAATTCTCAGCTGTAAAACACTAGTTTATGATGTAGATGCCACCATTAGTTATGCATTGTCACCAGTGATCAACAAAAGACTGCATGCTGTCCTTGTCAAAATCTGCACCAGTGGAAGTGGCCCACTGTTGCTGTCACCACTGCTGAAATGCACCACCCTTTGCCTCACTGCACTTCCATGTCAGGTGGAACAAAATTTTTGTTCCATTACATGGAACAAAATGTAATGGGTTATTAGTGGGAAGGTTCATTCTCTACTGCTATACTGCCAACATCTGTCTGGCATCATGGGTCAACATAACAAAATAGGAGGCATTACTTTCAAAGCAGCCTTGATATACCACTTTAGATTCTCTTCTGGGTGTTTTCTTGCACTGTGCAAGGATAGTGAAGCTTTGTCAAAGTGGATATCACGCAGAATATTTATCTTCTATTCTAACTCAGTAGCCATTTTGCCATCCTTCAATAGTAAACTAGAGAAAGAATAAGATACCTACGTTGACAAGCTTACAATTAAATATATGAAAAATATTCTTCACAAGTATAATGAAATAAAACCAGAAAGCAACAAATGAATAAAAACTCCATGTTAAAAGCCAGGAAAAATCAGTGAGTGTCCAGGGGTTAAATGACAAAATCACATAGATGAGACTGATTTTTTTCCTTCAAAAAAATCATAAGAAACTTCACTGAAAATATTTTGATACAATGCTCAATTGTTGCAGTTTCTGAGAAGATCCCTATGAAGAGCTTCAAATACTGCTAAAACTCTTGTTCCTTTTCCCAAGTAAAAGAGATAAGGAAAAATTGAAATAATATTTTTCTACTTTATTTTCTTCTTCTTTTTCTGCTTCCGAGGAATTCTCCAAAAAAGTTTAGGAGTAAATATCCTGTCTCAGATTCTTTGTATTGGAATGCTATGGAATGCATTTAATATAGTATCATTGTTTTCTGATGAATTTTTAATTTGGTTGTATTGGATTATATGAAATTTGAATATTAAGTATGCTGACTTTCAAAGTAAAATGGCCTTCCTGCTTTTTTTCTCTTCTCTTGGAAATAAAACAACGAAAAAATATCAGATTAAATGAATGTTTTATTTTCATTGAAAACAAGTAAGATGTTAATCAATACTATGTAACATCTAATAGCATCAATACTATGTAACATCTAACTAATAGTCTTGTATTCGAGCTAAGGCATAGATAATTGCATTTTCAGTTGTTTCTTTGATTTTTGGACAAAGAGCTGTTTGAATTTCCTGGTGGTTTGTTGGTAGGATGTTCCAGGGTTTTATAAGGCTAGTTTGTTTTCTTGAGACATAAAAAGCTCTTTCAAGACTTGCAATCATGAACAGCTTGAATTACCAAAAGGCAATTAATTACCTCAAGATGAGAAAGCCCTTTTCACTAGCACTTAAATATTTTGCAAATAGAGCTAATTAACTTTCATGTTGCTGTCAAACCACTTGAACCTAGGCACTAATTTAGGTTCCTAAACTAAATAATTGTTCTTGTTGATTGCTACTGACTAGACATGTAAGAGGAGTAAATGTGTCCTGGGAGTAATTACACTTACCATCCCTAGATTCTCAGTCATTCATTCGTACTCAGTAGATTCTTACTCTTGGTGTAGTGCTGTAGAATCAGGACCCAATAAACTCTAATGCTGCCCAAAGAGAGAAAGTTTGACAAAATATGTGGCAGGATGATCGAGAAGTGTGAAGCTCATGTTATTTTAACTAAGTTTCCTGTTGCATTTCCTTTGCTTTGGGCAAAACACTTATAATATATTGGCAGAGTTTTAATATGAAATACCTACACCTTGAGATATTTAATGATAGATCTGAAAATAAGAAAAGGAATAAAAAGAAATATTTTGTTTTAAAAATGCCTTTGTCTTACCAAACCTATTAAGGGAAGTCACAGGTTGAAATTAGTACAGGATAATTGGATTTTAACATGAAATAAAGGTGCTAAATGATGAGAATGAGAAGTGAATGAGATGTGAGACTGCTCAGAGCTGGTAAATTTTTTAGACTAAAAATATTCATCATTACACTATTGTGATCAGTGAGGTTCTTCACTACATTTCCAGATGTTGCTGTATTGTGCCTGAAATATGGTCTTGGTTCTTGCAAGCTGGAAAAAATCTTAATGTTCAAAATGCTGATACTATTGGAGAAAAAAATAGCCCTAGTTTTCCTAATGAGCCTTGTTTTTGATCTATTATATATCTTTGGGTAAAGCCCCTTAAGCTACTGTTTGTCTTCGTACAAATTGCTAATGTCTCCAGTCTTCTCGTAGGTATTTAAACTGCTATTAGGACATCAGAGTATAAGAAGCATGGCTATTCACCATGTCTTACACAGTTTCAGCAGAAACATACAGAACCTTGCAACATCAGCAACAATACTAGCAAATGTAATGAGCGCTGTTCATTGCTTTTGGTTGTATACACACAACTAACAGCATAACTCGGTCCTTTGAGTAGTTCTGTTGAGCTTAGTGGGAATACTTACACATGTGAGTCTGCAAGATTATAGTTTAAGTCTGTAGAGCCAGTAAGTCTGATTGCAAAATATAAAACAAACATCCAGCCAGAATCCCATATCCACATCCCCTATGTGGTAAGTTACTTAAAAGGTTTTCAAAAATTATTTATTTTAGAGAGAGTTTTTAAAACACATTGTCCTCCTTCTAATGTTTAAGTGCTTCAGCTATCCCTTGGACAAGTGCAGATAATTCATTAAAGTGAAATTTCCCATAGTCTCAAGAAAGAACACTTGTCAGGCAATCTTTACTATTATTTTAATCTCCATTGTTTCACAGATTGTTTATGTTAATCTTCTCCTGCCCTTTTTACTGTTCCAGGCAATTTTGTGGCAGAATTGAAAGTGGAAGAGCCTGAGACAGACAGCATGAGGCATGACAGTCGCTCAAGCTCTCCTAGTCTGTGTATGGTTTTATGTGCTTCTAATTATCAGTGTGTGGGAGTTTTTTGTCAAAAAGCTGGGCGTGTGGTTCCTTTTGTTCTTCTGTGTCTGTTGTGGTTTATATATTAAATGGGATACAAATGTGATTTATAGTGCGTGGCATTATGCAGTTAGGGAAAATTGGTCTTTTCCAGGCAACACAAACATGAGCAGGAGAAAGAGTTGCACGTGAACGTGTTCCTCTCAGTCTAGAAGGAACACTCCAGTGAAATTCAGAGAAATGGGGAAGAGTAAACAACGTGTGAGAAGTCCTCTTCAAAACAGGAGAAAAACTCAATGTCTTTCTTCCGCAGGGTGTAAAAAAATACATACCACTGTAAGATAGAGCTCTTAGAGATCAAAGATAATCTTTCAGCAGAACCACACTGAAGTGTTAGAAGCACCATGACAGTGTGAAAAGTGCTATATGCTTGTCAGCAAAGTGTGCACTGTAACATCAAGGATTCTTTTGTCCATCCCAACCCTGAGTAGTGTAGGTCAAAACAATCCTGTATGAAGATACTGAAGGGATACCATCTTGCTCACCAATAATGTATTTTTTTTTTTTTCTAGACTTGTGCATCTCTGCTTATTGCAGCCACTTAATCAGCCTAAAAGAGAGGACATAATTCTGTGTCAGGGATGAAAAATCATAGATAAACTGTGACATAGGAAAGGTAAAGCACAAAGAAAACACGCCTATTCATTTAAAAAATATTACTACATAAACAGACAGAAACTTACGATAAATCTTGATGGGCTGCTAAAGAAATACACTTCCCATTTAATTTAACAAAATAAAAATATTTTTGAGGGCTTGTTCTTTACAAATTCTCAGAACAACTGAAAAAAAAAATTTAGAAAAAATAGGGGAACACCCTCCCTAACTAAATTGAAGATTTTCAAGGCACAGCATCTGAAGTGCAAGCTCCTAGGGGAGAGGTGAGCATTTTAAGCAAAGGTTTGGAAAGGTTCAGAATTCTCTTGTTTCTAAGAATGCATAGTGACTTTAAACTCCCTCAAAAGGACAAAACTCAAGATGCTTACTTTACTGCCTGTAATTAGAGTAATAGGCAGTGTATGAACCTGAAATGAAACACAAGATAATTTGTAAAAAGAATGAATACATGGGTATGTATTTCAAAACAAAAAGATAGGAAGTGAAGATTTAATCAAAGCAGTTCTGAAGATAATGCTCTGAAGCAAATGCCTGGAATCTGCAAAACTCGGTCAGTGAGTGGTGGGTTGCTCACAGAGGTGTTTTTTTCTCTTTTTAATGAAGACTGATCTTACAGTGGGGTGAAATATCTTCAGGATATTTGGATTCTCTTTGGACTATCTGGGAAGGACAAGACTGGACCTATGAATAACTCTCAGCTCTAGAACACTTGCTCACAGTTTCTGCATTTTTCAGTTCAATTCAGAGATAATGAAGAAGAAAATAAAGAAAAAGGCTGTTCTAAAAGAAAATTAGTTTTTATGTTGGGCAGTTAAAATAAGCAAGCAGTAATAGAAGAGTACATTGTCTGCTGTTTGCTTTATTTTTGCATGTGACAAAAAGTAGCGGAATAGTTTGGTGCTTAGAACAGAGAGGAAAGTGAATATCCATGTGAGGGTAAGGAGAACTTTTTCAATGCACTTTGGCATATGTTTTATGACCTTAAACAAAGACCTCCTTTTTAGGACCAGAATTATTTGAAAAGACTTTCCAGGATTTTGCTCAAGTCCTTGTTTCAAGTGTTCTCTACCTCATTCCACCAACACACACATTCACAACAAAATGTTGTGCTATGACAAGAAAACGAAAAACACTTCTGCCTCAGGGTATGCATGCTTTACTTTACTGGATTATATTGCTTCATTCCTGATGTTTCATCCACTTATTTAAGTTGTTCAAAAAACGTTTCATTTGTGTACATTAATGCAAAACACACTCTACTGGAAGTTTCCTACATTCTTACTCTCCACATTTTCAATATTCACTGTTTACAGCTGTGGAAATTGGATATTTTGGCACCTTTCAATTGTGAGGTCTAACAATACTTACACTTCAGAAATGACCAATTTATGGGCTTGTTGTACATATGAATATTTAGGGCAGGTTTGTCTGGAAAATGATCCTTCAAAGCTGAAAACTGAAAAACCTAAAACAGCAGAAGGAACAATGTGTTAATTTGCCTTCAATTTTACAAATTCACTAACTTTATTAAAAGTTAGTAATTTAATTTGAGTGGAAATTAGGAGGTCTTTTGTGAAATATTCAGTGGCTTCTGTCCTCTACGGCTTGGTCTTGGACTTCTGTTCCTAAGCAGAATTTGATTTGCAAATCAGCCCATGGATCTGCAATTTAATAACTGATTCAGAATACTTATGTAGACCAAGTTAGATCTGGTATCTGATAACAAATTCTCCAACTCTGCGGATGTGCTATTCACAAAGCTTTCTTGAATTTTTAATCAGAAATAGAGGTATTTTGCCTCTGCAGATATGCCACAGATTCCAATAAATGCATCTGCAGTTGAACTCGTAGTGAGGTAATCTGTTGCACTGGTAGTGAGGTGCTTCACTGGTAGTGTGGTAACTGGTAGTGAGAAGACTATGTTTTAATACCTTTTCTGAGTGATATAAGAGGGTTATTTAGAGGTAACCTAAGGTTAATATTTGCATCAACTTGGTTATCACTTATGAAGCTGCTTATTTTGATATTCAAGCTACCTTTACACGCAAGAAAATGGATGATCCTTGGAATATACAAGGCAATAACAATTTATTTTATTGAATTATTATGATGTAGACATTACATAGAACTTGCATCATTACCTCTGTATTATAGAGCTGAAATCTGTTTTCCAAGCAGGCAAAACGAATGGCCAATCCAAGTGAAGATCTCCAGGAAAATGCTTACCAGAGCTACCTCTGAAGTGTGGGTTGGGTCTCACAGACTGAGCTTTCAGGCTGTGTAAGGCAGGCCAGTCCTTGACCTCGCCTTCACAAGCATTTCAGTTTCACTTATGTGTTCCTCAGTGGTGCCCATAATTAGTGGCTGACCTGAAGCAGAACTTATACTTCATTTGCATCTGTAGTATATATTAATGAGAATGGCACAAATTTTTAACTGAATATAGTGCATGAAACTGCCATCTACTCTGCTATGACTATTTAGATTGCAGACATATTAGCTGATGGTGATTTTGCTATTTTGCTTTGATGCCAATCTCTCTCTCTCTCTCTCTCTCTCTCTCTCTCTCTCTCTCTTTTTGGCACACACGAGAGCATTTGTTTTGTCCTCAGTCAGCCATCTGGTGCCTATCCATTATCACCTTTTGGGAAAGTGCCTGTTTAGTTTGAGCTCTCTGTAGCTGGAATTCCTGGAGCTTGAACTGGCTCAGGAGTTTTGATTGGAGGGAACTGAGGAATTATTTTGAGACCAGTACTGCAACATGGTAGACTATGTAATTATGTAGAAATAGGACAGACTGTGCACTTAAATCCATCTTTGAGACATTTAACCTCTCCTGGATTAAATAATGGGTGTTATTATTATTATTATTATTATTGACTATGTAAAAGAGATGAAAACTAGTATAGAAGGGAAAAGAAATCTGCAAGGCAGCAATCCCAGGATGACCACGTAACAAATGTGAAGCTACCGTACCTCTTTTTGGAAAAGCTTGTCATGGTTTGAACCACCATTATATTTATCTCAAAAATATATTGTTTTTGTGGCAGATTATGCTGTTGACTTCTGAGGTAACTGTCAAATGATGAGAAGTCCAGTTTGCTATCTGTAGAATCATTAGGAAAAACCTTGTAGGTCAGCCAGTACAAAGCAGAGAGTCAAACTATTGCACACTTTCCCTGGAATAAATGACTTGTTACAGGTCAACACATGCTTGGGGATTCCTGGCAGATAGAGAAGGTCACCATCTGTTAAAGGAGAAGAAAGTCCAAAATAAAGTAAATGAGGTGAATCACCTTCTCTCAGGGGAGCTTTGTTTATCCTCAGTACACTAATGATTCGATTTAGGGTTGCAGAAGTTTGCACAGTAGGGAGAATCTTGCACTTGCAAGAAGTAAACAAGTAGCACAAAAAACAGGTTTTTAAAAGCCCCTTTTAAATAAAATTAAGCATGTTTTTGTAGATAGAAGAGTGGAAAGATCAAATAGAACCGGATGTCTTCCCCTGCAACCTTATAGGAATAGTTGTGAGATTGTGAAGAACTCAAGTTGCCTACCTCAAGGAGTCTTATGAAGCATCTTGTGAGATTTAGGATAACTTGAAAGAGTACCAGGAATGCTGATGGGACGGAGACAACTGGAACCTGAGTCAGTGAGATGGAGAAAGGTTTATTGCATTGAGCACTGAGTTGCAGTTGGTATAGTGTCTGAGAAACTCAAAATGTTGTAGAAGAAAACATGTGGATGTTAGCTGTTGTTGAAGTGTAGTGCAAAGGAGAGAAAACAAGGAGATATAACTGCAGCATTTCTTAATTTTATGAGAGTGGTCAGAAGTAAATATCTTTTATCCAAAAAGGTGAAGTAGGGAGTTAAAACAAACAAACAAACAAAACAGATCAAACATATGAAATGTGCTACTACAGTGAGAAGGAAATGGTTGGAAGGGTGAAACCTGAGCTTTAAAGAATGAAGTGTTAACCTCTCTAGCTCTTTCTGAAAGATACTTCTAGGCAAGGTCTGTAGCATGATGCCTGGAGAAGGTCTGGACAAAAGTCAGATGAATAATAGTTATCACTGTGGTAGCAGATGGCATTGAAGAATATGGTACTGCTGAGAAAGCTAAGCAGGTCAGTGACAACTGACCAGTGACCCTAGCGTTATAAAAACCATGTGTATAAGAACATATTCTCTGTAAAGGAATGAAGCTCTGACAGGAAACTGTCACTGTTCCTTGATCTTCTCATTGCCTAGTATTAGCAATGAGGTGTTCATTGATTAGTCATAGCAATGGAATGTGTCATATGTCTCCAAGTTTATGGGTGGAATCACCCCTTTTTCACACTTCGAATGTTATTTCACTCATTAATTTTCTGAATTTCTGGATAGCTATTGGTGTTTTCTGGATAGATCTCCTGTTCATCTGTTGAACTGTATGCACTATATTGCTTGAAAAGTATTATGGTGGTTCTTTTGGGTGGAGGAATTGAACATCTTATCTGAATAATAATTGATCTCTAGGCCTTTTTGTGACTCATATTTACCAACAACACTTTGTTAGCTTATGTGGCTGTATTAATAGGGTCATCATTAGGTATCTGATTTTGGCAAATTCTTAGAACAGGTCCACATTAATTTGCTTTGCTTACTTTATGTTTTTCTCTGCTGGCCTGATGGACTACAAGAAACAAGAGCTTTAGTTCATAGATTCATAGGTTCATAAGGTTGGAAAGGACCTACAAGATCATCTAGTCCAACCATCCTCCTATCACTATCCCTACCCAACTACTAAATCAAATCCCTTAGCACCTCATCTAAACGCTTCTTGAACAGCACTAGGGATGGTGCCTCAACCACCTCCCTAGGCAGGCCATTCCAGTGCCTGACCACTCTTTCAGAAAAAAAATGTTTCCTCAGGTCTAATCTAAATCTTCCCCGGCGCAACTTGTGGCCATTCCCTCTCGTCCTGTCGTTATTTATCAGGGAGAAGAGGCCCACCCCCTCCTCACCACAACCCCCCTTCAGGAAGTGGTAGAGTGCAATAAGGTCTCCTCTGAGCCTCCTTTTCTTCAGACTAAACAATCCCAGCTCCCTCAGCCGCTCCTCATAAGACTTGTGCTCCAGACTCCTCACCAGTTTTGTGGCCCTTCTCTGAACACGCTCCAGGGCCTCAATGTCCTTCTTGTAGTGAGGGGCCCAAAACTGAGCACAGTACTCGAGGTGCGGCCATACCAGAGCTGAGTACAGGGGGATGATCACCTCCCTGCTCCTGCTGGCTACACTATTTCTAATACATGCCAGGATGCTGTTGGCCTTCTTGGCCACCTGGGCACACTGCCGGCTCATGTTAAGCCGAGCATCGACCAACACCCCCAGGTCCTTTTCCTCTCTACATTCTTCAAGCCATTCTTCCCCAAGCCTATAGCATTGCATGGGGTTATTGTGGCCAAAGTGCAGGACCCAGCACTTGGTCTTATTGAACCTCATCCCATTGAGCCCAGCCCAGCTGTTCAGCCTATCCAAATCCCTCTGAAGGGCCTCCCTACCCTCAGGCAGTTTGACACATCCTCCCAACTTGGTGTCATCTGCAAACTTACTGAGCAGGGTACACTCAATTCCCTCGTCTAGGTAAGTTAGTTATGGATAACTAACTTACTAGGTAGTTATGGATATGAAACAACAATTCTTTACAAAATCTACAAAATCCATCTGTGGCCAATTTTAACCCATTATTTTAAATCAGTTGTTTTCAACTAAGAAACTAGGTGAAAAGAAGCTCTGAAGCTCCAGTAGTTCCAACAGCTAATATCTTGCTCTGGTTTTAATGATGAGTATTATACATAACTGTTGTTCACATCTCAGTTTTCTGAAGAACTGTGGTGAATGCAGTCTTAATTTCTATGTCCTGACATCTGTACCTTGCTGTGTAGAATCTCCTGCTCCCATGAAATTTAGATTACTTAAAATGCAGTCAGGGATATTTCAGATAGTCAGAAATAGAATTCGTAACACTGACAGTACTATAAATATATTTTATTTTAATCTCATTTTAAAGTTATTTTGCCTTTGAAAATAACAAGTTAAGACCTGTCTTGATCCAGTGCAAGTTCTACCACCACTGAGAAAATAATCAACATTCAAAATAATGGAAACAGCTCCTTTACATTGTCTTTAGTTTTGGAGTCACAATGTCTGAATTCCTGCAGAGGAATAATTAAGTGTTTCAACTCTATGTAGAGAGAAGATGAAGAAGTAATAGTGTATGATATACTCTCATAAATCTTATCAGTTACAAATTCTTAGTTATGATTCATACTGCTGGAACATTTCATGTAGAATCAGCTGCTAAAATCTCTAGAAGCAAAACTGTGGAAATACCAAACCCCACTCCTGAATACCTTGTACATATTAATGAAGTTCATTGGTAACTAAATGAGCCATGCAATAGCTTTGTGGCACACCCTGTTCTTTAGGAATCAACAGATCCTCTGCAAGCTTTGGCAGGATTTCAGGTAATTTTGCGTCTCCCCATCACTTCCTGCACTGCAAGACAGAAATGTGGTTAAATATTTGTGTTTTTGTTTTGTTTTGTTTTAATTTCCAATCTCCAGTTCTGTCTCATAGTGTTGGAGCCACTTTTATTAGAGTGAAGTTAGGCTTCACTCCAGGAAATGATAGCTATTTTGCCCACCAGAAACTTTCAGATGACATGCTTATTTAAAACAGTTTTGTCTATATTCCAAAATGCTTCATTCTTTTGAACAACTGAACTTAGCAAATGGAAACACATTTTCCCCCTCTCTTTTTATGTCTATTTATTCAAATTGCTTCAAGATTTTGCTCTTAAGGATATGGAAGTTGCTGTATTTTAGATACTTCCCAAGCAGTCTTTTTTTTTTTTTTTTTTTTTTTTTTTTTTTTGCATCAAGAAGCTGTGCTGTAGAGCAGTTCAGTTATGCGAATCAGGAGAAATACCACTGAAGCCAATGACTTTACCTTCATTCTATCAATTTCTAAATAAGGAGAAATAGGTCAAGACTGACTATTGACTGGAGAAGGCATTTGGCAAATATATAAGACAATTTCACAAGCAGAGTTATGTTAGAAACTGCTGTAAACAAGGGAAAGGAAATGCCAGTGCAGAATACAGGTGCAGTTTCTACCTTTTAAATATTCGTTCTGCAATGCTAGATCAACAAATAGCCTGATCCAGTTTTATATCCATCTGGCAAGAAACAAGTTATTGTGGAGAATCACAGGAAGCCACAAAAAAGGAGATATGGTGGATACTCAGCTGAAGTATGAGCGGTAGTATGCCCAGGTGGCCAAAAAGGCCAATGGTATCCTCGCTTGTATTAGAAATAGTGTTGCCAGCAGGAGCAGAGAAGTAATTGGCCCCCTGTACTCAGCACTGGTGTGGCCACACCTCGAGTACTGTGTTCAGTTTTGGGCCCCTCACTGCAAGAAAGACATTTAGGTCCTGGAGTGTCCAGAGAAGGGCAATGAAGCTGGTGAGGGGTTTGGAGCACAAGTTCTATGAGGAACAGCTGAGGGAGCTGGGATTGTTCAGTTTGGAGAAGAGGAGGCTCAACTGATATCTTACTGCTCTCTATAACTACCTGAAGGGAGGTTGTGGTGAGCTGGGGGTCAGACTCTTCTCTCATGTAACTAGTGATAGGACAAAAGGGGATGGCTTCAAGTTGTGGCAGGGGTGATTCAGACTCGGTGTTAGGAAATACTGCTTTTCTAAATGAGTGGTCAGCTGCTGAAATGGGCTTCCCATGGAGGTGGTGGCATCACCAACCCTGGAGATGTTCAAGGAACATTTAGATGTTGTGTTGAGGGGCATGGTTTAGAGAAAACTATTGGTGGTAGGTGGACAGTTGGTCTGGATGATCTTGTAGTTCTTTCCAAGCTTTGTGATTCTATGATTCTAAAATATAACAGGTATTGGAAATGGATCACTGGTACAAAGCGGCTTGTTATGAGCCCTTAACACAGCAGCTGTCCTTTGTCTGCATCATCATTCAAAATGGAGTAGGTTGTTTCAGCCATACTGAGACTTTTCTGACAGAAGAAACTGGCACATGTTGCTATTATTTGTACATAATTACGGAGTTAGTGTAGTGTTCAGGAATCACACGTTTAGTTAAAATGCCAATGTTAATTAATTTTATACTGGAAATGTTGCACATCAGTCAAGAATGTTTAATTATTAAAAAAATGCTTGAGCTGGAGAGCAAGATATTTTATTTTTTATTTATTTTATTTTATTTTATTTTATTTTATTTTATTTTATTTTATTTTATTTTATTTTATTTTATTTTATTTTATTTTATTTTATTTTATTTTATTTTATTTTATTTTAATTTTATTTTATTTTATTCCCTGGTCAAAGGTCGTGCCAATCACATAAACACAAACCACAAGAAAAAAAAAATCCAGCAAAATCCTGGTTCTGTTTCAACTCATATTTGCAGTTATATTTGCACGTGCACTGCATGTGCTCAGAGATATCTGAGCCTGCTTGATCAGAGAGCTTTTTAGCACAGGCAATTAATATCAGCAGTAAAATTTGCCTTTTTTCTTGACTGTCTATTTAAATGTAACTGGTATTATACAGGCACCCCTTTGGTAACCCTTTGGAATCCCTTTGGATTTTGGAAAAAATCTCTAGGTGAATGAAGATTAACTCTTCAGACATTTAATGTGAACAATTGAGACACCTATATTTAGGTAGCTGCATATGGTTTTCTTCTAGCAAACCTAGACCATACCCTGTTGAGCTGACTGTTGGTGACTCAAGATAGTGTAGCTTGTAATCTTCAAAAATCTTAACTATTTCCTCAGTTCTTGCAGTTTCTATTCATACTTCAAATGTTTTTCTATTGTTCTTTTCAAGTTTTGAACATGGGTATAGTATATATGACATGGAAATAAAGAAAAATATGCAGAGGTTTGGATTTATTATTTATTGTTTTCTTTCCAACTTTTCCAATTGCTACTATTTTAGATTTTTTTTCCCGGTATACTAGTTTAAGTTGTGCAAATAATAAACAAGGTAATAGCTAAAACTACAACCATTTTGGAGGACATCTTATTTTCCATGTGTACTATCCATAATATTTTATCAGAGGCTGAATTTGCATTTCTGTAATGGAAAAGCTAAAAGCTTTGCAGTACTGTTAAGAATGATTAGGAGCAGCAGCCTAATAAGCATATAGTGCATTCAGTGGAACTGCTATAATATCCCTTCTTACTTGATTAAATATGAAGTGAAATGCTCTTGACTGGAGTATGTATGCTTTGACTATAGAACTTGAAGCACATCGCAAAGGCAGAATTGAAACCATACGTTAATGGAATGCGGATATTGATGACAGGAAGGATGTTCTCATAAACAAAGCTTTGGAAGTCATACCTCCTTCCTCCTTTTTCTTGCTTCCATCTGCTAGCCAAGTACATCCCATGACTCAGTCTTTAATAGTTACTGGAAATAAGCTGAAGAGTACAGAGGACCACAAAAAAGGTAACCACTTAAGTGCAGCAGCAGCATAAGTTGTGAAGTCATTCGTGCAAATGTGCATTTGAACAAAATTGATCTCCTGTGTGACTGTAACTCTCTACTGCCAGGGTAAAAACCTTTTTTATGCCACTATGCATGTTTTTCTTCTGCGACATTTAGTTCCTGGCAGCAAGCACACAAGACAACATTCAGCGTCAAGCATTTGATCTGTTTTTGTGTTAGTGGAAGAATATCTGTATAATGTATATTTGATTGGTTTGAGGCAGTTCTCATCTGGATGTAAGACAACGGTTGCTGTGAAACAAACTGAGAAAAACATCATACTCTTTGTAGAGCAGGAAGATTTTTTTTGCAAAATGTACCTCCATATAATATACAAAAATGAACATAGCATCTATTTTGTTACGACTGTGTTGTTACAAGCAAAGGAATTATTTTGCATCAAACCTCTACTTCATAAGAAAAGACATTAAGCTTTTTTTTTTTAAGACTCTTGAATGTTTCAGAAAAAAAATTGTGGAAGATTTTCCATCTCTGTGGCCCATAACTTAACTTCATCAATTGGCTCTTCTTTAAACTTGACATTACAGAGGAGCTTTGTGAAGCAAATCTTTTGAAGATCTGTAGCATAAAGTAATAGTATGATATCTCATTTTTCACATAAAAAAGGAAGCAACTGATAACATTTCCTTATGGCAATTAGAGGAATCTTCTCTTAAATTTGTTGATGAGTCTAGACCCTAGAGATAACATAATGGTTGGATTGTGATATGAAGTAGAGACAACCTCTAAGATTGATTATAGAACTTGCAGGAGTTAGTAAGAGTATTATCAGTAAGTGAAGGGACTTGGGAACTGTTGCAAAAAAAAGACTGTCATGGCTTAAGCACAGTGGCGTTGCTCTGGAGAAACATCCTTGCTTCTGCCACATAATTTCTTCTTATATAAACAAGTTCTATAGTATCTGAATATAACTTTGACTTTCTGTTTATGGATTACTCATTTTCTGAGTACTCAATTTAGCACCAGTACTGTGTATTCAATTTAGAATTTCTTTGCACAGAAAACTGGCATACTAGTCAGATATGGCAAGATGGTGGTATGTTTTATGTAACTCTTAAGGTGGAAGAGAAAGCATAATGTTGCCAAGAAATAAAGAATAGATCAAAAGAAATAAGTGGAATTTGGATGAAACATTACCAGATTCCTCTTTTTTATCACGTCCATTTTACCTGTTTTCATATGCTGCGTGTTCTGCATCTGAAGAAATGCCTAAGGGTAGAATTTTTGTATTCTTTTGTGAAAATATGCAAAAAAAAAAAAACAAAAAACAAAACCACATTTGACTCACAATCTTAAAAGCTGTACAATTAGCTGAGTATATTGTGCAAGAGTAGCTTTTGCATTAAGACATGAAGAGTCAGAGCATTGTATATACATCTTTCTTTCTATGAACAAACATAACTGATCAGTTTTACCAAGTCAATCTCAATGAAATAACTCCAACATTTATTGCAGTGATAATATTTGAATGTCCTGCCTGGAAACTTTTTGTGGATGGGAACAGATGTCTTTCTTTCCTGCTCCCCAGTAAAAAGTAGGTACTGAAAACACATGCAAGTCAGCAGCAGCGTGACTGCTGATGAACAGAGGTGCTTGCTTGCATGAAGGAACATAAACCTTCCTATTTTAGGAGTTGAACAGTAGATACTCCTCCAGTGTCTTTGATTAATCCTCAAAGCAAAACTAAGATTTCAGCTTATTTGTAAGCATGAATGCAGAGCATCCAGCTCAGGAAGGAAATGACTAATAAGGAATGCATGACAATTTGACTTACTGTTGACTTCTTGAGTGACCAGTTCAAATAGCCAGAGGATGTGTTAACTAAATCAACAACCAGATTCCAGTGGGTGGAGGTTATGACAACATTTGTCTTTCCAATCCCATGCCTGTCAACACAGATATAGGCCAGATTTGTTACTTCTATTTTGCATAGCTCATTTTATCTTTGGATATGAAGAATGCTCATAGTATAAGAGAAGTGACAGGAAATTATCTGTATAAGAGAATAGTAAATAACTATAAAACTATGCTACTATAATAGCTACACTGTGGTTTAGAATAAGTTGCACCTTTTGTCTATCCAAAGGTCTATCAGGTTAGAAAGACAAGATACTGTTAGTCATAATAGTCATTGATATTTTTGTTTGTAATAATCATTAAGTCAAGATATTCCAGACAAGTTGATACAGAGCATTAAAAAGAATTACTATAATCCCTCTCAGAGCTTTCCAACAAGACCTCCTCTTTCTTACTGTATTGCTATAAAAGGACCAAATTTGCAGCTTAGCAGTATTATGATGCTGAGAAACTTGTGTTGTGCTCTTATACTATCATATTGGTTACTTTTTTTCATGGCAGAAGGAAAGGAATCGCCTTATATTGTCTTCTTTCAGTCACTTCTTTCATATTTTCAAGGACTTATTAAAGAAAATAGCCTGGCCTGGCATTATTTGTATATAGCCATTATTTTAGCCCCTCACAGGAAAATGGCCTTTGCATTCCTTTACTGTAAAGGCAAACAAGTTATATAGCTCTCAGCTTTGTAGGGTCAGAATGAATGAATATGATCAGAAAGCTTCTATAAAATTTTGATGTTGTCTCCTGTTTTTGGTGATAATGGAAGGAAAGACTGTAGTGAGATAATTGCCGCTGGTGATTTAGAAAGTCTATATTTGTGTTCAATGTGTTCAGGTCACCCAGCTGCCAAAATGCAAGGAGATCATCATTCCTATTATGTTATCTGGTTTTCAAGTGTCCTGATTCACTACATTTTGAAACCTAACATTTTATTTTTAAAGCTGTAAAATGTAAATTTCCCTTGGCAAGAATATTTCTTGCTCATTCTATTTATTTCTCCTTCAAAAAAGACATTCAGAATACAGACCAATTATACAAATATATGCAAATTTATGACTCTGAAGACACACTTCAAAATGCAGCTTCAGTTTTGTTAACAGCAGCTTTAGTCAGGTGGGAGGAACAAAAATATAGCTCCTGTTCCACTTGGATTTCTTTTTCATTACCTCAAACAAAATTCATCCAGCAATACAATATTCTTTCCAACATTCAAAACCATAAATGTACCTGTAAGTCATCAGATTTGATGAAATGCCTTCTGGATTTAATGTCTTCTGCTGCTTGAGTCCTCTGACTTTACATGCTCAGAGTTTTTCTATGAAGATATGAATACTAAAAAAAATCTTAAAAAACAATTTTTCATCCCTTCCTTCAACTCTTTCAGCTGAGTCTGTGCCTGAAGAAGTGGCAGCCAGTAGTGCAAAACTAACAATGAACTTGTGACCTGGGTGCAACCCAGCAATTCTGTAAAAGATTAAAAAAAAAAAAAAAGAAAAAAAAAAGAACTGTTATTTGCTAATGATAATAAGTACTCTGAAAAGGTGGCAGTGATCAAATACTTGGAGATCAATTCTCTGATCCATTGCTAGTTGCATAGATTTGAAAGCACCTGTCATTAATGCCAAGACATTTGTACTTAAAAACTCTTCTCTTGACCTGGACAAGCTGCAGAGTTGGGCAGAAAGGAACTAGATGTGGTTTAATAAGAGCAAGTGTAGAGTCTTTCACCTAGGGAGGAATAAACACATGCACCAGTACAGGCTGGGGGATGATTTGCAGGAGAGGAGCTTTGAGAAGAGGGTCCTGGGTGTCCTGATGGATGATAGGCTGGCCATGAGCCAGCAGTGTGCCCTGGTGGCCAAGAAGGCCAAGGGCATCTTGGGGTACATTAAAAAGAGTGTGGCCAGCAGGTCGAGGGAGGTGGTCCTCCCCCGCTACTCTGCCCTGGTGAGGCCTCACCTGAGTACTGTGTCCAGTTCTGGGCTTCTCGGTATGAAAAAGACCTGGATCTCCTCAAAATTGACCAGCAGAGGACTACAAAGATGATAAAGGGCTTGGAACACCTCTCTTATGAGGAGAGGCTGAGAGACCTGGGTCTGTTCACCCTTGAAAAAGGAAGACTCAGAGGGGATCTGATCCATGTCTGGAAATGTGTAAGGAGCTGGAGGCAAAGAGATGAGGCTGAACTCTTCTCAGCAGTGCATGTCAATATGACAAGGGGAAATGACCACATGGCATAGGAAGTTCCACACAAATGTGCGTGGGATCTTCTTCACGGTGCAGGCATTGGAGCACTGGCACAGCTGCACAGAGAGGTGGTGGAGTCTCCTTCTCTGGAGGCATTCAAGACCTGCCTTCAGCACCTACCCACTCAACCTGGTCTAGGGATCCTGCTTTGGCAGGGGGGTTGAACTCGGTAATTTCTAGAGATCATGTCCAACCCCTACAATTCTGTGATTCTCTTATTGTTTTACAGCACAAATCACTAGAGAAGAAGTTTGTGGTTCTCTTATCCATTGAAAAAAGTTATAGGTTGTTCTTTTGTTAATGTTCACGTAAACATACACATTGCTCTTGAATGTTGTGTGTCTTTTTCCCTAAAAATATTGCATTCCATCTTGCATTCTCTGCAAATTTCATTGCTGTTACTTGATTGCTGATCTAATTTGGTGGTTTTTTTTTAACACTAGAACGTAGGCCATGACCAACTACGTTTAAGTTTAATCCTTTCCTTTTCATACTTTTCTCTTTAGTGTCATATCTTGCTCGTGAACTAAGATGGATGGCCAAAACCTACAACCATGTTCAGACTGTTATTTCTTTTTGCTACTTCACAGCATAAATTGTCAATTTTTGTTAAAAGCTTTTAAATATAAGGTTATGTGTATTGATGTTACCTTGCTACATGCCTAGCAGTAGGTACCTAGGCTGAAGTATTTTAAAGTGGCTCAGTGAAAAGTATCTTTTCTTACATGCTAAATTATAGGATAATTTCCTTAAAAAATGTGAGAAATAAACCAAATCATACTCCTTGGTTTTCTCCTATTGCAAGTCCAGATTATGACCTGTTCAGGGGCAGTCCAAAAAGCAATCAGCTTCCTCTTCTACTGTTTTTATTCTCCACAGAGAGAAAATTATATATAATACTCTGAGGTGACTTAATTGCCTCACTTCCAAAGGGAGGAAAGACAAAAGCTTGGGCCTGTCCCATAAATTATCACTGTCTGTTACAATTCTTCTCTCTTTTCTTTTCTCTTCTCTTTTCTCTTACATTCCCTTCTCTTAAGTGAATTAATTCTGTTTCTTGTTGGGCCTCACAGGAAAACTCCCTTTTCAACTTCCAAGCTAAGTATGAAAACTATCAATCAATGCAGAGGGCACAGGAAAGAAGTTAAAGCTAGAATCTAAACTCCTACGTAAGTTACACTAGGCATGAATCTCTCAGGCAATAATGAAGAATGGTTTGCAAATGAAACAAAGCATTTAATGATAAGACTCTTCTTTATTTATAAAGAAACCACATAAGTCACTGTGGTTTTTATCAGTGACAATGCATAAGAGAATAGAAATCACTGTAAAGTTCATATCTGGAGTATAGCACTGATATAAAATGGAGTGGTTTGCATATAGAGTGTTTTACAAGCATTTGGAGTAGTCTTTGACTGGTGTACATAAAGGAAGTCCTAACTTTGAGATATGCTGATCTGTGTTAGTTGACAACTATGGCCATTAACCTGTAAATTCTATCACTTATTTTCTTAACTATTACTTTTTTAACATCTCTTTGTTAAATGAATTATGAATGATGTATTAATGGACATGTACATTATATACAAATGCACATATGTAAACACATATGCACGTATTCTGTGTTAATCTTTGTTACAGTCATGTTTACAACAGTGGGCTGAAACTCGGGACATCTCAGAATACTGATCACACTTATCACAGAATGAAACCAAAAGCTAGAATATTGATAGGAACAAAGGCATATTTTTATCTTGCATTTATTAAGTATATAATACTTCTCACTACTGATTTATTGGTAGAGGACAAAACACTGAGAGTCACTTGTACATTTTTAGCTAAAAGCACCTTGGATATTGTAGTATTAGCAGAGAATTAGTACCTAGAATAACAAGAGGGCTTGTGCACCCTGAAATATTATCATATCTTTTTATTTTCTGATTGAAGCTAAAAAACAACTTGGAAAATATTTAAATCAGATGTGCCAATAGATCCTATTTTTGCCTGACTCAGTAGAATCAAAGGCATGCAAAATCTTTGGAGAAAACCTGTTTTGATGTGATTTTTAGAATGAAACCAAAGGGGAAATGAATTTTAGGAATACACAACAATAATAAAAAGATTACTAAGCCTGCTACCCAAACCTTTTGAGTTTTGAAAAAGTTCATATTTTAGGTGACAGCTTTACTGCTGCTTTATCTGATCTGAGCTGCTATTTCCAGATGACCAAGTGCATCTGTATGTATGTATAACTCTTCAGCCTCTGTAATGTATTTTCTGAACCATGTAACAAAAATTGAAAAGGATTTTTTTTTTTTTGGATACGTAAACATAGCAATGAGAACACCCTCCAGCTGTTTCTTTAGATGAAAGTCCAAAGTTACATATTACTTGAAACAACTTTGTTTTTATTTTCTTTCAAATTTTATTTGCACTTTCTGTTTTTCATATTTGATATCTTCTGCTTTTGTATACCCTATGGATAAAGTGAACAGTCATCATGAATTCAGATCCAGTTCTGATGTTCTCATACTCAATTACATGTATAAAATGTCAGAAAGAGTGTAAAAATAATTGGGAGTTTTTAGTATGTGGAATTGGACATAGTAAATAAATATTGTGGACACTGATCAAGTTTTGTTAGATGTGTGGGCAAAAGATGGAATTCAAAATGATGCAGTCATCCCTTCCACCTTTTGCCTAAGTTAGCTGCTATACGTGGCGGATTAATCACATCTCCTGAATCTGTTTCAGTCGTGAAACTGATTTTGCTTCAGACTAAGTTATTTCAAAATTGTCATTGTCAGTGACTGATAGGATTATGTGAATGGTGTTTTGCAGACTGGAATGGCAAGCAAAACCTTTGATATTGTTATATGACTGCTCGGTATCTCCACCGCTCCTGTTCCCTCCACGCTACTGCCATTCAGTGAGTATGATACAGCAACATATTAGCAAGGACATCACAGAACCACCAAATTAAAAGAGTTGTAACAGACGTGTAGAGATCATGAAGTCCAACCCTCCTGCTAAAGCAGGTTCCCTGCAATAGGTTGCATACACTGACATCTAGACAGGTCTTGAAAAGCTCCATAGAATTAAACTCTACAACTTCTCTGTTCCTGTGCTCTTACTATAAAGATTCCTTACTATAAAGAAGTTCTGCATTCTGTATGGAATTTTCTACGTTCAGTACAACACAGAACATAGAGCCTCGCTGAATCCATTTTCCTCCCTCTAGATATTTATAAACATTAACCAGATTTCTCCTTCATCTTCTTTCCCCAGGCTGAATGGATTCCTGTTACTCAGCCTTTCCTCATATGGGAGATGCTCCAGGCCCTTAACCATCTCTGTGACACTCTACTGAACTCCTTTTAGGAGATCCAGTATTTTTTGCACTGGGGAGCCTAGAACTGGACACAATTATGTAGGTAAGGCCTCACTAGGGCAGAGTAGAGAAGGAGGACTCAACCTTCTGGCCATGCTCTTTCTAATGCCCCTCAGTATGCCATTGGCCTTCTTGGCCAAAAGGGCATGCTGCTGGCTCTTGGCCAACCTGTTTACCAGAACACCAAGGTCCTTCTCTGAAGAGCTCTCCAGAAGGTCAGTCCCTAACCTATACAGAAGCGTTTGTTTAGCCCTCTCTAGGTGCAAGACTCTACACTTGCTCTTGTTAAACCTCACCTGCTTCCTTCCTGCCCAACTCTCCAGATCTTGTTCAACGGTAGCATAGCCTTCCAGTTTGTCAGTCACTCCTCCCAGCTTTGTATTATCAGCAAACTTGACGAGAGTAGACTTTATCCCTTTATCTAGGTCGTTGATGAAGGTATTGAACAAGACCAGATTCAGCACTGATCCCTGAAGAACACTGTTAGTTACAGCCCTCCAACCAAACTTTGTGCTGCTGATGACAACCCTCTGATCACTGCCAGTCAGCCAGTTCTCAGTTCACCTCACCGTTCACTCAACTGTCCTGCACTAAGTTTCATAACAAGAATGTTGTGGGAGACAGTCTCAAATGCTTTGCTGAAGTCAAGCTATACAATCTTCACATCTTTTTCCCCATCTACCCAGATGGAGATGACATCATAGAAAGCTACCAGTTTGGTTGTATGTGATTTCCCCTTGGTAAAAAGTCAGTGAAGACTGAAGTAAAGAAGGCACTCAGAATATCCACCTTCACAGTGGACACCCATCTCATTTATTAAGGGTGATTCCTACCTAGAGAAGTCTTATTCATAAAAAACAAACCAAAGCAACCAACCAAACAAACAAACAAAAAAACACTTCTCTCCCTTAGCAGGTTGCTTCTGGTCCCCTTTAGTTTTTTCCTGAGTAATCTGAAAACAAGTGTCAGTTTTCAGTTAAACCATTTAAGACGCCTTGGCTACATTTATGCTAGTAAAATAAAACTGACCAAGAATGTTTCCAAGTACTGATAATGTTCCCAACCAGCATATGTGACCCCTGTCTGCACTAGTAAATTGTCTTAACCCTAAAAACAAGGCAGTGACCTGCAAAGTCCCTTTGGGGAGTAGTCTCTGCATTGCTCTAGCTGCCAAGTTATGCTCAGCAATTACTTGGAGACAGCTATTGGAACGGCTCCATTCATACCAGGGAACATACTGGCAGTTGACTAGCACAGTGTGTTTCAGTAACTTTACTTCTTCCAGTGCAGCCTTAGTTAGAACTAGGGTAGTTTATGACATCCAAAAGATCTGAGATGAAAATCTTGATTGTCATTTTTCAACCAGATTATAAGAAACTTATTTGTGTCAGTGATCTCCTTTTCTTTTTTTTTCTTTTTTTTTCTTTTTTTTTCTTTTTTTTTCTTTTTTTTTCTTTTTTTTTCTTTTCTTTTCTTTTTTTTTCTTTTTTTTTCTTTTTTTTCTTTTCTTTTCTTTTCTTTTCTTTTCTTTTCTTTTCTTTTCTTTTCTTTTCTTTTCTTTTCTTTTCTTTTCTTTTCTTTTCTTTTCTTTTCTTTTCTTTTCTTTTCTTTTCTTTTCTTTTCTTTTCTTTTCTTTTCTTTTCTTTTCTTTTCTTTTCTTTTCTTTTCTTTTCTTTTCTTTTCTTTTCTTTTTTTTTCTTTTTTTTTCTTTTTTTTTCTTTTTTTTTCTTTTTTTTTCTTTTCTTTTCTTTTCTTTTCTTTTCTTTTCTTTTCTTTTCTTTTCTTTTCTTTTCTTTTCTTTTCTTTTCTTTTCTTTTCTTTTCTTTTCTTTTCTTTTCTTTTCTTTTCTTTTCTTTTCTTTTCTTTTCTTTTCTTTTCTTTTCTTTTCTTTTCTTTTCTTTTCTTTTCTTTTCTTTTCTTTTCTTTTCTTTTCTTTTCTTTTCTTTTCTTTTTTTCTTTTTTCTTTTCTTTTTTTCTTTTCTTTTCTTTTCTTTTCTTTTCTTTTCTTTTCTTTTCTTTTCTTTTCTTTTCTTTTCTTTTCTTTTCTTTTCTTTTCTTTTCTTTTCTTTTCTTTTCTTTTCTTTTCTTTTCTTTTCTTTTCTTTTCTTTTCTTTTCTTTTTTTTTTCCTTTTCTTTTCTTTTCTTTTCTTTTCTTTTCTTTTCTTTTCTTTTCTTTTCTTTTCTTTTCTTTTCTTTTCTTTTCTTTTCTTTTCTTTTCTTTTCTTTTCTTTTCTTTTCTTTTCTTTTCTTTTCTTTTCTTTTCTTTTCTTTTCTTTTCTTTTCTTTTCTTTTCTTTTCTTTTCTTTTCTTTTCTTTTCTTTTCTTTTCTTTTCTTTTCTTTTCTTTTCTTTTCTTTTCTTTTCTTTTCTTTTCTTTTCTTTTCTTTTCTTTTCTTTTCTTTTCTTTTCTTTTCTTTTCTTTTCTTTTCTTTTCTTTTCTTTTCTTTTCTTTTCTTTTCTTTTCTTTTCTTTTCTTTTCTTTTCTTTTCTTTTCTTTTCTTTTCTTTTCTTTTCTTTTCTTTTCTTTTCTTTTCTTTTCTTTTCTTTTCTTTTCTTTTCTTTTCTTTTCTTTTCTTTTCTTTTCTTTTCTTCTTTTCTTTTCTTCTTTTTCCTTTTCTTTTCCTTCTTTTCTTTCTATTCTTTCTTTCTTTCCCTTTCCCTTTCCCTTTCCCTTTCCCTTTCCCTTTCCCTTTCCCTTTCCCTTTCCCTTTCCCTTTCCCTTTCCCTTTCCCTTTCCCTTTCCCTTTCCCTTTCCCTTTCCCTTTCCCTTTCCCTTTCCCTTTCCCTTTCCCTTTCCCTTTCCCTTTCCCTTTCCCTTTCCCTTTCCCTTTCCCTTTCCCTTTCCCTTTCCCTTTCCCTTTCCCTTTCCCTTTCCCTTTCCCTTTCCCTTTCCCTTTCCCTTTCCCTTTCCCTTTCCCTTTCCCTTTCCCTTTCCCTTTCCCTTTCCCTTTCCCTTTCCCTTCCCTTCCCTTCCCTTCCCTTTCCCTTCCCTTCCCTTCCCCTTCCCTTCCCCTTCCCTTCCCCTTCCCTTCCCTTCCCCTTCCCCTTCCCTTCCCTTCCCCTTCCCTCTTCCTTCCCTCTCCCTTCCCTCTCCCTTCCCTCTCCCTTTCCCTCTTCCTTCCCTCTCCCTTCCCTCTCCCTTCCCTCTCCCTTTCCCTCTCCCTTTCCCTCTCCCTTCCCTCTCCCTTCCCTTTCCCTTCCCTTTCCCTTCCCTTTCCCTTCCCTTTCCCTTCCCTTCCTCTGGGAGATATGTCTTTATACAGGAAAACAGGAAAACTGTGGTGTGATCTAACAACCACCATAAAACTCGTTGATTTCTAATTTTAATACCAGATATCTATCTTTGACCTTGACTTTTTTAGCATAGACCAAGATGTATATGCATGTATTTTATAGGATAACATACAATTCCAAGCACAAGCAGTCTACTGCTAAGCTGGGAGAGGACAGAAAACCAGACACGAGAGAGTGAATTGTATTTCTTCTTTCTTTATGAGATGCTTACATATTGTTAAGTCTGAGAAGACCAGCTTCTGGATTTTATCAGGTACATTATAGCTTTGTCTGAATGCCTGTTCTCTACTTGTCAGATACACAGTGTAGGTTTTTGGCAACTCCTTTAAGACCATGGTAAGGAGACAGCTCATTCAGTATCAAGTGATTTGCTTGGGAATTCTGTGCATTTTCATATAATCCATGATAGCACAAGCAGCGTTCAATCATAATTTTCAGCATATTTCAAGCTTAGTATAGTTTTGCACTGTGACTCTGAAACTACAATTTCCCTTTTTAGAAAACTCTAAGCAGTTGGACAGTGGGAAGCAGGTGGCACGCGTGCAGCTTTAACTGTAGTTTCTTGATAACATGCTAAAACCATACAAATTTTCCATATAACTGTAAAATAACTTCAGTTGTATGGACCTGTTGTTCAAAGCCTTGGCAAAAAACAAACAAACAAAACCAAAACAACAAAAAAACACTTGTATTGGCTGTACTTAGAGCAGTTGAGAAAATAAGCATTGAAATGTTGTACACTTCAGAAAATAAAATAATCAGCTAATTTTAAAGTATGTTGGAGAAATTTTTTTTAGCTGAAAAAGGCTTAGGTTTATTATAAAACATTAGGGAAATCCAAGGGATACCAAAAACAGAGAATTCTTTCTATTTCTTTTTACTTCTAGCTATTTGTTTTCTCTTTGATTTTTCTCTGTACTTTCTTTGCTCTGTGTCTTTATACGTCTGTTTTGTTGTTTGACTATTTTCTGTGAGTCACTTTTAATTCACTTTTAAAGCAGGATCATTTCCCTCTCTCATTCTCCTAGAAAGAAAATAAACACGATAACCACAATGTTTGTGTGGATTCACAATTAAATAAAGAGGCCTTCCATCCTTTCACAAAACACAACGTACTGGACTCACTGATCTTGGCTATGCCGCCTGTAACATCAGGACTTGCCAGTAGGTACTGAACATTGTGTGTATCCAGATATACTAATGGTTACTTTTTTATTTTTATTTTTTAACATTTTCAATTTCAGTCTGAGCTCAGTCACTTTTATGTTTAAATGTTTTGCAAGTTATTATTATTATTTTTTCCCTTCCCAGACAGGTTTTCTCAGTGGAGTAGGGCATAGAATGATAGAAGCCAATAATTAATTGGAAATAAAAGCTAATTATTTCAGTGCAATAAAAAGACATGGAATTAATTCATTAATCCCTTCCTCTATTATTAAGCTAGTTGTTTGTTTTAGTTAAAACATTAACGATGTGTGTGGATTCTCAGGAGATTTAAATTAATTTCTTGTTTTAATGTTAAATTGTTTAATAAGCTGAAAACTCTCTAAAACCACTTCACGTTGTGTAGCTTTTAATTTAGTCAAGCCTAAGTTATTACATAGCATGTGGGCTCAGCAGTAACTAATCCAGCAAGTTAACTGAGGTACAAGACTACCATGTCATCAATGAGCAGCAAAATAGTCCTTTGGTTCAGTAGCCTCATTTTCAGGTAGGCAGTTTTATACCACCTGCTCTGCAGTTTTGTTGAACTTGCATCATACCAACCTGAAAGCTTTTTGTCTGTGCAGCTTATTATCTGTAGTCCTACAATTGAAAGAAAAGAATGGTTGAGGAATAACGAAAAAATTGTTAACAATGCAATTGAGACACTTGAGGTTTCCTTTCTGTCTCAGTTACTGAACACTTTAAAAATTGGGTCTGAAAAGCATCAGTCAGAAGCAATAAACAGAAAAGCTGGTTCTGATTCACAAGGAACTGATTTGAAGTCCTTCTTAGACTTTTTGGAATAAGCCTGTAAGTTTAAGTAACAAGAATCATGCTTTTTCCCCAGCATGTGTTTGTTGAATCATACATACTACGAAGGATGCTCTGAAAGTAATGCCTCTTTATTATGTTGGTACATTATATTAGAAGCAGATGTTGTGGTACAGCAGTAGAGATTTAACCTTTGCAGCAATATTCCATTACATTTTGTTGGCATGTGACAGATGGCAGCAGAGGGGCAGTCTGACAGAATGGTGTCTAACATGCCAGTGTGCATGAAGCAAAGGTGTGTCACTGAATTCCTCCATACAGAAAAAATGGCACCAACTGACATTCACTGACACTTGCTGAATGTTTGTGGATTCCAAACAGTGAATGTGAGCACTGTGAGGTGGTGAATGGTGCATTTCAGAAGTAGTGACACCAAGAGTGGGTCACCTCCGTTGGTGAAGATTTTTATAAGCATGACATGCAGGCTTTTTCTCATCTGTGGCAAAAATGCATTGCTAATGGTGGTGTCTATGTCAAAAATGAGTGCTTTGTAGCTGAGAATTTGCTCTATCAAATAGTGTTATTGTGCTCTTTGTATCTGTTTTTTGCATGGAAATGGAAGGCATTGCTGCCAGAGTAACCTATGAACTTGCAAATATATTTGCATGTATGGATGTGAAAAGTCTTCATGCCTCTCCATTCTCTGAACATTTTTCTTTCTGAGCTGGAATGCTTTATATTGCATGCAGAAATCTGTTTTCAGGCTATGCTGCTGCTTGCTAGAGCAATATTTGCAGAATGATAACTGTCATTGACCCATTTTTAAATAAATGGGCAGATTTTTTTGGTACTTTTTATAGATTAGAATAAAATGAAAGATATTTTCACATTTAGCCATGACCAGGATTGATATTTTTTTCTGTTAATGAAAGCCTTTGCTGTTCCAATACCTCTTATTTAGATTTTAGGCAAATTAAGAGCAACATTAAATACTTCAGAAATTCAAATTTGTTAATTACATAAAAAATAAGTGCTTTATTTGGGATTTCTATTTTCTATTCCTGTGTGGTTAAACCCTTCAGAAAGGTGAAGCATTCAGCATACAGTGAAGTGACTGGTGCTTTTTTCAGTTTTTACGGAATCAGAGATGGATAGAACTACATAGATTCCAATCTTTTATCTACATCGATTGTGGATCAGCTGCCTCTTCCACAGGGAGAAGGTATGAAAAGCTTAGCTTTGTAAGCAGAAGGAAAGAAAGAAGATTCTATTTTTGAAGCAAAGAATGGTCAGTGTGTGTGTGTGGGGGGGAATATTTTTCACTCTTTCTCTGTTGAATTCTGTTTGACAGATTTAAATATCTTTTCCAGTTACCATGTTCAGATTGAACTTGGATTCTGTTATTTGCATTGCCTGCATTCCTGTTAGTACAAACAAGTCTGTGGAAGGGTCTCTCAGGTAAGTGTACTTTGTAATTCAGTAGTCAATCTTTAATATGAATATTACATAGTTACAAGCTCAGGACATAGCCCTCTTGTGACCTCGCTTGAAATATCTTTCTCCTTTGTCAATGAAAGACAGATAAGTATTCTAGATTACTACTTTTCACTGAGCATAATACATTTTACTGGACATTATCAGTATAGCTATTTTGCTATTTATGTTTCTTCAGTTTACTTATGAGAATGTTATACAGAAGTATATAAAAAAAGATACAAAAGCCAGTTTATCCAATCTGCAGTACCTCTGCTATCCAGTAGGTCACTTATCAAGCATGAAGTTCTTCATTTATGGAGTTTTTGTAGCAGTTAATGCTTTCACTGTTTCCACTATAAATCTGTACTTTCAGGGAATTGCAGTGTGGCTACAAAAATGTTTTCCCAGCCTAGCACTTAGGTACTTAATCCATCAGCACATTTGTTTTCATAATATTTTGAGAAATCTGTTTGGTTCTTGGTTCTTTCTTTTTAAACTACAGTAGTGCAAATGAAAAAACACAAATTAAAAAAAAAGAAAAAAAAAGAAGTTACAGCTTTCAGATGTCTTCCACATGTCTCTAACACATATACTGTACTGTTTTTTAAACTGAAATTATGCAGGAGCTATCAATCTGCCCTGTAGTGTTTGTGGACCTGTACTTGGGGAAATAAACATTTTAAAATAACTAAATGCATCATTTGGGAATAAAAACTGTTCCTGAACGTGTTTAGCCACAACTTATCCAACCAAAAATGTCACATAGCCTTAAAACTGAAACATGTGGAAGTTGCACTGAGACATATAATAATAAGCCACAACAAGGGTGTGCCTTAACAGACTGTTGGTATACTTCTTGAATGTAATGTGAGCCTGCAGACCAAAGGCTGAGAGACTTCAGTATCTTCAGAAGTGGGTTAACTGCACACTGCTTTACATTTTGACATGATTAATTGGTCTTAAGTGCAGCTTACTGTGATATATTTCATTGAATTCTTCAGAATTTCATGTACTGCATCTTTTCATTATGAACAATAAATACCAATAGATGAATGATAAAAATCATCTAGCATTTTGAAAACATTCTCTCCTGTTTTTTACCATTTTGCTTTGCAAACTTGATTGGTTCAGTCAATTTCTGATGGATTACTCTTCTTCTAAAAATCTGTCGTGCCCTCCTACCTGCAGTTAAAGACCATAGCAGCTACTATCAATAAAAATCATCAGCTGATTTGAAATATTGAAAAGATTTATTTCTGCTTTAGCTTGTGCCAATGTAACCATTTATCAAAGAACACTTTTATTGTGGCTCACTGCCATAATATTTCAGGGTTATTTGCACATGTTGGAGATGCAAAACTACCTTACATTTAATACTGCAAAGGATTCTGGTAGATTTAACTTGCTGCAAGTGCAGTCTATTCAAAAACTGTGTGATTATGGGCAGAACAGTAATCTGTAAGTATATGTATATTATCTGACCTAACTAGTAAACAGTTCTTCAGAAAACTGCCAGTGTAACACATATTATATTTAATTAACATGTAGAAAAGGAACACACACACACACACACACACACATATATATATATATATATAAAATCTCAAAAAGGAAGTGGAAATGGCAAATGTATGTATTTAATGAGATAGAACCATGTTAAAGGATCAAAGGAAAGTATAACTGTTTACATCTTTGTGGTTTGACAGACTGTCCATAGTAATTAAAGTAAGATAAAACCACAGCATTACAGCATTATTCCTACAAAGGAATATACCGTTCTTCCAGATGTCGTAAGCAAATGCCAGGTTGGTTGATATCAGTTCATATGGTAAGGATCAATATTTGCATCCTGCTTTTCCAGTAGGAGGAAATTCAGCTAACTTGTAATACTGAAATGGTTCTTCCACATGACCAAGGAAATGTGTAAGTGCATTTGTAATTCATTTTCAGCAGAGTGTAAATAAATACAGAAAAAAAGAATATTTTTAGATATGCCATAATCGACTAAATTATTATCTGGGGAAAAAAAAAAAAAAAAAGGAAGATTTGGCTTTGGAGTACCAATCTAACCACAAATACTCCCTCTGAAATACCTGGCTCAGCACATACTTTACAATAGTAGAGAATGCCCAGTGGCATGTATTTAATTATTATGTTAAAGGGAGAGTTTTCCTTGAGCCATATTGTTTGATGAATGCTGTTACACACCAGGAGGTGCCTAGCAGGCTGGAATTCTTTTCTTTTTCACTGCTTGTAGTGCAAGATTATCACAAATAACTTTTTATTACCTTTTGTCGATTGGAAACATAAATCTTCTAAAAATGTATTTGGTTTATGTAACTTTACATCAACAGTGTCTTAATATTCTATGAGTTTCATTTTAACCTTTGAAAGTACCTTCTTATGTGCAAAGAAAAGACCAGGTAGGAAGGCAAAACACATCAGTTTCTCACATGGTGATGTTTTTTTCACTATGCTCATTGTTCAAATTTCATTGTACAGAAAAACTCAACACGCATTCAGATTCTGGCTTGGAGCTAACACAGACATACTGAACTAGGTACTAGTATAAATATGTGTAGCTGCCACCAAAGTGAGTAGATCAGTAAGTATCTCATGTCAGAGAAGAGTCTGATCAGAGGTTTCTCTGTTTTTTTTTTTTTGTTTTTTTGTTTTTTTTTTAATGAGAACTGAAGCCAAATGTAAATTTACTAAAAAGTACAACATTCAAAGACAAAACAAATTCCAACAGTTTTTATTCATCTATTCAGTATGGATTCAGCAGGAGGGGCAAATAGAACTGTAGACCCCATGAACATGCCTTATGTTGTACATACTCCACGTCCCCAGATGGCAAGAGAAGATGTGCTTCTGAATTGCCAACAGCAGTTTTGTGGTTATATGCAGTCCTGTCAATAATAAGAAAATTAAGAGAATGA
Organism: Cyrtonyx montezumae; assembly: GCF_038088225.1. NCBI lineage: Eukaryota > Metazoa > Chordata > Aves > Galliformes > Odontophoridae > Cyrtonyx > Cyrtonyx montezumae. Next base: position 10,005,239 of record NW_027071992.1, on the reverse strand, counting down.
CGAGAATGGCTGTTTTTCTGAAGTTTTTGCAATGAGACAAATGTCATTATTTTTAAATAAATCTGGCAAAACTAAAATGTTGTCAATAAAGTCAAACTGTCTATGGAAGTCTGTATTTTAAGATTTGAAATGGGGCTGCTGTGAAAAAATGTTGGCCTCTTCCTCCATGTGTGACTCAAAAGTTAACAGTATTGAGTCTAATAATAACTCAGTAGCACATTTCTCCCAAAGTAGCAACAAAAATGGTTGTTTATTAAACAGTTATGGAGCCGTAATGGTCTCTGAAGTGTCCAGTGGAAGTAAAGGCAGTATTCTTCAAGATACGCTCAAACAGTTGAAACTATAGCATTAACATATTTTTTCCCAGAATTTGTGAGATAATCATATTAAGTGATGTAACAGAGAAAACTATAAGCTGTTTGAAACAACCTATGGAAAGGGAAGCCCATTCATTTAGATGATATTTTGTAGGTTAAAATATTTTTAATAAATAAATATAAGATATTTTACAGTGATCTCTTTCTACTATTTTCATCTTCAGCTGAAAATTTCTGATACATTTTCTAGAAGATCTTTTAGTATCTTCAAGGGCCTTTGAAGCAGACTAGACCAGTCTGTTTCAGACAGTGGGGGAATACACTCCACATTGGCGTGCTACAGCATAGGTAGTATTTTCATTTCTTAGAAGGTGTTTACTGTCTCACTTTTTTCTTTATATTGATGTATAAAATTATTCTGTGAAAGCAGCAGATTGCTGACAGCTGATTTTTGCTTTATTGTATTTAGTTATAGATAAGTCTGTGCTAAGCTAGTTTAACTTCTTGTTAGAACATTTTTCAGGATATGAAATAAGTGGAATATGGTTTCTGTGTAAAGAGCCAACATGGTAAAAAAAAAAAAAGTGTTGGATTTACTTTTCTCTGGAGTTATTTATATAGCCTCAAATGAAACCATTTGCCATGCATTTATTAGATGGAACTTTTTTCAACTAAACAAAGAATGCAAACACAGAAGAATAATTGTACTGGCAAAATTAGAATATCTTGAAACTGCATTCTAAGATGCACAGTCTGTAACTTTGGGAAGTAGTTCCTAAAAGTAGCTACAGTACTTAAACGCTTTGTGACTTTGTGTTCTGTGTGATATGTTTTAAGAATACAAGGGTACCATAATTAAATGCCACTTGCCAATATTTTCCAGCACTGTGTAATGTTAACTGCACATATAAAACATATTGTCTCCTGCTGCTGAATTTTTATTGTCCTGTGTCTGTAGTAAATGCTAGGCTGGTGTGCTTAAGGATGTAATTTTGTGCAGGAAACCACAATAAGGTCTGGGAATAATTGCAACATGAGATCAAGATTAAAAGATAGAATTTTGCAAAAATCATTTCACATTTTTATCACAAGGTTTTTGCTGTGTACAATAATTCTAATGATCGTTTAGTGTATAAAGATAAATGTTACAAGAATAACTGACATTTAATGTTGCCACACACCAAAATAGTTATATAAAGCTTGATAAAGGCATGATGTTACCTTGTCATCTGGTTCAACACTCAGCTTGAATGCTATTTTGTTATATTTTACTATCCTTCTAACCATGAACAGTTTGACTTTGATGAATATGTGTTAGATACTGAATTTGTCTTAGTCTTCCACTGATACTGGTAAAGCTTTTCTTGAGGACAATCACCATCCCTGGAGATCTACACAAGATATGGCTGAATGTAGTTTGTCTTCCCCTTCTGGCTGTTCGAGTGGAGATTTTTTTCTGACATACGAGTTCAGGAGAAAAGGATTATTTTATTCCAAAGGTTTTTGATATTTTGTTTTATTCAGAAAAAACTTGATACAAAGTAGAAAGTTCTCCAAGTCTCACTGACCTTTGCCATTTTGCACAAAATTCCATTAGAAATATTTTTTTTTCTTTGAGAGAGAGAAGAATTGATTTATGGTTCCAGTGTTTCACAGACAATTCAGACCGAGTCCACAGCAACAGAACAAGCAATGCTGTAATCCATACAGCATGTGCCATCTGTAGAGGATGTAATTGCAATGGTGTTATAACCTCTTCTCTGTGGGCCAAACATGTGGAACATTCTCTAGATATTATGTTTGGCTGAAAATGTTTAATGTTGTGGTATTTTGAACTGGGACGAACATCCAGTAACAATGTACTGTTCCTAAGCATTGAACAACTGTGTGAAACACAGTATTTGAAGAAGGGCTTGTAAAACACAATGTCTTATAAAACCTATAAAGTCTTCCTTGGGGTAAGAGAGGAGGAATTGCACTTTAGAGCTTTGATAAAGAATTCATAAATTTGCTTTTTTTTTTTTTAGATGTATCTAGTGAGATTAATCTTTTCCTGAGAACATAGAGTAGAAAGCATCCATTAGAACTTTCTGCTATTAAAACACATTGCTTGAAATAACAGGTAAACTTAGGGAAGTAGTAATTTTTAACAGCAATGCCTTAATTGATTTTTTTTTGTCACAGAAGTTCCTATCAAGATTATGAAAATTTTGTGGAAGGAAGTGGCACATCATAAGACGAGTACTTTTAAGAGTTTCTTGTCTTAAATTGATCCATTTCCAATCATATGAATGTTAACTGGATACCAGTTCTTTTTTTATAGGCAGTGGAAAGACACTTCTCAGGATAAACATTTCAGATTGAGAAAATTATCTGCAGTTTAGTGTTAGCCTGTAATGTCCTTGGATTTTACTCTTGGGAGCACCAAAACCATCCCTGCCACATATAATCCCGTCTGTGGAAGGAAGAAAAGGCTGCAATGTAGAGCAAAGTGATAGGAAAGACTTAGTTTCTGAGAGAGCTGCACTCAAGCTCAAATTTTCAAGAGGAATCTTCCCAATTCGACCTTTGATCTTAGAAGAAATGTTGTAGTCTTTACTGGGCAGGACTAAAGCAAACAGACCTGAACATAGATTTTTTACTTCATTAGCAGATGATCTAATCTGTAGTTTAGAATAAGCAGCAAGTCATCCATCAAATGGGCCAATGGTAGATCTAAGGGCATCTTGAATTGTTATTCTTCCCTATGAGAGTGGTGAGGCACTGGCACAGTCTACCCAGGCATTCAAGGCCATTTTGGATGGAGCTCTGGGTAGCCTAGTATAGTTGGAGGCAACCTAGCCCATGGCAGAGTGTTGAAACAAGGCAGTCTTTAAGGTCCCTGCAAACCCAAGTCATCCTATGATAAATAATCTCTATGATATTTTCATAGTTTTTGTATTGAAGAGGTGAGATTAACTGCTGAATCCTGAATTCTTCTGAGTACCTCACCCAGAAGCGTGAGGGAGCTTAAAACTGACATTGTTAAAACAAATACAGTTTAGGGAATCTTAGTGCCTAAGATATTTGAGCAGCAACCAAATCTAAAGTTTTTTAGATTAAATCATTTGACTCAGACACCTATCATCTGCCATAGACACATTCTTGAATTTTTATTTTACATGTTTTTATTTATATCTGTCTTTACATGGCTTGCCAAGGTCATGTATAGCCACTCAGGCAACTGAGATTTGAGGTCAGAATTCCAGTCCAGTGCCTAACCCACAGGATTATCTTCTTGCTTAGGCACTAGAGACATCTTTTCAAAAGTTTTGTCTGTGGCTAAGATTGCAAACAGATTTCCTGTCTTCTACAGTAAATGTTTCAAAGAGGCATTTTGGTTTGAGGTGACACAAGGATCTAGCATTCAATAGTTGCTCTTCAGAGTGAAGCATAAGGCTGTAATAATGCATTTAATATGAGTTTTCTCTTGTTCTTCCCAGCTAATGCAGGAAAGAGAATTTCATTCTGTCAGAGCCAAATAAAATAAAATTTTCATATTATTTAACCTCCTTTCCTCATTTGAGGTTCCATAGCTCTTCAGTAACTCTTCATATGACTCTAAGAACAATGAAAAGCAGTTGAAAAACAGACCTGAGCCCTTAAGTTCAGCATTAAATAATTGCAAAATTTGCTAGTCATCTTTGCAATTAAAGATATAGAATTACATCAGGGCACTTACTTTGGCATCTTTACTTCAGCATCAAGCAGGTCAGTAAGGCAGTGCTTGTATTCGGCAACCTGTCCTTCATCTACAAATTTTACAAAATGTTTAAGGGCTTGTAGCTGATCATTTACTTGTACTCAGACACCAAAGTGACTGAGAAAGAGTGTTCTTAGAGTATGAAAATAATCACAAAGCAAAGGAAAAAGGATAAACATTTTCATAAGAAATAACTGTTCTGATTGTTTTGGGGAATAATGTGGATAGTTAAAGATTCTTTGTATGTAGTTAGGTGCTGTGGGGTACAGGTGTAGAAATGTATTGGGTCTGAGCTTAAAGAAAACTGATTAACATATTACTTGTAAAACCTTCTTTGTAACTGCACAGTGTTCAGTTTTGGATTATGGGTAAACAATGCGGTTTCTTTGCACTTGGCCAGTGTGAACAGTGAACTCTAAACAGAGTTCAAAGCCTGAATGAAGGATGTGAGCTACCTAAAAATATAAGGGGAAGAATTTCATGAGTAGTGGGATTCCTGATGGCCAGCTTGTAAGTCTGACTCAGGGAAGAGGTGTCCGTGATTCCACTTCTTTCTTAGCCGTACATATGTATCCTCTGCTGCAAAAGTAGGGTTCATAGGGTAGACCCATTCCCTTATGGATAGTATGGGAGTTTAGCTAAGTGCTTCATACATAAAGTACAATTCATTCTTGGCCTACTTTTACTTTTTAAGCCCAGTCAGGGAGGAAAGGAGCCATACCAGTCACTTTTTGTAATCATCTGAGGGATTGCTACTGTAGAGCCAATTGACCAAATTTGTCCAGCTGGGGAAGAAGGGAGCAAGCAGAAACTTGTACCCATTTCAAAGATGAGGATGTTTTCAGGGACAGAAAATGTCCTAGGTTTCACTCCTTGGTTCCAGACCATTGTTTATATTTACAGTAGCTAGATGTAAGCATAACTAGCAGCTATTGATTGGTCCAAGGAGGGCATATCTTTGTATGGATGATGACAGAATGAAATGAAAAATTCTTGCCAACATCCAGATCCCTTCTTCCAAGCATAGTGGTGCTCAGAGTAAGCTGCTGTAATGGCCTGCCTGTTTTTAATGAGCAATGTTGATTGAATAATACTCTTTTTCACTTCTGACATCTGGCTTTTTGTTTACTGAGTCTAATGAAAGATTATTTGCATTTTCATAAAAAATTAAGCAGAAAATAATTGTTCTCAAACAAAAATGTTGCATGTCATACAGTGATAATTTGTGTGTGTGTTCTCTGCTGAGTTTAAGAGAAGTACCCAAGTCCGTGCCTCTCTTGACAAAGTAAGCTCTGCTAGATTTTTTTCACTGAACTGTTAGTAGCAGGAGTTCATAATAAATTGATGGAATGAATAGAAACAAACTTCTAAGACAATTATGATGGATGTTATATAAGACTGAGAAATGACATTTCTTACCAATGAAATGGGCTATGTAACCATTTGTTTGAAACAACACTGGTATCAGAATACTGGAAGCTTGAAATGCAAAGCACAGTTTTCTATTAAAAAGTGATTGGAAGAATTCTGCAAGGCAAGTTGGTAGAAATTCATTAGCAAGTAGGACTAGTAGATACAAGCAAAGTATTCCAAAAAGAGAAGAGAAAAACATCCATAATGTAGAGGACATTTTGTGCCTTTATGACAAAGTTATGAGAAATGAGTTTCAAATGCTTTACAGTACCTGTGAGGTATGATGTAAGTGTGTTTAACAAAAATGTCTTTTTTTTTTTTTTTTTTTTTGTCTGACTATATACAGCTGTTTGTTCTTGTGTTATTTCATTTCATCTTGAAAATTTTGTTCCTTTAATGACATTGGTGTGGAATTATTGCTGGAGTTTTGAGTCCTGTGATTTGTGTTTTCTTATTAAAAAATGAGAACAACCATCATGAGCCATACAGGGTGCAATTCACAAATGTGCTACATTCTGATCACTTCTTTCTGAAGGCAGGGAAGGAAAAACTTTAAGAGCTTTCTTGTGCTGACCTCAATAAGTATGGCAGATGTTCCAGATTTTTTTTTATTACATAATAATAGGGGTAATAATCAGAAAATGGCCTGTTATGTGCTAACTAGTTATTTCTAGATGTATAAAATGCGATACCTAGGATGTGTAGGTTTGCTTTAGAATATTATAAATGATGTTGGCTGTTTGCTAGACACTCTGGCTTGGCAAGTGTTGGAATAAAGTAAACAAGTTACACGTGTTGCATGTTGAGTAAACTAACTAATGTAAACACTTGCCTATACGAGGTTTATATGGAAACCCAGCCAATTTAGATTGACTCTTACTTTCTGGATCTCAGTAAACAAACCTGTCAGTGAAATTCTCAGAGCAGTAGTTGAATTTGGTAGACAGGACTCGGTGGAAAATAAGTGTGTGAGGCTGGGAGAATAGAATCTCAGTTTACATGAATTGTGGCTCTTGATGGGAATTGTCTGAGTCTGGGTTAATATTTATCTGAAGTGTTTGGGCGCTTCCAATTCAGTCCTCTGCACCATTCTTCTGCAAAATAGGGACATATGGTCTCAGTGAAACCAGCTGCAGCTGCTTGAAAAACAAATTAAATGTTGTTTGTTGGATACCTGGATGCATATATGGATTGGGCAAGGACTGGCTCTGCAAATAGCGAAATAGATACAGGTGCAAGTGAATGTTCATTTCTAAAAGAGACAAATGTCATTCATAAAATATTTTAAATGTGTGAGGAGTGTGGGTGCTTTTATTTCATGCTGCCCAGTATTGGTGAGGGAGAGGGCACGTTTTGAAAGACACATAAATTGGTGATAACTTATCATGAATAGTAAGGAAGATAAGTAGTTTAGAAAATGTGAGCCCCAAAATTGTTTAGTCTGGAAAAGAGAAGAATGAAGAAGGGATATGATAAGAGATTTCAGATGCATTGAAGGTTACTACAGAGAAGATGATGACCCCTGCATAAGACAGAAAGTGAACTAATCAGGCATATTTGTAGCAAGGACTATTTTTTTTTATTTTTTAGTAAAGCCTTTTCCATCAAAAGGACAGTCCAACACTCATGCAGAGTGAGGAAGCAACAGAATTTCTGTAAGCAGATACATTGAAATTGTTCAATAATCTGTCAGGTAAAGCCTAGGTAATGGATTTAATTTAGACAAAAGACTGGGACACAAAAATTTGTGGTTATTTTATATCACTAGCATGCTGGAAAAAGCTAAAGGTCTTAGGCAAATATAAACATGAATTTTCAAAGAGATTTAGAAATTCACTGCTAGGTTACTTTATCTGGATAAGCTACTGAATTTTGTATGCAACTCATTATTAATGATTCATAAACAAAACAAAAACCAACCAAACAAAAAAGTATGGATTTTCTTATATTCCTGCAGCAAGCTGTTGTCCTAATGATTTGATGCATGATTATTAGCCTATTTGCAGATTCAATGGCAATGAAGATGGAAATCTGTGGTAAGCAAATTAGGCAGTGATGATAAGTTTCTTCATCTTTTGGGCACTTCGGGATTCATTCAAAACTATTAAATTAAACTTGATTCTCTATTTGTAGATAATAAAATTGTAATTATCATCAGAAAGGCCTGTCGGATAATTTAAGGTTGTACAAACCAGTCGGCATTATATAATTTCTGCTACAGAACTTCCAGATGGAAGCATAGTACTACCTAATTGAATTTTTAGACCTTCCAAAGTAAATTAGATTTTCTTTAATAAGAAAACAAGTCTGATAGATAAAAGTAACTGTACATATATAAATACACGTATATGTATACACTACATTTTACAAACATTCAATTTATCATCACGATGTATTTCGTTTACAAAAAACAACACTTGAAAGTGCCAGTAAAACATACATTAAATGAGATACCAATTGACAAAAATTAGTATTCAAAGGAAACCTAATTAACAAGAGGTTTAGACAGAAGTTCCAGGAATATGCATATTCAGCATGATGCAAATCAAGGTTTTAACCAGTGATCTGCAAATAACATGCATTTCTTATATAATCATATGAATTATTTTCATAAAAAAGCATTCTATAACAAAAGACAGATTCCTCTTATCCTGAAACTTAAATAAAGTTAGGGTTAAAAAGAAAGTTTTAGAAAGGATTAAAAATGACATTTTCTTGTGCATAATCAGGATACTGTAGTTGCTATAGATGCTGCTGTGCAAAACAGAGCCTTAAACATTATCAAAGGAGGAGTATTGTGCCTTAAGCTGAGCAACCAAAACTACTGTGTTTGATTAGTTATTTGGAAATACTGAGAGCACCTTCATTCCAGTTCTTCATAGAGAACAAGACAAGGACTGACACTATGTTGAGAAAAGGTATCGCTGAACCTAAGATTAGTAGTGAAGACAAATTTTAAGTAAAATTCATAAATGGGAATAAATTGGACTCACTCTCTTTCTAGGTTTTCCTGTCAAGATAACATCACTTTCAAGAAGATACGCTTTATTGAAACATGAATCGGGCTTTAGTCAGAACCTCCCTGAGCCAAACATAAGTAAGATTAAGAACTTTTTGAAGGGGAATTGACATTCCCTGCTATATTTATGCATTTTGGATTAATGAGAGAAAGATGAACAAGATGATTGTCTTATTTACCTCAGCAATTAATGAAAAGTTGTATTTTTGGGTATGTATAAAAATATATAAAAATAATTACTTCATCATTGCTGTATGATGAAGTAATTATTTTTATATATTTTTATACATACCCAAAAATGATGAAACTGGAAGCCATGTCTCATTAAACAGTGTCGAAGGTTGGCAGTCAACATTTATATCAGTTTTGTACTGACAGAGTTAGCTTGCTAACTGCGGGCAGAATGTGGAAATACTGGTAACAACACCAACACAGATCTTCCAGATCACTGCACACCCTGCTTCCCGCATTCCTGATTTTTTCCCCACTTCTTTACGTGTCATGACTTCATTACATTTTTCTTTTATTGGTCTTCATAGGAAGCAATTTTTAGAGCAGAATGGAGCCCTCACTTGGGCACGTCACATAAACTACCAACTACATCAGCTCTGTTTGCCTTTTTTAATGCAACTACTTCCATTCCTGTTCACACTGTCATTCTTCTGAAAAGTGTCTGACATGTTAGCTGAGAACAGTTGCCAAAGTGAAAAGCTTCTTCGTAATGGCTTTCAAAGCATTGTTCTGAGATCTGGTTTACTATGCAAATCAAGCTGTCTCAGTATTCACTGCAGAAGGACCTGTGTTGGCATGGCTTCCCTGTCATGTGTCTGCTGCACAGTGCCACTGTCATTGCTGTGGTTCTGTACAATACTGGCTACTCGCATCTGCAAGGCAAAATGAAGTGAGAGTGTATCTTGTTCTGTTCTACCTAGGTGGCAAGAAATGTCTTGTGGATTTCATGCTCAATAATAATTAAAAAAAAAAAAAAAGACAGGAAAAACCACAAGATTTCCATGTATTGCAATAGTACTCTGTTTAATTGGGGCTGTCCCTGTTACATGGTTTTGTTTTAAATGTGATTTGGCTCAAGTTAAGAAAATTCTCCTTATTTACATAAAACACAATACAGTTACCAGTAAAATATTTACAACATAGACCATCTGGGAGGGAATGAAACAAACAAAAATCATATTTAATTTAATAATTAGAACCAAATAACAATTTACTTTTAGGACTGGGTTTGAAGAAAATTTGAACTCCCTCAGGCTCAGGCATTGCCCAAAATTTAAACTGAACCTTTTCTGTGAGGTTCTGCAATGTTAATTTAACTCATTCTTCTCAATATTTCTTATTTCCATTTCTGTGCTGTCTGGTCTAGCCACATTAGTATCCTATTGCTGCTGTTGTGAAATGATGCCTGTGTTTGCCCAGCAGTTTCTTTCAGTGATCTCTATGGATGAAACCCCAGTTATATTACTTAGCTAGATTTAGGGCATATCTTCTAAGTAAAGACTAAGACTGTAGTTTTACTCCACAGTATTAATACGATTCAATTTTAACTTTTCTGTAATGTCATAGCCGTGATCCACCTATTTAATCAAAGAGGTGACTAGAAGTAAAACTTGTTCATTAAATTATCCATGCCTGACTCTATCTACCCATCCTCACCTTCCCGCATCTCTCATTTGACTCAGTTAACAGGTATGCTTGTGAACTATACTGATCCTTGCATTGGTCATCATAGTGCTATTGACAAGGTTCTGGTTATAATCTCTGAAATACATAGCATTTTTTTCTAAAGTACAACTATATTTGTATGACTATTTCAAACATGTCAATTTATTACTTCCTGATAATATTAGGTGGGAAAGGAGTTTATTCTGAGAAGATCATCATAATATATATAATATAAAACTTTAATATTATATCCTATTGCTGTTTGGCTCATGTGCCACCTGTGCTGAGTCACATCATTGTAGAATCATAGAAACTCACTGTAGAATCATAGAAACACAGAATATTAGGGTAGCTAAGAACCTTAATGATCACCAAGTTCCAAGCTTCCTGTTGTGGACAGGATCACTTTCTACCAGATCAGGTTGCCTAAAGTAACATCCAGCCTGGCACTGTATGCCTCCAGGATGGAGCATCCACAGTTCCACCATATCAGACAGGAGTGTTGTAATCAGTAGTGGAGAAGAAAATGTCTCTTCCTTTGTCTTTTCTTGTTTGATACCTAAACAACAGAGTTTCAATAACAGTAGTAGCTGTAGCTAGCATTTTGCTGTGACTTGCTAATACATTTTGCTGTGATAGCTGCCAAGGACACAGAAAAATAGTAACACCTGCTGTAATGACTTTGAGATACAAGACAGAATGTAGATTTAAAAGAGCTGTGAAGATTTGCTATGAAGGTTGATTGATTTAACTCCATACTTACATTGCAGAGAGTAACAGCAAGGGATAACATCAAATACTCTTTTGGTGTGAATAATGGAATATAACATGGTGAGTTTGGAAGGAAATAGTAATAAATGTTTGTGTGCATGTTTGGCATTTATGACACTGAGGTAAAAATATTTTTATATCTTATACATATTAACATAACATTAATTCAAGAAGATTGAGTTTGGGCTGTGTAGCATGCTGTATTTTATGATACTTCTGTGCCTCGCTGGAGCTACAGTTAGCTTAAAAGACTATTTCTACCATCTTTTTCTGATATTTGAATTATTCTGAACCCTTGCAACACTTCCAGAGACTAGGCAGTAACAAAATGGTTATGAAAACTCTATATGTTCCTCTTCTGTAGCACAGTCCTTTTTAGGGTTTATATAAAGTGATGACAAAGAATATAAGGAGAAGAAACTGTGACTGGCTGAGTTTTCCCCACTGTTTATAGGCAGTTACATATACTGCAGGGTCAATCATTTAATCAGCTACCACACTTACTTTAAAATGAGCATAAGAAAATATACATGAAATTAATACCATTACTTATTAAACTGTCAACTGAAAGATTTGCATTAGATAGAACAAACTTAATAACTGGTTAATTTATATTAGTGTTACTGGTAGCTGAAATATGTAAATGTTCTTGGGCAGTATCTACTACCCAGCAGATATTAGGGCAGAGCATATTTTGAGAAGAAGTGGGGTAACTAAGAGATTTATTCACTGTGGCATTACTCTTTTAATGACCATGGAAAAATATAATAATCATCTGTGAAAATTATGTGGTGTTTTTTTGTGCATGTTACCAAATGTCAAATGATGTGGACATTGACCTTTGCATATTTTAACAGGTCAGTTGTTCTTCCTGCAATCAGTGTGTGAATGAGGCTTGAGTCAGACCAAGGCTCTGTAATATCAACTCACTATAATTTCCTGGGAGTGTTTATGTGAAAAACTTTGCTCTTGGGCTGCTTTTAGTTACTCTGAATTCTTTCCTTTAAAAGATTTTACTATTTATGTTTTCTTCCTGTTGGGTGCTGCAAACACATTTCTGGAAATTAATTATGTGGGAGGGGCTGGGTGGCTCAAGGGACTTTTAATAGGATCTCTACACCTTCATTACTGGCTTAAGCTTTAGCCTGATGGCACTGAATGTAGACTTGAGCTACATCTGACTGTCTAGTGTTTCATATAGATGTAGTCATGAGCTTCACAGAATTAGGGAAAATATTGCTGTTAGGGAACTTGACATAGAGATAGTCCATCCTCCTGCCTGTCGCAGAACCAACAACTTACGCCACTCCTGATGACTGTTACATGCTTTAAATTCTGAAAGGAAATTGTAAAATCTTCCAAATCAATTTTCTTCAGAGCCATTAGTGTTAGGAAGTTTTGTGTTTTGTTTTGTTTTGTTTTGTTTTGTTTTGTTTTCCATATGTATTGTAGGGTAGTTACCATGACATCCATTAAGCATTAAGCATTCCTCAAAATAAGACATTAACCCAATTGATTGGTATCAAAATCAACACTACAGGTTTTACAGTCTCTACATGAGGAACAAATCTAATTGTTCTGGAAAGTGGAGGGTTTCCTCCAAAATGGGATTCTATCTCAAAAACGGGTGATGTCTATACATACTATGAGGTATTTCAATATTGTCATGTGATGGTCTTAAGCATTGTGGTTTTGAGAAGAGCTGAACCTTTAGGATTAGCAATCCAGGATTATTTTGCAGAATTTGTTACTACATATCTCTTTCATAGCAGTTTAATTTATGAGGGTTGCAACTAATACCTCCTATTTTATGATATTGGCCAACAATGCCAGAGGCAGATGTTAGTGATATGGCAGTACAGGCTGAATTTTCCCACCAGTAGTATCCTGTTATATTCTGTTGCCATGTGACAGATGGTAGCATCTGATATGGAAGTACATGTTAAGCAAAGGCATGCCTCATGCCTTCAATTGCACTGAATTCCTCACTGAATTCCTTCAAGATGGAACAATAACACCCACAGACATCCTGCAATTCTTGCTTAAATTTTATGGAAACTGAATACTTGATATGAGCACAGTGAGGCAGTGGATGGTGCATTTCAGCAGTAGTGAAAGCAACAGTTAATCTCCTCCACTCGTGAGGATTTTTATGAGTGCTTGGTGTTGATAAAAGTGCATAGCTAATGGTGGTGACTGTTGCAAAATAGTGTTTTTCATCTGAGATTTTGCCCTATAAAATACTATGATTGTGCTTTTTGTACCAATTGTAGTTTCCAAAGAAATAAATAGGAAGTGACCTACGTATAATTCTGTGCAAAAATGTTTCACTATTTCTAATACAGTGCCATTGTATTTTGCTTTTCTTGGACATAAATATTACATGCAGAGTAGCAGGTGAAGATCTGGTTTCCTGGAATGTGTACCATGTCTACATCTCATGATTGGATTAGATAGATACTGTTAGTCTGAATGACATTTCTGAGAGTCTGAAAGACAGGATGGAATGGTTGGGACAGCAAAGTGTAGGAACCATATTATGTTGGAATAAAAACATTCTATCATCTAAAACATTCTGTCCCAAACAGCAAGCATAAAATTGTGGTAAGAGGAACGAGTACAGAAATGGAGTAACAGTTTTTGTATTTCCTTGAAGTACACTTCTGTATTACAACAGTGAGAAACTCAAGGACTTCAGTGCCCAAACCAGGACCCTTCTTTCACAAGACTGATGAAATCTCTATATTTTGAAATAAGTTCTAGTAAAAAAAACCAGCACAGGTAACATATTTAGTACCAGTTAAGAAAACAATGAAGACTGTAAATAACAATAACAATATCATTTTTAATTGTTTCCTTTTCCTTGAGTGAATCAAAATTTTGTTAGAAGTATCACTTGGAAGATCTCAGAGTGTTGGCTGCAACATCTAGAAAGTATTTATTGACTTTTTTTGCAAGGTTTTACTGTTTCTAGACTGATCTTTCTGTATTTAAGTATAAATAAGTTAGTCATTTTCAGTCTCGTAATGTATCTGAAGCATACTGATACAGATACTAGAAGCTAAAAACATTTTGATTGTGATGAATGGACTCTTCCAGTACAGTTTTGAAAGAATGGAAAATTGTGTGTAGACTCTTGAAAGCTGGGCACTGGGAAGTATATGGGTAAATGAATGAGAGAACATTCTGAGTTTTATGTTTTTTTTCCCACTCAGACACACCTTACTAAATAGTGTAAATTCCAGTATATTGTACACTGAACACAAATCTGTTCAGTTGCTTATATCTTGACAAAACTGCAGATTCAGGTGTAGACCAGTGTTTGTCCTTTTCTTAGATTTCTCTGAAGACTTTTATTAGAGGAATGAGTTAAAGATCTTTTATCAATTAGTAAAACGGACTTCTAATCCAAAATAAGTAATATAACATTATTTAAACTGAGCCAGAGTAATCTGGATGGGGAAGATCTTTTTGATCTTGAATGAATGGCTACACTGAAGCCCACTGAAGCCACATACACATTTCACTGCAGCATTAATAAATAAGCTGTAGTATTCTGATTCTTCTTTTACTGTGTTATCTCAAGATGTAGAGTCTAAGCTTTGATGAAATCATAGACTCTGTTTTTCCCCTACACCAGATTGTCTATCAGTGTCTTAAATATTTCATATTTCATACAGAAATATATACTAGGATGCTTCCTATACTTTTTTTTTTTCTTTCTTGTATTGTGATGCCCATAGCTTCATACTTTGACAGTGTGCTAGCACGACATTTCCATTAGCATACCTATTTATTGAAGTATATCATAGAATTGCAGGGATTGAAAGGGACCTCCAGAGATCACCAAGTCCAACATCCTGCCAAAGCAGGCCAGGTTGCACAGGTAGGTGTCCAGGAAGGTCTTGAACATCTCCAGGGAAGGAGACTCCACCAGCTCTCTGTGCAGCCTGTGCCAGTGCTCTGTCACTGCACTATGAAGAAGTTCCCACGCACGTTTGTGTGGAACTTCCTATGCTTCAGTTTGTGGCCCTTTCCCCTCATCCTACCACCACACATTGAAGAAAAGAGTCCAGCCTCATCCCTTTGCCTCCTGCTCCTTAGATATTTTTAGATGTGGATCAGATCCCATCTGAGTCTTTTTTCAAGCCTGAACAGACACAGGTCTCTCAGCCTTTCCTCATAAGAGAGGTATTCAGCTTTATAGCCCCTGCTGGACTCTTTCGGGGAGATCCTGGTCTTTTTTGTACCGAGGAGCCAAGAACTGGACACACTACTCCAAGTGAGGATCACCTGCCTTGACCTGCTGACCACGCTCTTTTTAATGCACCACAGGATACTATTGTCATTCTTGGTCACCCGGGCACACTGCTGGTTCAAGGCCAGCCTGTCATCCAACTGGATGCCTAAGTCTCTCTCCTCAGAGCTCTCCAGCAGATCATCCCCTAAGCTGTTATGGTGCATGCTGTTATTTCTCCATAGGTGCAAGACTACACCTGCTTGTGTTAAATCTCATCTGTTTCTTTCTGCCCAACTCTCCAGCCTGTCCAGGTCTTTCTGAATGGCAACAAAGCCTTTGAAGGTGTCAGCTACTTCTCCCAGCTTTGTATCATCAGCAAACTTGCAGAGGGTGGACTCTATCCCCTCATCAAAGTTGTTGATGAAGATGTTGAACAGGACTGGACCCAGCACTGACCACTGAGGAACACTGTTAAGTACAGGCCTCCAACTGGACTCTGTGTCACTGATCACAACCCTCTGAGCTCTGCCAGTCAGCCAGTTCTCAACCCACCTCACTGTCCACTCATCTATTCCACACTTCCTCAACTTTGTTATAATGATGCTATGGGAGACAGTGTCAAGTGCCTTGCTAAAATCAAGGTAGACTTCATCCACTCAGCCAGTAATTACATCATAGAATGCCACCAGATTTGTTGAGCACGACTTCCACCTGGTGAACCTAGGGTCAGCACTTTGCTTTAGAGTTGTCACCATACGGAATTTCTTTAAAATTTCTGGTTGGGAATTTCAAGAATCCAAATTCTCCTCATTTAAACTGCTATAACTGTGTGTTATAACTGCTATAACTGCTATACCTGCTATAAAAGTGATCTGCTAAAGATCACTGGTCACTTATCACTTATTTGAAGCTTAGTAATGTTTTCTTCATTTTTCATTTCACAGCAGCATATTTTCTTTACATTTCTGGTTTGAGCAAAGAACACAGCATGTGTTTTTTCATGGGTTAGTGAGGGAAAAGACATCAACCAGATATGTGAGATTCACTGTGCTTCATTGGAAAATGCTAGTACCAGATAGTCAGTCCCAAAACATAGTGTGAGAAAGCTCCCATATAGTTAAAAATGAGGTTAAAATATTTTGAGTGGGTAGACATAACTGTAAATCTTAATCTGATAGGTACAAAACAAAATTATTTTTCATATTCTATTTCTTGCTCATACTGTGATGGGAAAATAACTTTGCATGTGTTTTTCTGTTATTTGTGGTTACACTGAAATGGTTTCAGTCAATTAGGGCAACAAAGCTGGTGAAGGGTCTGGAGCACAAGTTTTATGAGGAGCGGCTGAGGGAACTGCAATTGCTTAGTCTGAAGAAGAGGAGGCTCAGGGAAGACCTTATGGTCTCTACAGTGATCTGATAGGAGGCTGTGATAGTGAGATGGGAGTCAGACTCTTATACCAGTTAACTAGTGACAGGATGAGAGGGGATGGCCTTAAGTTGCATCAGTGGAGATTCAGGTTTGATATCACGAGAAATTTATTCTCTGCAAGAGTGGTGAAGCATTGGAATGGGCTGCCCAGGGAGGTGGTGAAGACGCTGATGCTGGAGGTGTTCAAGACATGCACAGATGTGCCACTTAGGGACAAGGTTTATTGCACAATATTGGTGCTGATTGGTTGATGGATGAACTAGATGATTTCTGACACCTTTTCCAACCTTAATTGTTCTGTAATTCTATGATTATGTTATTCTAATTAGATTTTGCTGAAAACAGTCAATAATCCTACACGGACTAACTGTAGTAGAACATGTTTGTGTATTAATATATTCTCACTCCAGCTGAATAGGAAATTAGGACGAATCTTGCCATGCAATCTAATTTAAGAGATTAAAAAAATTATACTTAGACAATAGACAGTGTCTTCCTGCATTAGTTTCAAGGTCAGTCCTTGGAGTAGTTACAACTGTGTGAACAGAGATAACTAGTTTCATCAGGGGCATGGATTACAAATGTTGACTCTTCAGCTTGTATTAGTTAAGTAAACCTCTAGAGAACTTTATAACCTGAAATGTGACATGAAATGCAACTACTTCTCCATCTCAGAAGTTTATTATAAATGTGAAAGTCCTACTTCTTCCTAAAACCTTCTGATGTTCTTTCATCAAAAGTTCTTGCTTTAAATTCACTGTTTTTTTTTCCACTCTATGAACTAGGTGAATCTGAATACTTACAGAAAGAATCTAAAGCATTTGGTAGTTATTAGTGTGGAGATAGGCGACTTACACATGCAAAAAATTAAAGAAACTTTATAAATGTCCTAGTGATTTTTGTTTTGTTTCAGAGCTATATACCACCAAACCACATCCTGTAGTACAACATATCTTTTCCTTTTTTATTTGTACAGTGCAGTATCAATTCAGGTTAATAAAACAAAGACAATAGTCTTATTCTCCATTCCCCATATTTTATTATTTTTATTTAAATATAACATGCTATACATTGTTGCTCAGTGGTTTTTGTTTTTATTTTCTTTTTTAAATCTCTCCTCTGTTTTTACCTCAAGCATCTGTCTGACAGAGAAGAGAGGATATGGTTCAGGAATCATTGTTTCCTTCAAGGACATTTTGTTTTGGTTAATTATCAGAAATTCATGTCAGAAATGGCTCCCGACTCACATTGGAAAAGTGGTCTTTTTCCTGATATTGGCCTCTGAGCAGTATAGTGTTTTGAGTACTATGATAACATTTATGCAAAAACCCTCCCCTGATCATATAAACTATGTAATTCTGTCAAGAGAACCTCATTTGTACCCTAAATGTTCTTTAAGAAGTCATCCAATACTGCATTTGCCCAGACTAACACTGAATGTTCACTGTAGGTGGTCCACTATGTCATGTTAGTTTTAATTATTGATTAGAAATTTGTAGCAAAAAAACCTCACTTTTACTATGGTCATTAAGTTTTGCTGATTACCTGCAAATGCATTTAAAATCTGAAATTCTTATTTCTCTTTCTGGAAAACCTCATTTGTGAAGAAGCAAGCTAAAATACCATGAAATGTAAAGTTAGTTATCAGTTCAAATGTTGTGTCTCAAATTTCTTTCCGGTTTTAAAAGAGTTGACTTTATTTAAAGACAGGGAACACAGTCTGACCACTTTGTATTTTATGGGAAAGCTATTTTTTTTTTTTAACAGCTGATATTTAAATAACAGATTAAGATCGAAGTGCTGGTTAAACATTGACTTAAATAACTTAGAGAAGATTCCAACAACAACAGCCTTTATAGAGGTCTAACATTCTCAAAAAGAAACATTAAGCAAGGCTCTCCTTTGTACCAAAATACAGTTTCCAAACAATAAAAATAAAAATGACTTTTTCACAACAAGAAATATTGAAGATAAAACTGCATCATCAATATAATCTCATAGTTATCAGTTAAAAGTATTTAGAACAAAATAATATTATACTACTTCTGTTTCTTACTACAGACACTGCAAAGGCTTAATTATTTATTTAGTGGAATACAATGCGAAGACAGTGGTACAAATTATTTGATGTACTGTTTTCTATTTATCTGCTCTAACAAAATGAATCTCAATATGGTTACATTGGTGAGCTATCCAGAGCTCTATAAAATTACAGAGTAAAGCAAAACATAAAACAAACATTATGTACCTTTAATTGAACAGACTTCATATTATGCTTAATTTTGTTATACTGCAGTTGCTCAAGTTAAGCCATGGGACTAGTAACACTTGATAAAAATGTGCTGGATATTATGCATTTGGAGCCTTCAGTGACTATGGTGGATATGAAAGGCATGCTAAAGCTGGATACCAGCACAGCTTTTTGGTTGGCTCTCATATATAATATACATGTGAATAATAATCTCTGATAAATGCATGAGCATGATTTGGATTCCCTATCCCTCAGTCCTTATTTAGGCATTGCTTCCACTATGTTTCTTTGACTCTACACACTGTTAACAAGGACAAATGTGCTGAATGGACATATTAATTGAATAAGGAGAGCAGGACCATGTTGCCTTCTCACCTTTCAGAGACCAAATTTAATACTTGAAAATTTCATACTGTTTAAATTTAACAGTAGCATTATCAGTGATTTTAACAGGACTGTCCACCCATAGGTTCCAGTCCAATGCTTGCTGCAAAATTTCTTACTGATTGCAATGCATTTAATCTTAATTCCACATTGAAATCAAAGTCAGATGAATGTACACACAGATGCACTGACACCAAGATACAGAGGTGGACCCTTTTCTCAACTTAAAAATAGCAGAAAGTCCCTTTCAAACAAGCATTTCTTGAAATTTGTTCTTGAGTGCTAATAAGTAAGAAAACCTCTCAAACATGAAGACACAATACCATTAATCCAAGCACTGCATGTTTGGTCTACTGTTTAAGTGCAAGAGAGTTAGGAAAAAAACCCACGGATTATACACATTAAATTCTGCCTTTAAAGCCTTGTTCATTACTTATTCTCACAGTACTTACGAGGTTCTGATATTTTAACTTATCAACCCTGTGTGAAGTACTGAGAAAAAGGGAAAACAATAAAGAAGCAAATGAGAAAAACATTTCAAATCAAAAAAGATATTTAACATCCTATTAAATAAATAACTTAGAGAGAAATAAAAAGGAATGAAGTTAGAACACACAAGCAAACCATACTATTCATTTTGTTAGAACAGTTTGATACTACTTTGCTTATATTCCTTAATCCTATCCATTTTTCCACAAGGCTTCTCCAGAAGCATCTTTATTTGTGCATATGACCCAAGTGCTTCCAGTAAATGCTTGCATGTCTAACTGTTCATAGGCTTGAACGAGCAATTAAGGTCTTTGATATGAGTTAGTATTCCATAAATAACTTTCCCCACGAAGATCATTCATTAGATTGTCTCACATTCCTTAAGTTCTGTTGCAGAGAGAAAAAAAACTGTTCACACTGGCAATGACTTATATCCCCTTTGATTCAGCTTCTGTCTTGCTCTTAAGACAGAACACTGAACTAAATAAAAGTATTTCATTTGCCAGCAATGAGTACAAAAACTTCAGAGGCTTCCCCTGCTCTTTTCAAACAAGCAGATGTCTGCACTATTTCTTTGCAATTATTCTTCAAGAAGATTACCAACTATTAGTGACATAACAGCCTTTGGTTTGACTGCATTGATAAAATATTTCCTTCATCTATGACATTACTACCATTGGAAGAAAGTGAGCTGAAGTGTTTTTCCTTCTTGTTTTCTGTCCCCTCTTTGTGGCTCCCCTTCCATTCAGAGCAACAAACATTTGCCTTCCATTGTGCTTCCAATTTAAGGATGCATATGTATTGTATCCATTTTCTTCTATTCTTTCCTTCAATTTGCAATCACTATTAAACTCCTTCTGTTGAAAGAATAAAGCAAACACACCATTTCAGAACAGACATAATTCACTGTGTACACTGACATCAACAGCACTTAGACTGCAAAAAGAGAGAGAAAAAAAAGATCAGCTGTGCATAATTATAGCAATAAAATGACATAATTCACCTGAAGTTGAAATGCAACTTCTCTGTAGTGGAATACAACAATACTAAATCAAATTCTCAATCATAAACTCAAAGTATCAGGTAGCAATCTTGGAATTATTCATCATACTCTAGTTCTAATAAATAGAACCCTTAAATATCTTGAACCAGATTATTGATACCATGTGTTAAACAAACATGCATGGCATAGGCCTACTTTTTATTGAAAGTAAGATTGTTTACACCACACTGGCGATGAAAAAGGGCTTTTTTGATGAGTATGAATCAGTGTTACACTGTTGTTACAATGGATGTGAGGCCGATTTACTTTGCTGAATTGAGGATTGGCTTAGTCAAAAAAAAAAGATTCATTTACTATCCTTCATGATTCATTTACAACCCTGTGTCCTATTGAAAAGATATTCAAGTAAATTTGAGTGTAATTTGGAGTAGAGTAGTAGGAATTAATGTTTTCTATTTTTGAAGGACATCTAGTTGCCATTTAACTAGAAAAGATAAAAAAAACACAAGCACAAGAAAACATGTAGAGGGAAACTGATTTTTTTTTCAAGAATGTTAAATGCACTTTTGTCTGCTTCTCCATAGAAAATAGAAGAATACTTTGTTTCCACAAATAATTAGTTACTACATATAATTTAGATAACATAGTCATATTCTCTATAGAAATCTTTTGAAAGCAGAATATTCATAGCCATATTATATTATGGTACAGATAAGCATTTCAGGAATTTATTAACAACGATGAAAATCCTTAGATATTCAGCTAAAAATATAGAAAGTATCTGCATTAACAAAATTGACATAGTTTGTCTGAATTGCATTGTTTAAAGTGAAATAGGGAAAGAAATAAGAATAATTAAAATACATATTTTCTTTCCTATTAATTTAAATTTAATGTTCAGTACTTTGATATAGTAAGAATTTTCTGGTCTATCATTAGTGTTTTTCTTAGTTGCCGTTCAGCTCATGGAGCACATATATTTTGTTAACAGAACTGAGTACACTCAAATTCAATTTGTCTCCCAAAATGCTTTTCAATTTTTGTATTTATAGATAGTTGAACAACCATTAATACTGTTTGTACTCATAAACCTACATACAGATTGTTTAACTTTTACTTGCAGTAATGATGTGCCACCTCCTGCGTCAAAGTATTAAGAAAGCAGGTGACTATCAATCACATTTGAAAGCCACAATAATTTCTTCTATCTGTCAGACTGTTATTTTGTTAAATAAATCAAATAATGCATCTTCCTTGCCTCTCTTTTTCTAACCAGTCAGTCAGACGCCAATGTATCTGATAAACAGAGAAAACTGATAAACAGAGAAACAGAGTCTTGACTTGTTTTCCCAGATGCAGAACTACTCTGGAATCCAAACTTTTATTTCCATTCTTAGACAATAAAGAGAAAACAGATGATGTTGAGAAGTGGCTAAGAAGTATTACTGGCAGGGGTCTGAGTGTTAGACTGAAATTGCTTTGCTCATTTCAAACAAATTTCAGTATAGCCCTGCACTGTCTATTGTGCACATGCTTAAGAGTGTTTTTAAAATTTTATTGGTTCTGCTTTTCATATCCATCTGCAAGCCGCCACGCTGTAGTAATATGAGTCTAGCTGCAAGTTGTGGGAGGATGGGAAAAATAATAACAGAAGCATTCTTGAAATCTCTGAAGTATTATGGAATACATACTGATAAGTCATTATGTTGTGATCTTATGATGTGAATATTGAAAAATTATCTCAGTTGGAATTTAAAAAAAAAGTCTTTCCACATTCGTATCCTCCTGTCAGCACTATTTTTAATACACTGTGAATTACTGAATCTTTTGGCAGCAGTTTCCACCTATGGTCCATGAAAGATTCTCTGTCTTCTTTTTGTGTGTCTATACAGTTGGCACAAATTCTCAACACACCAGCAGTGTAGAATAGGAAGGTTTATTGGAGGTTTTGGGATAGATATCACAGATGACTAAGTTAAACAAAGTTAACTGAGATGTGTGAGTTTATGATGGTGATTTAAACTAGTACCTTTTTGTACATCCAGAAGTGTACCTGTGATTAGTGTAGCAATGGAGTGACAAAAGTAAAAAAACTGACAAAAGTAACTTTGCCAGCTGCTCAGTTTACCCTTACATCTACCAATCATGCAGGACTTAACACTGATCATCTAGCATTTCTAACTAGTATAATTTTTCACATTAAAATCCACATTTATAGGAGATTAATAATAATTTCTCCATTCAGGCCTTTCTGTCCTTAATGCAATTCTTCAACTCTGACCAGGAGGTGAGGCGGTCAGAGGTAACCTTATCAACCAGGAGTGACTATAAACAGTATGGATGAAGGAAGATGGTTTGCATAGCTTGTATGAACTAAACCCACCCCAAAAAATTGCTTCTTTACACAGTGGACAAATGTTCAGGCCCCCCTGAGCCTCAGTTGATGCCCGTTAGTCTCAGGCTAGCGTTAGTTCACTATTTTCTGCAGAGGTAGACTTAGCTACCTAGACTTGCTCTCTTTAAAACCCCTTTTGAATTCTGATCATTCTTAAAACTGTCTTATCACCTTTGTACATGACTTGTATATGACAAACAACAATATGTAATAACAGAACAACCTGGTGTCTATGTCATTGTGTGGATGTGTGAGTATAAACTAGAGCTTACTAGTGAGATTTATAGAGATCTTATTGCTTCCTTCTAGACATATTTTTTTTCTAATGGAAAGATCACTTTACACAGAAATACAAGTATGCAGATATATGGAAAATTTACAAATAATACCCAAATTCTTCTCATTCAAAATCTGTCTCCTCTGTCTATAAACTTGGTTATCAACAGATGTACTCAGTCTATAGCTGGTTGCTCTAGAAATCTTCTCAGCATTCATATAGACAGTTTGGTGTGCCTGCTCCATCACCTGAAGTTTTACAAGATTTTTATTAATGCAGAGTAATAAACTTGGTTGTACTGCAGAAAAACAAAGGATTACATTTTGTAGATCTTCCTCCATCAGCCACTAGTTAGTACAAAATGCGACTGAAGCATTGTGCATGATAAATGCCTGGAACAGGGAGCTTGTGACTGCTGGACTGCCATGAAATTTTGATTAACTAACTACTAGTTAGTAGTAATACTAGTAGTAGAGTCTTCAGTAGGTAAGTGGGAAAGAATAAAGACTACTGTCATCTGTTGGAAAGGTAAAAAAAGTACTTACAGAGCCGTAGACTTTTCCTTTCTTGTTCATAGCTAAGTAATAGTTGCTTTTGATGGACTTAACTGCCACAACTCCAATTTCTACAGATGTTATCTCCAATATGCCTAAAAATAGAAATTGAAATATTTAATCACTTCATTAGAGGCTTTTCTCACTACAGAAAAATAGCAATAAACTTGAACAATATTCCTCTTCTAATATTCAGCACCATCTGACCAGTAGACTTCAGCAATGCTCTTTTCCAAACCATTGCAAAAACATACACAAATACTGTTTCAATTAACGTGTTTCCTTTGCTAACCCTGCATTTTAAATCCCATAAATACTGAAACAGCTCCATTCCTCTTAGCACAGATTTTACTAAGATTTATCAGAAGAGACATCTGAACCACAGAATTAAATTAAATCTATAGCATATGTCAATAGAATGTTAGATTTATCCCAATCTACAAAACCAGTGGTAAACTATTTATTCCTTGTAGGACATTTAGATAAACTAAATCTCTTGGCTGCACTGAGCTGATAAATTCATTTTTTGGCAAGAGTGTTGACATCTTGGGATATAGTAAGACTAACCCTAATGGCCACATTATCTTCTTTGCCTTTCAGATATCAGAAACATTTTACTCTGTTTGTAATAAATATGATTAAGCTTTGTTTCTTTAAAACAAACTATTTCTGGGATACTGGATGGCTCAAGGGGCCAGCAATGGGAGACAGAGCTTTTCATCTCTGTATTTTCTGCCCAAGAACATACTGACTGGGGACTGATAGAAGTTAGTACCACTTAAAAAGTGAGTGACATCAGAGGTCTATTTTCAGCTATTATTAGAGCAACTGGATAGCTATATTGTTTTAATACATATGCCTTCACATAGAACAAATACAGTTCCAACCAAATAACTTATAAATGGTTTATTCGGAATTTACTTCAGAATTTGTACTTATATTGAAGTAATGGTAATCAAAATAAAAGCTCATTTAACTCAGTGGTCACAAAAGGGCTACCACTATGGAAATTACAGGAAGTGCAAAGTAATGAGAAATCTTAGAAGAAAATATTCTAGACGGAGCCAACAAATATTAAGACCAATAGGTCACCTGGAACAACATTGATGAGCTAGCTCACTTTAAACAACGCATCTGCAACAATTTCCATCTAGCTATGTTCAGTGCTTTTTGGCTGAGCAGAGAACTAGAAAATTAATGTGTTTTTTCATTTACTTAAAATTCCTTATGGCAACCACACATCAACAGTATAGCTTGCTATTCAGGGTTTTATCTGGAAATGCCCTGCAAACTGTATGCAGACTGCTCAGACTGTGAAAGCATGTGGACTTTAGTATGCAGCAGAAGCTTTTTCTCTGCATTTTGTTTAAAATGAGAAATCAGCATGAAAAATCAGCTCTAAGGATGAAGATGACATACACACTAAAAAATCTTCATCTATGCTGTGATAGTGCTGAATATTCACTGACCTTACAGCTATATGAGTACAATTCTGAATGAATCCCCTCTCAAGATTGAAATTCAGTGGATTTGAACCAACAGTGAAGACACAGTTACACATGGCACTGTAATTCTGCTACCTGTGAGGGAGTAGGAAAAAGTTTCCAAACTCTGAGGTATCCAATTCAGTAGCAGTAAAGACCTCTCTGATATCTGGAGCTGCCTTGCTATTGCCAAGTGGAAAAAGATATAGTCAGTTAGATAAATGAAAACTCTAAACAGAACTTCCATAGGTTACTTCTGTGTTACATTAACCTGGAATTAGCTAAGGTCCTTAGATGGAATTAAGATGAACTTTAAATTAGTGAAATAATCTGGAAAGATCCAGAAAATGTGTGGTAGAGTCATTTATGATCCATGTCCCACTTTTAAAGCTGACTTTATTGTTGCAAAGAAGCTCAGTGTCATTTTTCATGTGTAAAATGAAGAAAGTTATGCTTTCTGATCTCAAGAAAATTTGTGAGGGCTCCTTAACTAGGTCTAGATAGCTAGCAGATCAGTGAGCCCATACCAGCCAAGTGCTGTTATGATTTTGTTACTTAATAATGTTATGCATTTTTACAGCAATGAAGAAAAACAAAGTTCTTTCTTGATTTTTTTTTTTTTTGCAGGAGAATTAATACATAGCAGCAAACCTCACTGTTTCTCTCCTACTGGTTATCCTCAAAAGTAATTGTACTATAAAATCAAGCAGAGTTAAGTAGAGTGCTTTAGGTTATGCAGCTGGTTGTGAATACTGATACATATACTGATTAATATATAATATATAGCATATAATATATAACATATATAATAATACTGATAAAGTCTTCTTTTTGCTTACGTAACATGTTTTTAGGACTTTTCCATGGCAAAAAAAGATGACAATTTAGTTAGAAGAATGTTAGTGCAGAAATTAATATCCGTACACCCAAATTGTCTAATCAGTAAAACCAGGCTAGTTCCATCTCTAACACTAGCAACAATAGAAAGAAAATCTGATAGTGGAAAAACACGCCACTGTTATTTGTTATATGTTGTAATGGATTAAACTGAATTATAGTTTGTTTCATTGTCCTTGTAACAATAACATCATACTGGATTAACAGACTATTACAAATGTGAATCTTCGGAGAACAGATGAAGAAAAAGAGTGTTTAAATATGACATGTATTGAATTAATCAGTTTTAACAGTTCTGAAATTGAATAACGATGATTCATGGCTCTTCAGTACAACACCCAGTATAAAGTAACAGAAATACTCACAGAACTTTGAAAACATAATATGTTTCTGGTAAAGTTTGGTCACAATCTTGTATAGAATTACATCTTTAATGAAGCAGCCAAAAGAATGTAATGAGGAGCAATCTTATTACATTTATATTACAGACCACAGTAACTAACTTGTTTCCACCCCATTATACTGTTAACTGCAGCTAAATGTGGCTGAATTCTTCTAAACTGTTATCAGTTTGTTCTCATGACCACTGATCCTGGATATATTCTCACTATGTTTTTTGTATTTGGAAGTTAAAAAATGTTATGTAATTTTCTGCTCTTGATTTATTGTCTCTTAGGCAACAGGGATTCAGTTTGGTATGTATCTATCTTGTTGCTATCTGCACACCCTGGAGAATTTATGGAGCTACATGCTCATTATAAGCACTCAATTAGCTGTTTTCTAAATTGAAAGTTATTCAGCAACATTTACAGATTTTCTTGGAGGAATTTCTCTAGTGAATTTCACTCAAGGCAATGGAAATCTTTTCATAGGTGTCAGTGATATAGACACAGATTCCAGAGGTCAACATGAGAGCATCAACTCATCAGACACAGATCTCCAAGCAGAAGTGATAAGGAATTTCCAGAACTTTAAAACAGACTGGATTTAAATCAAGCCTCTTTGATGTAAGGGTGAAAATATGTATTTGATTATTCTTGAGTCATTATTAAATTCAGCAGGAATGTGTAAAGAAAAGCAATTGAGACATACAATATGAAGCATAAAACTGTAGTGTTTTCATTGTCTAATGAAACTGACTTCTCTGAGGGCACACAGTTTTCTGTATTTTCTTCGTGGTTTCTTAGTCATGCATCATGACTAAGCTTCTACAGTACTTAAATAAAAAAATATAGATTATTTCTATTATCTTTCAAGAATAAACACTTTAAAGTTTAATATTCTTCACTTACTATAGGTTTGGAAGTAAGAACCTGTATATAGACATAGACAATATGGCTGAAAGGATGTCATAGTGAGGGTATTCCATGGCCTTAAATAGAATAACTATTGTTGGCAGATGAATTGTTCTCAGACTCTTTCATAAAATGAGAGGTGATTTATCTACAGTATTTACATTAGAATGTTTTTCTGGTATCTGACATGATCTTGTTTCAATTTGGGTCAATTATTTCTTGTTCAAACTGTAAACTGACAGGAAAAAAAGATTTTTTTTTACATAAACCTTTCACAAATTCAGAAATTACCCCATCTACTTTTCTATCTGCCATCTTAAGCATTCTAAGCAAGTCCAGTTTTCCAGTGCTTTCCTTAAGGCTTTCAGATTTCCTAGGTCTTTCAACATTCCGGTGAATATCCCCAAAACACAGCTGCAGTGCTCTTACTATTATCTTACCGGTGTTGAAACAGGAAGAAACATTCCACATCTCCTGGAATTTAAATATGCATTTTCATTCATTCATGAATTCACCATTTGTAATATTTGTAATTCACCATTCTTAATATTTGAAAGGAATGCAAATAGTCCTTATATAATCGTTAATTTGATCCTAATTAAATTTTATACTCTGAATTTGTTTCAATTTAGTGGCCTCTTCTTTATTCTATCACTTCTCTAATATATTATGTTTTTTGAGTGCTGATTCAGACCTCCAAAATACTTGAACTATTCCATATTTCATAGTTCTGGAACTTTCATGGCTGTATTTTCAATTCTTTCATTTAAGTTGTTTTTAAATTTTAGATACTTTGAAAAGAATTCTGAAGAACCCAATGCCCCTGTTCAGACCAACACTGAAAAACTGTAAATTCCTTGACTGGTTTTCTATATAAGACTTTCTCTTAGATTTTGCTGGCTGATCTTATTGGAAAGAATAGCCTTAGATACATTCATTTTAAAAAATATTTCCCAAATGTATCACATCTGACACTTCCCTCCATCACATGAAGATTTTAGCCTATTACTGGTGAAAACTGGGTAGGTATGGCATTACTATTAATTCATTTCGTTAATAATTTCTTAGGTACTTAATGATTTAACAACTACTTTTCCCATTCTTTTTCTCAGCATAGGTCTTGTCTTCAAGTCTTTTCTCCATTATAAAGACAGGTATTTTATATTTAGTACATCTTCAGTCAACTTGGAAGTCATTTTCCTCTTCACATTTTCAGAATCAATATTTAGAGGCTTTGCCAACCCATTGAATAGAGGTTTTTTGTTTTTGTTTTTTGTTTTTTTTTTCCTAAACAAAAACCAGATAAATCACCCAACTGAACTTCATCTTGCCATTTTTATATTCTAGCCTATGTCAATTTCTGTTTGGAATTCATGTTAATTTTCTGTGAAGATCGAATTAAAAATATTCAAATACTGTCTAATATATTTATTGTATTGATTTTTCATTCAGCATCATCAGATACAAAATTAATAAAGTAAATAATTTCTATGGCATAATTTTATTTGTAATGAGGTTTGATAATGAGCAATACAAAAATAATAGTATTTTCAGGGGAAGAATCTAGTCAGTATTAACTCATTTCTAGTTCCATGTACTTTAGGAATGTGGAAAGAAAAATAAAATTATTTAAGAAAAAAAACAGGACAAAAACACCATTGTGGATTCCATTATGGTTTTAAAACAGATACTATGCTATTATTTTACAGCCATTACTCTGTAAACTTTAACAATTATTACTAATCCTCTGACCACATACACAGTAAAAGCATGGCTCTCAATATCCAAACCATTTCCAACTCAGTATAATTAGAAACATTTTGAATATCAAGAGATGTGCCCTGTAGCCATGCATGTGCTGTCTTTACAGGTCCCAAGGGCTAGAAACATACTCCCAATAGAACCCAAATATATTTAACTTAAATAAACTGTATTTTTATGGTTTGTAAAAGTGATCATTATATAAATGAGAAAGTAATAGAAAGCTGTCTTGCTGCACACAGAGGGACAGTTTAAAATGAAAAGAAAAAAAAATTACATAATTCTATACCCCAATTCAAAATGTCTGATGCTCTTATAAAAATGTTGGTGATAAGAAACAAAAAAATTACAGAACATCCTAGAACTTGTGTGAAATTATGTCAGGCAATTTCATCACAGAATTACAGAATGGCTTTGCTTGGAAGGGACCTTTAAGATCATCAAATTTCTACCCCCTGCTATAGGCAGGGACACCTCCCCCTAGACCAGTTGTTTGAAGTCTCATCCAGCCTGGCCTTGACTGATTCTGGGGAGGGGCAACCACAACCTCACTGGGCAACCTGTTCCACTGTCTCACTACTCTCACAGTAAAGATTTTGTTCCTAATCACTAGCCTAAATCTACCCTCTTCCAGTTTAAAACAATTTCCCTTCATCCTGTCACTATCTGCCCTTATAAAAAGTTACTCCCCAGCTTTTCTGTAGGCCTCCTAGGTATTGAAGTCCGCGATGGGGTCTCCTCATCTTAGGAAAAAAGAAAACTTACCATAGTACAAGATAAATTGTCAAAATACAGTGATCCAGTCACATCATGCAATAAGAACTACATGATTCTGGGGCCAAATTCAACTTTGCAATGTGAGGCAGCGACCACTTTTTCATATGTAAATTAAATTCTTAAAATGCACTATACGTTTGCCATGCTAGTTTTAATGTAGAGCAAATGGGACACCTTGCATCCTCCCCTGTTCACAGTTTTGCCATCTCAGGTAAGATGCCACATATGTGACGATCCAAAGGCAGTCTCTCCATCTTTTGATTTTTCTTACGTCTGAATAAATATTGCAGATGAAGAATGATTTCAGTTGGATATAATGTGATGATAACCAAGAGTTTATGAAACTTTACAGTTTCCTAAGTGATGGCAAGAAGCTGCTGGGCCTGTGAGGGCAGCTGCTGCTATAGTTGGGTAACTGGAGAGAGGGAAACTTGGTAACCCACCTGTAATCTGAGATTTTAGAACTTTGGTATGGACAGCATCCATGGAGTGTTTCTGGAAGTTTTCCTTTGACTGGCAGTGGCTTGGATCAAACAAAATAGGTGATAAAGCATGATGTTAAAGATTTGACTGTTCAAAAAGGTGCTCTTAATAGGTAATTTGAAAGTAGGTTGTTTAAAGAAGTGAGAAGATCTGTTGGATGTGGTCATGCAAGAGAAGAGAATGAGAAATGTGCTAGGGAATGAGAGGCTGCTGAGTCTGTTTCTTCCCTCATCCACCACTTACATCTGTGGAGAGCATGTTGAAAACATCTCCAAAACATAGCACATTCCTATCTTCTGTTTGTTTTGCTAAAGAATTGTTGACTTCAGTAAGAGGAATATAATGGAGCAGAAAATAAACCTATGAAAAATAAAATGGGATATGCAAGAGCTGCCTTTGTATGCAGTTTCGACCAAGCAAAGTAGTTCCACTAAAATGTAACCTTCTGGATTTTGTGGCTATATGTGAAATATAGCTACAGGTATAAATCTTGCAACCCAAAAGAGTTACAGATGGAAATCTGAAACAAGCAACAACCTAAACCATGACCTAGGCTTTGACTTAAAACCAAAATTTATTCAAAGTTAAAATCACTTTGGTGCTTCTTATTAGTATTCAATATTTGCTGAGACCTCAACCTTTCCTGCTCTAAATCAGATGTTCAAATATTGAAATACCATGAAGAAAGTTTTTAATATGTCATAGTTAGATCAACTGAAGCCAAAATGTGAATGTCCCATGAACTTTCTGACATCTAATGCATTTGGATAAGCCTGAGATAAATGTCCAGAATTCTGAGAGACTGTGGGAACAGGACTGCAGAGCCCTCCTGCATGAGAACAGTACTGGCATAAGTCACGAAAAATCCATTGTTCACAAAGACCATAAAAAAAGACTAATTATTAGAGATCTTTATCAGATCCACAGAGGGATTAAAGGAAAACAGTCTTCTCCTTCTTTCCTTATCTGCTCTTTTGTAATTTTTATTTCAGAGTATAACAAGGACCACTCAACCAACACTCCTCTGTATGCTAACTGAATGGAAAGATGGAAGCATTATGGTACACAGGAAGAGAAAATCTTATAATTGATGCAATAGTAAGAGATGCTAATTAGCAAAAGAGGAGCTTAAGTTTAGCTGCTTTGCAGTTAATCACCAGGAAGCAATCCTGACATGTATCTGAGATACATTCTGACATGTAACTGAAAATGAATTATACCCTCTAGTTAGTGGACAAACTTCTGAACATAAGCACTTTCTCTGCTAAATGTCTAAAGTCAGACAAGTGAAACTTAACCAAAGTGAATGCAAGAGGACACTTTATGTTGTCATTTGAGGTCAGACTGGTTTTTAGGGTCACCTTGTCCTTCACTTTAATCACTTACATGCAATCATGTCATCAGATTTCTCCAGAGTGCTGCTGATGCTATTTAAAAGGAGGGAAGATAATAATCTTCTCTCATATAAATTTAATTTATGCAATGGAGATGGAATACCTACAGGTAAAACCAACTGTATGTAGCTCTATCAGTCAGAGTTCAGATTTCTTGAGCCACATGCTTTGAGCCAAGAAAAGAAAAGGTACTACTAACTATGAATGTTGATGCAAAATGTAAGGGCCTGAAGATCTTAGCATGCCTGGCCCCAGCATGGCAAGATTTGACAACTTGTAGATTAAACACAGAGAATCAGAATTAATTATCTGAAATGTTTCTGGGATAGAGGAGTTACAACAGATAACTCAGACTGACCAAGTTGTCATAGCAATTCACAGAACAGGAGAATAAAAGAGAGAAAGAGTACACCTCAAATTGGTATATATGGTTAGATGCATGGTTGTTCTTACCTGGTTTGTTAGCTCTGTTGACAAAGATGGCTTAAGGAATTCCAGCCCTCCCTTCCCCCTGATACTTTTCTCTGCCTCTGCGCAAAGGGTTCACCAACCCTTCAAATATAACTGTTTGTGGAGAAGCACTGTAAACAAAATCATTGAAATGATCTGGCTTGGAAATAAGCTCTCAAAATGAAACAAACCAACCAAAAATCCTAAGGAATAAACAATCCAAGTTTTTGCAGTCATTCCTGGGAGTAGACCTCCTTTTACTTTCTTTCTGGTCTCTTTCCAACAGCTATTTTTTTTTCAAGTGAGGTGCCCAAGACTGGACGAATATTCTTACTAAGGTCTTATGGGTACTGAAAAGAGCAGAAAGATTACTTCATGTGTTTATAAGGAAACTTGGGTAACAATCCAAATCCTAATTGAAACTTGGCAGACCATATACATTTCCATTTAGTAGACAGGAACAGGCACTGAGGAGTTCTGACTAAACTTAAATTACTAAATCTCCACAGAAATAAATAGCATGGTGAAAAGCTTCTAACATAGCAATATAGCTCAGTAAATTTCCTCAAAGGTGCATGGAGCTGCCTATTTATAACCTGTGTGGCATTCCATGTTACCTTTCACATTCCTGATCACTGTATTCACCTCCTGCATTTTACCATTTGTACTAATTTTAACTTGAGTAAGATAGCAAACTGGAAGAAATTTTTCATCTTTTGCCCTGTGTAACACAAGGAAAGGATAATATACAGCCAATGGCACTGTGGAAGAAACAGTCAAAATGAATGGCGACTGCTAGCAGAAATAGTTGTCCTTCATCTACAGTCTCAGAAAAGGCAGGTCTTCACTGTTCAGGCAGTCAGCTAATGCTCAGTCACAAGCTCTTAGCAGATACAGTATATTAAAACATGAGGCACAAATTATATATGTAATGGGGCAGCCAAAGACTAGCAGATAAGAGCAGATGGGTGCTAAAGAAGTCAGATAAATGAAAGGTATTCCTATGAGATGTGTCTGTTCTGTATGATGTGTGAAACAGTGTGATGCAGGTGGCCTCTGATGCTTGTCTCTCAACAGTCTTTATTCAAGAAACAGGACTGTTGCCTCCTGCTGAGATTGTTTCACACATGCTTTAGCTATTCTAGTTAAGGGGCCTGAGGTGCACACTGAAATGCTAGAACAGTTTAATTCAACAATTATTTTTAATCTGTATGATAGATCTCAACTGAACTCCTTGATATACAGGACAATGGAATTGGAAAAATATCTCTCACTTGCTACTCTCAAATACTTATCTTCTTGCATAAGGTGGGAGACAAAGGGAAACACTGCATAATTGTAGCACAAAACTTGGGAATTTACATTGCACTGCCAGAAAGTAGGATCCTCTTCTAAACCTGTATGGATAAAATGACCTAGATTTGGAGATAAATGGAAAATCATGAAATTCTACCGGCTCCTGCTCAGGGGACTATGGCTAGGTACAGAGGGATTTGGATAGGCTGAACAGCTGGGCTGAGCTCAATGGGATGAGGTTCAATAAGACCAAGTGCTGGGTCCTGCACTTTGGCCACAATAACCCCATGCAATGCTATAGGCTTGGGGCAGAATGGCTTGAAGAATGTAGAGAGGTGATCATCCCCCTGTACTCAGCTCTGGTACGGCCGCACCTCGAGTACTGTGCTCAGTTTTGGGCCCCTCACTACAAGAAGGACATTGAGGCCCTGGAGCGTGTTCAGAGAAGGGCAACAAAACTGGTGAGGGGTCTGGAGCACAAGTCTTATGAGGAGCGGCTGAGGGAGCTGGGATTGTTTAGTCTGGAGAAGAGGAGGCTCAGAGGAGACCTTATTGCACTCTACCACTTCCTGAAGGGGGGTTGTGGTGAGGAGGGGGTGGGCCTCTTCTCCCTGATAAATAACGACAGGACGAGAGGGAATGGCCACAAGTTGCGCCGGGGAAGATTTAGATTAGACTTGAGGAAACATTTTTTTTCTGAAAGAGTGGTCAGGCACTGGAATGGCCTGCCTAGGGAGGTGGTTGAGGCACCATCCCTAGCGCTGTTCAAGAAGCGTTTAGATGAGGTGCTAAGGGATTTGATTTAGTTGGGTAGGGATAGTGATAGGAGGATGGTTGGACTAGATGATCTTATAGGTCCTTTCCAACCTTATGAACTTATGAACTTATGAACTTATTCTAGCACTGTCCTGCTACTACTGTGTTTCTATGTAAAAATCTTGCCAAATAAATACACTAATTCATAACATCATTTTGTTGTAGTTTCTAATGCTTTATATCTATTTTTGCTTCTCAGAGGAAAAAGGTACTTTAAGTATGGGATCCGTATGTTTATAATGTAAGACAACCCCTGCACAACGATAATGATCACTCTTTTTCACATAATTATGTTAGATGGCAGTTACTCATAAACATTTTCAGCAGTTTTCACCTACAATGGCACAAATATCCCCAATATTTCCTGGTCACAATAGTAATTAAAAAAAGAAAAGAAAAAGAAGCAATGATTTGAGGAGACAGAATTATGATTTTGGAAGTATACGTTGTAGCAGCAGTACAGAAAGTGTTACTAGAATCTGTTATCAATAAATGACTGCAAACAGCATTTCATTCTATCTTAAAATTCCTAACGATTGTTTGTCCCTTATAGCTTTTTGCTTCTCCAAATTATTTTATTGTCTGCTCTGGATGTGACAAAATGAAAGAGAGGTTTTTGATCCTAATACTCTTACTCACACAGTTTGGGTCTATGTTGTCTGTAATTTAACATCGTCATAGACTGTGAGTAGCTCATAACTCTGAATGATGCTTTGCCAATAAGCTACCGTCTTCTTCCGATGAGATATTTACTGAAAAAGACAGTGTCAGCACATGTTACTGGATTATTTAGGTGTAAATAAAGAGTCAACGTGAAAGGACTGAGAAATTTATTGCAAGTTCTTAATGCAGAAGAAGATGCTAAGGCCAACCGTATATCAACTTAAAAAGAACTACTTGGATAGATGACCTTGGATCATGAGTTCATTGCTTTTCCTATTTGCCTTTTGTTTTCTTTGACATAAGTAATTCTTATTATATTCTAAATTATAAACAGTCAAAAAGGCATCCTTCAATAACTGCAAGTATTATTCTTGTTATAATGATATGTTGTCAGCTTCTTATTTTTAATGTTAGGTTAGTACTTTGTCTTACTTATCCTGTATACTTCCATTTAACCATCAAAGGTATGCTGAAACACTAAAACAAGTAATAAGGTCTGTACTCTTGCACACAGATATAAACTATTGCCTGCTACAGTGCAAGCACCTGATGTATGTCTTTCACAGTGTTTTCATCTTTAATGCTTGACTGTCTCCTAACCTGGCTGGACCTGGTATCTTCAGTCTTCTAGTACAAACAATTTTTTTAACTTCTGATGAGTACTGATAAGTGCTGTCTTCCTAAACATTCATTCAACACCTCATCAAAAAGCAGAACAACAAAATCGTCAATCTTACACAGAAACTTAAAAGGCTGATCTGCAGAGCACAATCACTTCACACCCTTCTGCTTTCATTATCTTCAAGTCTCCTATTTTGTTTCCCATCTTGCCTGCTGACATCTTCAGATAACAGCTAACAAGCATGTTTTCCATGCAGGATTATCTGATCTAATTGCACATGTGGCCTGGGTTGCTGAAATCTTTTTATTTCCCTCTTTTCTTGACACACATGACTTCTGTGCAAATACTCACAAAACTATGGTTGGAACAGTTAATGGACAATAGGATACAGAAGGTCTGGTACACTCCTTCCACGTTTTCTACTCAGCCTTCAGTCTTTAACCTGAATCTTTTTGCTTTTTGGATTCTAACAGCACAAAACTCACTGATGCCAATAAAAGACTCTGCTGACAGTGACTGGGATTTCTCCTGTGATCCCAGCAGAATCCTTGCTAGGGAGTATGCGGAGTTAAGGCATACCAACTGCTGGCCCTCTCCACTTCCACACTTGTATGCCAGGTTCAGGGATACTTTCAATAATGCTACTACCTAACACTGCAAAAAGCACCTGGATCCTTGGTCATTTGTTGAAAGCTGTCTGACAGTCATATTTACGCCTTCTAGAGTGGACTGGTGTATCCATGAGAGTGACTGGGACACATTTCCACTGATCATTATCTCTAAAGACTTCAGGCACACCCTCAGATATTAGTTTGTTTCCTCAGTTCTGAGTGTCTGACATGTGAAGACTATGTCAAATCCCAGGAGTGTGCTGTTTATGATGACAAGGTGGTGGACACCTTCTCTGGCAGATCCTGGTATAAGAATATATAAATCCAAAGAAACCAAACCAGAGTTTGTATTGTCCATAATCCTTCCCAGAAATTTTCTCTGCAGTGAACTAGCATGAAAAGTTTGAGGAGGTTCGTCTCAGGAATAAATAGTTTCTATAAAAGAAAGCAAAGAACAAACTAAAAATTGTGCAGTGTGAAGGATCAAGAGCACTGGTTCCAAAAGCCAAATATGGAGCTAAATTATTTGACCTAACTTTAGACAGCTATGGAGATGAGCAGTCAAAGAACAGCGCTGCTATATTTCTGTTGGAGATTTTGCATGTAGAGATAGATGATTCTGAGACATATCAGAGTTATTGTGCATGTGCTGCTCATACAAACTATGCATAGATAACAAATAGAAAACTTTCTACTCACACTGTCTAATTACTGCGGCAATTGTACTCCCTAGGAGGCATCATCTGTTTTTTTTTTTTTTTCACAAAGAAGTAATGGTTTAAAAATAGAGAACAAAAGAAATCACTTTTCTCAGGAAAGTCTTGGCATTGTGCTCAACATATTCCTTAGTGATCCACATTAATGGGGGAATGCTTACATAGTGAACTCTGCTGATTATATAAATTAATCAGGGTAGTAAATCTGAAAAGAAAATGGGAGTAAAAGCAGAGATATCACAGGATTTCAGCTGACAGGGCAGTAAAATAACAGATAAAATTAAACATAGATAGGTGTTGTAAAGTGATGCACATAGGGATGAGTGATGTTAATTTCATATAAATAGAATTTGCCGTAGAATTGCTTATGGCTCAACTACCACTTCTCAGTCATATAACAAATAATGGAAACAAAAATTTAGGGAAATACAGGAAAGGAATAGGGACTGTTTAGTAAATGGAAAATACAGCAGCAATGTGCTTCCATTTTGAACGTGCAGGCCACCCTAGTCTCTCATCTCATGAAAGAGGGAGTAGAAAATCTACACAAAAGGGAGACATGCCTGGCCAAAAATAAAGATAAGCCAGAGAAATGACTGAAATTTAGGGCTTTTCAGGGTGTAGCAGAAATAGTTTGACGAGATGGAAGCTGTGAAATTGAGGGTAACCTTAAGAAGATGAAGAAAGGAAAACTATTATGTCTCTCAAATGAAATTATAGGCTAGATACTGAATACAAACTAATTTCTTTTTTTCCACTCTTCTTGCTAGATAACAGCAGACACTGGTAGGATCAAAATTTACATGAAAAGCAATCCAAACAATTAAAGAAATATAGTTCTAGAACATGAATACCAACATTAGTCTCTGAACTGAATACTAATAGATACTAGGAAAGCATAATAGGCAGTTATCACTGTATGTGCTTTTCAGACTTCTGCTACTGCTACTGTCAAGAGCAGAAAATCAAACTGACTTCTGAAGCACTGGATTTGCCCTTTAGTTCTTACATATACATCCTGTCATGTACAGAATAGGAAGAAAGTGGAAAAGCAGCCAATGTGAATTTGTCAAGAGCAAATTCTGTCAAATTAATTTCATTTTATGACAACTAACTGTTCGTATCTGGACAAGAGCTAATTAGTTTTTTTTTTTTTTTTTTACTCTATCACATTACATTATCTTAAATACATTAAGTACACATAAAACTGTATTTTAAGCATGATGAAAAACAGGCTAGAAAAGTATATTAAGAGAATCACTGTTAGTGATTCACTGTCAGAATGGAATGAGACAATGAGGAATTACAAATGCAGGATAGGAAAAAAAATAAGATATCCATTTTGTAGAAAAACCTCTGTGTGCCTACTTGTCCACAACCTGGGCTTCAGTGAACAACAGACAAAACAAGCATCTCCCTAAAACATCTAAATATGGATCTAGAGAGTAAAACAAAAGAAGACACTGAACCTTCCAGTACTTGGAAAGCATACACTGGGCTCCGTACGCATTTCAAGATGTGTCCAAGATGAACAGCTAGAACTGTGACACGAGTAGGAAAAACAATTTGTAATGGAAAGGGAAATTAATTAATGTAGTCTATCTCAAGAAGAGGAAATTTATAAGAGAATTCCAAATACCTAAAAGAGGAGAAGAATACTCCATTGAAGGGGATCAGAAACAATGGGCTCAACAATACAGAAAAGTAAGAGTTGGTATTAAGAAAAGATTTTAATAAAGGTGGTGAAATTTCTCTATATTCTTTGCAGATGCTTTGGAGTGCCTGTAGTCTTCCAGAACAGATGTTTCCACCTGCAAGTAGTCAATGAAATGTTTCACTTGTTACACAGCATTCTGTATAGTATTTGCAAAGCCTGTCCAGCACTTTCAGAAATGCACAGAATTATAGCATTCATGATGTGTATGTGATCTCCTGAAATATTCAGAATTTTTGGTTGTTGAGAAGTCAGTCAGAAATGGTAAATCCTACAGAACTTGGAGTTCAAAATCTGAAAGCTGGACTCCCAGCTACAATAGTTAGACATTCATGGAACTTCTTTGAAAAACCAGGCTCTCAGACAGTAAGTGCTCTAGCAAGTAAGGCACAAAGATCCCAGAAACGCTTCTGAAAATATTATTTTCAATGTGTATGTTTCCCTGCCTACCTCTGATAAATTATTTTCTCTTTATTCACCATTTCTAGGGCCTCTTTTTCTCCTAAAGCCAAATTATAATCTCTTTTCTCCTTATGACAATCCCCTATCTCCCCATACCTCCCATGCCCCTCCCACCCCCTCCCCCCCCAAAAATAAACAAAACAAAAAAACCCACAAATTCAGCTTCACAGAAAAAGAGTAAGCTGAAACATTTGTCTGAGAAGCACAGTTGCTGCCTTTAAACTATCAGTCTATTTATTTACTTTATTGTGCTGCCTGAAATCTGTATGTGCCAAGCCCATGCTCCGGGAGATCCTTGCTGTGTATAAAATAACAGAACAATCACCAGTTACAAGACAATACTAAATCCATTGTCATCCATATGCAAAAACCCAATTCACTACCATGTTGCTACAAAGCAATTGATCTGTCTGGCCCCACTCAGTGCCTCCAGTGGCATTGTCAGCTGCCTAGAAAAAAGTGGAAGCTCACAGGAAAAG
Organism: Cyrtonyx montezumae; assembly: GCF_038088225.1. Classification (NCBI taxonomy): domain Eukaryota; kingdom Metazoa; phylum Chordata; class Aves; order Galliformes; family Odontophoridae; genus Cyrtonyx; species Cyrtonyx montezumae. Next base: position 9,965,356 of record NW_027071992.1, on the reverse strand, counting down.
CAGAAGATAACAAAATTAGGTAGAAAAAGACAAAATAATTCTTTGTATCAGAATGTAAACTATATTGCATATTTTGTTATATTAATATGATTTGCAATTACCTTAAAAATATTTCCTTCTTGATGACAGTAGAGAAACTTCACTGAAATACTATTTCTAAGTGACCTGTAATTTCCATATCCCATATGTCTCATGTATACACTGAGCTACAGCTAGTATCCCATAAAATCTTGAATAAATCAGAGATTAAGAAGTCCGTGTTTAGCAATACACCTTCTTGGTTCTCCATTATCTGGTACAAGTCCTGTCAAGTTTCTGGAAGAATCTCAAAGCTATTAATGCCACCGCTGCAGATGTCAGATGGCAAGACCCATTGATGTCAGCCATCACTTATGTCGTCCTAATGGAATTAAATGGAGTGGAAAGAAAGGGAAAAGGATGGGAGCGGAGGGGAGGAAAGAGAAAAAGAAAGAATACTCAGCCTTGCTCAATTGGAAGTTACTTTGAAATGTTACTGTCTAATCACTTCACGGCTAACCAAAAGTTAAAGTATGTTACAGATGGCATCACCCAAATATGTCATGAGCACTGACATGCATGGGACATTAATCATCTCTGCAAAAACCTTGTTCACTGTTTGACCACCCCCATAGTAATGAAACTTTTACTAATGAGTCTTAACTTCGCGTGGTACAGCTTTGTGTCTTCCTATTCGGTCATCATAGACTCCTTCAAGAAATCTGAGTTAACTTTTAGCAACAGATAGACTAATGCAAATCACTGATGGATTTATTATAGTATCACTCAGTGACATCTTCTTACTCAGGCTTCATAAAGTAATTCTTTGTGCATTAAAAAATGCTTCTGCTTCTTTTTAACTGTTAACAGACATACTGTTAAATAGCATGTTCCCATTGTGCACATACTAGTGTAAATATACAATATTCCTGAAAATGTGTGATGCTCATTCCAATATCATTAAGTACTGGAGATCAGGTTTAGAATCCAGTAACTTATATCGACTCAGGAGACTGTTTTGCAGTACGAACTTAGAATAACAGCAAGGACTGAATTAGGACTTGCATTAGGAGTTCCATTTCAGAGTTTTGTCCAGTGAGACCACAATGTTTACACAGGATAAACTTCTCTAATTCTCTTAACTGTTTTAAGTGTCAGGTGATTCCAGTGCTGTGTTTAATAGAAAAGATTTCTAGATGCTTTTTTGATTCATACAACAATTTAAGGTGGAAAGATCTCTGGAAGTCCACCCCCCTGCTCAGAACAGGGCCATGTTCCAAGATTCATAAAGTTGCTCTATTCCTCCTCTCTGGCATGTTTATCACCTCTCATGTAACTTGTACAACTGAGGATCTTTAGCTTCCGTCTCTATCAAAGTTCTCTTCCAAAACTGGGTCTGCCATATACAAAGTGAAACCTCAGTGGAAGTCACTGGGGTAGGAACAGCATTAGATTCAGAACCTGGTCCTAATTCCACTGTAAATGAGTTAGAAACCTTAAGCTTTGAGAAGATCACTGACTTTTGACAAGAAAGTGGCTAATGGGACACTGTAAAACACATGCAAGAAGACAGTGGCAGCTGATTCTTATTTCTCTTCCAACATGTGGATTATGTTACATTCACCCAAGCGCTAAGCTTTCATCTCGAAGAGTTGTGAAGGCGGATGCTTCTGGGGGTCTCATTCTCTAATTACGCCTGATTTAGAATTCACTTAACTTAGACTAACATACATACGAAGTCAGGTTCTGTTAGCTGTTCCACCTTTCACCTTACCACACATCTGGGAAATATTCAGATCGAGATCATAACCTTACATTTTAGCATTAGCTACCTAAAAAACAACAACAACAACAAAAAACAACCCAAAACATTAAGATATCACCAACAATTTGCCTTTGAATGGGAAAATTAGAAGCATATTTAAGATGTAAACAATGTAGTGGCACTAATATTGCTGGTAATGATTAAAGTCTGCTACTTTAACTATAATGGAATAAACCAAAACTGACAGTCCTAGTCCATGCCCATTTTCAGTTAAAACGAGATAAGAAAATCCCAGTGGTATATAATATTCTGAAAGCTGGGAATATTTAGAAATGAGTATTTTCAATGAGGTATACAAATGAAAAACAGTATGTGTAAAGTACTGTAACAAATTTGTGATTACAAAGCAGAACTGGGGATAGGATCCAGATCTTCTAACTAACAGGTCTGTCTCTTGAACTTAGGAAAAGTTGTCTTTACCAGTAAGGAGGCTACTGGACCTGTGGATACCCTGCAGACTATGCAGTAAAGGATAGCATTTATTAGCCAATTTATTTCACATTCATTAGCCAATTTACAATATTATCATCACCATTCTTATTGTTTTGCTTCAAGAAAAGATACTGGAAGTCAAATACTGGTACATACAGGAGTTTGAGGGGGAGAGCAGCTGGGGCACTCCACATATGGAATGAGGAGATCTAAACTCCCTTTTTACTTCTGTTTCCAACTCCATAGTTAAAACCCAAATCTAAAGTTGGACTTACATTATGAAGGTTTTGTTGTTAGTCATACTGGCAGACCTTTTTCATTTCTAGGATTGCTTCTATCTTCTATTTTGAGATTTCTGCTGTTTTCTTTTTCTTTTCTTATTCTTTTTTTCTTTTTTTTTTGGTACTAGCTATCAAAGATAGTAGGTAATATTCTCCATATATTGATATGTCTAAATCAAGACTATTCCCTTTCTTGGACATATGATTAGCCAGATGTAAGTTATACTCAAAGTCAGAGTTACTGTTCTCTCTGCAGGAGAAAATGCAACAGCTGTTACAAAAGCAGTCAGAAGAGATGCTGTCAAGATCTCCATAAAAATAAGAACCCTAAAAAATATTGCATATTAGCAATTTATTATCTATTTATCTGTTCTTCCTTCCCCTCTCCAACATTATATTTCAGATTAAAGTTGTAGGAAACAAAATGTCCTTCCAGAAACAAGTACTTCCTACTGTATCAAATTTTCACACTAATAAGTAGAAAAACAGTTATACTCTTAAATTCTGAAGCTGTATATGCTGCTAAAGATGGTGAATTGAGATACAGCACAGGTTAACAAAAGCATCTGTCTTGCATGTTTAGTTCTTTGAGCCTTTGATGTGTTTCAAACATCAGTAAAGCCTTCTCCTCATCTTCCCACTGCAGTGCAAGTTCAAAGAAAAATAGATTATGAAAAGGCTGAATTGTAACAAACGATTCCTAGCAGCTTTGAACTGTCACATAAAGTTTTCTAAAAATTTATATGAAATGCTATAATACTTGAGCTAACATAAATAATTTTTGTTAGTTGTTGATCATTTATCTACAACAGAAAAAATAATTACATGTGGTGGAAATAAAATATAGATGGGGGCATCAGGAGTATACAGGATGTAAGCTAGCTATAGGATTTACTGTGAAAAATTCAATTCTATACATAAAATGTAGCAATTTGAGCAGAAGACCCTAAACACACAAGAATTTGTTTCAAGATAAATATATATATATATTATCTTCAGCTGCATTTAAATATTCTTGCTCCTTGCAAAAGAGATAAGCACCTAATCTTGCCATCTTTACCCATTAAGAGCCTTCTCTGTTCTCCACGTGTTGCTTTTCCTGAAACTACAGAATGAATCAGTACTGAAAACTGACAAAGCAGTGTATCTACCATTACTTCTACTTCTACTTCTTACGCAAAGCTAAAACAGTGAACACTGTCTTGCACTTTGAGTAACTCACATTTGTTTCCTTCAAACAAGCATCGGATTAATATGCAGATTTTTGAACGTCCATGACAAAAAATTTCAAAGTAATACATGTGTGTGATGTGTGGAAACAACATGTAAAATTGCATGTGAAGATACTGGCAGTAGAGTTTGCATGCTGTTTAGGAAGGAAGCAACAATATTACGTGCGACAAACTCTCTAATACATCCAAATCATTTGATATGACTATAGCACATTTAGAGTGTTCTATTTACTATATATCTGATCAAACAAGCAAACAAAGTAAATAATACCTTTAATATCATTGCACTGTTCTGAGAAACTGTCTCATTTCATATTTCCACAGCGCTGAATGTAACTGAACTAGTGACACACATTTTTAAGTACCCAACAGTTGATACATAGATCAGCAGGTTGATTCTCACCAGCTGCTTGACTGCTACTAGTCCTGAGGCCACCAGATAGGTGAAAGCTAACTTGAACACCCCTGTAGCAGAATGGTGAAGAAATATATTGTACATTCTCAGAATAAGTCTCACCTTTACAATTTTTCTGATTTGGTGTGCTTAGCCATTGTGTTGTCTTTCCACTTTTGTTCCCATGTTATTGAACCTTCAGATGTTACTTATAAACTGGTATTTGTCTGTAAAGACTCATTATGCATGAGCAGTTTTACACACCTGTGATTTAAATGCAACCGGAAAAAGAAATGACTTCTAGGTTCACTGACAAAACTGAATCGGCAGAAGCCAAATCTCTAACTTTGCACCTGAATATATCTACATCCATCTTACTCATTACATTAAAGTAGGTTTGTTTGTTTGTTTTTAAATTTGTATCTATAGTAACTAGTGATGTACTAAGTAACGTACATATTGCTATAGATACGAGGTATGTACCTAATTATGCCTGGGATGAGCCATGTGAATGTTTAGCTTCTGAAATGCTGTTTACAAAGATTTCTTATATATATTGAATAATTAATGTGTACTTTATAGATGTATTCTTAAACTCTGAAATACACCTAACTGGATGGGAAATCCCTGGTATCACTGGAAACCAAATTACTGCGCAACTACTAAGTACTTTCAAATTACTGTGAACGTTCGTAAAGTGCACTAGCTAGTACAGATATTTCTTATACAAAAAATGATGTAGAAAAGGAACTGTTACGGGCTCATACATACAGACAAAATTATAGTGACCTCTTGTAAATAATTCATGTAATCCAAGGGCATAGGGTGAATTTGCTTCTCTTAAAATTTCGCATTTTTCAGCACACGCATGAGACAACAGTCATCCTCCCTTCTCATATTTCTACCCACAAGACAGATGTCAATGTTGTATAATGGATAGATCTGGTCTAAGCTATTTCCCATCTGGAGGAAGGCCAAACAAAAGAAATAACAGTTACAGCCAGAGAAGGATCTCATTTAGAAATTATATGAAGCTTTCCAGTAATTATGAGTATCTTTTCAATTTATCTGTGTTTAGTCGGTGTTTAGCAAATGTCCACAAAAAATGCATTTTGTTTTTGTTGCTATAAGGTAACAAGTGTTTAATCCACATATTCCTACAGATACTAATATCTACTACTAATTATCAAATTAATCAAGACGAAACTTATTAATGTGGACATTAGCATTTTCTGCCAGATGTCCTCTGGAATTTCCATAATCCTCATAAAAGAGAATAAATGATGAAAAAGAAAACTGATGAACAACAATGCGCTGAGCACTTCAGCACAAGACTGAAGTGCATTTGTGCAGCTTGTACACACTGACTGCAGATATATCACAAATGCATCATAAAAAAATTGGCCTGTAAAGGGATGCAGTTAATGCAGAAGAGATCACAATGAAACATTTGGCTCATGATGCTGAAAAGTAATTGTGAAACATAATTATGAAATGCAGTGTCTGAAAGTCAGCGTACAAAATGGCTGGGGTATATTGTTTTTCTTCCTGTAAGCCAAATTCAGGGCTGGCAAATGTAAGTGGTGACAGCAATTTTAGTAGAGATGTGTCAGCTACAGTTAAGTCATATGTTTGCTTTTTGATTTCTCCACATAAAATGCTTTCACTTTACAACCTGGAAGTCTTGCCAGTGCTGGAAATAATCTACTGCTCAGGTCCCTGACAACATTATGAATAAGAAAAATAAAATGAATAATAACAATTAGTGAATGTTGAAGAATTAGGAGATATTACACTACACAAGAGCACTTACAGTTCATTGTACAGCTTCCAAGTCAATATTATTTCACTTCATTTATTGCAGAAATATTTTGTTTTTGCCTGTAGACTGGGCAAATGACATAAACACATAGTGACATTTAAGACTTGCCTAAATCTAGTAAGTTTATACTTGTGCTAACATTACTTCCATTAAATTTGATGCTAAGCTTCTTTCAGCCTACTTTCTCCTTTCCTTATAAGAGTTTCCTCCGTATCTACTGATTGAACATACTGATCGAAATACTCACTGAATTTGCTGAGTAACTTTTCAAAGTTGGTTTTCAGGCAGCCTATTTTGCTCTGCCAGATTTGGAGTTAAGCCAGACATCAGTAATAACAAGCAAATGCTGTTTTGCACTGGTGTAAGTCAGGGACTCTGAGCCCCAGCTCACCATATGCCAGGTCCCCCTCAAGTTCAGATTGCTGAGCTAAGATGGGAGCAGTTGCTTCTCAGATATGACTCTGTCAAGAAGGAGGTATTAGAGATTCAAATGCCTGCAAGTTGCGTAAACATCAATATCATACACTTAAGATATCTATGAAGAATAAACAGATATTTCTACTGCAATGGGATTGCACACAAATCTGAATACATTTGAAGTTGCTTAAGTAATTATAATAGGCAATGTGGCAGCATTCCCTGTCTTAAAAGTGTCAACCGTGACTTTATACTGTATAAAACATGAATCTGTAGCATTAGATTTGCTTTGAATATTTTTGATTAAATCAAATCTTGTATATTTGATTTGGTTTTTATTTAATAAAGATTATTTAATGAGAAAGTTCGGCTTTATAACAACATAGTGAAGCTGACACTTAAAATCATGATAATAAGTGAAGTAGTATATTTGCTAATAAAGTTAGATGTCAGCCACCTGCATGAAACATTTTGCATCAGAGTTTTAACATCGAAACTTTTTATGAATCATTCAGCTTACTCAGATGAGTAATCCCTCCATTACAAGTTAGGAACTGGTTGGGATTTTGAAAAAAAGTAAAATTTCTAACAGGAAAGAAACTGATAATTAAAAACAAGGTGTCAGAAGATGAGCTCTACTACTTTTAAAAACTAAAGGACATAGTAACTAGAAACAATCAGTTCAGTATACTAACTGCATAAACTCCTTGGCTTAATAAATCAGTTCATACAAATGCAAAGCATGTTTTGACAAATTACCCCTTATGCTTCCAACATAATGTCATTTAATGTAATTTAACTAACAAAACAATGTTAAATTGTTTTTTGAAATTTTAGTTACATGATAATTTCTTTCCAAACATTGCTTTACAAAAGCCATATGTAAATAATTATCTTGTAAATAACTAACTTATCATCCATAATTTTCTAGTAAAACAAAAAAGAAAAAAAAAAAGGAATAATTGTTCATTAAGCCATATAACTACACATAGAAATGTCTGCATATACTTTGTGGTTTGCAAAGGACAGCGTTAAACAATACCAAGCAGTAAGAATCAACAAAATAACTGAAAGCAACGAATACCAAATGATTGTTTTCAAATGAAATATTTCTGTTGGTTGCCTTAAATCAGGATAATACAAAGTGGAAAAGTATAGCTGAGTTAATTGCTACATGAAGGAACTGCATCATGTATGCAGCTCATAAGCTGATAATTCTTGCTTATATTTTTGTTGAAAGTGCATATCAAAAGTCTCCTATATAATAGTTTAAAAATAAAATTCCATCAAAATTTTCTAGAGGATCAGTTTTTACCTCTCTGCTTCTATATCATTATTCATCTTGTCTCTTAACATAATTCTGGGGTTACTCTTGTCTTCCTGCTTGGATATATTAAGAGCAAACTGTAATGTATTCTTTTATCCTTAGTTTTTCCCCAATAAACAAGTCAGCCTTTTTTTTTTTTTCCTTCATAATCCCTGGAAAAACTGTGACTCTCCTGTCCACTGATCCTTGTTTACCCCAACTCCCATATCAATTTTCTTCTTGACTAGAATAACGCATTTTCTTTCACATGAGGTTTAACAGTGCTTTGTAGAATAGAATCACTATTTTTCCACCTCTATAAGAAATACATACTGCAAAACAAAGAAGCTTGCATTTAATTTTTGAACACTGTATCACACTATAAATTCTTACGAAGTGTGTGAAGAAGTTGTACGCTGAAGTCCTGTTTTCAGATTAAGTAATTGTTGCCTGTATGTTCTTGTTATTTCCTAACAGTACAACTTACTCTCAAAACTACTGAATTCCTTCCCACCTTTCCACTCTTCAGTCTCAACAAATAATTCTCACATTATACTACTTTATATTTTCAATATTCTCTAATGTCACAGCGCTGAATTTGATTTTACTTTTTCAAGTTAATACAGAATGCATTGCAAATATGTTAAACCTGCTGATGGACAGCCAAGTAGTGAGATGTCTTTCATTTTCTTTGTCCATCAAAGGCAACAGATTACCCTAACATGGTACCTTTTGAAACATTACCCTAACATACCTTTTGAAAAATTCCGATAGTTTTATTCCATTATTTCCATTTATTTCCATGCATTTAAGCAAATGTTGAATAGGAGAACAGTTATGTAATATTTAGATACAACATGTAATATTTAGGTAATCTCATTTTTGGAAGACAATAGTTGACATGCTATGCAAACAGGAAGACAATGTGAAGAACCACAATCTGTCCTTGTTTGTCAGCTGTGTAAGTGAAATTGCAACCTTGGTCTCTTCATGAAATTGAGCCATACATATGTAAAGCGTATTTATCCTATTCTTAGAATGAACACTAGGAAGAAAAAAAGAAAAAAACAATTCCTCTTTAATTCTAAATCCACTTAAGCTAGTCAATATACACAGATTAAATGTGTGTAATATACAGTTATAATATACAGAGATAGAGAATTTCTGTTTATCTGCAATGGTGCCTCAAGATCTCATTCAGGATCTGTTGTCCCATTTTGAAGAGTTCTCTATTTATACTTGTTCTTCAATTGACTCTCATTGTCAGAGTTTACATTCTACACACATACTGCGAAGATGTAATGAATAGGACAAGCAAGCGCAAGTTAACATTATGCATTGTGATTGTGTGATTAACTTGCAATGGCTTTTTGTGAGCATTACTTTCTACAAATGAAAAGCAGAGATTTGAAAGAATGGAATAATAGCTTTGACTGATTTCTGAAAGTCTGAGAAAGGTGAGAAGGAGTAGAAAAAAATAGCAAGGGCACTTTTGAAAGATGAAGAAATAATGGTCAATAAAGGCTAACATGGCTAGCAGAGCTCAGACAAAGCTTTATGAAATAGTTTTCAGAATTTGTGCTAACAGACTTTGTACAGTGAGTCATAACTTCATAGTATTACCATATCTTTGAGCAGATAAAAATACTGCATAGATGAATACTGGGCATAATAATGCCTGCGTGAGAAAAATGAGTTGGAAATTCTATGAGGGAAGATCAGTGGACGATGAGAGAGAGCAATCAAGTGAGATCATCTCCAGATGTCAATGAGACCTAAATCTGCGAGGGCAACCATGTGTCCAGTAGGGCCGTTTGAGACAAAACTGCATTCAGACTAAGATGCTGTCAAGGATAAGTTCAAAGTCATGTTGAAATTGCTATTTTTCAGGAGGGTGCATGCTTGTCTCTGAGGCAAAGTAAGAAACTGGATACTTTGTCATCCATCCTAAGCATGCAGTAATTTTAATGGATTATTGAATTTTGGAACATAGAATGGGAATCTTCTGGGATACTCTGGGAGAAAGGAATATAACAATCTCTGGCCTTTCTAAGCTTTTATGTAAGCTAAAACACATTTTAATCATTAGCTCTACTTAAAATAAATATTCTGCCAGAACAACCATGTTAAAAGTTAACTTATCTGTAATTACATTTAAAACTGATTTGAAAACTTCCTTTTAAAATTTAAGGCAGGGACTAAGATTTGATGATGAGAAGCTAAAGTTAGCTTTATATTTGGAAGATTTTCATTCTTACAAAGCTTACAGCTCAGCACGAAGAAGTATCTCCTTTTAACACTGCATTTTAATAGAGAAAGGAACAACCCTTATCTTATAAAATTCTGGTTTATACAAGAGAACTGAAACTCTTGCATTGAAATCAACTGCTGTTATCCTCCAGCTGTGAACCAAAAGTGCAGCACAGTGTGTTTGAGTAATCTAAGGAGAAAGGCATCTTTAATTTGACATTCAATAATGTCCGCATTTGAAGTTCACTGGAGTTGGTGGAAACACTTTAATGATCCTTCCAGCTCCCTTATTTGCACATATCACAATGAAGTCCATTTCCTTGCAACTCAAACTCAACTCTCAATCAGGATAAATACAACTCTAACACAAACTGAAAATATAAAAACAACAGAGAATACTTCTGTAAAATAAAACCCAACAAAACTACATAGGAATTTATGTTGCTGATCAGCTATATTTGTGCCAGTCGTAGTTGTTTTTTGTCAGTATGTAAGGAAGGATAGTTTTTTATTCAAGGAGACAAGAACAATAATTGCTCAATCAACAATTATCAGCAAATATAAGCGAAGAGTCATTTCTTTATTTGTCTATTTAAGAGGAGATATTTGAATACCGAAAAACCCACATAAATACTCTCTGGACTTTCCCACTTAGAAAAACTAGCAAGAACTTGTGTAACTGAGAAGAATAAGATGATTAAATGTTTATCTACTTGATATATAATTGTTTCACAAAAATCAGCAGAGTGACTTCTTTTGTACCTGAGGCCTTGATTTTTTTTTTTTTGGGGGGGGGCGGGAGGTTAGAATATAAACTTCTAATAAATTTAGTGGACATTGTTTTTTTCAATTTTGTGAGTGGTATGATATGTAAAGGCACTGGTGTTACTTAACAATATAATTAAGTTTAATTTTGGAGTTTTGGTGATTTAGTGACTTTCAAATGCAAGTGCCTAGAGCTTCTGTCACCCACTGAACAGTGCTAGTAGTCCAAAAAGAACTAATGCCCCAAAATATTTTTCTTCCTTATTACTATGTAACTTCCTTATTACTTATTACTTAATTAAAATTAAGAGGCTATTTAAATTAAAGAAACAAACATACACACACACATAAAAATAAAAATAAAAAGAAAGCTCAGCAATTTCAACAATGATAAAGAAGCCTGGATATATAGCACCCAGGATGTGTCTTAAATTATTAGTTTCCACACTGGTAATGAGATATTCTTTCAGTTAGGATGTGCTACACACCAAGAAGAACCTTGGAAATACCTCTATTAGTGAGTTTTATCCCAGATAGTATTTTGTTAAAAAATTACTCTGCATTAAATAAAATTAATATGACACCAAGCACTTGAAGATTGTGACAGGTAGTTCAAGAGCTGATTTAGAAATGCCACTCTCTTTCAGAAATCAGTGGTTTCTACTCTGGTGAAATGTAGACTATCCATTCTGTCAATGCATTCAATAACAAAACTGTTGCTGATTTGAAGGGGAAGAACAATTCCAGCTGCTACTTTCTTAGTATAGTGTAATACAAAGAAGAGATGTAAAAAGTCCCCTGAGGATGTGATACTGACTTTGTTTCTGTCAGAAAATCAACTTTGACCAACTTAAGAAAGGAAACAAAAGCAGTATACTTTGTTACTATATATCTATTACTGATATTGCACCAGAATGTCACAAGATAATTTTGATTTACATGATAGAGAAAAGGGTAGGCTTGGGTTTAATCAAGTGCTCTTTAGTGCTGGAAACAGGAGGGTAAATAAAAACTGTTTGAACTAAAACAAACAAACAAACAAACAAAAACAACGGAATAAGTTGTTGAGTCATTATTTTAAGGATTTTTCTTCTATAGAGCAGGTACTAACTCATACACAAGTATTAATGGCTGTTTCCTTTGTTATTAAAATGTGTTTTCTAATATACCACCACTACATGGTTCAAGCAAATCTATAGGCAGGGGCCCTTTTTCATGATTCTCAGTGCTCAGCCTCCTAAGTTCAGTCTAATTCTCAGTTTGCACCAGAAAAAACCTTACCATCCTTTTCACCTAACTTGCATCCTTTCTCCAGAGCAGATTGCAGTTACCAAATCTTTTTAAAGTTAATTTACAATTACACCAGGTGAACTTCTGTTGTTCCTAAAATGGTAGCAAATTTCTAATTTTACCAACGTGGCTTCTTCCCTCTTCTCTTTTCCTTTAGGAAAACATAGGAGGTGAAACCTCCAATGAATTCCACAGAATGAAGAAAAACTATTAACACATTGTTGTCTACAGTTCACTTAGTCCTCTTTAGGGAGAAAGGAACTCAGTGCAAATTTCAAGAGAAGCAAAGGAGGTTCTCCGCTCTCTTCAGTCACAGAATTTGTGACTGCAATGGATATCAGTTTGCAAGAAAGGACAACAGTGTGTGTTAAATGCCTCTCACACCCTAGGTCATAAGTGGGGACAGTAAGTAATGATACCTTACTCTTTCCCTTTTCTCCCACAAAACAAGAACAGTATTTCCTCCAAGAGAACAAGTGGTATTTTTCAGAGGGGTATCTCCTAAGCTTAGGTCTGTAATACTGAATTAGGACTAAAAGGCTTTTCAGCCCCTTATAGCTTAATAAAAACAAAAGACAGACACGTATCTCAAATTCCTGTTTTCAGCTCACAAGTTAATATAGCAAGATATGTGACACTCTATTTGGTTCTGGCCAATTTATATGTAATGGAAGGCATTTTCAAACCAGTGTTTATCAATTTCCAAGTGACCGTGCTGCTCTCGTACATTTGTGCTGTGAATTAATCTGAAGTGCAGACTTCAGACCTATCAAAGATGACAGAATTTGACTGTTGCCTGCCCCTTGCTATGTGTGCAGAGCACTGCAGTGTTCTCATGTACAGGAGTCAGCCAGAGGACTCTGCTTTTGTTGGGTCTTCTCTGATTTTTGCATGGCTGAGGTTTTCAACCCTCAGAGAGTAACCAATTTGCCTCCAGGCTGGAGTTTGCAATGAAGGTCTTGGTGCCAGTATTTTGTCCATGCTATTCTGCCCCAAGTCAGGATGAGGAAACTTGCAAAATAATTATCCAATTTTAAAGACAAAAAGTAACAAATGGGTATCCAAGGAGCTGCAAGGTTCAACATAGTCTATTTCCTCATACAGCTAATATTGGTCTGCAAACACCAGGCCTAAGTTTAGCAGTGATTAAGATTGAAAACTCTGCAGAGCAGAAAAGAAATAAATCTGTACTGAGGAAAACTGCTGTGGTGGGAAAGCTGCCCTCTACACATTACCACCCACAAAGCCATATGGGGATTCTAGGGATAAATATGTGACTGCTAGCAAGAGCTGGGTGGGAAACAATTTCTCTACCCAGGAAACACTTCAAGATTTTAAAAGTGTTCCCACTCTGCACCAAGAAGTCTTAGCAAGCCACAGCTACCAGTGGAATCAATTCAGAGGGTATTTATGTCCAAAGTAAAACATATTATAAAATAAAACAGATAGCTTTTAAAAATAAATTCTGTAGTGTGACAGCATCTGGTCATTAGATTGCTTAAGACTGAATTGAGGGAATCCCAAATACCATGAGCCTGATCCAGGTCACCATATCCAAGCTGGAAGCCCTTGGTCTGTTGTCTTCTTTCTTCATGGCCCTGAGACCGAGGTACAACAAAATGTAGCTGTTCTTGGCCAAACATTACTGATCATTTCACAAATTGAATTACATTTCCACGTCAAAGAGATAGTGATCTGAGGTCCTTCAGTGCCTCTCTCACTCACTCACTTGAAGGAAAAAGTTTTAGCATGGTCTGATAACAACTTCACATGAAAACTACATTAGCAGACTGTCCATTAAGTATTTGATCCGGCAGCCTAGAAAAGCCCTTGACAAATTCCATTCCTTAAAACTGAAAAATAATTGAAGTATTTCTGTAACACGATGACAACATTTAAGCTGTCATGAGAGATACCTTTTCCATAAGGACTTCACAAGGTGTGAAGGGACCAGATCCCTTTGTCATTTTCCATTGCTAGTGGATTGCCAGAGGAAGTTTGGAGTCAGAAACTGAGAGTGATGCAAACAGCAGTGATGATATCAGGTGAATTTTCTGCACTTCAAACAGTTACTGATGTCACAAGCTTAAACTTTGGAAGACTTCACGGAGAAAAAATGGTGGCTTCACTGACTACATTATTACTCCAGCTAATATACAGCAATATTTATCCTGCAATCTGAAGCTAATTATATTATCCTACTCCATCACATGCAGATCACTACAGGACTTTCAGTGCTTCCTGTGCCTCCAGTACATTAATTAACTTATGTCGCTATAGCTTTGAAAATTGGAAATATGAATAGGAAATGTATTTCAGCTCAACAAGTTGTTTAATATTACTTCTTTGTTTCATAGCTTTGGTACTTCAAATAATATACATGTAAAATTCAGGCTGGTGAAGTGTTCTTGCTCTGAATTTCCTTGTCATGACTTGTAGAAAACATAAAATAATACTTTTTCCACAGTATTCTCATCTTATAAAGTAAGAACATACCCAAGGGCCGCCTTCTGAAGAGATAAATGACACCTTAGAACGATGCATTTGAAGACAACGCTGCAAAATCATCTCAACTAAATATTCCTGCTGTGTATGTAGCAAAGAATCCATCAAAGCACACTGATGAACTTAGTATCTGATGTATACAATGCAAATATTTTAGTAGCAGTGAAACACTGTCCAGCTGTCTTTTCTAAGCTTTCAATCCAGTCTAGCAGGAAGCCAAATGGTCCTCGGCTGTAACATAAATTTGGTGACATCTGAAAGAAGTGGAGTGCTCAGTTAGACAGACAGGTTTTGCATGGGAATATGTCGTACTAGGAAAGTTATAAAACAGCTGGAGGTTTAATACAGAATCTGTGATGGATAAAATCCAGGGCTACTGGCGCTGCTACTGCCTACCCTTAGTCACACCATCTTCATTCAACCAACATATGCAATATATTAACAATCCAATAATTAGTACACATTCCTGTCTGCTACTTAAAACTTCACTCCCAGATGCTGCTTTGGTCTGATCTCAATTTTATTACCTTTGATGATCCCCTGCACTTCGTAATACTAGTCTCCATTGCTATTCATTAGACTGAGCAGTGGTTAGACAGGCACTAGTTGAAGCCAGGTTTCTAACAGGAGTGCCCTTGCTTTTATTTCATGTGGCTAACTTCTGCAAATTAGTGTAAGTCCTTCCTCTAAATCCCCTGCACTGTGTTCACGCACTATCTAGGCAAAACAACTGCATCCATAAGAGCAAAACCATGCAGCTAGATAACAGGCTAAATGATTAATTAGTAAGAACAGAAAACAAACCCAAATAATTATTTTCAGGAAACCGCCTTGAGTAGGATAACATCCATTATTTAATCTTGTTTGTACACACACACCCTTTGATTCCCATGGCTTAACAACTGCACTCATAACACCACAAGACACCTAATACTTTCCAACACCTGGGCAGTCAGACCTGACTATCTTATTTATATAAATATCTGGTAGAAAAATACTCATGTCAAGCATGTCAACATTTTAAAAACAATTTTAAATAATCAAATTTGTTGCATTTCTTATTGTTCTAGGCTTTGTCTCACCTTTTTTTATCTATTCCTAACTATTTTCTTGCAACATATGTGAGATAAGTGAAATTATTATCTTTCCGGACAGCAGCTATAAATGGTTGAATGTTTGAAAAACTATGCACATTTGGGCACTATCAGTGTATGACCAAAGGCATAGATTACAGCATAAGGTTATTAAATTTCTTTTAATGTAAAATGCATACAAAGGTAAAGATTTCTTACAAATATCAGCAGTCAAGATTTGGCTTGGGTTTTAATGCAAGTACTACCTTAAAACACCTTTGCCTGCCTCCTTGCTTTTTGCTGACTCAAAATATGAAGGAAGAGGGAAAGTAAAACATCACCTATCATGTAACAACTATAATATTAATGGTAAAGCCAGAAACTGATGCACAGTAAATCTTGACTGTAAGGACCATTTTAGGATCAACTTGTTGCAAGTGTTTATATAAATCTTTCAAAAGATAAGGGGTTGGTAATTATTTGTATGTGGAAATCTTTCCAAAACTTGAATTTTCTCTTGACAATTTCATTCAGTGAAACCCAAGAGGAAATCTAATACTTGAAAGAACAGATGGTGTACACCTAGACTGACATCAGAACAATTGCATGAGTCCTTTACAACTACAGTTGATTTTCAAGCAGCTTTATTTGAAACTGGCTTAAATACACTTTGTTTTCAAATACTGACCTTGTTTCTATTTTCCTAGATGACAGCTGAACGCTGGTTTCAAATTTTTGATATTCCTAGCTTGTTTCAATCTGGTTTTTTTCTGATATGTAATTTAGAAATATGTTGTCTATCATTGCACAATCAACATGAATTTCAGAATGGTGCAGTGGTTAACTTCTGTTACACATAACAAGCAATTTTTCAACATGGATATTTCATATCACGTTCTGTTTCAGGATACATCTTACACTACCCTACTTACTGATGGAATGGAATAAACAAACAAAAACAGCAAGTTGCCCAAATTCCTCAGATCGGGCAATGACTAATTTAGTGTTAACATCCATGAATGGTGTCAAACCAAACAAGGGACGAATGGAGCTTGTTTGCCACACTCTTCATCAAAATACTACTTATGAAACATCTGACTGGTCATCTTGATAATGGAAAAATAAACAAAAAACATAACTCATAAAAGCTGGAGTGTGCAGATTTTGTCAGACTAAAATTGTCTTGGCAATGTTCATTGAGACCAAAGCTGATCCTGCAAACTTCTCCTTCTAAGTGATACTTACCCTCAAGAAAACTGGCTAGAATAGAGTTTTGATTTAAAATGAAAAAGGCTGCTTTCATTATGAGGTTCAGTCTAATGTGACAGAAGATAATTAGATACACTAATTCCCGTGGTCTGTCTTCAACTGCTTTTATTTTGATATGCACAACAGGCTAAAAGGTTATATTCCTATGGCATACTTCTAGGACCAGAAATATCTCACCTGTGCATAAAGGAAGTTGGCAACACATATTATTGCTTGCAAGGAATATAAAAGTCACTTTAGACTATTGTATTCTAAAGCAAACCATTTTCAAACTGATTCTTTAGAAAAACAAAATTTGATTTGACACTACTGCAAAATTTCAGTAATTTCATTAACTGGACTACCTAACACTCTTATTACACAACACACTAGATGATATAAACATAATTTTTGGCAAATGTGTATTTTAATTCAAAACCCAAGTTGGATGCAACATTTGGCAAATCAGTCTTATCTTGGCTTTTGTAGTAATAATGTCTAAACAAAAGTAGACATTTACTGGCAACAGCAAACAGCAAAACTTGTGTCTTTTCCTTTTCACAATTCACAGTATCATGCTGGCATTTGTTATACATTTCTAAGCACATTTTGACAGCTAAAAATGTCCCACGTCATATCTCAAAGTAATGGCTGTTTTATATTATATTTTTTATATCTAATCCACTTAAAAAATAAAAAATAAGATAAAAAGATGATCCAATTATTTTTAGTACAAAAGAATTCCTTAGAAATTCTGGTAATTAAATCTAGCAACCTGGAGAATTCCTTGAGTGTCCTGGTTTTTTTTTTTAGTGATCTCATATAGGCAAATTCAAGACAGCTCCTATGCAAGCAATGTCCAAGTTGCTTAAAGCATATGAGCCATATCAAACAGATGTAAAAGATTATTGCATTGCTGCTCGGAAGAAGCAGGAATGAGGTGAGACAGAAGTGAATTGCCACGCTTTAAGCTCACTGGCTGACCTTCCAACCCTTCCTCTACTTGTTTCTGCATACTCCAAAGCATAAAACTGCCTCTTCTCTTCACAAAGATTAAGGAAATTGCTGTTAGAATGTAAGAAAACATCGTAAAAAGAGATGGAGGGAAGTAGGCTCTTACACATTCCTTTCTCCATTTTACATAGGAGATCATTGATTTCAACAAGTTCGAGTTGAAATGAAACAGCATGAAAGGGGACATGATTGTTACCAGGAACGCTTGTTTGAAAAGCTTTTACTTTCTGTTTTTATCTGAAAACTCACAAGGATTATGCTTAAAAGAACAATGTTTATCAGTATGTTTACACCACACTCCTGAAAACACTTCTTGTTAAATCAGTTTTACAATTTTACCAATGAAAGTTAGCTTCTGGATGTACATATTTTCATGGGTGAGCAGACAACAACTAGTTTTAAACTAGCAAAATGTGATTACAGAATGTCAGAAATTACTGGAAAGCATGAGTCCAGCAACTACCAGAAAGCTTGTATTCTACCTAAATTATTTCAAGCTAGTATTAAAAATAAAAAAATAAAAAAATGGGTACTTCAAGAAGTAAAATGCTAAAAAGAACTTATAGGTGGAAAAGACTGTTTAGGTACTACATACTTTGAATGTATGTAGGAATCTTTGTCCTTGTATATATCTGCACACAGTATGTGCAGCTGACCAACCTTCTTATTTGAATACATAAATTAATCAATCCAAAATACACATTCATGTGTGAAGACTTCAAGACTCAAGCAGATAGAGCAGGGGATGGGCAACAGCAGCTCTGCTGCTTTGCTAATGATAGCTTCTCCTAAATTGTTTATGCAGTGTACTGAGAGTGTCAATCGATGTGAATGGGGAAACTTTCAGACACAACTAACCTCTGAAGCCTCTTAATGCTGTTTCACCTATAATCTACAATTCTGTATCTGAGAAAAGCACAGAGCTTGCTCAGGCCCAATTGCAACATTTCACAGAAAAGTCACTGATTAAAGCCAGACATGCAGACAGTAAAAGAAAAGGAAAACAGAAACAAAATTGTCATGTGGTGCCCATTATCTTCATATATCAGATGCCATATGTCTTATATATCAGTCCAAATGTCTTCTGTGACATCTTGATGCATCAGGGAAGTGCTAAGAATAGCTCTGGTTGATATATCTATCTTAAAATGTTAGGAACAAGTGAAATTATACCTAAAGGCATTGGGAAATACTGTCATGAAAAGGTCTGCTGCAATACTGGAAGAAAACAAAACCCAGCACATTGCTCTCATCCATCCTCGACACAGAAGCAGGAGACAAGTATGGATTATATCAAATGTAAATTCATAGCCAGGAAAAAAACAAAACAAAACAAAACAAAAACAAACAAACAAACAACAACAACAACAAAAGGTTGTTGGGTTTTTTTAAGTGCTTTTCCAGACACAAATATGTGTCTGGAATTTACCATATTTACCATAAAAGATTTGGAATTTACCAAATTTACCATAAAAGAGATAGATCTTCCTGAAAAAATGTCCTGGTTTCTCAGCTTTTACTATATCCAGAACAAATGGCTGCTGTCTTACTACTGAAAAATGTCAGGAGCAGGAAATAAGCATAGTCAGGGA
The DNA here is from genome assembly GCF_038088225.1 of Cyrtonyx montezumae. Classification (NCBI taxonomy): domain Eukaryota; kingdom Metazoa; phylum Chordata; class Aves; order Galliformes; family Odontophoridae; genus Cyrtonyx; species Cyrtonyx montezumae. Next base: position 9,945,892 of record NW_027071992.1, on the reverse strand, counting down.
ATAAAAGATTGGTCTCTTCCCTTCTACATGTGTGACAAAGAGATAGTGACCTGTAGACAATTTTCTGCACAGAAACCAAGAGTTTTGTGGACAGCATTGGGCCATTAGTGGCATTCACCCCACTTTTCTGGTATTTATAATTCAGTTATTCCTTAATTCTTAAGAATCAAGGACACCTAAGGAGTATCTGGAACTCTCTCTTCTTTCAATTGTACAGACACTGGTGCCTTAAGCCTCAAACGCTATTAGCTTAAAAATTTTACACATAATCAAACTGCCTGTCTGGACCAAGGACATGATCACAGCCCTGTACAAAACATAATATAGATGTTTTCTGTCTTTAGTGAAGAGACTGGTTACTTCTGGCAAATAATTTCTTCTGAATTTTTATCTGCTTATTCTCCAGTTTCTTCCTTATTTTGAAATAGGCTAAATATAGAATTTTTATGACATTGTTTCATTTAAAAGTGTGACTGTTCATTTCATTTTCTCACAGAAATAATGGATTTCAATCTGATTTTCAATTTAACTTTCTAAAAATTAAGATAACGCTTATTATGTGAGTGGAAAATGCTTTGTCATTTCAACATCTTTCAGAAAGCAGGAAAAATTACTTCCTCCCCCAGATCACCCATAAGCCAATACTCCCCTTTTGAATTTAAAAATGAAATCTCACATGCCAAATCAAGAGGAATAAAATGCTGAGTAATAAATAGATGGTTTGCCTTTGCCTACGTTAGTTGTATCCTGACCATCACTCTTAACAGTGGACTTCAACATTTTCAACTCTTTGCCCTGCTAAACATAATGTAAGCCAGATCAATTTTTTTGCCCACATTTCTTTCATTTGTTGGGCAGAGAGCAGTATTTGCAACATGACAAATGTAAATGTCTAGGGGGTTTGCTAATTTTGGCAATATTAGATTTCTTCTTAGAATTCATTTCCTGCAGCAGTGAGAAATTTTTTATGTATGTTCTGAGCGCTGAGTGCAGAACCTGGCCTAGAGTATGGGTGTGCAGATTTAAGACCAGGCTTCTAGTAGCAGTTCTAGGAGAATGGAAATAAAATCTTAAAAAGGCGTGTCTACACCGAACCATCCAGAGCTAGAATTCCCCCTACACACACTGACTACCTCACCTCACTCTCCCCCCAAAATTTCAAATTAAACCCTAGAAAAGATATTTATTATACTGACATTAAAAATATTTGGAAAGCAAGATGGCTTTGCTTTCAGAATGCAACACATGGATTAATATTGATCCATCAAGATGCGTAGTGTGGCATACCACATGGATGTATCTTTGTTCCTTTGTGTCCAAAAGCAGCAGAAAGGTGGTGAGGGTATGTCCAGCCCTGAACCTATTCAGCAATGTCTCTTCAGCAGTGAACCTCACATTGTAAGTTTAGCAGAAGAAAAACAGCATGAGAATATAACAGTTCTCTGTGTATACATTGTGGTAGGAAACTCTAGAAAGCTGTGGGGCAGTGTACATTGCTGGCAAAAGAGTGGAAGGAATAGCACAAATGTACTTTGAGAATTATTTGTAACATGTAGAGGAACGAGATCATGTAACAGCCAGCTAAGGCATACCATGAGCAGAACCTATCTGTTATTAATGAAACTTGTTAAAATTCTGAACAAATTTATATGACAAATACTGGTGATAAAAGTGGGGCTCCACTAGGATTCTCAAAGGTTCACTCCAGTCCTGTATTCTGATGCCTTGACTCATTTTTATTTAATGGATGCACACACTGACCAAGTGTAACCAATTACCCATGGTGGAGCCGTGCACACTGCAGAACACCTCAGCTGCAGTATGCCATGCAGCACTGCTGGCTGCTTCCTGATTTGTGGACACTTTTAAAGAGATCTACCAACAGATGATGAAACAAAAAAACAAGAAAACTGCCAGAGAAAGATGTGCAGATAAATTTTTGTTACCATAAATTCACTACTTGCATGTTACATGGCTTTGCAGAAGTTGCCTCCTCTAGGCCAAGAACCACAAAACTACTCCTCCCAAACCTACAGCTCTTGAACTGCTGAAAACTGGATGTCTGCAGGTGGGAGAGGACATCTGGAAGTGCCCAACAGATGGATGCGGGAGTGCTCTTGAGGTGTATTAAAGATGTTGCTGATACCGTACATAGACTGCAGCTTCATAGAAGTTGTCTGCTGAAGCTATCCAGTAGGAATGGTTCCAATATAACTGTTTTGGCTTTGAAGTTCATGCAGATAAAGAGAAGACAATTTCCAAGGTAGTTGCTGGACAAAAAAAGATGATGAGTTTATCGTGTGAATTCAGTGTGCTCCTGCTTCCCCATCAGTTACTCTGCAGCCTGCAGTACAAAGAACTCTATTTTAATTTCCTTTTCCTCTTTATCCCACAACTGACCTTTTCCTTTGGCTATTTCTGCCTTGTGCAAAGCTGACATCTGTAACCTCTTCCAGGATTGGCACAACCCATAAAATCAACTGATATTTTTTCCTGGACTAGGTTCTAAGGTGGTATTACTACTTTTAAAAGCTATTTTTCCTTGCTGATTTCAAAGAAATATGAGGAATGCATAACTGAGATTCTGGACTGGTGCACGCAGATACAGGGTCAAAACTCTAGCCCTCTCTGTTGAAAATATAAATAATTCTGGTGATTTTATAACAAATGACACCTCTGTTAGCACTCCCTTTAGTTTTTCTTTCTAAAAAATCTAGAGACTCTGTTATGAGTCGTGACTAAAGAATAAAAAACTTCATATAGCAGCCAGTCTAGATGTGCTTTCGTGTCCCACCTCTGTCAAAGGCAACACCAGACATTTCAAAGGACTGAAAATTTCAACTGTAAAATTCTTCCTAGATACAACATAATGAGTCTCTCCTCACTTTTCAGTCTCAGCTGCTGAGAAGCCTAGAAATTTCATTGCGTCTGATTTAAGCAGGAACGAAAACAATCTTCCCTGCCCTGGTGGAAAAGCCTTCTGTCTCCAGCTGTCCACCAGCATCCCCAGATGTAGCTTAGCTGCTCTCCATATGCTTCAGTATACACTTGGCTTTAGACAGTATCTTGCATTTAAACCAATTGTTAAACTGAGTGGTTTTGCATAAGGGAAATTCTGCACTGCTCACAATAGCTGTTGAGATTTAGTAAACTCCAGTAGAGGAGTTATCATAAATTACTGGAGGGCTTCTTCTCTACTTCTGGTAAAGGCTTCCCAGTGTCTTGGTTGTCTAAGTGCCTCAGCTATTAGTTGTTTTCATTTTTTTTAAATGTCAGACCTAATTTTCCTGTCTCTCTGTAGGCAATTTTCTTTTGTTACTGGATGCTTCTTTAGTTACATCTCTTCAGTGCTACCTCCTCAGCAGAATCTTAACAATGTGAATAGGAAGCAATTATAATTATGAATTTAGAATCCATATACAAAATCTGTTGGTTTTCAGACACTGTGCCCTTGGATGGACAGACCCTCTTCAGCTGATACCAGCAATGTGTCTTCCAAAGAATAGTTTATGGATTATTGGTAATGACTAGCTTTGCTCATTAAGAAGAATTTGCTTTCAAACATCTTTAATTTTCTCATAGCCAATGGTTGAAAGCATTCTTATCAAGACAAGTTAACTTCTAAGATCTCTGTCTCTACACAGACATTTTTATCACCTGTTTTCAATCACTTCTGTAAACTTTTTTACTTTCTTTATATTTACTTAGTGTTAAAGTCACCATTTATTCTATCATATATATACAATTATGTTGGAGATATAATCTACTATAAAAACAAAACAATTAAGTGTTACTCTTTAATTCCCATTTCTAAAAAGAACATTAACATCACCCTTTGTATTGTGAACATAAAATTAGGAACAGAGTAGAATAATCAATCCAGGGATTTAGTGTGGAATAAACTTGACTAAAGATAAAAGAGGAAAAATCCAGGTCTTTAAAATACTCTGCCTCAGACTCCGTCTCCATTTCTGAAAAGGAGGAAATAATACAGCTGTATTTCAAGGTTTGGTTAGCTAATCCCTACAGAGATGAAGAAATCTAACATTGAACAGCAAACCTAAGCTCTGTAGCATAGTATTTATAGATTTGCTTTTACAAGTATTTTACTACTTGTTACTTTCATTTTTGCTGCAACTCAAGGAAACTTCTTCTACTACATTTCCACAAACAAACAAACAAAAAACAAAAAATAAACCACCTCGAGCTGCTGCTGCTCCAAGTTTTGAAGCATCCCTTCAGTAAAACTGCCCATTGGGCTAATACAGGACTTTGTAAGATTGTCACTCTATAGAGAATTATAATGCAGTTGAAAAGTTTACCTTACCGTCCCACTTATTTTTGTTTAGAGGTTATTTTCATTTTTGGTCCCTAATGGAAGCCAATTAGAAAAATGGGGGCAAGAGGTTAGACATACATCTGGTCTCTCTATTTAGCATAGAGGTTTGTCTTTTACATGTTGCTGATGGTAATTTGGAAGGAGGGGGCCCAAGTAAAAGAAAAACTTCCGCACCCTGATACTTGCATATTCTTCTGATAGGAAAGTGGAATCTTCCATTTGTTGTTTGACATTTGAAATAGCACTGCCATAAAAACTTGTATTTTTCATCTTTCTGTTTAATTGGTGGAGTCAAGAAAAGGAGGTGAAGAAATAAGACAGATCTTACTTGAACTGACACTGTTTAAAAAGTAGGCTGTAGCAGGCATGGCTCTCATTATGTTTAAGTGAATTAGTCTGTTTCCTTTAAAAAAAATAAAAAAAAGGAGGGGGGTGGGTGGGGGAAGAGAGATTAACAAGCCACCAAAGGCCTGCTGTAAGATTTTGACACTTTTAGTGGCTTGTGACATATGACTTGTGATTATAAGCTCTCCTTCAAAATCAGAAAACAAATCTGCCGTTTGGATGAGGAATGCAAAAAAAAAAAAAAAAAAGGAAAAGGAAAGAAAAAGAAAAAGAAAAAGAAAAAGAAAAAGAAAAAGGAAAAGGAAAAGGAAAAGGAAAAGGAAAAGGAAAAGAAAAAGAAAAAGAAAAAGAAAAAGAAAAAGAAAAAGAAAAAGAAAAAGGAAAAGGAAAAGGAAAAGGAAAAGGAAAAGGAAAAGGAAAAGGAAAAGGAAAAGGAAAAGAAAAAGAAAAAGAAAAAGAAAAAGAAAAAGAAAAAGAAAAAGAAAAAGAAAAAGAAAAAGAAAAAGAAAAAGAAAAAGAAAAAGAAAAAGAAAAAGAAAAAGAAAAAGAAAAAGAAAAAAAAAGAAAAAGAAAAAACAAGCCAACCAACAAGATACTCTGCTACAAGGTCATCTTAACTAGAATTCATTAGCAAGGTATTTATTGGAACTAGAGGAATAGATAAGTTCTTTAAATGACTAAACTTTGAGATTACTGTAAGATACCTACAAGTCTCTAAATGTTTATCATACTCTGTTGGGTAAGGCATATGCTATGGTGCTCCTGGAGAGATTAATCCCATGACTTCAAATAATACAATAATACAGATTTCTACTTATTTACATGTTGTATATCATGGTTTTATATCATAAAACAGGTAGAGTCAGGCCTTGGAGGTTCTCATGGCAGTAGCTATCCAAGGATTAGATCTGAAAATATAAGTGTGCTTATCTGTTATTAGAGCCTTCAGAGATTCTTAGGAAACTTAATCTTAAGAACTACATTATATGCATCATCATGAAATTGACTTTTGCAATATCAGTATGTCATGGAGTGTGCAACAGGAGTTTTTCATGCAGAAAAGTCGTAGCTTGGGACATAACAGATATCTGTGAACAAAGAGGTTATACATATTTATGACTGACTACTAAGCAGGAAGTGTGACGTGACTAGTGGTCTTACAGTGAACTGTTTCTGAAAATGATTAGATCTGAGAGTAAAATGGCTCTCAGAAAATGATTAGTACTGAGAGAAAAAAAGATTCCAAAACTACCATTAGAAGATATTTAGTTGAATAGTCAACAATGTGAATGTTAGAACATGCAAGACTGCTATTTATTCCAACACCAACAATATGTTCCCATCCCCACATGGACTCAATGAGAAGTGTCTGGTATCCCCAGCCATAAAATATCATACCAACCACAAGGTAACAGAAAGTAGTGAGATGTTTTCATGCACTGCTTTTCCTGTTCATCCTTACAGACACTTCCTGAGTCTGCGCTGGTGTGTGAGCACGTGTACTCATACCCTTTACATCTGTGATTCCTCCTTGAAGGATTTTACACTGTGATTAAGGCTTGGAGATCCATGGCTGAGAGCAATCCCATCAACAGAGCAGCAACTTTTTTTGTAGCGTTACTTTAAATAATAGTTCAGACAGCACTAAAGGTCCTTTTCAACCTAAGCAGTATTGTTTCTTTTTATTTATTTATTTCATTTTGGGCACAGCAGCTACGAGATTTCAGTCTGTGCTGGCAAGCTAGATGGAGTTTGTTATGCACTGAGTGCAGTTGAAAAACTAAAAGGTTACTTTTTGCTGACCTTTCTGATCTACTGTGTACGTTCATAAACTCAGGAAAACCAAATGGGAAAGAGTTCCACAGAAAAATTATTATAGATATTTTACAATCGTGTTTTTCTCTAAATCCTCATCTTTGCAAAATGCTTCCTGTTTCATAAGCAGAATCAGCTGCAAGCACAGTCCACAAGTACATGTGTGGCAGAACTGAAGGAATAAAGCAAGCATGGTGAATTCTGAGCAAATCTGGATAATGCTTTGAGGAATTATTTGGTGTGTGGTCTGAGGCAAGAAGCCACAGAGAGGCGGAAGTTAATCTTATGTACTCCCCAGCTGCAGATATGTCTTTTTCAGAGCAGACTGCAGCAGGAGACACAGAAGAAATGACCAAGAGACCAGATTAATACCACATGAGCCAAGTGTCAGCCTCATTATATGTGTTTTCACTCAAGTTGAAAAGACTTTAACTTGGATGGCTGTCATTTCAAAGAGAATTTGTGACATATAAAAGTAACTGTAATAAATTAAACTGAAAGAATAATGCCTGTGACACCAAAGGGAAGATATCAATAATAAAAATGTTAAGAAAATAAATAATTATAATAATAAAAAAAACCAAACAGATAATTCCAGTAGCTTAACTCCAAGGGATAGGCAACATTTGTGAGAAATTGAGGCAGTCTCAGAAATATGTAATAGGACCAAATACTAAAATTATTAGGCAAAATTCATGTTCAAGACGTGTTAGGCCTAGTTAAGGAGAAGGAAATGAAATTGCTACTTTAAGTATAATCATGGAAATTATATAGACCTTTGAGCTGAAATATACTTATGTTTGCACCTTTAAAGTAAACTCAAATTTGATACCCCTTATGATTCTAATAGTCACACAGCACAGCCAGGTCTCAACTCAGCTTGGCAGAAGGGTAGATCCAATTTCTGCCTACATCCAGAATGTTTGTTAGGAGGTTTTGCCATTATTATTATTACTATTATTTATTTTTATTTTTTTGCTATGCAACAAATACATTGAGTAATCTTGAAAGTGCTTGCAAGAGAAACTACAGAATACTTCTTTTTCAGGGAAATACTATGTTTTTGCTGAGCAAAACCAAACACTTAAATTTACTGGAGTTAAGAAGTCAGTTAGTTTCCTCTTCTATGAAGAGAACAAAACTACCCTTCGTATTCCTTACATGCAAAGTTTTCTCAAGAAAAAGAACTATTAACTTCCTGGTGGGCTTTCTTTCTGGCACTTATCACAGTGTAACTGGTGTGTTTTGCAAATAATTTGTTTTCATAACAGTTTTGCCCATATAGGAAACATTACTATTCTGATTTTATAAGCAACAAGGAGACAAAGAGATATTAGAATCAAATGTATGTACAAATTTTATGTACAAAGGAGAAAAATCTTATATAGGACCTGATATTACACAATAACTAACACTCTATGTCTCTACACATTCTCAAGATCTACTACCCGCAGGCTATTATTGTGCCAAATTCTTCACTCTTCTTCTTCTTCCCTTGGAAACAAACACATATCTTCTCTGTGTTGCTTAACCATCAGCATGATTCTTGTGATTCCACAGCTTCCTTTATACCTAGGCTATTGTGTTGAAGGATATGAACCTTCAGTTCCAACATTCATGGGTCATTTTTCTGGCCCTTATACATTTCAGCCTTGTTTTAAACAAAAATTTCTGAAGTTTGTATAAGTAATTGCTTCTTCAAAGACTGCTGGTGCTGGATCTTTTCTTACACAGTTTCAGTTGCAACCTTGAATGAGTAGTTGTTCTATAAGATATGTAGCCCAACGGAAGTGCATTTCCTCATTCAAACCCCCATAGCAAGCTATTGCACACACTGCATTTACTGGTAGAAATTTTTATGTCTTCCACACAGTGATCCTAAACTGTTTTTAGTAATGTCAGTGGGTTCAGATTTGCAGCTCTTTAATATACAACAATCCTCAGCTTTGAATCAATTTTCAATTACTGTTCTTGACTGGCTTGTGCTACATAAGAAAAGAAAGTGCCAAAATGTTACTTCTAAATGCCATGGGATATAACAGAGTTGGGTTTTAATTCCCATACTTAGGCTATTTGGACATTTGAAGATGTGAGACAAATGATCAACTTCTCTGCAGAGTTCCTGGAGCACAGAATTTTGTGTTGGCATTGTCTTCCTTCCCCTGTCCTGCAGTATTTCCCACAGCATGTTTGCCATAGGAAACATTGCCATTGATGGAACTGCCAGACTGCGTAATCTTAGCATCTCATCCAATCTTCCTTGACTACGGCTGCCCACAAAACAAAATCCAATAGAAGCAGCAAAATTCCTTTACCTGAATCAAACACTGGCTTTCAGAAAGGGTATAATCTGAAGGTAGCACTACTAACTTTAGTAAATCTTGTTTGGGCCCATTAAGCAGTTTAAACTATGAATTGCCCTACAGTGTTAGTCATTGCCTGGGTGGGCTCATGAGTCTTTGGAAGCAGAGGTGATGCTCTCCTGTCAATAAAAGATAACATACATGACATCACAGAATTATGGAGGTTGGAAAAGACCTCTAGAGATCATCATATCCAACCCCTGCCAAAGCATCTCCCTAGCCCAGGCTACACAGGTAGACATCCAGGCGGGTCTGGAACGTCTCCAGAGAAGGAGATTCCACCACCTCTCTGTGCAGCCTGTGCCAGTGCTCCATCACCTGTGCTGTGAAGAAGAACATGTTCATAACTACTGCCATACTTGCACATGTGCCTTCCCCAGTATCTTAACCTGTGTGTAGAAAAGCTGACATGATAATTCTGTTCCATTATTTACATGCTAATCTCTTTCCAAGCTATTTCTGGAAGAACAAGGTAAAGTGATAAAAGAGCTTGCAATGTTTTGGATGTCTGGTTGTACCTCAGAGCACTTGGTGACACTCAGGCAGTGCAATGTTTCTGCAGTCTTTCTTCTCCAGTTAATACATGGCTGTTCCCAGATTCTTCATCGAATACCTCATAATGGTAGCAGCAAAACCTTAGATGTATCTCTTATGGGTGGAAGTTATCTTTTCAGCATACGAAGAGCTGAGCATCCGGATACCCTGAAGTAGACTCACAGCAAGCAGACACTGCTCAGCTCACAAGGTTAGCTCCAGTTTCTTTCTGGCTGCTTCTTTTCATGTTACTGTTAGTTCTGCAGCTATGTGTTCTCAGTGAGTACTCTATTAATCTCTGTATTTCAAATGCTATCACTAGAGTTTTGACAAAGAAAGGTGTCCTGCTGTCAGGACAAGGGCTGTCTGCACTGCACAGCTTCCCCTGAGGCAGGGGAAAAGGATACAGTGACGTCAGCTAAGGTTAAAGTTGCCACAGATTACTGGATTCTTCCTGTGGATGAGAGAGGTATTTCCAAGTCATCATGGTTAACACTTTCAATTTTTACGTCCAGAAATCCACAGGGAAAAGTGTGTATCTGGGAAATATAAAGTGAATGAAATGTGTTCTGATGTCAAAGACTGTTTCAGTGAATGTCAAGAAGCTCAGCATTTCCTACAATTTAAAAATGCTTGAAAAAACAGCATTAGAATTATACTCTCATAAACTGCTTTTCATTTCAAATACTGTAATTCTGTATTCTCTCCTAGAGCATACAATCTCATGGTCACTGTAGTAACAGTGAATATATGAGCTTGTAGCTACGTAACTACTTCAAAACTGAAAGATAAGCTTAAAAAATATGACCTACTTGATAACATTAAACCTATCAGTCATAAAAATACTGCATTCCACCTCCAAAGATTAAACCACTTAAGAAATCTATGGATATTTTGATGTCCATCAGGTCTGCATTTCTCACAATAAACATAGTAAATAGTACTAGGATAGTGAAAAGCTGAAGAAAACAAACAAACAGATCAAAATAGCATTTTCTTCTTTAACAAGAAAATATTTTTGTGGCTGCTTTCAATACTTCCAAGGACAAGGATGACTCTTTCTACTTGCAAATAACTTCAACATTAGGAGCAAAGCATGTTACTAATCCCCAGGAAGAGAATAATCTGAGTAAGACAATGCCAGAGCACATACAGCATCTATAGAACAGAGTTAGAGAAGAGAGAATGGAAGTAAGGGTGGGGAGAATTTATACTCCAGTGCTGATCACACACTCGTAAGCAAAGTCAACCTGCACGTTAATGATTTTGTGGCTTTGTAGATTCAAGCTGTGAGCAAACTGATGATGCAATGAGATGAGATGTGTGATTCACCTATTGTAGGGAACCTGCTTTAGCAGGGGATTGGACTAGATGATCTCCAGAGGTCCCTTTAGACCCTATGATTCTGTGATTCAGTGGCAGTGAATTGACTGCTACCAGAATAGGAGGCGACATTCCCTTCTTCCATTTCTGACATGTGCTGACCTTATTTCTTTCTTGTCAACCTTTCCAGAGTTGCTCTAATGTACTCTAGCGTAGGCATGGTATCACTGATTTATACCCAGCTTCCACTTGACACCATCCTTTAACTAAAGTTAAAGAACATCCTAAATGCTTCTAAAATTCTTCGGTGTCCCTTTCTCAGTTCCTACATACTGCAGTCAGTCTGCAGCTTCCACAGATGTGCATTAGAGACCTGACAGAAAACATACATTTTATTTATTTCTATGCTACATGTCGGACCTCTAGTATCAGTGATGGAAAAAGGAAGACCCTTTGAATTCTGTTTTCACCCCTGTTCCCTTTGTAGGGTGAATTACTGACCCTGAAAAACAACCAGCTTTGTCCTTCACACTTTCAACCACTGAAGAAATAGGCATCATGCTGATTTATTAAATCAACTTTTACGAAAGATCCATCTTTGTTTTTGTATAAAATTCAATTTTCCTAGTATCTGTAGCATTTTCCTCTCTTGCACAACATCAGATATCATAGGGAGAGCAGGAAAAGGATTAAACTTTTTGGTAATTTCAACATTTCCTTTTTCTGGAAAGTCAGCCTCAGTGCGTGTGAAAATTCCTTTTTAACTGTAGAAGATATACACTACTGACAGATTATTTAGAGGTAAATGTGAAAGGGGACAGGCTAATAATTCTTCAGGCTGACTATAAAATAGGGGAATGCTTTACAGCTGACACTGTGAGTATATCAACCCAGTAATTGGATGCACGTGTTGGTAGCAGTAAAAAGGCACTGTCCAGTTGTCCACCTTACATGGGAATCTACTTTGAGTGTATTCATTGATTTACTGTTGCAATTAGAACTGAATGTTCAAAGAAAGAACATAAGTGACCTAATTTAAAAGCAAAGAGTGCCTTTAAAGCCATTATTTAGTGTGTGACCTGGCTCACTCGCAAACCTTTCTTTCTCTTGCAACTTTCCTTTGTTGCACTGTACTCACAAAGTAGCACAATCAGTTTTAATAATCCATTCAGCTAATGAATTCAGTTTTAATATCCATCCAGTGATTAAAAAGTAAGCCACTTCCTCCTCACTCCTCTCCCTAAAGCTTTTCATTTTCTTCATAAAAACAGAGAGCTTTCCCAGGCTAACTTTTCAAAACTTCATGTAACAGTTTCCTGTCTCATTTTTACTGTGTTGTAACCAACAGAGACGTTCTACAACAAATTGGCTCTAGCAACAAAGGCCAATAATACTGCTAGAAAAGAATCTTTTCAGTTCAGAAGACCAGTGGTTGCAATTATCAATAAGTACTTCTTCGTATTCAAAATATGTGAACAATGAAGGATGTGAGATGTAAGTATTGCACGAATATAAGTTATTGAGAATAAGTTACTGAAGCAGAAGAAGGAAAATCTGAAAGTATATGCCTTTAGAGTACCAGTACTACTATACCTATCAAGATAATACATGTGCCCACATTACTACATGCATCCTTCACTTCTGATCTGCTAATTTATTTTTCAGGCTCCAAAGCAAGCAATGCTTACTTCTCCAAATAGTCTAATCTATCTGATGTTGTCTGTTAATGCTGAAGAATGTTCAAACCACTTCTGCTGCAGAAAGCGTCAGAAGTTTCTAGATGAGAAAGCCCAGAATATAAGGTTCAGTATTTTACAGCAACTGCAAGCAATTTCAGCAACTGTTTGAGATGTGCAAACTGAAATATTTGGTGAAGAAAGAACCCCAAGAGTTTGATTCAGAAAACTTTTCTGAAAAACGAGAAAAATAAAAACAAGCCATGAAAAAAAGTATTGTAATGAACCCAAAGTTTACTGAAATGTTTCTCTGCTCTGCTGACACTATTGCTATCATTCTGAATTTCAGATTTATGAATAAATGTATAATATTCATTATAAAAGTTTGTTTTTCTCCTATTAAGAACCTTCCATATGGGATTATGTTAATCACTCAGAGAAAATATGAAGCAACGTCTGTGAGAGAAGATACTGCTTTGTGTTCACCCAAGGACCTGCTACCCTTAACTTAAGACATAGGCAAACAAGACTTTCTAATAGGAGGTTATTTTCTTTTCCAAAATGAAAGTTTCTGCGGATGAAATGAAAACTTCCCTATTGCAGAATCTGACTGAACTCCCATGTGAAGGGAAAAGGCCTCTATTGAAACTCACAGCTCAAAAACATCTGAAAGTCATCTTAAAATACTTTATTTCAAAACAGAGTATCTTATCCTATGAGTGAATGCATCCAAGATGTTTCAAAAGCATGAGCACATTCTAGGGAGCTCACTGAGCTAATGCCACCTTCAAGGGATGTTCTGACTGTGCCATACCTGAGAATGCCTCCACCAGAACAGCAGCACTGTATCTCTGAGCCACGCCTCTTGCTCTAACTCTTCCACAGTTTTAAGAACAAATTTCCACTGCCCCTAACTCTTTTATTTTTTGCCACGTGGCTACAGGTTAGATTTATGAAGATAAAAAGCCTTCTTACACCTGTGTATTTTGAACAGATTTATGATAGGGCTACAGCATCAGCATGGAGGGTCCACAAGGTAGGAATGCAGCAAGGGTAACAGGAGAGTGTCATGTAGACATTAAATAGTACAGTTCTTTCCACATTCATAAATCGTAAGTGTCTAAGGTTGCACACTGCCAGTCATAAATTTTGTAACTGAGTTCTGTGGGGGAAAAAAAGAAAGAGACTTAAATTGAGAAATTGGCTCCATAAGAATTTAGATTTCACATTTAGAAACAAACAAAAAAAAAAAATAGCACTAAAATCACCAGGATTTAATCTACTTCAGTGAGACAGTACTATTTCCTACTTTTAATTCATAGCAAAATGAAGTATCTCTAAATAAAGTAAAGTAACAATACATATATCTACTAACCCTTCTTTAGAAAAAAAATGAAGAGAAGTTCTCACATCAATTTGGAAACAGTAATAACACCATACAACTTGATCAACTGCGGTAGGAAAATAACATATTTTACTGAGTAATCTAATCTGCTTCGAGCTGCACATCCAAGGTTAATGTACCTACAAAAGTTTAAGGTATACCAAAATAAAACCTGACCATCAAGTTGGGTATGTTTAATCAGAACACTTTTAAAGCTATCTGTATGTAATCCATTATTTGCACAAGTGTGTTCTTTTGTGTTTTTATACATCATGCACCCTTAAAGCCTCCAACAGTGATCAGCATTTTTAGTATTTAGAATGTCTATCTATGATTTTTGGGGGTGCAGAGCATGGCTCTGCTATTTTTAGCCATTATTCATTATGTTGCTGACCCAAACACAATGACTAAAGCAAAACCAAAGACTATCAGGAATGTCAGGAGATCCTAAAGCCATATATAAAAGATAATTGCGTATTCAGAGAAAAAGCCTGGAACGGATTAGTCTGTGAGCAGAACTTAATTATTTCATGCTATCTCTCCCTGGGAACGCTCTTACTCTGCACTTGCAGTGTCTTTGCACTGTTTGGATTAATCCATTTTGGAAGCTCTGAGCGCCAATTAAAAAGCTGTCAGGTGGCGTAAGCCCTTCTAGCTTTGCTTGAGCTAAATCAGCACACGGAGCTGAGGACCCAAACCCTTCTCTCCCACCTCGTCCAGCAGAGGCGACACCAGGCAGTGGCTGTGCCGCCACCTACCGTAGACTTTGCATAGCACCGCTTGGTCCACAGGAACCGCTCCGGCAATCCTTCCCATAAAGATGCAGCCTCGGTGACACAGCCTCTGCTCCCTACACACACCACCCTAACGGCCTCGTCCTGCAGTCCTTGCTCCGGCACAACTCCCGCTACAGACTGCAGGTCAGCTGCTGTTAATTAAGCATCACATACTGCGTTACCATTCTTCGACTAAGGTCTGAGCTGTAAATGGGAAGGTCATCAGCTTCGTAGCACTGCTTATAGTTGCCTTGAACGTCATTTAAAAATAGCATATTACTCAAAAATATGTTCAAGTTTTCCTGTGCTGGTTTATGTCATGCAGCCCCAATGCCTGCTGGCCTTCAACCCCAAAGACTTCCTCCCTTTTTCTCGGTGCAGGGAAGATCTGAATCTGCACACACAGAGTTCTCTCTCTATTTTTAAGTAAGGATAAAGATACTGTTGGTCATCCCAGATGTCAAGTTGCAGCAAAAGCATTTTGATTACTCACTAGAGCATATTACTTTAATCTCCAGAAAGCAGTACAGCTGCCCCTGTTCAGTCATGCAGATGTCCCCAACAAAAATGGGTGAGGGACTTCAGCCTCCTGACAGCACTGTCAGCAGACACCTCTGTTCCCACTGCCCTATAGGTAGAGAAAGGCTGATGGAAGAGTTCCAGGCAATCAAGTTGCAAAGCATCTGCCAAAGTAAACTTTTATTTAGTGTACTCTACACAGTACTAGCACAGCTAAGCTATGGATGCTTCTTGACCCATTTTAAAGACTGAGGACTAAATTCTGTGTTTATTCTGATTTTCTCCAACTGTTCTTACTTGACAGTGCTTAACTGGCAGGCAGCCATGAAAGCTGTTGTCTAATTACACAACATATCATGATCTTAGAGCACTGCAGATAAGGTTTCATGTCAGCATAAATGGATTCTAAGCATTAGCGTATGAGAAAATCAGCCCCCAAATTAAATTTCAAACATGGGCTTGTGTTCCAGTAGTCACTATTATGAGCCTAGGAAAGTGTGGTACTGAAGGAGGAGCGCCTATTTGGGATTATATAGCCTTTGACACCAAGTAGGCTCCAGCTCAGGGAGCTGCCTGGCCAACCCTTTATGCATGGCAGAAGTTTGTTCACATGTAATCCCACATTTTAGGCTACTTTAATGATACCACATATTTGCATGGAATCAGACCAGCTGGCAGTTGTGGCAGCATTCTGATTACACGGCCTCCTTTCTCAGTCAGTTACAGGAAGCGATGAAAGGTAGAGATTTTGAGTCACTTGCAACATTTTGCTGCACAGACATCCTTGAAATTTAGGCACAGTAGGGGCCTCAGTCTGTGTGCTTTTACAGAAAACAATAATTTGCAGTTTGAAATTATGTAAGTAATAAAAGAGTAAGATACCACTGACCTGTCTTCTGCTAGCAAGAACCTAATTGTTCTGTGCTCAAGTATATCAATACACAATTTGGTACAAGTAGGGTTAGCTAGTTGCATGCTTTAGAATCATAGAATGGGTTGATCAAAGACCAATCCTTCAGGATGATAGGAGTCCTTTCTTCACTGCATATAAACTTGAGCAATGGAATACAACTACATATAACACAGCGATTCATTTGCATTTATATGGAATACATTCTTCTCTCTGTCAGCAATGTGGAAAAAATAACCATGAAGCTCCAAGACAGTCAATTCTCTTTCTGATGCATTGACTGGAAACTAGGAAATCCAGCCATACCTCACAGTTACACAGAGCCATTCTTGCATGTAGACTGAAAACAGAAAGATGTACACGTGCATTTTAGTTTATTCTCCCTCGTTTCCCCTCTCACCTACTGGTGAGATCTCACAGAAACTCATGCATGAATGCAGCTTTACGCACTGAACAGCTCTGCTGGTTCAGTGTGCCTGCTCAGACGAACATTTTCCTCTCTGAACACACTGTTGTCAGGCTGGGCTCCTCACAGACTGTGCTGCAGCAGTGTTCTACACAGCATGGCTTTGTGTTTGCAGAGAGATGCACACAAAGCTTTCAGAATCCCAAACTGGAAAGAATCGCACTGTCCTCTAAAAAGCAACTGATCTAAGAAACACAGTGGTAAAAAAAAAATGATTCTAAATAAATTTGTCAAAGCCCTCAACGCAGCAGTTTTTAAAGAACTCGGCTTTCTATGAAATACAAAAGGGAGTTGGCAAGACGCAGCTGCCTTGACATCTAAAGCATTCAAAAACATTAAGCACACGATGAAACAGAAAGTTGCAAGGTGGAGCAAATGAAGCAGTGACATATGATACATCAGCCCTTTCCTTACTTCTATGCCTACATTATGGGTATTTAATAGAAACAGCAGAATTGACTGTAAAGTCTGTCACTCAGAAGGGCAACCTGCTGAATTACACTGTACTTGACACATTAGTTAGCAAGAGAGCTACTTAAGCCTCTTCAGGTTGTTTTAATTTAACAGGAGATTTATCCCCCGGTTTCTCCGGATTTATGAAGAACAACCCCAGAACCGAGGAGCGGTGCTCCACCACCAGAGCCCAACGCTTGCATAAGAGAGCTGACTTCTCCAGCACGCTCCTGTAGCGGGGTGCAGTCACTTAAAGAGTTACAATGCAATATATTGTGATTTACTACAGTTGCTTCAGTTTGAGACTGCACAGGCAAGAAAACCGAATAAAGGTTACATTTCCAGCACTGACAGCCAGAAACACATTACCAAAAGCACGCTATGGCTAAAAGCCTAATTAGCCCCACAGAAAATCTCGAGAGCACAGCCATGGGAACAGCAGCACGACTTTTACTTTGAAACCGTTTCTCTCTGAGCAGAGACCCACAATGAGATGCGTGTGAGGTCCGCGCGGTCCCGCCGCAGCCGCTCGCCATGCAGCGCTCCGGCGCTGCCGCCCGAGGAGCCCCTGCCCGGGGGGGGAGCGCGGGGCGGACGGCCCCGGTGCGGCGCGGGGAGGAGTGCGTGCGTGGGGGGAAATCGGTGTATTGTTTTAATAGAGCGTTCTCGTCAAGGCGCTTTAACGACAGGGGATAATGATTTTCATATTCGGGAGACAATGCCCCCCCCCAGCACACGCTCCGCGCCACATCCTCACAAATCTTTCTAATTTGCTCTTCTGCCAGGCAAAGAAACAAACTGTGCTCGGCGAAGCCGTTTGCAAAACAAACGCAGGCGGGGAGATCTGCGGGTCCGGGCCGGCGGGAGCTCCCCGAGGAGCCCACCCCGGACACCCACCCGTGCCCCCTGCCCCGTTCCCTCCCGCTCCGCTGGGGCCGGGGCTGCCGCGGTGGGGGCACGGCGCTGGAGCCGCAGCGCGGCGGAGCCGTACTTACTGAAGGGGCAGTTCTCCTTCTTGGTGCCGCTGACCTTGCCGTTCTTCTCGATCTTGAGAAAGTATTTGTTGTAAGAGTAGAGCTTCCTCTTGCGCACGTCTCCTTGGAGGTGATTGTAGCTCCGCACGTGTCTCCCCGCACTGGAAGGAGAGGAGAAGGACGAGGGGAAGGAGGAGGATGATGAAGAAGAAGAGTTGGTGGCCTCCGGGGACAGCATGTCCTGGCCGAGGTCATGGCAGGTGACAGGCACAGAAGACACCAAGAAGAGCAGCAGCAAGCAGCAACAAGGCAGGTGGGAAAAGGCTGAGGCACCATTTGTCAGTATCCATTTGCACATTGTACTGAAACTCTGGGCGCTGGAAAATGTCTTATCAAAAGAAACATACTGGATGGGTAAAACCTGGTAAAAGGCAAGTGGAGAGCCGGTGGTTGCTGCTTCTGGTTAGATCCCTCTGAGCTCTGATCTGGCCTGAAGTAAGTGCACCAACATCCATAACTCAGGGGACAGATCGCCTCAGAAGTTGCTGCCTTTTAATCCTTCGAGTCCTCCCTCAGAAAAAAGAGCTGTTGGTGTTTTGGGGGGGTTGCTGTGGTTAATCCTCTTTCCTTTTTCTCTTCCCCTCCCCACCCCCCCGCACCCCCCCCACATACACACACACTCCCCAACCTGGTTTGAGACTTCCCAGTAGTTATTTTGCTCTCTTCCTCACTCCTTTCTTCACCATCTTAGATGCAGAAAGGTCTGAAAAATAGATGACAGCAGAATGAACAACAACAACAATTAATAACAACCAGCAGAAAGGGGTGCTCGAAGGGATTTTTCACAGGCGCCCCTTTACACACACACTCGCACTCACACTTTGTGGCTTTGCACCTTCTTCTGATCCCCACCCCCTCGCCCTCTTGCAAATCCCAAACCAGTTGCACAACTCGTCCTTTCTCACTGACAACCCCAGAGGAGGCAGTTTCTTTGTTTTGCTTTGAATTCTCCAGAACAGTATTTAAAAAAGTAAAGAAATAAAAATAAAAAAAAAATCCAGAGAGAGAGAAAGAGAGAGAGAGGGGGAAGAAAATCCCCACTTGTCTTTCCCCCAACCCCCCTCTTCTCTTCCTTTCCCTTCCCGTCCTTTCCCTCCCCTTTGGTTGTAAACAGGTTGGAAGCTGTAGCCTAAATGTCAGCGATTACAAATCAGAGGTGGGATGTGCCTCTGGTGGTCAACCCTTATTTGCAGGAGGTCAAGCAGCAGTGGGACATCTGAAACCCTTTTGCAGTTGGAGCGAGCAGTGCCTGCTGCGGAGGGAGCCCCAGGAGCTGCCCTCGCTTCCTCCCAGGCTGCAGCGGCAGCAGCCGCCGCCGCTTTCGGCTCGCTGCTAATTGCTCCTAAAGCGCTCCGCTCCTCGGAGTGCTGGCCACCAGCATGGCTTGGAGACTCAAGCCTTACTAATTTCCCTGTCTTGCAGGCTGAACCAATCCCCTCCAGGGAGGCTCCCCCCGCACCAGCCAGCAAAAAAAAAAAAAAAAAAAAAAAAAAAAAAAAAGAAAGAAAAAAAAAAGAAACTTGTTTTCTAGCGGGGGATTTTATTTTATTTCTTTGGCAGCGGAGCAGTTCAGAAAGCCACCTGGAGCTTGTTGCCTGGTAGACCTCCCCCTCCCCCCTGCTGGAGGAGGGGTTGGGTGGAAAGGTTGGGAAGAAGTACATGCTGCAGGCAGACCCTGCGAGAGCAGATTATATGCTGGTCGGAGAGAGTAGAAAGGGGAAGAGACATAATTAGCTCCTTTTCCTTCTTCTTTGCCAGCTTCCATGGAGGTCTTTCTCCCTCCTTTAATGAATCACTGATTTCTCACTTCCGTTGCTGAAATAAAAAGTTCACACTTTAGCCTGCTCTTCCTTTTAAGCCTCTCAAGATTTATTGTGTCTCTTTCCCCACCCTCACCCTCCTTGTCTCAAAAGAAATTGGGGCCCTAAATGGCCATTTTCTAATTACTAACATGAGTCATTTACTGAATCACGCGTATGACTTCAAAGCAAAAGGGGCTTTATTGGGATGGCAAAGGTTTCCCCCATAAAATCTGTCTGAATGTTTTGCTCTCTCTTTTTAATATTATTATTAAAGCAGTTTCCTTTGCCAGAAAGAAACGAATATTCCACTTCCAAGGCTATTTTAAAGCAATTTTTCAAGATATTATTTTCCTGGAGAGGCATATGTTGTTGTTTTTCTCCTTTGATTCTGTCCCTCCTAATGGATTTGTCATTTCACATACTGGATGTTATGACAGATTCATATTTCTATTTCACCAATCTGTCAGCCTTCCAAGTAATTAACAGGCATCATCCATATGATGTACTATCTTTTAACACCATAGTGCGGGATAGAGGTCTGACAGGATATGGGCAAGCATTGCTAGACGTTGAGTGTTGGTTCAATATTTAGTACTGTAAAATAACGGTTTTGGAATGCAAGTAGGTGGAACTAAGGGCACAGGGCGGTGGAGAAGTGAACTGCTGGGGAAACACAGTGAGTTGCTTGATACATTAAACCAGAACTTTTGTGAAATAGAGGCAGCTTAATAATGCAGATCAGTGGGATGCAATGGAAAACCGCCTATGCAATTACATGTGGCATTTGGAGTCAATCTTCATTTAAACAACAGAAAATGTAGAAAAGAACAAATAGTTCTAAAATTAGACTGATTCATTAGATTAGGATGTTAAATATATTGTTAACTTCACAACAGAAATTAGAAATGATTTTCTCCAATTATGGTGTTTATTCTGGAGAGAGTTAGCTCTTAAATTTATGTTCTCAGCTTCTGGGGGTGACATTTAAACAGCCTTAAAAATGAAGCCATTTAATGTTAGAATCAATATGTTTTATGATGTTGTTTATGGTTCTTTGGAGTATTTATTCTGCACGTATTTGCACTGAGTGCAGAACATGTCAGAAAATTTTTAGTGATTCTGTCTTAGGCTTTTCTTTTGTAGCATTTAATGAAAAAAGAAATAAAACCAAAATGAAAAGCAAAAGTCTGCTTCTTGGAGAGTGTGCCTGTGGAATCACTGTCAATGTTCACTTACTGTCCTGGGAACAGCTTAACATCTCTGAAACTGATGTTCTTTTGATTCCAACAGTTTAAATACTAATTAATCATCACAACATCTTAAAATTATACATTTGAGGAAACCTTCAGTTTCTGCTCCTTTTCTTGTCAAACGCTGAAAGATGCAGGGGGCTGGCATTTTGGGATCCCTTTGGGCAAAAGAAAATGCCAGTGTGAGAGACAAACAGATATATTTGATGCCCTTTCTTTCTAAAATGGGTACTTTCTTGAATTTTACTCAAGAATACTTCAGCTTAGACCTATTTCTAGCTTGGTTGTTTTGGAATCTTGTGGTTAAGTACAAAAACTGCATACCTGCTCCTGGCAGGTGCAGTATTCAGCGTAGTATTCTGCCCATACAGCACATAGAGACCTTTTCTATCCCGCGTGATGACAGGGAGAGCATTTACAAAACAGAGTCCCAGTGAAAAGCTGACATAGCTTTTTAGATTATATCTCATTCTTTTTTTCTCCTTTCTGTATAGTCTTTCTTTTGCTGCACAGTTGAATCCCTAAATACCCCACTACTTTGTATTGTTAGGTCACCTCTTGGGTTAGCCTGAGAAAGCCTGAGAACAGTTCCACAGGAAAGATGCACTATTTAACGGAATTCAATCTGTCCCAATAGATTTGAATCACTAACATAAATGTATGAATGTAGATTATATCTCTGTAATGAGGCCTGAATCATTCTCAGTTACTTCAAAGGACTGAAATTCAACCTCCCTTTTTAGCAGCAACAATCAGACCTTAATGGGTTCCTTTATTAATTGTTCCATTGCTAAGTTTGAAAAGCAGCTACCTTCAGTCTGGGTCCTGGGCTAGAAACGGTACCTGCTGCTTCTGAACAGAGCTTCTCTTTTGCCTTACATGCTCTAAGATTTTGTGAAAAGTTTACTTTGCTGCAGTTTTAGAAATATTCAATGCCTATCACACAGAGAATGGAAAGAAAAGCCTTTCTAAATATTGTTCAAAGATTGAAAACCTGTTTTAATGATTTTCCTTTGGGGCTGTTCTTTTGCCAAGAGATGTTCAGGGAAATGAATGGCACAGGTAAATTTTAGCAGAAAATAGTCTCAACACAATATATTCTTTTGATATGTGTATCAATTGCTAATGTCATGTTTCTGTGTTTGGTCAGCATGTGGAGAATGTTTCATTTTTGGTTATTTTACTTTCCCCTTTAAGTAATTGACCTGAATACAAGAAGCAGTATTTTAAGATGGCTGGAATAGATTTTTGCTATGTATGATTTCCCTTAGGCAAGGCGTTATCTTTTTTGATGTTGTAAATATGCCTTTTGAGTGTTAATGTAATCAACTCATTCTGAGATGTCACCAGCCCCTCAGGTTGAATTGCCAGATAGCAATTGTGACCACTTGCTGCTACAGTGCGATGAGAGAGGCGCGTGCAACTTCTGGTCATGGGACCCGATTCTGTTTTTACTTAAGGTGGTGGGAAATCTGCCAGTGATTTCATTGAGGGAGATCTGGGCCAGGAACATCACTGGTGGAGGGCTACTCCTGCCAGATACAAGGAGTGCCAAACAACAACAGCGGCTCAGATGCCTCCATCTATATGGAAGTTAAAAACTGCCAAACTTGGCAATGCTGTAAAATACTGATCTCAGTGGCATGTAGAATCCACAGTCACCAGCTACCACTGGGACAAGATATTTGGCTCAAGATGCAATGTACTTGTGGAAACCTTTTCACTGAGTAAAGTTTGTGCCCAGCAACAGCAGGGATTAAAGGCCATTGCATTTTATCTGATCTAAGTATGAAATAAAGCATGAAAGAAATCATCATCTTCTTCTGAGAAATCTATACAATTGCCATTATTATATTTGTCCTTGTTTTTCACCTTGTGAAACACATCTGTGTAATTCAAAAACTGTCTAAATACTAACATTATTCTATTTTTATGAACAGAATGAGATACAAAATAAACCCTTAAAACATTAAGGAGGAAGGGTGAATGAGATGTGACTTATCCATATGCAACATGAAGCTGGAATAAGAGACATAATGCCAGAATACTACTTCAGCTGTCTATAGTGAGATTTTGTGGTGTTGGACACAGTGCTAGGCTGGTCTTTGAATATTCCTTCCAAATGCAGCATCCAAAACCTGGAAAGAGCTCTAGCAGAACCTATGTAGAGGCTAATGAAATAGTGTTCTAGCATTTTACTTCAAAACCATTTGTGTTTCTCAGTCAGATGTAACAGACAAGTGCAAAAAGAGCCTGAGATAAAGACAGTTTAGCTCAGGCAAACTTGGTTTCCCTCAGCTCAGAGGATCACTGTGAGGCCGGGTGCCTTGCCCACGCTGCTGCCAGCCCTCATTAAGAGTGAGGTCTCTCTGAGGTCTGCTGGCAGAATGAAGGGTATGCTGGGCTAGCATTGCTGCTGGCAGTAAGTAACCATCTCTGGCACATACTGAGCCTCAAAAGACAGAACCAAAGTAGGGCTGTTCCTAGAACTGCACAGGTCATCTCCATCTGAATAGACATGAATTATGGGATCAGAAGGATTTAGTCATTGTTATCTACCCCATTACTTGGTATGTGTTTCTCACTCACAGTTGTATTGGCTGCCTGAGTGCTGTATTTCAAGCAAATTAAGAAAATTGTTTTTTTCTTCTTAAAATACTAATTGCATCTATTATCTTAGAGGCTCATAGAGGATGTTGTGCTTAAGAAAAAATTACAAAGAGGCCTGCAAATAACGTATAATGACATTATAAAATATCCATGTGATTTTTGCTTGGTAAATACAGCTTAAAAAAATTAAAAATAATGAAAATAAGTGCATTCTACAGAGGTCACCTAAAGGAGAATATAGACTCCAGATATGGAGCTGCAGTCCCATGAATAGCTGTGTGCATGTGTTAGGCACTGACTGTACTTAGTACTGGTCTGCTGACAGCCAGTTTTACTTACTCTGCAGCACAAAAATAATTAAAAACGCAATATTTAAAAAACAACTACTTTAATCTTAGAGGATTTGTTTTTCTTTCTAATTTCGTACAGAACTACCATGATCACAAGGCATGTGAATGCATTCTATAAATATGTGTGACTGAGAACAAAGCTGTTAGAAATGGCCAGGAAGAGGCAAATGTCTCTTAGGTTTTATTATTTTTTATTCCACCCCCCCAACCCTAACAGCTCCCCCTACTTATCTAAGTGCACATTTTTTCATGGGAAAACCAATATGGGTGAGGAAACTGGTCATGATGGGATAAGAGGTAATGTCTTTAAAGTTACAGCAGGGGAGGCTCAGGTTAGATATTAGGAAAGAACACTTTCTTCTCAGAAAGAGTGGTGTGGTATTGTGTGTTAGTTGCCCTTTGCTGCCAGCATTCTCTCACTCAGTCTTCCAACCTCAGTTGATTCAGTGCATCTATTCTTGAAATGATCTGAAAAGAGCTTGTGCATTGTAGTAATTCTTGAAAAAGACAAGCTGACGCTTTTTGTGGGTAAAGAGAGGGATGGTGTTGAATTCCTTTTTTTTTTTCCCCATAGCAGTTACTCTATCTTTTCGTAGCATTATATGAAACATACCTTGTAAGCATTTCCACTTCTCACTTCCAAGATTCAAATCTTGAACTGAAACAGAGTGTTGGCTTATTTATGACATCAAAACTCCCTTTCCCAGGAGGAAGCTATTCAGAAAAAGATAATTTAGTACTTACATGAGTGAAATCGTGGAATCACAGAATTATAGAATAGTTTAGATTGAAAGGGACCTTAAAGATCATCTAGTTACAACTGCCTGCTATAGGCAGGGACACCTCCCTCTAATCCACATTGCTCAAAGCCCCATCCAGCCTGGTTTTGAATGCTTTAGGGAGGGGGCATCTTTGTATCTCTGAATATATCCGTTAACTTTCTAAGAAAGGCATCTATATGGGATACAACTGAGACTATGTATATATATATATAAAAGAAGCATTTCTTTTCTGAAAGAGTGGTCAGGCACTGGAATGGCCTGCCTAGGGAGGTGGTTGAGGCACCATCCCTAGCGCTGTTCAAGAAGCGTTTAGATGAGGTGCTAAAGGACTTAATTTAGTAGTTGGGTAGAGATAGTGATAGGAGGATGGTTGGACTAGATGATCTTATAGGTCCTTTCCAACCTTATGAACTTATGAACTTATGAACTTATATCAGTGTACTGTCTTTTCTTTTATAAACAAAAGTTTGCACCCAGGAAGGTGGTCACTGTGTAGTGCTCTTCCTGGATCCAACCAGAGCCAGCAAAGCCAGTCCAAAAATCTGCAGCTCTGCTAATCTCCATCCTTTCTCAGTGCTACTGGCAGAGAGTGCAGAAGTCGCTTCTAGACACTGCTTGCAGAGCCATTTGAAACAGAGCTGACAGCTAGGAACATCAGCCCAACAGCTGAACATGCTTGCCTCACCACAGGCAACCCGGGTAGCCAGCTGGGCTCCCTCTGAGCTGGCTAATGGCTCACACATTGCCTCTCCTTTGTCAGTTAATTTGTAGCAGTCACTGGAACTACTTCTGTGAGCAAACACCTCTCAGCGTGAGGAGGGGATGGAAGCACTGGGCGGGCTGGAGAGAAACGGACAGCTCCCGGGTGCCTCGAACGCACGGAACAAACGCATCTCACCGAAGTTACCATGAAGAAAGGAAATAAATGTGAATGGAGTCGGTGAAGTATGTTGGATTTTTTCCTAAGAATGTCAGTTTAGGGTGTCCTGCTACCCTTAATGGCATTACTAAGAACACCGTGGCTCAGATACGGTTGCTCTGCTAGATGCAGCGTTCTTTTTATTTAGTCCAGGTTTTCAGAAAGGGCAGCCAGGTTCTACTCTTGGCGACGGAGCCAGGGGAAGAGGCTTTAAACTGGAAGAGGGTACATTCATACTAGTTATCAGGAAGTTATCAGGAAGAAATTCTTTGCTGTGAGGGTGGTGAGACAATTGAACAGGTTGCCCAGTGAGGTTGTGGGTGATCCCTACCTGGAAGCATTCCAGGCCAGGCTGGATGGGGCTTTGAGCAATGTGTTATAGAGGAAAGTGTCCCTGCCTATAGCAGTGGGGCTGGAACTAGATGATCTTAAAGCTCCCTTTCAGTCTAACGAACTAATTGATTTGATCATTCTATTATTTTGCTCTTGTGCTCTCCATCCAAAAAATGAGATCCTCAAAGGTAGAACATTGCCAAATTGTCATCTCTTTAAAAGTGGTTTTCAGAGAATCATAGAATGGTTTAGGTGGGGTGGAGGGGAGGGGGTTGGGGGAGTGATGACCTTAAAGGTCATTGAACTCCAATGCCCTGCTGTGGGCAGGGCTGCCCTCCACTAGCTCAAGCTGCCCAGAGCTCCATCCAACCCAGCCTTCAGTGCCTTCAGTTCTCTGGGCAGCCTGTGCCAGTGTCTTACCTCTCTCTGAGTGAAATTTTTTCTCCTAAAATCTAACCTAAATCTCCCCTCTTTTTAGTTTAAAGCCATTTCCCTGTGTCTATCAGACCATATAAGAAGCTGATCCCCTCCTGCTTGCAAGCTCCCTTTATGTATTGAAAGGCCGAAATGAGGTCTCCCTGGAGTTCTCTTCTGGTAGAAAGTACTCTTCATCATTGTTTTGGAAATAAAGCTTAATTAGATCTATATTTATTAGCAGCTTGTTTAGCTTTTACAAATATCAAAACACAGAGACAAAGGATAACAATATGGTATCTTCTTTCCAGCGTTATTTAAAATGTTTACAGCATGTTAAAGTTTCAAGCAACTCGCTGAAGAGCAGTCATCCATTCTGCTGAGCTTAAAAAATTATTTTTCTTTATGACATGTGGGTAACAACAGGCCACACAGATTCAAATTATTGCAGATTTTAGCCAAGTTGGCAGTCACTGGTGTTAATAATTAGCTCATAAATGTCAGATTCTCAAAAAATGACATCATATTTCATGTACCCTACATGCAGCTAAAAGCAAGGAACTTTGAGAACGACACACATTGTGTTTTACATGCCAGTAACTGGCAAACTACCTTTCTTGGATGTTTCTAAATATTTAGAAATCTGCTGAAGTTTTTTTTTCAGTGCAGCTCAGGATTATGTAGACCCTAAAACAGACTGGAATCTGCCAAACCAAGAGATATTACAGACCATAACAAGCAGTAGAAGCTTGTGTATATGGTGTAAGCTCATTCTGAGCAACTTTAAAAAACATAGAAAGGCATCTTGCACCCAACAAATGGAAGGATGAGGCCAAAAAAGGAAAGGAACATTCATTTCTTTCTCTTCTACAGTACTTGTGATGCTGCCTTGCCTCTGGTATTCCTTCCAGCCCTCAATAATGGAATTATCCTATTCATGTGATTACTGGGAAAAGAATATAATCTTGGAGACTTTTCTGTGTATTTGAGGATATAAATATAAACAGTAAAGAGCAAGTTACTTAGTTCTCACAAATGTTGACAATCTTCTATGGGAAAGGACTACTTAATAAAAAATACTGTCTAAGCAGAGAAAGGGGCTGAGGAGATAAGCCAACATAAAGTTTCCACAGATGATGTAGGCATAAAAGTACATGCTTAATTTCTGCAGTATTAAACACTAGATTTTTTTATGTCTTCTGAACTTCTGTGATTCCATTCTACAAATGATTCAACAAAAATAGTAGTTACCTTTTCTTCAGCCTACCTCTTGTCACCTATGGCTTGTTGATATTTGTGTCAAGAATACACCAAAAAGCAGCCAAACTCTTTAATTAATTGACAGTTTCATTAGTTAGTTAATTAATTATTATAGAGTCAAGAAAATGCCCCATACAGAAAAGCTCTAGGCCTAATACACAGAGGGTTAGATTTGTGGTTAATGAGTGGTGATGAGTCAGAAAAAAATAATAAAAAAAATTACAAATAAAGTGTTAACCAGACCAGTCTTTCTTAAGTCTTGGTTCCCTAT
Organism: Cyrtonyx montezumae; assembly: GCF_038088225.1. Classification (NCBI taxonomy): domain Eukaryota; kingdom Metazoa; phylum Chordata; class Aves; order Galliformes; family Odontophoridae; genus Cyrtonyx; species Cyrtonyx montezumae. The sequence goes on along the minus strand of NW_027071992.1, from coordinate 9,917,964 downwards.
GGATATACAATCAAATCTGTCAACAATTCACATTTTTAGATAAGCCACCACAGCTTAACTCTATTTTCTCTCACCATTGAAAGGAAAAAAAAAATGCTCTGTGATGGAAGTGTAGGGATGAGGAGAATATATATATATGTATTTTTTTTTCTTTTAAGAAGTTTGCAGTAAAACATCCTCCTCCAGAAGCCTAAAACAGATTTTGTGCTCTTTCAATGGATAGTTGTTCCCTGTTGACAATCAGGAGAAGTATCCATCTATTCTCTTACAATTGATTAGTGTCTCCAGTGTGAACAGCCGTACCTCCTCCGAAATGGGAATTTATCCTTAGAGATTTGTTTAGATATGCACAGTCCTGTGGTCCCTGAAAATAACCTATCCTATACACAACATAGAACATCTGAAGAGAAGTGGGTGAATGATGGCTGGGATTCCTTTCTCCAGTTTTTTGTTTTCTACCGAAGAAAATGTGTAAGTCATAGCAATGATAAATTAATAATTGAAGGAGGAATGTTGAAAATAAATACAAGATCACTGACCAAATCACAGTGTGTTCTGCCAAGTAAAGTGATCTAGAAAACACTTCACATAAATAGGACCCTCTAATCTATCAGGTCTTCAGAGAAAACTGGGCTTGGCCTTGCAAATCACTGAGTCCTTTTCCAGCCAAACAGTCGGTTTCTTAATGCATGTGTTTAAGCACCAACATTTTCCAATAAATTTCCATATGGTAGTATGGATGCTTAAAGCAAAGTACTCCTGGGGCAGGGTTATTCACCTTTTCCTCTTAAGACTTTCAACTCACTTATAAATAGTTAATCAGATGTGGAATTTCACTTCCAGATATCTGCATATCAGGAGGAAGATTACTGTCATTTTTAAGGGATGAGAAAGAACCCAAACTGCAAAAAGAAGAAACTAAATTTGGTAGGGAGTTTTGGTATTCTGAGAGATGCTAACATTTTTATAACTTGAAGGAATGGTAGCTGTTGTATATTCTCCAAGAAGAAGATCATTATTACAGACACCAAGTCTGGTGCTTTTGTTTAGCATTAGAAAGAACTGGTAGGTTGTATGATAATTTTAATGGGAAAATTTAAAAGCAAGTTAAAATCTATCAGGTTGTTCTAGATACAGAGAACAATTTAGATGACTACTGAATTCATTTTCTGTAGCTTTCATGACTTTGAAGAAGCCAAATAGATCTCGATTAAAAGCTGAACAGAATGCTTGCATTACTTAGTGACATCTGTGAAACTACAGAATAAGCAAGAACAGGGCAAGCTCTCTCTCATCCTTTCACAATAATTTATTTTCCATTTCTTTTTATGAGGATCCTTGCTCTCTAAAACTCTAATTCTACAAAACTTAGAGAATAAACAGGACTCAAATTTCAGTTGATTCTGGACAGCTGACTTCAACAAATTCTGTGTGGTTTTCCTGCGCTGACAAAATTAAAGAAAATACACGAGGGCGTGGCAATTCTAGAAATTCCCTGGAAATTCCCAGTGCAGACTAAGGAAGACAGTAAGTAATGTTTGTTCCATAGGCATTGATTTTTTAAATCCTGCCTATAGTTTATCCATGCAGTACATGTGTGTCATGTGCGTACATCCTCAAGTATCGTGACGTAGCAGTTTGTTTGATGTAGTGCATGGAATACTTACCAGATTGTATGGTTAATCACAAATGACTGAAAAAAAAATAGCTGCATAACTGCAAAAGCCTTCTGCTTTTATTTCTACTCTTTGATTACTACCATTATATTCTATATTGTTCAACGATGCTACACATCTACATAGAGGATTAATGTGAGTTTGCTCTCAAAAAAAAAAAAGTTTGAAATTCTCTAAATTCTTGACTACAAATTTCTACTAGATTAAAAATGACATTTGCTTGAAGTACAGCTTGTTTTTTTCTTTTTTTTATTATTATTTTTTTCCCCTGTAATAATTACTGTGTGATTTTGATTTAGAAAGACAAGTGAACAACATTCAAAGTCTTCAAGTCTAACTATTGCATTACTGCAACATATAAATAACTTTGCTTGTTAAGTGAACATTTGTAACCAATTAGTCTGAAGAATACATCCTTGCAACGTAGAGACAGAGGACCTCTACAGCTATCCTTGTTCTAGTCCCTTGGACATTGGTCTGCTCTGATAGTAATCAGTAGGAGCTGGATGTGGTGCTTGGCTCACCAAGGTATTTAGTTGTGGATGGTGCTAACAGATAACAGATAGCCTGGTATCCCCTTATCCTTAGGGGCTGAACTAGAGGAAGGGAACTTGTTCTGAAGCTATTATCAGCCACTGGAAATAAGGGGAAAGTTGGGAGATTTCTGACACAGTATCATGACTGTTTATTTGTCACACATTCTTGAGGCTAAGTTAAAATCTAGGATCTATAAATGGTCCTAGACCAGTTCTGCAGCATGTTTACTCCTAGAGTTCCCAATGGCTTTGAAATTCTGTCAAAAAGGTAAATACTCAATATATAATCATAAAATACATCAAGTTCAAGTAGTCTTGCCTTTGTTTTTATTGAGCCAACTTTTGTGGAATTTTCTGTATAAGTAAAAGAAGTGAAAATAGGAGAGCTATACCAAGAATCATATCCTAAGATAGCTGTCATTAGAACAAATAATTCACTAATAAAACCCAGGAAGTGGTAATTTATGCTGCCATAGATCCTGACTGAATCAAATTCTTCAGAAATGTGTGAGCATACACACACGCGCGTGTGCACACGTGCATTCATCCTCTGTTTCCCAAATGGATTTTCATAATATTCTGGAAATTACCAATAAAAAATATAGCAGTAGGTTTTTATTAGTATTTTCTTTTTTTCAGCTGACCTGAACTAGAAGTAGCTGAACAGACAGTGTTTCTCTCTTGTCAGAGTTGTTCCCGATTTGGCTTTTATGTGACTATCAGATTGTTATTTCTTACTGGTAAGTTCAAGATATCTAAAACATTCTTCCAATGTATTTTTACTAGAAAATGTATATAATGAAGTTGGAGTCAGACCTGAATCACTATTAGAATTGCCAGAAATTCCTGAGTGACTGCAGACATCATGCCTACAAACATACTCCTATTTCTGTGCAATGCAACTACCATGGGGATCTGTTCATAATAAGGAATTTTGGTGCTGTGATGTTCATCACATGTTTGGCTGCTTTAGAAGAAAGTACAGCCATTTTCACTGTTTTCTGTACACCTCAGAGGAAAAATTCTGATCTGCTTATCACTCTGCTGAAGGCTTGGGAGCTGTTTCTGTACCATAGGAAGCTGTCTTCTTCAAATTTATAGACACTTCAGGTAAGTCTTAGGTCAAATGAAGTAGGAACCAGAAATATGAAAGAGAAGTGAAACCACAAGTGGTGATCTTTTCATGAACAAGTTCTTACTAATGATATGGGAATTTTCATTTCAAATCCTTCTGCATGTGGAAGATTCAGATCCAAATCTCAGTTCAACGAAGTACTTGAGCAACAATCTTATTTTCCTGTTAACTCAATTTTAATGTCACTTTTCCACTTTGCATAGGTTGTTGTCCAGAAAAACACCAATTCTAACACATTCGCTTAGGGTTGAAGCAATTTGATTTGATTTTGGAGAAAAGGAACATAAACTGAATTCATTTTTGGCTTCTCCAGCAGCCACCTCTAGATTAATTCAGAACTTAAAAGAATAAATTCTTCAGATTCTTCAAAGCAGAAATAAACCTACCCAGCAATTTATCAGAAACAAGAAATGGAAACTGGTCAGTGACTTGATTACTTTGATTTGAAGCCTGGTGGCATGAAGGGGAGAGTGCTCAGGATCTGGAGTATTGGGTCTCAGTGTACAGTGTAGGGAGTTGGACTTGATGATCCTCATGAGTCCCCTCCAACTCAAGATACCCTATGATTCTATGATTTATTTTAAAATTAAGGTCTGGGTTTCAGTTTCAGATCCATGGTCTGTTTATGTGTTGTCTGACTGCCTAATGCAAAATAAATAAGGAGCGGTACTAGCAGCACTGAAATTCAAGTCTCTCTTCTCACAGGTGTTAACACTCACTGGATTGAATCTCTCGTGGAGATAAGCAGATTTAGTTTCAGCATTCCAGCATTCAATGAGCTTGCACTGCAATATAAGGTGTGCAATGGTGTGTTTGGTCCTGTCTAGTTATAGGTGCTCAGGTGTTGTTATACACACTAGAAGCTGATTTGTAGGTACTGGTGAAGTTTTGTTGAAGCCTGAGGCACCAATGAACTTTGAATAATCCCTGAGCATATGCTTTTGAAATTTCAGATTAGATACAAACGCCTGTCTTAAATCCCATTTTGGTTACCTATAATAGCCATGGATTAGTATTATTTACCCAATTGTATTGATAAGAGATATATTATGTCCCTCATGCCAGGCTACTTTTTTCCTTCAGAGAGGATAAGATCACAGTAAAATATGAAAACAATACAGCTGATCTATAAGAGCACTACCAATAGATTTCAAAATGCATGACAGAGGAAATCTATGTTATATGCAAGCAAATAGAGATGCAAGCTATGGAATTGACTTGCCAAAAGCAGCACAGAAGGTCAGAAGCAAAGCTAAGAGCTGAATCTCCAGAGTCCTAGTCTGCTACTCCATATATGCATCAAACTCTTTTTCCTAGTAGTATCCATTGACTTTGTATTCTAAAGTAGATGACAAAATAAAATTTTGCGCATAATCTTATTTGTTTATTTACTATTCTTCTCATCTGATATTGTTTAAAAATGTGAGAAATAAACCATTTGAATTTGCTTCTCTATTTCTCAATTATATCTTTCCCTTCTTTTTAAATTACTACCAGCTTTCTAGCTCTGTAGTTTTGTACATGGCAGACTTTCCTTAGAGTATGGAATAAAGTTTACATTTGTAATTGATGAACATTCCTTCTATTTAATAAATATTAGATCCAGGAATAACTTCAATGGCTATAGATCTTATTTGCTTTCTAATACATGCTATAGAAAGCTCCTCTTTCCTGGGTTTATCTTCCACACAATTCCTGCAGCTAGTTCAATAGTTTGTGGTTATTAGAACTTTCTGGAAGCCTCTAACAGTGGATGCTACTCAATATTGTGATAAGAAACAATCCCTGGGTATGCCATCCACTGGCTTATTGATGAGAAATTCACAAATCAGCAAATTGAAACAACTAGAGTATATTTTGTTGTATGAAAGTGAAGTCATTGTTTTCTAAGATTAGGAAATGTATTTTTGGTCAAAATATTCAAGAAACTGACACTTGTGTTTTCTATTCTTACTGTATTTTTGAGATTTTAAAGGTTTCCATTGGTTAAAAAGAGGGACAAGTCAGCTTATCTTGCTCTCATAGCTGAGAGTTGCATTCACAAATAGATTTTCTCTCTTTCATGTCTGTGCCCTGGCAAACTATCATTCAGCCCTAATGAAAGGAAAATGAATTTTGTATATCTTATAGAATGCTGAAGTTTTTCCTCATTAAAGCTAAAGATAGCAGAATTTATTCTGCTGTAATATTTTTTAGACTATCAAAGAACTTTGACACTTCTACATCATGGGATTTTATGATTGTCAGAAAGGAACAGAAGACAACACTGCAGTGAATCATACCTTACAGCGCCAAATTTAACATTTGTCATTTCCTCAAGAAAAACATACTTTCTTCTTTTTTACAGGAAACAAAAAGATGAGATAAATGGACATGTCTAATTTTACGGGCTGTTCTGAAATCTTGAGAGTTAGATTTGTGGTTTTTTAGTCTTTATTTTTTATTTTATTTTATTTCCCTGAAAACTTCAGAGAGAAAATGTTTCAATAGTTTATTTAAGTTCTTTTTGATGTAAGATTAAGTGTCAGCAAGTACAAGAAATAAACAGGTATCTCAAGAAAAAAGAACATCCTTCTTAATTCCCTGGTAATATTTTTGACTGCCATATTCCAAAATGTTCTTGGTAGCAGATGCCATCTTTAGTTTCATGATCTAAGTTCACACAATTAAGGAAATCCTACTTACAAAAACATAGCTTTCACCATTCCTGATCCCAAATCTGTGAAATTAACAGGAGAAAACTCTTAAGTAGTATTAATGTCATTTGGATTAAACTAAAAATCTGTTAATTCGAGGTTGTATCTCTTTGCAAAAGCAGTGAATAGATCACAGTATTAAAGCCTATTGTTAGTCCTTACAACAGTGTAACTCCGTTAGCATGTTCTGACATCTTTTTGTGCCAGTCTCAAGATTTAACAGTTAGCTCTGTATGGCTGGTCTGCCATCCTGTTGGCCAAAGTCCCCTGTAGCTGCAAGAACAGTAGCCACAGAAAAGGCATTGACAGGGAATCAGAAAGATCTGGAATGGAGTCTGTTGTGAAGAATGGCTATTTTTACCCTCCTACTCTCTTGTGAGTAGTTGATGACAGATCAGCTACCAAGTACGTCAGTAGAGGAGAAGAATCTCTTTCCTGAAAATTGTCTAAGACCTTATGCTTTGTTAAATGACACATATTCACATAAGAAATGCCTGGGAGAGGGATCTACATTTCCTAGGTGCATCAGTCTTCTTTTGACTATTATCTTCCACCTCCATTAAGATGGGAAAAAAAAAAAAAAGAAAGAAAAAGAAAAGATCACCATCAGTCAGATATATCCTTAAATCAGAATCATGGCTAAAGGGTGCACAGGCAGCTTCATAAGCACAGCACCTCTAAGTCTGGAGAGATTCAAGATACAGGAGTTTGGGAACACCACAGCATAATCTATTTATCTCCCTATTGGTTCTGGGCAGATAGCCTTAGAAGTTTTTATTGTTTGTTTGAAGTACAGCCCGACTTTCTTTGCCAGGCTTTGGGTCAGAAGAGCCATGAGAACTTGTCTCTCATTCTAGGTGAGAATCATAGATAATTGTTCAACTGTTGTAATCAACTGATGGCTTACATGCTTTCTTTTATACTTCCCTTTTGATAGCAAGTAGAGTTGTTCTAGCCTCTGAAGACCATAACTTGTTCAAAAAGTATTAATGTTTCATTTTACTAAATTTTTATAGCTATATAGCTAAAGTCACGAATTTTATGGTAAAAGCATGTTCACCTGGAACTGTCTGTTAGTTGTATACCTATACAATATACCTTTGACAGAAAGGCTAGTGCTTACTGTACAGACACAGGTTTCCTTTCAAGTTTTTCTTTTAAAATCCAGCTACAACATGAAGGGGCAATTTGCTTCATTGGAACAGACAAGCCCAAGTAGGATCTCCTACTTAAACAGACTGTTTTTTTCCTCTCCAAATAAACAAATAACTAGACAGTGGCAACACAAAGGCCAGTTGAAAAACATCACATGCATGAAGCTTACTGAGTGTCTGTAAGTCTTTTTTTGATCTTTCAGCTTGGACCTCTGAACCCAACAAAATAAACAATCCAGATTATGCCCTAATTGCTCCTAGTGAGCAGAGCTGCAACACCTGGGTGTGTGGTTTCCCTTTATAAATTAAAAGGTCAAACTTGTCCCTCCTCCCTTTAGGAAAACATCCTGTGCCTATGGTTTCAGTGGCCTCAGCCAGCTAATCAGCCCTGTGCTTATTGGGTTTGCTTGTATGAGGTGGTGTCTAATTTGAGTGGATTCTTTTATTTATTTATTTTATTTTTTTACTTTTGGTTAGGACCTTTATACTTTTCTGGTCATTTTTAGAAAAATTCTCTAAGCAATGCTTAACAAATGTGAACACTCTTATCAAGGGCTGAACCTCTGTAGAGGCATGATGAGTCTTCTGAATACACTGATAAGACCTGTAGAAATAGCTACACTATTACATCTTGCTCCCCTAGCAGAGGCTATCCCTGTGGAATGAATTCCTGATTACACCAGTTTGCCATAAAAGAACAAAAATAAGTCGGAAAATAAAACTTTCTTAATTCGAACACAGTGAAAAGGTATAAAGTAAACTTGCATTTAAATAAAATGTTTAAAAGAATACGAGAAGAAAATGTTCTCTGGGTTATCACCACCACAAAGAGTTTGCAGCAAGCTTGACATAAGTAACTGAAGGCAGAAGGAGGACCTGTAAAACATCTGCTAAGTCCCCATTTCACATTTCCTTCAGAGTCTCTTTCAAAGTGCATGTTGTTCCTTTCTGTTGGTAGATCTAAAGTTAGAGTAATTATAATTGGAAAACATGTGCCATTTGTGTATTTCCTTACAAGCGCAGGAACACTTCGTCAGACTAAAGCATTCACACTTTGCTTTTCCAGTTCTTTGTGTAACGCCTACTGGTATTTTTGAAAGTACAGCAGATGTGATATATTTTAAAAATAACTATTCTTACAAGGCTGTAAATAGTCATTTACAGTAATTAACAACAAACAGATGCTAAGTGACACATCAAGTCCTGATATGGAAAATATCATGGATGTATGCTCAATGTTTGTATCTAATGCGGCTGAATGCTGTACTAAAGCAGGAGCTCACAAAATCTTATGTTATACCAGTGGTAATAAATAGATAACATTCATAAGGGTCAAAAAAAGGACATAAAGAGTCACCTAAATAAATTAATAACTATTTTACTTTTCTACTAAGACTGCCAAGAGAATGATGATTTTGAGATGGTTACATGTGACTTTACAATGGCTGTTAAATGTTTACATTAATGTAACTTTATTTTTTTTTTTTTCACACAAGCCAGATTCAGAATGTTTTACTAAACTGTCTCATAACTGATATGTTCCATTCATGTTTCTGTACATATATCACTGGTGGTGTGTGATGGGCTGATAGGTTGGTTGCACTGACTGCCTGAGCTGGGTGACTGGACATCTGGACTCAGTGGGGTTAGTTTTGTTTCATAGGTATTTGGTTAAGACTATGCACACGCTTTCAGTTTCTGTCCCATGAAAACCTACAGGGCTGAGTAAAGAAAAAAGAAAAAAAAATTACTTTCTGAATAATCTAGTTTTTTGCAAATTGTATCTTAAATTTACAGTTGTAATCAATGAAAACTTTTTCTCATGCAATTTCATGCAAAAATGGACAGGAATTAAGGAGAACAATGAAAGATATCTGTTTGAAAGTCACTGAAGCATATGTAGTTCTTAGTAATTCAGAGGTTTTTCAGGGACCCTCAACTTCAAGATTCCTAATCTAATTACCATATCTGTAATATTAATTTAGCTGTTTTATACAGTGTATAACTGATCTATGAAGGAAAGATGTGTGCCTATATCTATGTTTTTGCACCACTGTGCCAAGAGTCTGTTACTTCTGAGCTTGCAATAACTCATCTCACTTCTTTGCAACCCCTTACATTGCAATGTCTTCCCATCCTTGTTTGCACTCTAGTTCTTTCTAAAGGCTTGCTTTTAACAATGATGATAATTAATGACTGTGTTTCAAGGCTTCCCAGTACATCCTGTCATTTCAGAGCCTGTCTTCTATACTGTAGGCTCTGAGAGGCAGTATTTGTTTTCATGTTTTGTCTTATGCAATGCCAAGCAATTCATTCTGTTCAACAAACAATAAAAGTGGGTGAAATTTTGTTTGCTGTTATACTTTTGCAAATCTTATGCTTTTTAACTCCATATTGAGAGAAGAAAATGAATACATTTCATGTGCATTTTTACATGTCAACATATACCTATGCAAAGTTGAATTTCAGAATGGGGAATTCATTTGTTAAGCCATGTGGAGCAGATTTTTCTCTTTACTGGCATTAGGAATTGTTTTCTTTTCTGGTAACCTAAAGTGGTTTACATATTCAATATTGCTTAAGAAAACCTCTTGCTGTTCCTTATTCCCATCTCTTTCACAGATTTGCATTATCAACATTGCAATAACCTAACACTGAATGAGTAAATCCAGTCCTCTTTTTCCCAGTCTTGGTTCAGCTCTTTCAAGGGCTAAAGGGTTTTGCCTGACACTTTTATTGTCCAGATGGTTTGTGACGTGTACAGATGTTGTATTTGGTAATACGCTGATTATCAAAACATGTCTTGTCCTTCACTTGAAGGTTATGACTTGATGCATGGATCTATTATAAAAATTGATAGTCTTAATAAATGCTAACATACCCATTCTGTAAGTGTACAGGGATTTTGTTGTTGTTGAATTTTTTTAAAGATGCTAGATGGCACTGCTGGTCCAGGCTTTATTTTGAACAGCTGGGTTTCATAAAGCTAATTCTGAAAGTTAAGGAAAGGGCATGTAAGGTATTACTTAAACTTGACAGCTCATACTGAGGAATATATACCATGATACTTAGAATAAAGTTTCCATTGCAAGAAAATTAAGGTTAAAGTCTATAAACCCTATCTTACTGCACTTCATTTTTTTTCAAATATCATGTTTGTATTTTGTCTAGTCTTTTTAACATATAAACTCATGTCATGATTGTTGAGTTATGATAGTATGAAACTGGTTAAATATTTTGATTTTTATTCAAAAATTTGATTGTAGTACATTAAATGCTTTTTTAAATTTAAGAATTAGAGATCCAACAATGATTTTTTTTTTTTTACTGGAATCTTTTATAAACATTATGCCACCCATGCTGAAAGGCATAAAATTATTATTTTGCAGATCTGAAGAATACTTAAATACCTCTGTAGTTAAATGCTCTCCCAGTAGCACCTGAAGCTGTTCCTTCTGCATGAAGATATGCGACTTGAAAAAGTTTATACAATGTTATTGACTATTCATTCTCTGTTTAGTTAGTATCGAATTCCCTTCTTTTGTTTATTGTGCAGTAAGCTTTACAAAGAAACTGCAAATTCTCAGCCTTTTGGGCAGACAGTTGGATCCCGTGTCTGAGCATTAGGGGCAACCAAATGGAACCTGCACCCTTCTGACCATTGGCTGGGTCACTGACTGGGGCGTAAAGACTCACCTGAGTAACCTGAGAAATCCCTTCAATCTCCCCTTTTGATTTGCCTTTCACAGGCCAGTACTTTTTATTTCTTCTCATCTGTCTGCTATCATGTTAACAAGCAAGGGAGAATCTCGGCAGTTTATTGACAGCATAATAAAATGGGATTTAGATTTCAGTATTTGAAGAATGGCTTGCTTTTAGGGTTTTAGGCTTTCGTCTCGTACTTCTATTGCCCCAGTGATCAAAAAGCCCCCAAACCCACAATTTACATAGCCAGGTCTATGAATTGTTCACCTCCATTCTCCAATAGTAATTTGGGCAGAAGAGACAGTGTATGTTCTGCCACACATTAATCAAATCATCCCTAGTATATTTCTGTGTAATGCTATAATATGTTGAATATTCTGTGGAGCTTTTTCTCAGGCAATTACTTCAAACCAAATAAAACTGAAGATGTAAAGTTTAATTCATCACAGTCCAATAGCCCAATTTTTTTCCAGACATTAATTAAGTGAGATGAAGAGGATGTACCTGCATCGGAAAAATCATACTTCCTCTTGGAAATCCAATGCAAATATAACCTAAGATTATTGTTCTTGAAAAATCTGTGCTAGATGATGCTTTCAGGTGAATATTGTGCTCAATATTTCATGCCTATTGAGAGATGTTGCTTGACAATGTTGTGTTTAGATCTTTGTTGAAAATAAACACTGCTTTGTAAAAGCAAAGCCAAAGTGAACATTGGTAGAGGAATATATATCTACTGTGGTGTCATGAAGAACTGAAACACCTGTTACATGATATACTCTAAAAAATTCTACTGAAGTTTTGATTTGTGTTAGGCTAACCAAAACCACTAAACCACTGTTCTGTTGCTTTCAGAAATGCTTGAGTATATATTTGACTTAATTCTGATAACTCTTATGTGAACAAAATAGTAATGAGGGTGGTTTTGATCAGAATGCCAAATGATGTTGTAGTATCTGTAGAAGAAAAGTCCACCTCTATAGGTTTTGCTCAAAATTACAGTTCACCAAATGTTCTGGCAAATACAGTGATATCTAGTAGGATAAACTGTTATGTGTATTGGTTTGTCAGCTGTTCCTAATTCTGCATAATTTAGATGCTGTGAACTGGAGAGGTGCACATTATTTATCAATAATGTATGTGAGGATTAGTTTCATGTGAAAGAAAGCTGAGTAAATAAAACCACTCTAATGTTCTCTATTTATTATTAATTAGTGCAACAGAATAACTCTTAAAATATCCCAGAACACCCTACACGTCAATAGCAATTTTAAAGGCTTGTGACCTATTCTGCTGTAAACTTCTGAGACCCTTGTTTAAATCATGTGATGCTATGTCTATGAAGGATCTTATTTTTTTTAGTAGCATTTATTGACTTTTCTTAGTTTAACTTTTATCCATAACATCAAATGAGAATTTAAAATTACAGTCTCTGCTTTTTCAATGCACATTCAAGACTGAAATTGGCGAGCACAACTTCCAGAGGTTGCCAATGCCAATTCCATACAGAAAAAAACCCTCAAAATGGAATTCATCACAGCTGATTAGATTCACTTCAGTCATCCAGAGTGAATTGTGGTGAAAAAGAACTGAATTTTGTTGTACTCTACAAAATTCCAGGGAGAGGTCTCAATTTGGAACATAAATGGTGATTCATGAGAGCTGGGAATGTCGACTTGTGCTGAGAGGTTGGTTCCTGCAGAAACCAATGGATACATTCACCCAAGTCTTGAGTCTGACTGGGAGACAGGAGTTTTGCACTCCATGTTGCAAAAATGGAATCTGCAGAACATGAGAACCTTGTTCCTAACTGTTATCTTCCACTTCAATACATTTTAATAGTTTTGTTTGTTTGTTTAGTTCATCAAGAGGGTCAGAAAGTGTTGATTACCTCATTGACAGCAGAGTGGCTAAAACCTAGAGGACATAGGCATTCACTGTAATGTGAACTCAAATGGTATCAAGGAGGAAAATGATTATTTCATAATCTGCACGTGTGCTCTGATTTCTTGATGTGAAAGGGAAGATGGTTCTTCCATGCATCTACTAAATTAGAGGGACTGCTCCTGTATTATATCTAGATTCTGTTTCAGCTATTGTACAGTAACATGCTCAGGGAATGAATGCTTGCAGTTCAGTGGAAGGGTCATTGTCACAGAGCTTTACATCTACATCTGGACATGGAGAAGTGCTAATGAGGGAGAAATATGACACTGTTAAAGAAGAAGCTGCTTAGTTTGTGCTTAAGTAGAAATACTTATAATGATAGAGACATCTACAAAATTTAGGAAGCTGCTGAAGAAGTATTTTCAGGGCTGTAATTTTGGAGCTGAGATCTTAAATTGCTCTTGAAATAGCAAGAAAATCTCTCTCTCTCTCTCTCTCTCTCTCTTTTTTTTTTTTTTTTTAATCAAACAGACTAGAACCCTAGGAAAATATATAACTCTTGAAATTAGATGTCCTGAAAGTGGGACTTCGAGTTTTGAGAAAATTTAAGTACATAAACGGCTCTCCTGTTTCCTTAAAGATTTAAGTGTAGTGCAAAAGTCTTGATCTGCCTGTAGTATTCTCATTACCTTCAACAGAAGCAAAATTGGCTTTCATTTGTGTGCACACATAGTAAATCTGAGGTATCAACAAGACCTTCCTGACACTACAGTACTTTTTTAAAAACCGTTTCATTTTTAACCAAGTTAATTAGTTTCCAAGTGAGTAGGATGCTTTTATACCCTCTTAATATTCTCTTAGCAGTGTGATGGTTGCCTGAGGTTGAAATGTTTTTGATTAACTATATACGATAATGAAAACCATGAGAACAACCTTATGCAGAAGTTCTCTCTTTCTGATGTTACATATAAAACAGCGGAAGTCTTAACAATATTTAACACACAGCTTTTTCTCTCCTCCTGCTCCTTCCTCAGCCCCCTCTAAGCCATAGCTCAAGCTAATTAAGGAAGTGTTAGGAACTGTTACAACACTAAGACTTCAGTGTTTTGTAAGGTGTTTTTAACTTTTTATGAGGATGAAGGTCTGATAAGGACACAAAACCTCTACAAAAAGTGTTGTTTGGTTACTGTGATGCTCTACAGTATTATTGAGCATGACATTCAGCTGAGAGCCCATATCTTATGGCTTGTTAATGAACCAACACAGGCACTCTGCATCATTTCCACATTTGTTTTTATTTCTTGTTGGTGCTTTTTTTTATTTTATTATTGTTTTTTAAGATAAATGTTGTTGTCTGTTGGATCTTTCCTACATTCTTAAGCCTATGAAATGGCTTATGACTAGCCTGTTGGGACTGAACAGGCAGCCAGATGCTAGGGGCTGAGAAAATGATGCTGACTGTCTGCTCTGGATTCTGTATTATGGGTTTCATTTTTGATGTTAATTCCCACTGCAAAAATACTTTTGGATGATATGGATGATTCTCATATGAAAACATGCATAGCAGGGTGTAGTCCCTGGTAAAGATTTGAAAGGATTTGATTCCTCTCCCAGTGAAATGGGCAGGAGTTTTGCAATTTCTTTTAATTAGGGAAGGACTGAAACCCTTAAAAGAAGGAAACAACACTGAGGCAAGCATATTTTGCTGTCCCTCTTGGATTTGATGAATTGCAATAGAATTCTTATTCACCTTTAAAATATTTTAAGGCTATTAAATTTGTATCATACTGAAAATCTTTTCTATGTCAGTAGGAGGAGGAATTCTGTAGGTTGCTAGAGTTAATAACAATCTCACATTCTAGTCTCCAATGAGTTCTGAGCCCTCGCCAAATGTCATTCTAGCTTACATTAGGGCTTTGTGAGGGGGGATATGACTGAAGTATCCTTACAATAACACAGAAAAGCTCAGAGAATCAAATGTCTACAAATAACTGACTCAGATGTTGAAATACATTTAGTATAGTATTAAACGTGCTTGATATTTCATATTGTCAAGAGGGTACCATGGATGTGGTTCTGTACCCACATGATTTCTACTGCAGACTCTTATTGAAGCAGGAGCTAGAACTCATGCATTACTGCTTCATACATGTACAGAAAAAGACTTGGTCATATGTCATACTTATTTGCCATTTTTTTCAGTAGCAGAGCTATGCCAATAATATAAAACAACATTAATATAATTTAAATTCTATGAAAACAAAAATGATAGAATCATAGAATTGGGTTGGAAGGGACCTTCAATTCCTCCACCACCGACAGGGTTGCTACTCACTAGATTGGGCTACCCCATCCAATGATCTCCATACTGAAATCAGTTTAGATCAAAACAGACCCAATTGTAGGTGCTAGATGTGAGCATGGCAAACTCGGGCTGATTGTATGTGGGTAATAAAGTGTTCAGAAGCAAAAATTATTCTACAGCAAGTTAAACTGATAGTGTAGTCCTGACAGTACCATGTTATTCAGACTTTATAAAATACTGCATATTGGGCTAATAACTTATCATAACTTCTTGGCCTTTTATATTTGATATGTATTCATTAATTAAATTAATGTTTGACAAATTGACAAACACTTAAATGCAGGACTCTATGTGATTATCCTCTTCATAGCAAAAATGTATAAATATATTTTCAATATAGCTGGAACAATCGTCAACACCAACAAAAATATAGGAGGTACTGCAATGATTATATACAACTGGTGCCATCCTTCAAAAACAGATTACCATGTCTCATTTAAATCCTTCCTCTGTATCCACTACATTGCCTGTTCCTTTACAAATGTTGTACTACAATGGTGCTAAATTGCAGGGATCAAATTAACTCTCCATACATTCAGATTAGTGTTTCTCTGATGTAAACACTGTGTAAATGTTCAAAGTAAGAGCAGTGGCTTTGAAAAGGTATTTAGCATAACTGTAATATTAGTTTTTATCACAGCGGTATACTGATGGCAAGCAGACACATCACAGCATGTCACCTTCTGGCAGATAGCTGTGGGGCTGTATTTTGCATCTCTTTTGGCTTTACCAGAGTGTAAATCTGGGTAAAATTTGTCCACTTGTGTCCAAAGAACGTTGCTGTGAAAATTAATGGGGAATTCAGCATAATTTTCACCATAGGGAGGAAAAGTATGAGATCATGCCAAGTATGACTCAAAGTCAATACTCAATTCCAATTTAAATATTAGCAGCCTGATACAGCTTATAACATTATATTGCTTTAAAAATGAAAAATAGCACTTTGTCAAATGTGGGATGTATGACTCAACTTTCTACTGGCTAATAGTAAATGGCAAAAACAATATTTTTGAAACATTTGTGACTAATTTAATGTCACTTATTTTATAAAGATATGACCTTTAAATGCAAGCCCAAATTATTTTATAAATATTTAGATTTCCAATAAAGCTATATCCAGATATCAGTCTTTTGATGAGAATCATCTGCAAAATTTTCTGCAGATTCAATTCCTTATTTATGCTTTTGCTTTCATTCTGAAAGCAGTACTCTTAATCAAAGTTAATGATGTAGCATGTAAATGGAATGCCAACTCTGGCTTGATACAGATACTCACAAATATTAATGGCTAACTGCTCAGATGATTAAAGTCAAGGACAGACGTGGATAGTAACTTTGTAGTAGAAAACTGCTAAAACTCATTGTAGCTTGTGTATACTTTGGAAATGTAAATGCCGTGGAAAGGAGATAAAAATCTCACAGACGGTATGTACTCATTCAGATTATGATAGTCTTCTGACATTATTTTACTCAGTCAAATCTGCCTATTCCATGAAAATTATTTTGAAAATGGCTCAAGAATCCTATTTATAAAAACAGGAATCAACACATTACTAGATGGGTTCCTCGATACTAGCTGCATTTATCAATAATCAAATAAACATTTCCCTGGAAGCAACAGATACAAAGCAATAACAAGTATCTTTCAGTGACTCGTGACACTGTTCATTCTGTCTACTGTTCTTTCTGCCAAAGTTCCTGATATCTAAAACAATGTCATCTGAATTTTAAAGATAAGCTATAAATTGAACTATTTCTTACTGTTTCACCTGCTCAATTTAATAATATTTCAATATACCTGAGTTTCATTGGGTTGAAAGTTATATAGTGCCTAAACACAGTTCAAAAAGTGTTTTCTCTGATGTGATTTTTGCCTCACTGCTAGAAGTTAGCTTATGTAGAGTCATCTGGTAGATTTAATGTCAGGTGCACAAATTAGGACTTAATCCTGCTGACCTATGCTCAGATGAGCAACCCATAAACCAGAGTTTTCAGAGCCTGGTGCTCTGCTATCTGGACAGAGAATATAAATTTTTTAGCCTAAATAGATCATGGCATGCATTTTATTTCTATATAATTCATGTAATTGACACTTGGCACTAAGCAAGCTATTGCCCTTAAAGTAGGAGTTTTTTAAAAAACAAAGGTAAGAAAAGCTGAAGAGAAATAGTGCTTTATTTTTTCCCTCAGATTAGGGAGATATACAATTATACTTTTCAGTTAGGATACTGACATGTAAATCTACAAAGGTATTACCTTAAAAATTATGGTAACATGTGTCCGCTTGTTAGAAACACACTTTGCTGTAATACAGAATAGAGACATGGAAATGGTATCTACACAGTACTTTTAAAATTTAATGCATTCCTTGCATTTTTGCTTTGGTTTGTATTTCCAGAGCCTTGACCTTATCAAAGAAGCCCATGTCAGGTTTCTTAAATATGTGTTTATTTTTTCCTTGTTTTGCTCTTTGTAAGAAACTGTTGTTTCTCTGGCTTTAATGAGCATATCTGTTTAAAAAGTTGGTGAGACTTAAGAACCTTTACAGCAGTCTTCCTAAGCATTATCTCCAGTGGTGGTTTACAAATTCTCACTAAAGCAAAATGAGGGCACTAATTTCTATCAGTTTCTCCTGTTTTGCCCTCACCCTTAGCACTTGAGTGGGAAGAGGGAACATCATAAAGAAGATGAAAAGCTTTAGTGTACTCACCCTGCAGGGCAGAGGATATGGAAGATCACATCTGTCTCTACCTTTTGGATCTGGATCTTATTAATGTCACCAAGCAGTGAATCCTCTGTAGCTGTAGGCTGGACTTTTCCTGCTGTTAACAGGCCCTGGAGTGAACTGAAGTTCACCAAACTTTATGCAGCTAAGTAAACTCAGTGCTACTCTAAAGTTTTTCCAGAGTCTAAGATGACAACAAATGGGGTAGTGTTAGCACAACAGCCCCATGGAGCTGTTTGATCTCTGCAAATTAACTGGAGTGCGAAAGTGCATCACTTGGAGCTGCCCCTCCTCCCCGCCATAATCTGCCCAGGGAGAGGGAGGCAAAGCTGAACAGCTTGCAGGGCTGGGGAGGGGACATGGCTTCTGCTCCTCTGCCCTGTAATTCTTTCTGTGGTCTTAATCTCACCAAGCTCTGCCCTTGCTACCAGGCCCCTTCTTGGTGCATTTCCTACAGGGTGAGCAAATTGGAAATTGAGAAATGCTAATGCCCTCCTGTGGGTCAGATGCATAAGGAAGCAGATAAACTGGAAAGAAAAAAGTGGATGGGAAATGTGCAAAACAAAACCCACTCTGCCTCACCCTGGAATTTTGAATTATTTCTCTCATTTGGATGTTATTACAGAGAACACATTACCATGAATGGTGTTTGTGATGAATCTGAACCTGATACCTTTCTATTCTAATGTTTTACTCTTTTTATAAAGATGGTCTAAAAACTGGGATTGCAGTTTCAACAGATAATCTTTTGTAAGGACCTGAGCCTAAACTGCTTGGAAAATATAGCTGTAGCAGCTACAGACTTGTATGGCCTTCTCTATTGTGAAAACTAGTATTCTGTTATTGGAGACTGTTTTAATAATATGTGGTACTTAAGAACATCATTTTTAATCAGAATAATCATATTGCTTGCCTAATACCAAATGTTTTCAGAATGTCATGATATTGGCAGTAAGAATGGATCGCAAGAAAGAAATGCAAAATATCTTCCCTTTTAGTTGAGACTCTTAGCTTTGCTATTTTTAAAATTCTTGGACTATGGTTAGAAGTTGAGCTTAAATATAAGAGATTGGTAACCACAAGGGTCTTCTTGAGGTGGCATAGAAATTATTAATGAATACAAAATGATATGTCATCTGAAAGAGTTACTACATTAAACTACTGCAACATCAAGATACAAAAGAAAGCTAGGAAGATAACTTGATAAGGAAATATTTTTTCCCCTCTCACTGCTGTTTTACAATTCTTATTGAGGAAATGGGCATAAATACATATTTATATGTGAAATGTGGAGAGATGTGAGACACTTAGATGCCACAGTTCAGTGAGGACTGACGTTTTGTAAAAACAGATAGATATTCTATTTTCTTTTAGACGAGAAACACAGATTAAAGGTTACAAAGGATGTTAGTTGTACAGTTGGTACTGCAGTAAAGGTTCTTTCAGTCTCCTGAAGAATTTGGTGGCCCGTCTCAGCGAGTTCTTCTTCATGAATCCTTGTACAGGAGTAATACCCATAAAGAAAGAGAATAAAAGTATGAAAAGTACAACACTAAGAAAGGGTTGTCCATATGCTCTTACAGAAATCATCAGATTAGGGAGCTAGGGCAGTATGAGTATGAACTACGTATACACCATAGGGCAAAGTGGCCTTAATTTTTGTCATAAAAATCACAAAGAATATAGAACTTGAGCCACTTACCCAAAGGAACATGCAGAGCTTTTTCATGAATACTCATTTAATGTTTTCAAATCTTCCCTTAAATTTAAGTGGGCCTAATTCAGGAAGGAAAACATACGTGAAGACTTACATCTTCTCTTTCAGAAGAACTACCTGAAGATTGATGTATGCAGTGAACTAAGTTAGGCTGGATAAAATAGTAGTGGGACTAAGGTAGCTCATGCATTGGCTTTGCCAAAGAATGAGTTAACACTACCTTTTGTCAAGCAGTACAGTGCTATTTAGTGATGAAAGGTTGATTTTATTTTTTTTGGTAAGACTTTTCACAGCATAGTGCCACCTAGCACCATATTAGGACATCAATTTGTATGGCTGGAGGAAAGAATGTGACCTATCCACCAGCCCTACATGCCGCAGAATCCTGGGTTGGAAGACTTCCATCCAAGAGTTGGCTAGACTTAGCTCTAACATCCTTATGAAATGTCAGTCAATCTAAAATGGGAATAATTTCTGCGTGTCTTTTAATTCCTCCCAGAGAAGCTCTCTATTTGAAGTCCGGTTTAGCAAAACGATGGTCAAGGAAAAAAAAGTTTGTCCTTTGTAAAGCAAAAGCCTGTTCAAGATTTCAGTGTTGGTTTTTGTTGGGCATAGCAGTTTTGGTTCAGACAGGTATTTTAAGACATTACTTCTACAGGACAATTCAATAGGGATTGAAAGTCTGAGACAATTTCTGATTTGATATCCCCCACATCAACTTTGCATACTTTACTCAGTACTTCAGTTTTTCTTATAATTTATGATGTTTTTAACTTTTAAGTGCTCTTGGTCTATTCTGGATCATGAACTTGGAAGTCTTATTGCCACTAAGTAAAAATTTTCTCCTGGAACTGAAGGCTGATTTCCTAGGGTGGGCTTACTGGAATTGGAGACCAATCTACAAGAAATTTCCAGACATCTGAACTGTAAGGAAAATAATGAGTTAGAGCAGAAAAACATCAAATATATTTTCAAAAGAACTATGTTGCACATCTTTTAATTTTAAAATTCTAGTTTTTGGCTCGTTGAGAAAAAATTTTTCCATTTAATTTTCTGTATCAAATTCCTGATACTTGCTGGAGTGAAATGAACAAGAAAGAATGTATCTATCACTGTTCTGAAGACAAACTGAAAATGTTTATTCAACAGAAATTTAAAGATTCTTGCAAATAATCTAATTCTTATGTCAGACAATGTAAGTTTATTTTGATGTAACAATATAATGTGTTAGCTGAGGAGAGTCTTTGAAAAATGTCTAACTTTGAACTGTGAGATGTGAACCATTCTTTTTTGGGATATCTTAGAAAATACTGAATTATATGTTTTCCTAATTTAAATTAAAATTCTGAAAACAGAAGCCTGAGGATCAGCAAGTCAAGATGGTCAAAACTGAGTTAATGGTACTGCGCATTTTATAACATTTTTTGCTTTTGTGAAAGTTCCCGATAAATGCTTAGCTTCCATTTGTGTTCTTCACAGGACCTCAACAGTCTGTCAAGAGGACTGAAGATCTACATCTTTTCACTTCACCCTTTTACCCCTTTCTTTGGGTTGACTCAATTTTTCAGCATACTTTATTTTGCAGGTTGAAGTAGTATGTGAACCATAGTGCTTTAAAATGAACAGTGCTGTAATATCTTATTAGGACAGTTCAGAGCATGCTGTAGGTAATAATTAAACTGGTGATAAAAAATGGTAAGGTGATAGAGAAGAAGGTTGTGAAGAACAAATTTGCTTTCACATTTTCTATGCAAAAACAAAATTATTGCTTCTGGGGAGTATTTCTTCGGCTGCTCAGTAGGCTTGGGAAATTATCCTCATGACTTCTTTCCAGGAGGTTTGTTTGGGACAGTACCACTTGGAAGAGATGAACAAATAGCAAAACAAAAGTTAGTCACATGAAATAGTTGCAGATTCATGAGGCTTCCATCTTCTCTCCCTATTTATTGAATATAGAACTTGTTGGACACCAATCTCCCCACCATTTTAAAAATGAGGAGATTTTCCCTTGACATGATATTTTTGTGCTATTTGTTCTTTTTCTGTGAGGATGTTTCAGCCTCCTAATTACCTTCAAGACAGAAAAGATAAGTAAGAAAAGCAGCAGTTTACTGAATACCCTTAAATAAAACAGTAAGAAAGCGCTAGTTTAAGACAAAATATTGGGCCTTTCTTAACTGTGTTCATGTTATTTAATTATTGGATCTGATGATCCAAGTAGCATGCTTGCAGGCTAAGTAGATTGATCTTTTTTATTTATGTTTATTTTTATTTTTATTTATTTTTATTTTTATTTTTATTTTTATCCTAATTAAAGATGTTTCTACTGACTTGACTTGGAAAGGTAACTTTAGAGACTTGAATTTATGTCCTGAATCAGGCCCCTTGAGGCATAGGATTAATAAAATTCTAAAGAAAGCCAAAACATTTCCTTATGCTTAGTAATTCTGGTAGCCAAATTCTGAACATGGAAATATGAATGGGTAACAAGTACATGCATTAAAAATACTGGTCTCATTTATGAGTCTTAGATAAATTTGCCTTCAAGAAGATCCTTGACATATTTGAAAGAAAGACATTAGACAGGCCAAGTATTAATAGTCACATTAAGAAAAAAATTCAGCTTGTAGCTCTATCAGGGTAAATACAGTTATAGAGTTGCCTTTCAGTAGGCCCAGGGGAGGAACAATGCGCATCCACTAAGACTTCAAAATAATTCAGATTGCTTTTTGTGTTCTTGAAACATTAAAGTGAAGGATGAAAATGAATAAACGAGTGTTGGCAAGAGGTTAGCAAGAGGCAAACAGTGTGCAGCCATGTCCATGAAGCTATCCTGCTTTGCCTTCTTTGCTCATGACCTGCAACGCCCTGAATGCTCTAGTCCTGGATCTTTGCGGAAAAGCAGTTACAAGCTGTGCCAAACTGTGTGATGCTTTTGTGCTCTGAATACTTGTCCTCCAGGGGCTAGGATGAAACCACCACATTCATTTGCACTAGAGTAAAAACTACATTGTTTTTGCAGTCATTTGGCATTATGTTCAAAAAATATAAGGTCAAATTCAGCTCTGGTGTCGCAACTCAAATGATTTCAATGGCATTTTGCCCACCTACATCAGAGCTGGATTTGGCCCATCATCTGGATCTACTTAGTGAATACTGTGCTAAATGTTCAATGCCTTGCACAGGGTTTTAGTTATGTGCTTACCATTGAATTAAATGAGAATTGTGTTCTTAGGACCTTATCCAAATTATGAAACTGTAGGACTGTGAAAGGAACTATATTTTTGTTGAAGTTTGTGCAGAACCAATCACATTAAAACTTGTGTTGTGGTTGTATTGATGGGTACACCTACAACACAGATATTAAACAAAATGAAGCACCTTGTTAGTGCTTCAGTAAAGAGAACATAATAACAAACAATGACGAGATTAATCTTTCTGACATGGGATTATTTTGCTTCTGTTTCTGAATAAGTGATGACTTCATATACTAATAAGAGTGAGTGTATATTGTCCATAAGTATGTCCCTTCTATTTGGTTCAGAGAATATGAGGTTTCTCTTCTTGCAGGGCAATGTGCAGAAAAACCTTGCTTTCATCACTCAAAACTCAGCGTTTTCCAATTTGCACTTCTAAACCTTCCCAAATAAATTAAAAGCTTTTTTTTTCCCTTTTATTTATTTATTAAGTTTTGCATGGACTTCTCAAGAATATTCACAAACTTCAGATGGTAAAAAAAGGATCATAATAAGTTAAAAGCCGTCTAAAATACATTCACTGCATATCATCATGTGTTGAACCAGAAGTGACAAAGTTGTTTTGGTTGTATTTCATTTTCAAAGATTTTTTCAAATGCAGGATATGGTTGTAAAAGTATTTTACTTTCTAGGAAAAAATCTTCTTGTAAATCTCTTACAACTTGGGAAATGATCAGAATATCTTCCTTTGACAAATAAACTCACAGGCTCTAGCCTACTTAAATACTCAATGCATTCAACTTCAAGACCTTTTGGAAACCATTTCCCGATGGGGTGTCATGGTTTTATGATTTTTGGTATTGGTATTCCACATCATAACATTATGTAGTGCATTAAGAGTTAAAGAGTTAATGCTCCAGCTCCATGGATTATCGATAGTTCCAATAGCTGTCTCAGAAGAGAAGAACTCCATTCCCCAGAGGACTTTGCGATGCTTTGTGTTCTTACGTGTTTACTCTCAGAAGGAAAGATAAAAACTCTGCGGTCACGGGACACTCTCTTTCCTTTGGGATGGACTCAGCCGTGGGTGCTCACTGCCGTCCGCCTTCAGCGTTAGCGTAAGGCCTTCGGTTTATCGGACACTCTCTCTTGTTCATTTTATTCTGTTTATTAGATTTAATTCCAATTATATTGTATTATATTGTGTTATTTTGCTTTCTGATATCTTATTTAGTAAATTAGCTTTCCTCCTCAGATCATTGCCGCTGTTTTGTTTCTAGGCCCATCTCCCTTTTCTCTTTTCCCTTTCCCTCTTCCCCTTTCCTGGGGCGTGGGTCTGTGGGTCCCCTGCCCCAGTTATCATGGAATCGGGCTGAACCAGCCTGTAAAATGTTGACATGGGGTCTCCTTAGATATAAGAATCATATTTCTTTAAGCATGAATGCCTTCTAGAAAAGGAATCAGTAGCAATTTTAATTTTAAGCAGTGTAAACCTCTTCTTGTCCTTCTACTCTTCGCTGATATTGTTTCAGTTTCACTTAATCCCAAGATAAACAGTGATGTGAAAATATCTAGCTAGGGTACTTAGTCTTAGATTGATTTAGTGGATGCTTTCATGTAGTTCCAATTTGTCCATCCTTTCCTGTCTAGTTCTAAGTTAATCAGCGGTGTCCATAAATCTTATCATTTGTTTGATCATTTGAATATTGTTTCATGATGTTGTAGCCTTTTGAAGATCCAAGTATGTATGAAATACTCGTGTTCAGTACTGACTCTTTTGTTCTGCTGCAACTCACAGCGCAAGAGTTTACAGAGACTGTGAGGAGTAAAAGAAAAACCTGTGGGGAAAATGAATGAGGTGATCTTGTCAGGGGTGAATTCTTCAGTTATTATACATACAGGAATAAAATATGATCCTCTAAGGTCTATTACACTACTGTGGAAAAGACCAACACAACATGAGAAGGCTTCTCAAACCAAAGTAAATGAAGTTGAAGCGCAAGCATATAAAACTTACATTGGATTATAGCAGTGAATTCACTGGTGTTTGAAATGAGTATACCTCTGTAGAGGAGAGCTCTATTCCTGAATGATGCATGGTTAAGAATGCTGAGGTTGTGAAAGAACTGGTCCTTCAGAAACCATAACGAAGACATTGATTTCCCTGTAGCTTGTGCTGCAAAGTTAATTGCAGAACAAGAGCTGTGAAGTAGCTATGACTCAGAGATCTAGAGGAGGCCTTGGAGGACTGGAACCAAAAAAACAAGTAGAATAATTGTAACTACAGTTCTCAAAACGTGATAGTATAGTCTCCAAAATACCAGAAAGTTTGGGAAATTTAATCCAGTGGTTTACTAGGATAAAATTAAAGCAGTGTTACTGATAGAAAGTCACCAGGAAGGATGCTTTTGTGTAGCACCTAAGGCTAAAAGAAACTAAATAATAAGCAAAGTAGATGTCTTTTACAGTAATAATTAAAAAAAATAAATGTCAGAAGCTGGAGAACATATGCCGATGGTGACCCCTGAGGTAAACGTAGTTTAAGATACTCAGTAGCTTTCAATTTTATCAGACACATAAAGTGTTAAGCAAACAGTACAAAATTTTGGAAGCAAAATATGAAATGCATTTTGTTTTGGGGTACAAGTGGGATCTAAAGAATGAGGAAAAACTCACCGTGGACAACTTTAATTCTTTGGAATGATGTTTGGATTTGCAGATGTGCAGTAAGTGCTCCAACTCAAGTTTTTGGGAGTGGAAGATGTTCTTGAGTACTTACATGATTACTTACGTAAAATAGAAGACAGTAATTTTGTAGGATCTAGAAGGATCTGAAGCTGTCCAAATACATGCACCCAATTTGGAATTCATACCTTAGAACAGGAACACAATTCAAATTTAAAGTAATGTTATTGTGTAAAGTAATGTTAATGTTATTGTTAAACTGTGTTCTCCAGCTCCAGTTACAGAACTGACCATTAGAAAAGGCTAGGAAATAGCTTCAAGATGGGAAAAAATTAACTGATTTGAAAATGCAGAAGACTTGTATGCAGTTATCATGAGTTGGCAATGTCACTGTACTGCAGAATCCTTGAGTGACTTTTGACAGAGGAACAGCAAAAGGGTTTGAATTGGTGAAGAAAGGATTTTTATGGACTAGATTGTATTTAAATTTCTAAATCGATCCGAGTTACTTTTGGCTTCTGTATGGCAAATTACTTTTATGCAATGCTGAAAGTTGCTTTGGGATTTGCACTTGAATAAATTGAACTTGATTGGTGTGGAGTGCAGAGGCTGCAAATTAAATGTTTAAAGTCTTGGTGAAGACTATAAATGTAGAATATAAAAATAACATTTGTAGTCTTTGCTAATGCTCCATTATGCATTACTTTCTCAGAGCTTATTTTTGCACTTCTGCTCTCCTGTGCCTAACAAAAATACACTGATAATTATCCTCTCTGGGTTATATCTCTGATTTGGCACAGTATTCCTGAATATATTCCCTTATATTCATACTTTACTTGCATACTTTGAGTTGCAAGTAAAGACTCTAGAAGCCCAATGAAATGAACAGAATTATGCATCAATCCAGGGAGGACCAAATGCTTGGCTCTTGATTAGAAAAAGTAGCCAGGAAATGAATTCCAAAATCAGTTGCTTTTGACAAGTGTCTAGCCCAATTATCAAGACACTAAACAGTTTATTGTCATTGATTCCAAAATGAAAATTTCATTCCTCTGTTGTTTTCAGGACCTGGTACAGAGAAGCATCCCAGAGGGATGGAGACAAGCTTTGGAGCTATGCCCCTAATAGGGGCTGGTTGTAGAGAAGAAAATGCTCGGGATTTTGAAGATCTCCTTGCAGCTGGATAAAAGTTACTAATAGTCTCTATCAAAGAACAAACTGCTCCCTGTCAGAGATTTAGAGAAAACTAAAAGTAAAGCTAGTCAGGAGTTAAGCTATTAAGATCTCCAGAGTTTCAACAAAATTAAAACTTCTTAATTAAGGAGAGAATCTCTAGTGTCTAAAGAAAAAAACAAAATAGGTGGTAGAAATTAGATTGTAATCAGAAGCTCAGATATCAGAATCTAGCAGTTTTGACATTGCCATCTTTCATGGAATGTCCTTTTTCTATTCAGACTGGGTAGAAGGAGATCAAATTATTCTTGTATAATACATCTAATCTAATGAATAGTTTCAGATGAATCAGCAAGCATGTGGGTATAACAGTAAAAAATAAGAGGTTTTACAAGGTTATAAGAGGTTTATAAGAGGTTTTACAAAGATAGGCTTGACTATCAAGAGGTACTGATCATGAAGACTCACAGGGATTAGGAGGTTGCTACAGTATAATACTGTAGATCTATCACCACTGATTCGTACTCTACAGTTATTTAAGTTTGACAATGGTTGCTTTATACTGCCCTCCTCTAAACCTCACCAAGAACCCCATGTATTTCATTTAAGAAAGATCCAAATCAAAATGAATGATACCAGACAAGATAAATAAAAGATAATATAACCCCACAGGAACTTCTCTGTGTTGTATGTAGACTGCTGAATCATTTGCATTAATTAAAGCTGTTACACTTGCAGAAATATTTTCAAATTCTGGGCACAATTTCCTACTGAATTTTTAGGTATTTTATTCACTGTGCAGTTACCTGCTACTGATATAATCTGCAATAGTAAAGGTAGAAGGAAAATAAATCAAATTTTGTGGAATTATCGTGCAGTTTTTCTAAGGCTCATAGGTTCATAGGTTCATAGGTTCATAAGGTTGGAAAGGACCTACAAGATCATCTAGTCCAACCATCCTCCTATCACTATCCCTACCCAACTACTAAATCAAATCCCTTAGCACCTCATCTAAATGCTTCTTGAACAGCACTAGGGATGGTGCCTCAACCACCTCCCTAGGCAGGCCATTCCAGTGCCTGACCACTCTTTCAGAAAAAAAATGTTTCCTCAGGTCTAATCTAAATCTTCCCCAGCGCAACTTCTGGCCATTCCCTCTTGTCCTGTCCTGTCCCGTCTCGTCCTGTCTCGTTCTGGCCATTCCCTCTCGTCTCGCTCTTAGCTGTTAGCAGTTTACTGACTTGACCAGCACACTACAGGGCTGTTTTACAACCTGTTTTGAATAAATAATATCTTAAATGTATGCCCAAACTGGTCTTCTAGCTTTTCCCTTGCCAGAAGTTTGGTTAAAAAAATCTGGTTCTTCCTGCTTCATGCAGGCTGTGTGTGAGTGGGAATTCTAACATCTCCCTTCCTTTCTTTGCATTCATTTTCATTCAGTTTTCTGTGTGTGCTAAGTCTCTAAACAGCATCTCCAGTCCCACCTCCAAGTAATCTGCTGTGGCTTGGATCTGATCCCATGTGGTGAGTCTGAAAAGGAGATTCACACACTGGTTGTATTCTTACCACTAGAACTGCAGGTCACACACTCTACAGCACACAGCAGCGACTTAGTATGGATCAGCTGGAACTGCCTTTCTGGAAGTGCTTCAAC
The DNA here is from genome assembly GCF_038088225.1 of Cyrtonyx montezumae. Taxonomy (NCBI): domain Eukaryota; kingdom Metazoa; phylum Chordata; class Aves; order Galliformes; family Odontophoridae; genus Cyrtonyx; species Cyrtonyx montezumae. The sequence goes on along the minus strand of NW_027071992.1, from coordinate 9,889,659 downwards.
TCAGGTAATCCATCACCCTTATTTTGGGGAATTCTGTAAGTTCTCAGCAGGGCAGTATGCAAAACTCCACTTCGAAACTTTCACTCATCATAAGGTTTTAGTAGCCATCATCCCACAAAGAACACTTTTCAGGTCTCTTTTTATAAAGTTCAGTGGATGGATGTGTCAGTGTATGAAAGGTACTATAATAGTAATACCTTGCATCTTTTACTCACTCCTTCATATCATTACTGTAAAATATGTGCCTTTACAGTCATTATTTAATTACTTTTATTAAGATAATTACAAAAACACTCTGGTATATAACTAATACTGTATGTCTGTTAATTTTTTTTTTAGGTAAGGGGATTAGTTACAGGATACACTCTAATAAGTGAAGTGCAAAAGTAGCTGATTGATAGTGGTAAAAATCGAGTGTACAGCAAATACTTATACTAAACATAAGTAGTGTGGTCATGAGCACAAGTCTTTTCCTAAGTATCTCTTCTACTGGTGTGTGTTATAATATAAACACGGTTATTTTCTTTCTTCTGGCCTGAAATTGAATTAGACTTTTTGCTTCCTGTTGTGGCAGGAACACAGTGAAAGTCCTGTTCCTTCCTCTGGAGAGTGATTTCAAAGCTAGATATATTACTTGACATTTCTTAAAATTGCTTTCTCTGTTCCAAAGCAAGTTAATTTACAACTTTCTATATTTACAGTGTTTCATAAAAAGAAACTGTGTTTGGCTTTGTCAAGTAAAAGCTGAACAGCTTGAAGTAAGGTATCTTCAAAGTAACAATAATATTGTGCAAATACTTCAGAAAATTAAATAAAATAATCACAATCAAATGTTGCTCAACTGTGTTTGGATCCTACAAACTAAACTCTGATCAGATCATTCAAGCAAAATGCTACAAAAGCAAGCATGGGTTTACTGATGTTCTCTCTTCTGGGCCAAAAACTTAGAGATTACAGTTCCAGCTAGAATCTTTCCAAGAGCTTTGTGAACAAACTTAATCAAAACTACTTTTGAAGCCACATTAGTTTTTCATTAAAAATAAATAAATAAATAAAAAGCTTTCTCTTGAAACTTCTGGTTGTTTAAAACCTGATACTAAAAAAAGTCAACTCTGAAAACCAGAGCCATAACCAGAGATTACATAGACTCAGAAAGGTGGTTGAATGGCCTTGTAGGCATTCATGACCTTAATTACACAGCTTTGTGCTGCTACTCTATTTTTGGCAGATCTCTTCAGTTGAATTTCTCGTAACATTCAGCTTCTCATCACTGAGAATCTCTCTCTTGATAAAAACAGAGGCCAAAGAGAAAACCAGCATGCATATTTAAAAGATAGGTGTCAGAATATTTTAGTATTGGTGGTTCTACTGCAAACCATACATTGTCAGAAAGAGACTCTTGATGTGCCTTTCTTTGGAAAAGCTATCTGCCTGGGACTCCCATAATCTCTTTCTAACACAGGTTTCTTATTTTCAAAGATCATCTTTGATAACCTTACTTTCACTGGGTGGAGAACACATTACCAGTAAAGAAGTTTTTTGCATCAGTGCTCTTTTTTGTTTTTTTTTTTGTTTTTCTTTCATTTTGCTTTGTTTTGCTTTTTCCTTCCTCCTTTTTCTTCCTCTTAGAACATCATGGATATTACTCTGGGTACCTGGAGCTTCATCCAGAGAACAGAGTATGCCATACTTTTCAGCATCCTGGACTAGACTAAGGAATAAATCAATCTCATATCTTTTTTGTCTTGCAATAACTGTTGAAAAGGTGATTTTGAGTATAAGCGTGTTGTAGGTGTTACTCAAAGACTGCACGCTATAAGTGTGGCCTTGGTGTTTCCTCTGATCTTTGAAATCTGTAAGATTGTAAGATGGACCCTGTTGCTTATTCATTGAGGATAAACTCTTGACAACTCTTCCCGTCAGTTTGGCCGTGGTTAAGTTTGGCTGTAAAACATGAAGAATCCATATTGAAAGCTATGGTGAAGCCTAATGTTAGTTATCCTAGCCCAAGTTAGGGAGATGGGGATAAAACAAAAATTGATGGTGCACTGTAGAAACACAGGAGTACTCCACAGCTTCTCTCTAAAGAACAGAACAGGTTATATTAGTGTATATAACTTTAAGATGGATTATCTCTTCTAGTATTTGTAGTTTTTTTTGAAGCAATTCCAACACTGGGAGTGTCATTCTGACAAGAAGGTGTTCGACATATTTTGATTTTTTGTCACTTCTCTTGTATATTTGAAATGATATAATTTAATAAGGATTTAATTTTGAGTCATTACTTTGGATCTTTGACAAAGGATAAGACAAAGAATATTTTTGAATTATTGTGTTGGACTCAGAGTTTATATTCATTTCTAATAATATAATTATATTAATTTCTAATGGTTCTTTGTGGTCCTAGATGAAAAAGCCATAAAAGTTACAGGATTTACTAAAATTTAATGCTTTTATTTTGTGTTATAGAGGAAGAGAAAACTTGCAAAATTATATAGTTTGAAAAAAACATCCACAAGGTGCCACTATTGAAAATTCTGTATAATATGAAACCTCCCTAAACAGTTATAGAAAAGGAATAAAAATATCCTTAATTACTAAGGGTTGAATTTTTTACAATGACTTCCTCTCAACTAGGACAAACTAGACATGAGCGAAGATTTCACATTCAGGGAAGTTAAGACACAATTAATCATACTGGAGTTCTGGTCTTGTATGTAAAGGTATATGTAAGTCAGTGATAAATTACAGCCTTCTACAGCCCTAAATTCAGATGCAGTAAAATATAAAACTACAGAAGACCAGTGGAGTTCTATGACCACGATGTGCTTCTGCCTCTTGGTCTTTGCACAAATTTCTCTGCATTGGAGGTACTAAGTTTTCTGGGATGAAGCTCCTACAGTTTCCTATTCCCACAGTTCTGCTTGAGAGAACTGATGGCCCTTTCCATTCGATTTTAACCATTCTTGGCTGCCACTACTGAAGATTAGCCAGCATGAGGTGGAAGCAGATTCAGATGTTATTCTAAATAACCACTGTTGGAAGGACAGCTTTCACATCCATCTTGCGAAGAAATAGGATGGAATACGCAGATAGGAAATTCTTCTCTATAAACTCTACAGAGACAAAATTACTCCTCTCTTTGTTAACTGACTCATGTGGTGTTGCTAATTTAAGTTAGAAAAATAGTTCTGCACATATGAAATTTGAGGCTCAGTGATTTTCTACAGATTCAAAATTATTACAGTTCATCCGAGTATATTTACAGCTCCAACTAATTCTTTGCAGGTTCCTTAAACTACATTATGTAATCTATGTTTTTACTTTTATTGCTCTTCCTGAAACTATAATGTTCCTGGTAATGCTGTTCTGAAAATAAAACATCCATGTAACAAGACTATCATATTTTAAATTTTTGGGACAGTTTCAAATGTAAAAAGCATGTCAAGGTAAAGTGCATAATGGAATGAGTAATGCAGTCCTTCCTCATTTCCCTCATGGGAAAATAATAATCACAATGGCTAATCCTAAACCAACTGAAAGTGACCTTGGAAAGGGGAGGGAAATTTTTCCACTGCTTACAGATCTATTGCATTTTATATTTAATCAGATTGAAAGTTGATTACATTCATCAACAACACTTTGCAGAGCTTATTGAAATTCTAGGATCCTCTACATTATCAGCTCGTGCAGGAATGTAAAGTTCCTTTTGGTGTGGTTCTAATGTAATATCAGAGAAAATATGCACTGATTTTAGATTCAGGGCTCTAGAACTGATTTGTTTTGTCTGGAGATGCTTAGAGAGTTGATTGAATAAACTCTTGCTGGGACCCCAGGAAACACATTGATAATAGCACATGGTCCAACTCCAGGAACATCTTGAATTTAACATATGATTATACAGACAATCAAAATGATTCAGGGCAATGACCACTGATTCCGATATTTATCTTTGTTAGTAGTGATTTCTTCATAGGAGAAAAAAAATAGAGATGTTTTTCTTTTTGTACCTAGTTTTAGGGACTCAGTTCTGAGACAAAGAAAAAGAATACAAAACAGTTACAGCTTGGAGGCATACATGCAAGCTTCTTCATGGACAGGAGGACTTAGTATTTTCTAGAATTTTTTTTTTTTTCTTTTTTTTTTTGTACAATGCGGGAAGTTAGAATGATTTGAAGAAATACAAAACTTTTAATAAAGCTATTGCAATAATCAGAGAACATGAAAAGGCCTAAAACCATCTTTTTGATTAAATGATCACTAGATCAACTAATAGATTTTCTTTTTTTCAGTGAACGGTATGTTCTCTTGTAACTAAGAAAATTTGCTTGTTAATTTGCTTGTTAATGCTGTTAGCATTTTCTGTACAGAGTTTTTTCAGTTTTTCATTCAGAAATTTCTGGCAGAAATTTCTACCTTTACTTATCCACAGAAAAAGAGCTGTTTCAGCCCCTGACCAACACATTTAAATTTTCTGCACCAAATTTCTTCTGTATTTTTAAGAACATATATATATATATATAAATTATTTTATTTCATTTTATTTATTTATTTTATTTATTTATTTAATTATTTTATTTTATTTTATTTTATTTTATTTTATTTATTTTATTTTCGACTGTGTATTTAAAGATTGTAGTTGAACACAGACTGACTAAATACTGTAGTTAAATTATGTATAGAACTAAAACTGATTTGTAACTGATTTTTCTGAAGTACAAAGGAAATATATTTGTTACCAAAACGTGACTTCTCAAGCTCCACTGAGTTACTTCTCATAGCATCAATCAAATAAAATGCCTATGAACTGTCCTGTTGATTACTGGAGATGAGTTTCTACAGCCCTAGGAAGAGTACTTTGTATCCAAGGAAGAAAAACATGTATTACTCATGTCTCTGCTAGGTCTTTCAGTAACTTACTTCTCTCCATTGGTCATCAATAAGAAGTCATATGCCAATAGGTATGTGCAAGGAACCTAGAGCCTAGGAATTAAACTTGAGATCTCTGAATTCTATCTCATTCCAAGCCCAGCAGAGAAACTGAGCATTCAGTTCTTTCAAAACCTCAGTACTTGCTTTTTCCTACCGAGTGCGCTGTATTTTGAGAGCATGCGTGAATGACAGAGGGAAAATGAGATAATAGCATACACTTTACTTTCATTTTAGTTTTTAAAGTTCAAATATATATTTTTTAATTTTTAAATTCTTATTATGCTAGCTGGACATGATAACTATGAAGCCATAGGCAGAAAGAAACAGTCAGAGTATGGACTACTGAAAGAATGTGACTGCATGATTTGGTTAGCATATGATAAAGTTTGTACTGATGTTTCTGCAGTCTGAATGTATATAGAAATCACAACCAAAAGTCTTGAATCTGTTTCTCTTTATCAGCATCAATATTTAGATAGCTGTCCATATTGCTTACAGCAAAAATACTAATTGATTTCAAGTTGACTAAAATAAATATATTTCTTGTTGTAAATGAAAACATACTATAGCACCACAGTAGCCAATTCCTACTTTCCTCCTCCAGGTAAGAGATTTTCGTCTTTAGTATTATATTGTCTAAGCAAAGGTAAAGCAAGGTTTGCAGGAAGCACTGCCAAGTAGTTTATGTACATTTTTATTTCCCATATAATGTTGTGTGAGTATATCTTTCTCTTCCATGTCTTTCAAAATAAAATGTTCTAAGCAGAAAGATGTGGATCCCAATTTTTATTAAAATTAAAAGATTAAATTAGATTCTCAGGAACAGCCCAGAGTAAAAATTTAGAAGCTACATAACAAAATTCAAATATAAGTTAGTCTTTACATAATGAAGGAATTTCTATAGTATAATTATAGCAGGGAGCTCTTATTTATTTTCAGAGTGCAGAGGTAAATGTCTGAATACACCTGCTAGAGAACACTACGTTAAGACCACAAAAAAGTGATTAAATATGAGATGTCTAATGCAAAATTTGCAAAAGCTTTTCGTTGTAAAATAAAAGGAAATCTGATTCATTTAAATCTTACACTGTACTGCCAGACAAATAAGAAACAGACCACAATCAAGGAAGCCAAGTGTATCATTATAGGTTGAGTAATGTAAATAATTTACATAAACTATGGCTGAAGCACAGAATTTAGTAAAAACCATCACCTTTAATTGCAAGGACAATTAAAAGCTCTTTAGTTTGCAAGTTGTCCATCAGGAGTAAAAATCTCATTGATCTAAGTCATAACATTTAAGAAAATAAATTTATCATCTTAAATACTTTCCATTATCTTACCTTTCTTACATTGTTATGAATTCTCTTTCATTTACCCTGTCTCTTCCCCAAAATCGGAAAATATCTTCGTGTTTGTTTTCAACTAGTCTCCATTTCCAGCACTTCTTTTCAACCCAGGATCTTCCATGGAGTCCTCTATCTCTCAAGATATTTCTTGTTTTACTAACAATGTCCTTTCATGAGCTCAGCATTAGGTTTCTCCTTTTCTGATTCTTTCCTTCCAAATAAGAACAATCCAGGTGATCCTAACACACTCATGGGAAAAAAAAAAGAAATTGTTTTTAGCTGTAATGTCCATACAGCTTGAGATAAGTTTGCTTTTATTCTTCATTTAAAAAATAAAACCTTTTATCAACCAACTCCTGTTGATGCTTGCTAACATCACCATTAGGCATTTGCTGTCGCCAGTGGATGAAGTCATTCACTCAGAAATACAAATGGATGCCCATGTGATGAAATAAACCACAGATTATCAAAGGTTGTAATAGTTTCAGAACACTTTGGATGAGACCATAGAGAGAAGAGAAAACAAACTGAGAACAAAACTGGAGTTCTTCACGACAATGTTGTAACGTGTCCAGTATGTTGTCACACAGCCACGTTAAGAAACTCTCACTTCTCTTTAAGTAGTCTCAAAGACCATGAAAATTCTTTGGTGGCTGCAGGCAGCAGACACTGAGATTCTACTAACAGAAAATGTATCAGAGATCTCTCTAATGCATATTTGAAGTGGTTGGCCATGTGATCTAAATGTGTGGCAGGCTATCCCATAAGACATTTTATGATGAAATGAAATGTAGTAAACACTCTTGTTGGAGCCATCTTTAGGGTTATAAAGATTTTCAAGAGATAATCCTAAAAATGGGAAAAGTCCATTGATTTATGAGCTCATGATGCTCCTAAGAACAACAACAGAAATGGCAGAAGATGATTTACAAGAGTGCAAGTACTTTTGAAAAAGCTGGTGTCCAGCTAGCTGAAAAAAAAATCGAGAGATCTTTATTTATTTATTTATTAAGAAAGAGCTACATTAAATTAAATCTGACAATTGTGTGGTGAAAACATTCCTTGGATTTCATAATCATAGGAGAACTCTTCAGCTAAATTAATGTAGAGAGAAATTATCTTGCTGCCATCATGGATACTAAGCAGAACAGAACAAATAGTTTCTAATCAGTAGCAAGTTCAACTTCTTGCAGTTCAAGTTTTCCAGTTACTGCTTAAAGCATATAAAGAAACAAATTTCTTTGTCACTTCTGAATTGCCTTCCCAACAATTGCTCATAGCAGACACCATAGCATTTAAGTGGGAGACAAGAGAGAGGTGTTTGTTGTCTTCTGCCAACAAGGTGTTTGATGAAAGTGACAAATTTTTACAGATTAGTCACAGTACTTATTTTTCTCTACTGTCCTTGACACTCGCTTTGTCATAGAGTTACTACTAGATTTTAGATATCAGAAGAGAATTCAGAACCCAGCTTATTCTTTGACAGAAAGCAGAACCTCTTATCTAGTTCAGGGAGACTGCTGTCTGAAAGGAAGGAAATGCTGCATGTTTCTAGCCATACTACTCTAACCAGCAGATGGATGGACAATTAGTCTAGAAGCTATAAGTGTGTATAAATGTGTATGATTGCCAGTGAGATATTTATGAAGCCATCTTATCCACTGACTGCAATACCTCTCCACACTCTATCAGATAGATGTCTGAAGAATGATATAATGAGCTACCTGTAAGTAGCTTTTGCTAACACATGACTTGTTAAATTCTACTGGCTCAAATGAAAAGTTGGAAGCTGCTGCTCCGATGAGCAGCAAAGTAGGCATTTGGACTACTTCTATAGAAACATCATATCTGGTACATCATGTACAGATTAAAATTTCAAGGAGATTTGATACTATTAATTCATCCCACTAGGTTCCGAACATAAGGCAAACTGGAATACTACAAAGTAGAAATCTAAATTTTTTTTTCAAGTTGAGGTAGCAGCGCATATAATTTTATATGAGTATTCCTTTAACTACTTAAGGAGCCAGATGTTCTTTCAAATTTGACACAAGTAAACTGAGGCTAAATGGAAATTCTAAGTATTTCATAATATCACTTCTGAATTCTCTCATTTTCTAAGTTGCACCTATATTATTTTTCTTTAACTGATTGGCACTGTTCCCTGGATGGATAATTCTGAAGTACTTCTCCAATTCAATTATAAATGCAATGATGAAAACTAGTAACAATGTCACCTTCATGATACAATATAATGAATTTGTCTGGATATTCAGTAATCCATAATTATTAAAGAACACTTTTCAAGTGTTCTTTGCCACCATTATGCTCCAAGAAGAACCAAAACACCTGTGGGAAGACTCCTCCAAAGGTTTCTGAATTAGTTAAAATGGAAAAGCAAAGCACAGAAGAACTACCTTTGATTTGACTATAATTTTATCAAGATTTTTGCTCACAGTTTGTTTTTTAATTTTCCTTCATTGGCTTATATTGTAACTTTTTCCAGTCATTGTATATGTGTCTTTTTAGTACCAATCTTATGCCTTTACCATTCATTTCTACTCAACAGCAATCAAAGCTGTGCATTCAAATGTCCATTACCATGTAAAGATTACACGCTTATGAGCCAGTTTTATAAGTACATCATCTCATCTAATCTAAAGGCTTCACATAGAATTTTTTTTTATTTTAAAAGGTAGATGTCAAAATACAGTCAGAACTACATAGATAAACATCTTTAGCTGACAGCGGGATGCAGAAAACAGTAAGAACACATTAAAAAAACGTTTTCTTTAACACATAACAACTTAACCAACGCTCACTGTTCAAAATATTTTTCACCCTCCAAATTCTAATGAGTCCCAAAATGAAAACTAATTTGTTCTGAAGCATCTGACCACAAAAGAGTAAATAAGGAACTAGTACTATCCTTCAGCTCCAAACCACAATACCTCATAATTCTGTGATCAGGGAACCCCGGCTAGTGAAGTCATATCGTCACTTTCAAAATTGCTCATGCAAAATACAGATGCACCTCAAACTACCTCATATTGTGGAAAGGGTTAATGCCTGGAGGACTGGAGAAAGATCTTGACTCAGCAGATTTTTGAATCAAAACATTTTAACTCATTTTCAGTATTCTGTGAAATGGATTATGCCATAGTCTTAAATAAGATGCTAATATCAGTGAGCTTATTTGAATCTGTCTTAGATGTCATTCTTTTTCATTCTCAATCTTCCATTGTGGACATGCATTTCCTTCTGATATTCAACATCAAAACTTTTTCTGGAAACTGATGGGAATTGTCTGTTTAGTACCTGGAGATATCATATAATCATTTTATTTTTTATCTTTTATGATTGCAGTTCTACTACTCTGTTTTTATTTCTTTTTCAAATAATTTGGCTGGAGAATGTCCTCTGATTTGCCTTCTATGCAGTAGTTTGTATACTTTTCATATTTTTCTTTATCTCAGTAACTTCAGATTTTTTATCTTTTTCAGAGTCACAGAGTCACAGAATTGTAGGGGTTGGAAGGTACCTCTAGAGATCATCAGTCCAACTCCCTGCCAAAGCAGCTCCCTAGCCCAGGTTGCACAGGTAGATGCTGAAGGCAGGTCTTTAATGTCTTCAGAGAAAACTCCACAACCTCTCTGGGCAGCCTGTGCCAGTACTTTGTCACCCTTTCTGTGAAGAAGTTCCCACGCACATTTGTGTAGGACTTTCTGTGCTTCAGTTTGTGACCATTTCCCCTCATCCTATCACCACACACTGCTGAGAAAAGTCCAGCCTTGTCCCTTTACCTCCTGCTCCTCAGAGATTTATAGATGTGCATAAAATCCCATCTGAGTCTTCTTTTCTCAAGGCTGAACAGACCCAGGCCTCTCAGCCTTTCCTCCTTTCTTCATTGCATACCTTTTTTTTATTTGGCCTACCATTTAGTTTTAAGAAAAGGACTGCATGATCATTTGTTTTCAACAGCTGACTGTTTTATGATGCCCCGGACTACTCACCAAATCAAAGACTAGAAGAGTCTCATCTCTTATGGCTTCAGCTGATTGCCAGGTGATAGCCCTGGACATACTATATCCCATCCAGGAGTAACTGGGCCCTATGTTATTAGTAGATTCCACATCCATACCAATGTAATAGTTTCCCATAATGACTTAAATTTGTAAGAGTATTTCTCAAATAACATTTCCAAGATTTATGTTTATTTATTATTAATAATAATATTTATTATTATTATTAATTTATTATTATTAATAATAATATTCAAAGGAATTGCAGACATTTCCAAAGTTAATCCCAATAAATTTCCACTATCATTCTTTTTCAGAGACTGATTTTCTGACTTAGCTAAATTTTATTTTATTTATATTAGTTCTTCACAATTTCTATCATCGCTAGTGTACAGCTTGGGACCTTCACCCTTCTATCTGTCTATTTCTTTAAGTCCTACAACTATGTTTCAGTAGCAGTCTTATTTCTGCCATCTCTGTTTTCATATCATGAACTAGGGTTCTTCATCTAGGTTTATTGTATTCATGTAAGAAACTTCTGATGTTTATTGATCATGACTAAAATTTCCTGAAAGCAAGTACTCATTCCCAGTATCCACCAAAACTAACTGAATGTATCCTGCATACATCTGCTATGTGCAGATTTGGTTTCTAGCTTCATATCAACAAAAATAGATGCTTGCTCCTTTATTTTATTTATTTATTTTTTAAGAAAAACATGCAGATTTGTTTTTTCTTCAAGTATAGTACAAAAGCAAATAACATTCTGAGTATAGTTAGGTCTATGAATGAAAGACTGCAGTAAAAATAAAATTCAGGGGTTGGTGAACATGTTTGTTAAGTAAGACAAAATCACTCCTTTCAGTGCTAATTAAAATTGGATCTGAATTGAGAAACAATAAAGACTTTATCTCAAGTTACAAAACTGCCTTCTAAGTTGTTCTTATCTCTGAAATAGAGATTTGATTTGATTTGATTTGATTTGATTTGATTTGATTTGTTTTGCCAAAATTAAATGTAAGTACTGGTTCATGTTTTCCATCTTGGTGTCTTGCTGTAGAACCAGGAAGCCTGGAAAATGGAACTCCATGGAATCAGACAAGGCTCAGAAGCTCTTCTGCAATGGGGCTGACTGAGAGGCCTTGAGCACTTTGCTATGAGGCTGGAGGTCTCCATGGCTCTCGAAGATGAGTGCTGGAAGTCTTTGTTTTGCTGCCTTCGAAATCCTTTCAAAAACAATTTGCAAAGTCATAACTGAACTGCACTTTTTTTTTTTAATAAAAATATAATTTTCTGCTTTGGAAAAATAAATTTTGAAAGACATTTCCAAATCACCCAAATAAAAAAGCCCTTCACAAATGTGCCTCTTCTGCAAGAAGTTGTAAGGTAGACTTAAGTTTGGAAATAGTTCAGGCCAATTACTTTGGGTCACTGCTTGGAAAACAGGAATTGTTTAATTTGCATCATTTGAAGGTTTCTGATGGAGAGTGAAAGCCATTAGCTATGAGCCATGAAATTCCAGAGGTGACAGTTTGCAACTGCTGAAAATTTGGGTTGTTCACTATATCTACCCTAAATATTACAATTCTTTTAGATTTCATTTGTGTTTAGGACTTCCAAGTGGTATCTCTTAATTAGAGTCGTTGATCCACAGGCAAGCTAGCATGCCTGAATGTGCAAAAATTTGAGAACAGGAAAGTGTTAATGATGATTTTGTTGATGGAACAACATATAAGGAGGTCTGGTATCAGATTTTGGTACAGTCCTCAACGGCAGTAGTTCAATGTTGTAAATCAACTGTGAAAGAAATTACTGGCTAGTAACTGTGAAATTCTGACAACTTGAAAGATCTGTCTGAAAGATTTAAAGGCCAGAGGAATAGTTGAATATCTGCAGTTTTGTAATTATGTTCATATTAACAATGAAAATATTTATTGTAATCAATAAAACTACAATTGTAAAAAATGTTAACATATTTACCAACATACTAAGTCACTCTTCACTTCTTAATAGTCAAGAAATAGTGTGGTGGAAAAAATCCTAGACTGTTTTCAGAAGGCTAGGGCGATTTTTTGGTTGGAAAAGTTGAAAAAACTTCTGCACTTAATTATAGGAAATATAATTATGTAATGTATAATTACTTCATATTTAACATCTCCTGCTCCTGTGTCTGTGTTCAGTAGCATTGAATAAATATAATAATAAAATATGAGATTTACTTAGCATTAAGTTTTCAAAGATCATGTTATGACTAGAAATTCCTAATGGTGTTGGAAGGACATCTTTTAAGTACATACCTATGAGATAGCATATGTTTGTTCAACCTCTAAATAAGCAATTGCCACATAAACCATTTTATACTGCATATGATTTTATAATGACAATTTTGACACTAAGACTATGTTACTGTAAAATGCACACAATTATTTTAATAGTATATATCAATAAGATATTTATAAATATAACTTCATTTTTAAAGATTTATATTTTAAAAAATAATATCAAGGAACAGTAGCATTAGAATCACTTCATTTTCCAAAATTCTATTAATATGTAGTTCTTTTATACAGATATAGAAAAAAAAAAACCACCATGAGACTATATCAGACAATAGACCAGATACAAAAAAATCACTTTCACCATCATATATTTGTTTATAATCAGCAAATTCATCAAGATGTTCTCATGAATCATCTGATGTTCCATACCACTTTGAACATGAAACAAAACCAATCTGCCTTCCTATGAAAAGCACTGCCTTACTATTTATGTCTTTCTGACCTTGTCTTGAGGTCATGTAGGCAGCTTCAACTACTGTTCTGAGCACACCATGAGATGTGGATTGCAAATTTGACAGGGCAGATTAGAAAAGATAATCTGCATTTACTCATCTGATGGCTGCTCATAGAAGAAATGTGTACATGAGTGACTTCACTTCTGCAGGGTGATTAATGAAGCTGATCAGCAACTTGTGGCACAGAAAGAAAGATGAGGAGATGCACTGGTGTCCTTCTCCATGCTTCCTAAAGGGTAGGGATAACCAGAGGTTTACGAGGAGCAGTTTTGGCTCCACATGCAACTTTTCCAGCAAGGCTCTGGTCAACAGCTACAGAATTCTAGCTCATAAATCTGAGGAATGAATTTTTCCAGAAATGAATGCATGTTCCTGCAATCACATATACAATTAGTTTGCCAGAACCTACTCTGAGAAAGCTAAATGATACCCCTCCTGTCTGTTGTGGATTCTGCTTCTGCTCTTTAGAGATTGTATTGCTCATCTACCAAGACCAGCAAACACAACACTATGCGTGTCTTTGTTCTTTAGGCCAGTGTGAGTGTACAGGCTGAAAACTGAGTGATGATTTTGTTTCTTGCCGCTCTGGGTCTCTGTCCAGAAATAAACTCTGTGGTTCTAAGCAGGAGTTATAAAGCACCAATCTGCTGCTCAACAGGCATCCCCACATGTTTAGTTAGATTCAGATTCAGGACTTTGGCATAAAGAAATGAAAATGTGAATGCAAAAACATTCATGTTAATGACACAGTTCTCTTGGGTAATCATCAGCATTTTCATGATATGCCAGATTTAGCAATAGGCTATAATTCTGCAAACAAATAGCTTCAATATAAGCTTTGCTATATCAATTTGTCTGGTTTACTAAAGTTCTGGATTTCAGATAACTCAAATAATTGCACTTGAGACAATTGCTTATGATGAGCCAACTCTGTTGAAATAAAGTGCTTTTGAAATATTCTCTCATCTTCTCTAGGGATTTCTCTTGTAAAATATGAGCATGATATGACTCTAAGAGCCCTTTTTACAGGAAGAACTTTAGAGGCAAAATATTTTGTTTTGTTTTGGTCAAAGTAACAATCTGAGAAGGAATTACGGCAGAGGCAGTTATATTATGGGTATTCACAATATGTCCAGAACAACCAAATGCATTATTTTACATTAAACATTTTGCTTAGCTGTAAAAGCTTTTTTATTTTATTTTATTTTATTTTATTTTATTTTATTTTATTTTATTTTATTTTATTTTATTTTATTTTATTTTATTTTATTTTATTTTATTTTATTTTATTTTATTTTATTTTATTTTATTTTATTTTATTTTATTTTATTTTATTTTATTTTATTTTTTATTTTTTGAGATGCAAACTTGGAACTGCCGTAGTTCTTTGTTTTTATATGTTCATTGCATAAAACCTGATGAAACTTCCCATGTTAGTATCTCAGCCAAAGCAAACCTATAAGAGATTTATCACTTTTTAGTTCAGTATAAAAGGGAAGGGACAAAACCTCCCATCAAAAAATTGTACTTTTAATGGATATGCCAACCCTTTGCTAGATATAGTAAAATATTAAGTGCCTGAAGATTTTAAACCTGTTGCTGTACCTGATCCCAGTTCCTTTGTGATCAGAGGAATGGAAAATTCCCACTTCATCTCACCCCTCCTGACAATGCTGAATTTTCTGGGGTGCTGTAATGGTGTGATTGAAACAATGTTGTGAAATAATCAAGAATGTCATGAAAATCCAAGACAGCTAAAAACTGATAATGAAGAACACTTCCCCCCCCCCTAGCCACAGTGTGTGGCTCTTACCAGCACTACTTTTTCTAGTTGTGAATTGTATCTGTGACAGCATTGCTGAAGATTTTCTGGATTGACCCTAGAGAAAGGCTTTTGTAATGTTTTAGTCCCTGCCCACTTCCCTGACTACTGAAATCCAGAGCCTTACTCCAGAGATATGGCTGAAACAATTGAACACTTTACTTTTTCCCTTTCTGTCCACAGCTGCATGTCATTCTTCCACTCCTCTGTACTAAATGAACTTTAAATATAAGGACCAAGACCAACTCCAAAAGCATTAATAAATCCCTATCTGCAGCAAAGATTATTTTATCACTGCAAGCATAATTTTAATTTAATGACTTAACATTCCCCATATTTCATGTTTGTTTGCATTATTTGCACCCTACCTGGATACCACCAAATACTGGCTATTGGAACTGAGAGCTTCTTTTGCAAGACACTGTTCTGTAATGTTTTAATGTTCCTGTTGTTTCTTCTTCTTCTTTTTTTTTTTTCTTTTCCTTTATTATTAAGATTAACTTTTCATTACACAGAATGTTGCAACAGGGACATAGTTTTTAAAAAGATTGGAGTTTTGGACTCTCACAAATGTTTATTGGAGAGGGAGATCATAAGGCAGAATATGATTCCAAAACCCTGGCACTGGGGAGCCGTGAAGCAACTGTGTATTTAAAATACTCCCTTTCCTTCTGCCTTCCATTTGCTGTTTTGCTGAACAAATGAATTTAAACTTTTCAAGACTGTTCAGAAAGCTTTACAAAGAATGCAAACTCATTAGTACTGTACAGAAAACTATGTTAACTAGGTATTAGTGATTCCCAATTAATTTTCAGAGAGGAATAAAATACAAATTCTTCCTACATGTTTATTCTTAATGAACTTAACCCCCCAGAAGAATTGAGGTAAATTGGGCCATGCTGATTAGCTAGAAAGCCATTCAAACCACAGCTAATTTGCTGAAAGTGTTGGGCATATCTATGTTGAAATGGAGTTGGGCATATCTACTTTACCCTCATTACTCCCTCTGCTATTGGAAAACTGAAGAGAACATTATAAATATATACCAAAAATAAGAGGAAAAGACCCCATAAAAACAAAATGGGGATTTTGTTTTTATACTGTGGATAATTTATACTATGGATACCTGAAAAACAAGATTCAGTATCAAAAGATCTGCTGGTTGCTCCTTGTAGAGACTGCCTTCCAACCAGAGAAAGCAGTACTGAAGGAAGAAGAGTAGCACCAGCCACTGCAGATGTTGTCTGTGTCTGTCCTGGGCAGGTCTCTTTGCTCTTCCAAGCTGATGCTGGAGGCACTAGGGAACACCCTCTGGCAAGTGTCCTTTGCCTGAAAAAGCACTCACTAGCATAACCTGAAGTTCCTTGATGTAGTGTTACCCTGTTGCTCTTTCTGAGTAACAGAAACTGTGTTCTTTTCCTTCTCCATCACTTTTTAAGAAAATGTTACGTTTTAGCCCACTTGTTCTCTAATTGTAGCTATAGCCATTATTACTGAGAGAGCAAGTGAAATCTTTATAGCATTGCAGAGGTTGCCTGAGTATTCCCAAATTAGCTAAAAGATTGATTTGAACTGGATCACAGGGAAGTTGACAGTTAATCATTTTTTCCTGGAGGGAGAAAGCTGCAGTGAACTTTAGGGGACCCTCCTATGGAGTTGTGCAGGGGGTTATGTTACATATGATGGATGAGGTTGGCTCAGACACTGAAAGGGAAGTCACCTTCAGCTGCCTCAGCTCACAGAGATATCTGGAAAGTGATACCAAGTTTAGATGCATGTCTACACTTGTGCTCCCTGTTGGGCTGAGGGAGTGAGTGAGAAGGCCTGGGAGCGCACAGAAATGAAGTATGAGACCTACCTAATGTGCTCAGTGACCTTCTAGCCCAAAATGGAAAACTCCTGCAGAGTGCAAGTCTTTGGCCAGCTTTGGTCCCTCCATGAGAAACACAACAAAGACAGTGAAAAGAGGAGAGGACAAGAAACATACATAATTATATGTGATGGCACAGTCCCATATGGCTCCTTCAGTGCGGGGAGACCAGGGCATCTATGGGGTTAGGGCTGGAGCAGCCTTGTGAAGCTCTGGGTGAGTGAGGGAGTAAGCACCATTATAAACATGATCCAGAAAACTGAAAGATCCTGGAAAATTGTGAGTTTTCAGTTCCTCCTAGTGGACATGTGGGAGATAGTTGAGATTGGCTAGCATGTCCCATATGCAAGGGTGTCCCTACTACAGCCCTCTGGGCATTGTGGCTTAAAACTATCTCCAGATGCCTTGGACATCTCTTTCAGCAGCATTTTCTTCTGGTCATTGCCCAATATAGGTGCCCAAATCCAAGGGCCATGTCTGTAAGTGAAGTCTATTCTCAGTATATTCTGACTTCATAGCATATTTTGACTTCACAGCCAGAATATATAGGAAAATAAAAGTATACATACAAAGCACAA
Source organism: Cyrtonyx montezumae (assembly GCF_038088225.1). Lineage (NCBI taxonomy): Eukaryota > Metazoa > Chordata > Aves > Galliformes > Odontophoridae > Cyrtonyx > Cyrtonyx montezumae. The sequence continues at coordinate 9,872,292 of NW_027071992.1, read as the reverse complement.
GCATAATAAATATAGCAGACAAGTATTTTCCTTGCCAAAACACCACAAAATCTTGGTACTTGAGATCTGCCAAAGGTACCCTTGGGAAATTTTAACATGTATGAATAGTGCTTATCCATTAAGTTACAATGCTCTGACAGGCATAACAACAAATTTATTTTGTGCAGTTTGACAATTAAGAAATAGAACCACCTGAAAATGTTTGCTGTCTCCAGAGTTAATTTATATGAAATGATGATGGAGTTTTGGTTTATATCAGAATGTCACATTGGCTTGAAAATGAAAAAGGACAACAAGCTGACAGGTCATCCAAGGGCCTTTCAGTTTTTGAGGTAATAAAAGAGGGAAGTAATCACTAAGAATATCTGTTTAGAACAGAAATGAGTAAGGAGAGAAAGAGAACCAAAGATGTTCCTGAGTTTTACTTAAAAGGTAGCAGTTTCCCAGAGGTCTCCAGAAACTTTTTTGAGGAGTGAGTCAAGACCTTTGTGCTGCGTATGTGAGTGTACACAGAGAACAACCAAAGGAGTCCTATCTGTGTTCTTGTACAGGCAGATTTTAGCAAGGATTTTTGCTGGTCAAATGTGAGCTGGACAATGCTGAGTGCTCTGCTGTGTACTACTTCTGTTTTCAGCAGACCATATCTTTGGAGTGAAAATAGTTGGCCTAGAGAAGGTGCTTGTGCTTGATGATTCTTTCAGAATGACTCCTCCAGGCAACTCCCATCGTTGTTCTAGACATAACCCTAGGTCTTTTGGGCTCTCACAGAGGAATGATGGAATACGTCAAATAAATATGTAATTTTACTGAACACTTACAGATGTTCTTTCCAGAATCAATTAAAACTCCAATAGCTTTGTACAGCCCTTGAAATTCACAGCTACACCAAGCAGATTCCTTTAAGAAACAGTGGACAGAATCTCATTTCAAGAATTTCAGAGGAAGAAGAATTGACATCTCTGAACTTGCAGGCCACCAGGCAACAGAAATTGCCTGATAGTCTTTGGTTCTGGATCAGGAAGGGTACAACCTATGTTTTAAAATATGGGATCTGTAACCATGGAAATGTCATTGAGAATACATAAAAAAAATGTCTCAACAAAAATCTGAATGAATGAAAGAGTAAGCATCTCAAATTAAGGACACAAACTGAAATGGGACCATCAGGAATCAAGCCACAGTGTTCTGGTGGAAAAAGACTTGCAGATTCTGTGGAATATGCCTCTTATTTAGAGTCTAGTGTCTTAGAACAAAAACAGCAAAAAACTGTGGCAGCTAGAATGGCTGAAGATGTACACTTGACTGCCTGTATGATGTACTGGACTTTGTGATATAAGCTGGTGTAACTTTAAACACCCACAAGGCCCCTGGAGGCCATCTGGCATCCAGGTGTGAAAGTACTGGGAAGCTGAAAGATACGTTTCCTCCTAATCCTATTCAGTCCCCCTCTCTGTGGAAAATATGATGTGCAAAGGTGAGTATGATAACATCTGAGGCCATCACTGTAACAGCGCCTATTCTGTGTGTCTCATAACTTAAAAATGATTGTTTTTCAGGATTCTGCAGCTGTTGAAGGCTGTTACCTGTATAGAATATGTTGCAATGTATTTGCTGTACACCAGATACGTCGTAATTTCTCCTATGTTATCATGTGTCTCAAAAATACGCTCCAATTACTCAAGTGTACTTACGCCTCTGTGCACCTTTCTTTAAATTTGACTACAGAAGCTCTCAAAGTTACAGCTCTAAACCAAAAGAGAGGTGCACATTCCAGAGGCTCCTGATAATCCCTTGAAAAATAATGTTACTTTATACAAATACAGAGAGATCTAGAGTTCATCATGAGAGTTTTCTGCCATGACTACCACAAAAGCAGAGTAGATGCTATAGTAAAAAATCAGGTTTTTGGAAAGTATGATCAATATCTTAAATGTAATTAGAGTCGTATTTTAATCTCACTTATGCTTGAGTAAATCAAGAACATTGCATGCGCAAGTGACATAGCAGTTCTGCCATAATTTTGTGCAAGAAAGATCATTAGGAGCTGCCGTTTACTGCACACTCTTGTTTAAAAATGAGTATCTCAGAAAGCATAATTTCTTTGAGCATATGATGGTTTTTCTTGACTTTCTCCCATTTTCCAGTGGATTGCAACTTTTCCAAATGAATTATTTTGGAGGGGTAATTTATAATTGTTGTTTTTCAATCTAATATTGCCAAATTTTGCAGAATTTGAGAAAGAAAACCCTAAACTGTAACAGCTGAGTTGTACTAGTATAAAAACATCTCTTACGCCATAATTTCTTATCTGAGAAGGACTCAAGTCACATCATTTGATCCAGATGTGGGACTAAAACATCCTCAATCCAGACTCAGGAAACACTAAAATTTAAGGCTGTTTCCACAGTGTTTACTTCGCCAAGTTGTACACATGTGTTATTTTCTATTCCAGGTTTCCTTATTAAATGGAAACCTTAATGTATCATTTTGTTATTTATGGTCTACCATAAAAACTACAGGATACAATGTGAAGAGTTAAATTGAGGAAGTTAAACCTTCATATTTGGCTTTCCTGACTTTTGAATGCATGTTGCATTATTCATGTTAGCCTGTACATATCTTCTTACATAAATTTGCTTGCTTTATGGAAGCGTTAGAGTTGCAAGGCTACTTTTGGCTCTACTGGGTTTGTTACTCTGTTACCTCCCTGTTCTTTTGAAGTGATTTCATGTGTGTTTACAGCACATCCCATATTTGAATTTGTACCAAATGGTTAAATAAACATTGATTATTCTAATTGATGAGTGTGAAACCTGTTACAAGGAAACAGGGAAAGGCTGTTACGCAGTTTTAAGCTATTGCTTGTTTTAAATCTCAGTTTTGATGTTGTGATAGATGGGAAACGACTCTCACATGCCGTCCTGTTCTTGCTGTGGGTTACTTCATTGCCGGTTGAACATCCGAAGTGAGTTTCACCAGAGGACTTCACAGAAGCAATGCTATGCGCTCCCTCTGCCGGCAGTGAAGATCAGACTGCTGCACGAGGTCTGGCGCAGTGGGGAGTCAGGTCAGGACTCCCAAAGAGGTCCTACACCTCCTCTGGAACTGTTTTTTTACTCCCATCCCATCCCTGCTAAGGTACTTGAAGCTAAAGAAAAGAAGATTGAAAGAGCAAGATAAGAGGAAGGGAAGGATGAGCAAAGGAAATAAAGAAGAAAAAGCAAGAAGGACAAGAGGAAGAAATAGAGAGGGGACAGAGAAAAGGAAAAAGAAAGGGAAAGAAAGGAAAGAAGGAAAGAAAGGAAAGAAAGGAAAGGAAAGGAAAGGGAAAGGAAAAGGAAAGGAAGGAAAGGAAAGGAAAGGAAAGGAAAAGGAAAGGGAAAAGGAAAGGAAAGGAAAGGAAAGGAAAGGAAGGAAAGGAAAGGAAAGGAAAAGGAAAGGAAAGGAAAGGAAAGGAAAGGAAAGGAAAGGAAAGAAAGGAAAGGAAAGGAAAGGAAAGAAAGGAAAAGGAAAAGGAAAGGAAAGGAAAGGAAAGGAAAGGAAAGGAAAGGAAAGGAAAGGAAAGGAAAGGAAAGGAAAGGAAAAGGAAAGGAAAGGAAAGGAAAGGAAAGGAAAAAGGAAAGGAAAGGAAAGGAAAGGAAAGGAAGGGAAAGGAAAGGAAAAAGAAAAGAAGGAAGGAAGGAAGGAAGGGAAGGAAGGAAGGAAGGAAAGGAAGGAAGGAAGGAAGGAAGGAAGGAAGAAGGAAGGAGGAAGGAAGGAAGGAAGGAAGGAAGGAAGGAAGGAAGGAAGGAAGGGAAGAAGGAAGGAAGGAAGGAAGGAAGGAAGGAAGGAAGGAAGGAAGGAAGGAAGGAAGGAAGGAAGGGAAGGAAGGAAGGAAGGAAGGAAGGAAGGAAGGAAGAAGGAAGGAAGGAAGGAAGGAAGGAAGGAAGGAAGAGGAAGGAAGGAAGGAAGGAAGGAAGGAAGGAAGAAGGAAGGAAGAAGGAAGGGAAGGAAGGAAGGAAGGAAAGGAAGGAAGGAAGGAAAGAAGAAAGGAAAAAGAAAGAAAAAGAAAAAAGAGAAAAGAAAAGAAAAAGAAAAAGAAAAAGAAAAAAGAAAAAGAAAAAGAAAAAGAAAAAGAAAAAGAAAAAGAAAAGAAAAAGAAAAAGAAAAAGAAAAAGAAAAAGAAAGAAAAGAAAAAAGAAAAAAGAAAGAAAGAAAAAGAAAAAGGAAGAAAAGAAAAAGAAGAAAGAAAGAAAGAAAAGAAAGAAGAAAGAAAGAAAGAAAAAGAAAGAAAGAAAGAAAGAAAGAAAGAAGAAAGAAGAAAGAAAGAAAGAAAAGAAAGAAAGAAAAGAAAGAAAGAAAAGAAGAAAGAAAGAAGAAAGAAAGAAAGAAAGAAAGAAAGAAAGAAGAAAGAAGAAAGAAAAGAAAGAAAAGAAAGAAGAAAGAAAGAAAGAAAGAAAGAAAGAAAGAAAGAAAGAAGAAAGAAAGAAAGAAAAGAAAGAAAGAAAAGAAAAGAAAAGAAAGGAAGGAAGGAAGGAAGGAAGGAAGAAGGAGGGAGGTAGAGAGGGAGGAAGGAAAGAAGAATGAGGAAGGTAGAGAGGGAGGAAGGAAGGAAGAAAGGAAGGAAGAAGGACAGCCTAGTGCAAAGAGAATGTGGGAGCAGATATAAACAGATGGTGGAACAGAAGAGGAAGCAAGATTGCTTCTTTTTGACGGCAGTTTTGTGGTTCGATCAGTTTTTGTTGTAACATTGAGCTGCATTGTTAGATAAAAAAAGACGGTTTTAAATTTAGCTGTATGTTAAAGATAAGGGTGAAAAGCTATATGTTAGAGGGCAAATAACAACGTGTAGGGAAATGTTAATTTTCAGTTGCTCTAAGAATCACTAACAATAATTCAAATATAGATGCAGAGCATATTCTGGAGAGTGTTAGAAAAAGAACCATATCTTTATTGTCCATTATTGGAACTGATTTTGTCTAACTAAACTGCAAATGAATGAATACTTTAGATATTTAATCCCCTCATTACTGGCTTTTTTTTTTCTGCTACATGTCTAACTCCAAAACAAAATGAAGACCATATTACTTGTCAGAGAACTCCCGTTTTGTAATTCAGCTGCATTTCCATATGTAAGTTGCTAATACATTATGGATAAAAACAGAAAACATGGAGGCAGAGGGGATAGAAACTGCTAGAAATACTCTCTTTGAAAGAGCTTTCCCTTCTTTTTAATCTGTTTAGATTTTTTTTGGTAGGGTTGCTGTTTGTGATTCACTTGATGAAATTGATCTAACTTAATATCCTTGAATTCTGGGTGCAGTTCTTACATGGAAGCTTAGCAAAATTCACATTTTCCCACTCCATGTCACTCTCATACTTCTTTCCTCATTACTTTCCTTATTTTTCTCACATTTGCTTGGAGAGAAAATAAAGAGATTGGTCTTCCTTAAGTACATCCAGACATTTGTTCTTTTCTCTTCTAGATCACCTAAGTGTTGTCATCTTGTGTATCTAGTCATCTTGCTGCTCTCTGTGGTTAACTACTGAACTGGTAATTACAATTAGCAAGGTGTTTCCCAAGTAGAATGTGAACCACAGAGAAGAGAAAATGAAGACTAGAAGGGCTGAAATCAAGCACTGTGAAAAATAGACGTAAATTATAGCACTGTTACAGTGCCTCTTATGTTGTATAGTGATTTTACGTTGTTTTTCTGGTTTTATGTCCTGTGCAATATAATATAAAAACATATTGCTGACAGACATTTATTTTGTTATTATGTTAAGCAGTTCTGAGATTTCTATCTTCTTGCACTTCATGTAGTTTACATTTATAACAGAATGGAAAAGAGATCTTGCAGAGGACACTTATATAGCTCTTAGAGATCACTTTCTAAGAGAAGTTGAATGAGCTGTCCCTGGATTTGTGCTCTAATCTGCATCAATTCCAACCCTAATGAACTTAAGAGTGGTTTAAGAGTGGTTTATTGCAAGCTTTTTTGTTTGTTCCAAATCAGTTTGGATGAAATTAAAAGGAAAAATAAGCCACATGACTCCCTACAGTGATATAATAACAATACATCTTCAGTCATATGGAGAGTTTAATGAGGACATCAATTCTTTTTTTCTTCTTCTTCTTTTTTTTTTTTTTCCTGGTATAAGATACAGAAGTGATTTAAACAAAAAAATCTTGCATATGAAATTTAATAATGAATATATTGATTCAAAACAGTAATTTAGGTAGTTTCTATGAGTTTTTCTATTTGTATGTTTCACTGAAGAATCTATTTATAGTAATGGGAGCATTCAAGGAAAAGCTAATTTTCTGTAATAAGAGATGCTTTACAGCCTTGTTTGCAGAAAGATATAGCTGCATCTATTTATTACTGGAAATAGCTGCTACTCTGTAATCATATAGAGTTTTAAAGGAAGACAGAAGAGGAAACCAAGGTCTAAGGAGTCTGGATTTCACAAGTGAAGCACTGAAGAGATGAAAAAAGATTTAAACAGAAAGGTATTAAAAATAATTTATGAAAAGCATTCAGCTACTTTCTTTAATATCT